>NC_141301.1:15370000-15970000 GCF_037954325.1 Fistularia commersonii
TTTCGTGTTTATATCTCTAAACAGCAAGGAAGGAATAAATGTTAGCTCGCTTCACGTGAGGTTCGAATTAGCATTACATGTCCTGTAAGTCGCACTTCCGTCTCGGTTCCACGTCGGTAAAAGCGTCCGCAAAGCAACCGGTTAGCGATATTAATCGCGGATCTTCCAAAATAGCTCAGCCGCGAGCAATCGGTCACAGTAAATGGACGGTCGAAGAAGTTTCCTCATGCCAAGTGTCCGTCGGGGAGGCAGCATATGCTCGGGGAGACTCTAGGTTAGTTCAACAAAGTCAACGGTGACTTGGCAACCAATCAAGGTGAAGCAAAAGGGACTCTGATGGCAATATAGCAGTAATTAAATGTCATTGGCAAGAGCCGGTGCGTTTGAAGGACTATTTTCGGCCCGGGTGACTGATGGCAGGCTCGCTCCCTCGTCAGGTTTTGTGCTTTTTGAACACGAGTTGGAGTTTTTCCTTTGCAGCATTTGTCGAGCCGGCTTGGGGCCGGACGGTTTTCATGTGCGATCCCTTCCTCCTCGATGTCCCGCCGCTCCCCCCCCCCCCCTGAGCAGCGCCGCGGCGTATTTGTCTTTTCTCCGACACCGGGACGGTCGCTTCCTCAAAGACGAAAGTTAAGAGAATCAGATAGTATTTGTGAAGGTGTCAAAACCGTCAGTCGTGAATCCGAGGCTTCCCACCAGCGCCGGAGACGCCTCTGTCTCGGGGGGTCCGGAGGCCTCGGATCGCAGCTCAGATAAATCCGACGGACGGTTTTGTCTGGATCTCGGAGCTGCGCGAGACGCCGGAAATGTTTCGACGTTAAAAAATCCACGGATATAATAACCTCCGAGTAAACAAAAAGCCACGCTGAAGTCACTTTGCAGTTGGTGAAAATACAGTGGTTTGTTCCAGAAGGGAGTTCGTATGTTGATTTTTTTCGTACCTCAAATTTTTCCCCATTTAAAATAACAGAAAACAAATGAATTCGTTCCAACTCCCTCCCCAAAACTCACAAAATAAGGATATTAATAAAGAAAAAACTTCGAAGAAGCAGGATATTAATAAAGCAAGGGACATCAGAAACTTTGTATCTTAAAAAATAAAAAGTGATTTGTATGTTAAGGAGCCGGTATACTCTTGTTTTTCACGGGGGCTTCGTTCCAAAAAGAACCCGTGATAGGCAAAAAAAACGTTAAGTAGAAACCTTTATTTTTTTTTACAATTATTATACAATTGAATACTCTATTATACATTGCTGCTGTCGTCCTTATGTTTTTTTCTTCCTTCTTTATGGAACGAATGGAAGATTCATTCATTCTTTAATGCCGACCTACAGCCGCATAGCTTTTAGCTTCCCTTAGCATGTCCAGAAGTTTAACTTTATCTGCCATAGATAGCATCTTCCGCTGCCTTTTGGGCCCTTTTGTCGCTCCAGAGCATTTTGTCAACATTATGGGTTTTAGAGAAACTGGAAATTGCGAGAGAATTTGCACGTACATCATGTGAATTTGTCAAGCTGTTTTCCGTACGTGTACATATTAAACTGCAACGTTATTGACGCGCAGGTGGAGAAGGAGCGGAGTGACTTTTTAGCCAATCAGAATGCAGAACACAATGCACAATGCAAGTCCGTGAAGTAGCGAAACCGTGAAAAGTAAACCGTGTTATAGCGAGGGATCACTGAATTGTAAATAGCAAAAAAAGCGTGATAGGCTTTTTAAAATAGCGGACTTCTGTTTACTTGGTTGCAGATTGCTTGGCGGCACGTTGGCGCCGCGGTTAGCGCTTCCGCTCTGCTGCTTGGATTCCCGCAGGAATGCCTGGGGTTCCTCAGGGTTCTCCGGGTTCCTCCTGGACTCCAAACACATGGAGGACATTCAGAGGAGACCCTGCATCACACGTGTCAAACTCCAGGCCCGCGGGCCGAATGTGGCCCGCCGCCTCATTTTCTGCGGCCCCGCGAGAACGTCTTAAAAGGTCTGATCGAGGTCTGGTCGATGTCATTTTCAACAAGCGGAATTGAGGAATACAAATGATCTCTAAATGTCCAGGAAAAGAAAACCTGATGCCGATGGAAGGCGGTTTCCAGAAAGACGGGAAGGCCGATATATGTCCGCGCTTCAAGGAGACGTCTTTTGTCTTTTGTGTTGCGAGGCGGCGTCAGTTGTCAAAGAGTCCAATCTACGTCGGCATTTTGACACCAAACACGGAGCTCAGTTAGCCTTCCAGTAAAACAACCAATTGATATTGATATAAAATGACATTTTCTTTATTCTCCCGGATAGTTTGATCATTGATTGACGGAGTCATGCGGGTTTCTTAACCTGACGATATAAGAGGATTGATGTTGTAGAGCAACTAGTATTTTTACATCTATGCAAATGCTTATGTGACATTTAGGATTTGAAGGAGTTATTTAACATGAAGGAGTATTTACAGTTATTTTACGTAACATTTATACTGTTACCGCTACGAGGGCGACCGTGACGCTGATGTGGCCCGGCGAGCGAGCGTCTCGGCCAATGGCGGCCCGGGACGGTCCGGGATAAGCGGTAGATAACGGATGAACGGATGTGATGTAGGAATACAACGCGCGACAACTCTTATTTGGAAAGACCAGTGTGGAATTCCAGCGGATTGGTGTGTGTGAGACTCGCAGAGGAAGAGACGGTGACGGATATGGATCCCGTCATTTTAAGATAGATCGGATG
Source organism: Fistularia commersonii (assembly GCF_037954325.1). Classification (NCBI taxonomy): domain Eukaryota; kingdom Metazoa; phylum Chordata; class Actinopteri; order Syngnathiformes; family Fistulariidae; genus Fistularia; species Fistularia commersonii. The sequence goes on from NC_141301.1 coordinate 15,372,710, forward strand.
AATAGCTCAAGTTGTTAAATTTCACGGAGGCGTTCTCTCCTCACTAATGTCGGTCTGGAGCTTTATGTGCTGTTGTTTCACGGGATTTATTGTTGATAAAAAAAAAAAACCTAAAAAAAAAAAAAACCCAGTGCCCTTACCGGCATTAATTAGACAAGCCATACTAAAGTGCTAATAAGAGCTATTAGCAGCAATATGCCTCTTTGTATAATTCATTTAATACACCTTGGCGAAGACTTTCACTACAAATCTAAGAAATTGCTGCAAGTGACTCTTCAATGACTGACTCATCGCCGGGGTTCCGGTGATTTACAGCCCGGCTAAAGACGCCCTATAATGCGCACCTCTGGCATTGCAACACCCAACAATGTTGGTTCGCCCTTTGTGCCTTTGGCAAGCGAACACCATTTCACATCTCTCTCTCTTTCTTTCTCTCTCCGGCTGAATTTGAGCAGGTGTCAGCACATCCATTGCATCCCTGACTGAGCATTGCCTGTCGGTGGGAGCGAAAACACCTTTGCAATTAGAGCGGGCCAAATAATGACCGGACAAAACTCAATCCATCTTTTTCTGCACTGAAGATGAACCGCCGCAACCGGAGAACAATTACGTTTTTATGTATATATCGGAATCAGAAAAAAAACATTACTGGGGGGCGCATAGGGAGAAAAAAAAACGTTATTTGGGGGCGCATGGGGGTAGCAACATCAAAATTGTGAACATTAAGAATAAAATGAATTGAAAAATAAATTAAAAAAATTATAAAAATATATATATGTACATATATATATTTATAAATATATACAAATATATAAATATAATCAGAGAATCATATATATATTTATGAGATGAGAAGATGAGAACAACTTTATTTATCCAGAAGGAAATTGTTGTGCCAGAGTTTCAAGCAAAAACATAACAATAATAGATAATAGTTGGAAGGAGGGAGAATAAGAAATACAATAAAATATAAATTGTCAAGGTTAAGGCTATCAAGTGTTCTAAGGTCTTTAGTACAAAGATTTGAAAATAATACTATAAAGATATATAAAGATATAGAGATAAGATATAAAGATTATAAAGATATATATATAGAAATATAAATTATTGTGGGGTTTGCAGGGTTTGCTAGGAATTGATGAGTTAGACGCTCTGGGGACAAATATATCGTTTTTTTGTTTTTTTTTTTGTTAATTTTGACTAATATGCAATATAGCTGTAAAATAATGATAATTTAATCAATGAACAGGTGAGCCCAGGACAGCCTCGCGTGATTGACGCCACCGTAATAGTATTTCATTTTGCAGTAGTTTTGTTGAAATTGTTATTGTCGTCCCCGGTGTTGTGAACACAAGCTAATATCCAATAGCAGGTCAATGCTTCGGTCGCATTTGCATCCATGATGGATCCACCAAGATCAGCAAATAATTATGTTATGCGTGTTCAAGGTTTGCCATGTTTGGCTGTTTTGCAAATGTTGTTTTAACTTCTACATTACATTATTTTTATTGTGACATTTATGATATTTCGGAGTCTGCCATGCTGCTGACAACAAAGACGTTGCAAAAATGACAGATGTTCACCAGCCGCCCCGGAAAATGTCAACGCATCTCTGCGATGAAGTGGCTCGGAGGTGTGCTCGTGTGAACGTGCACGGGAACGGATCCCTTTTTTTTTTCTTTTTTTTTTGCATTTATCCACGGGAAGCTTGGGTTTAGGCCACAGCTCCCTCTTCTCCAAGAGGTGCACGTAGAGCACGGCTGCCGAGCGCAGACGATTCATCCGAAACCGGGTCTCGGATCCTGGATTTCTAAATCTTTATTTTTTAATGTTGGCCCGTCTTTGTCGGCTGATTTTACACGCAGCTGTAAAATTGAAGGCCTTGATAGCCACAAATATATATCAGAATCAGAATTAGAAAAAACGTATCTGGAGGGCACATCAAATTGTGAAGATCGACGAATAAAATAAAATGATATTTGTATATAAACAAATTTTTCATTTTAATGTTTTCTTTTTATTTTATTGTCTATAAATATATATATGTGTGTATATACATACATTATATATTATATTTTATATCTATATTTACATCTATTTTAATTAGTTGTTATTTTTTGAGTAAATACATTTCTATTATTTATATATATTTTTAAAAATATTATATACACGTATAAAATGAATTACTGTACAGAATTGTGCAAATAGTAAGAAACAATTAGCATATATGCATTTAACAGTATATATATGTATATATAGCTTTAGGTTGGCCCGTCTCATAAAAGAAAACTCTGTGAAAAATAAAAACACTTTTGTTGTCCAATATTTATCTGGAACAGGTGGTTGACAAATGACTCTGCGGCTTTTCCTTTGAAAAAGCTGGATTTGTGTGCCGCTGGCGTGTGTGTCCACGGGTGTGTGTTTGCATACGCAGCGCCATTCCGCGAATTCACAACGACCCGTGGATGGAAAGTAAAAAGAAGATCCCTTTTATTTTGTGCGTTTTACGCGGCCGCGCCGCTCTGCTATTAGGCCGAATTTGGATGTTTTGTACGGCGCGGCTGATAGTTACAAGCAAATTAAATTAGCGCTGTCATACAGATTTGCAGATACAGGGATTACCTATGCTGCCTACTACTACACAAACACACACACACGCCGGCAACACACTCACACACTCAGGCCATTCTCTGATGTGACCTTCAGCTATGCAGCCTGGCATTCAATTACCGCCCTGTCAGTGGCCTCTCCAGCCCAGTGGCTGCACGTCCTTGAGGTCCTCCCTCCGGTCTATATTCCATCCCGTCCGCCACGCCGTGCACGCACCCTCCCGCTCGTCTCTCGCCGAAGTTAGCCTTTGCTAATGCTAACAGCACTAGATTTTCGTTCGACCAATTGGAATGCCGTGATATCGTTGGAGAAATAAATTCAGACGGAGACGAATCTGCAGCTGGACAGCTGTGGATAAACCCCGAGCAGATGCGTCCTGTTAGCTTTTTATTATTATCTTTTTTTTTTTATATGGCGTTGTTGTGAGTGTTCCTGAATGCTTTCTATTAAGCGCGCTAAAAAAAAGCGCGCTCAAGGATGAGGAATCTCCCGCCTGCCGACCCGTTCGGAAGATTTATCCGACCGATGACCCGAATGCTTTTCTTCAAAATCACAATCACGGCAGTAAATCCGGCGCGTCTCGAGGAAAGATGCATGAAAGATATCGCTCTTCTTGATTTATTAGCCGTCGGATTCGTGTTACTCAACGGACTGACGGATGAGGTGCCGCCGCACTTCATCTTGCAAGAGCCGGTTGGTGACATTAACTGTAAAAACATGGCTGGCTCGCCGTCATCTCCGAGACACATTCATTCCTTAATCCGTTAAGAAGCAAACGTGAGGTTGCGAGGTTTCTCGCCTCGTCTCACCGCCAGAAGGTCCGTGGCTGGATCTCCACCGGGTGGCTTTCTGTGCCGAGACTCCGCGTCCAGAGGAGGTCCATTGGAGATTGTGCGTCTCTGTATGACGAATGGACGTTTGTTGCACGTGTGAATGAGGGAGCGAACGGTTCGATGCCTCTCCGCGCGGCTCTGTGATTGGTCGATCTCCCGCGCCTCTCGCCCAATCAGGGTTAGTCTCCGGCAGTGAACGGACAAATTGGCGGTTATATTTCGCGCCACTTTAGAGGACAAGATAAGCCTGATTTGTCGATAACGCGGCTCAGGATTATGTTTTTCAATGACTTGATTTCACATCCTGCGTGAAAAATCAAATCAAATCAAATCAAATCAAATCTTTGTAGTTACAGTTAACAGTTAAGACAATTTATATTTCATTATATTTCATTGTATTTCTTATTCTTCCTCCTTTCTACTATCAGCTATCTATTACTGTTATGTTTTTACTTGAAACTCTGGCACAACAATTTCCTTCGGGATAAATAAAGTTGTTCTCATCTCATCTCATATCATCTCAAAAAGAGCGAAAATCTTTAGCATTCCTGTGTTCATGTTTCATTTTTTTTTAGAACACGTGCAACACATGTGAGTTACACTCCAAGCTGCACTCAAACTTCTTTTTTCACCGCCACTGTTCTATTGCAATGCTCATATTCATCATCATCTATAATCATATGTATCATAATGTTTCTGTCGGCACATATCGGCATGTTGTTTATGCCGCCGTAGGTTTCGGTGACTTTGCGGGAAACACGAGGCGGTGGGAGGTCAGTCTACTCGGGCTCGACCGAACCCGAAGACTCCTTTCACATTTCAGGAGCGCCGTCTGTTTACGAGGCTACTCGTCTCACGTGCTGCAAACGTTGAGTCGGGAGCGGAACTGTTTCCCCCGAATAAGTCCAAATAAACCCCAGCGGGTTCTCCGTGTTTCCATCAAGGAAATGAAAACGGCAAAAGCTGTGATCAAGCCGGCGCTGATCGTCCCCTCTCGAGGATCTCCTAATTGGATTGGAGAATCATTAGCCCCTTCCCTTCCCCCTCCTCCTGCAATATTTTATCTCGTGTCTTTTACAACGCGGCCGCCCCACCAGAAGTACCAAAACGTCACGTCAGCCGGAAACCTAAACCTGCTAAACCTCATTAGCCCGAACTGTCTGCACAGAGGCCGGAGATGTCAGCAGCGTGCTCCGCTGCGCCGCCGAGCTCCGGCTTGTGCTTCATGTCAAGTGACTCTACTTACTCAAAGCAAACAATGTGTCCAGTGTAATGTTGTCGAAGAAATCTGAGGCACTCGGGAGGGTAGTGAACTTAAAAACCCTTTGATTTCTCATAGCCGTTCGCTCTTAGTAACCATGCTAACGGGCCCGCACGTTCACTGCGACCCATCCTGCGGGAACTGCGCATCTCCGGATGGCGTGACCAACCCCCGATGCATTGGAAGCGCTAAATAAACAACTCAATGTGAGTTTGCATCGTGATCCGTGAGCCGAACCTCGCACGTTCTTTCAATCGGGCTTCTCCTACGATCAGATCTGCTCCAGAGTCTGCAAAACACTGTGTTGCTACATGCTAACACACCCTGGTTGTAATATGTCAGGAGAGCTTTATAAGATAAGATGAACTGTATAGATCCCCATGGGGGACATTATTTTGTCACAGCAGCGCAACGGTTATAGTATCAATAAATATGTATATAAATATAAATAGAGAGACAATTAGAAGATGGCAAAAGACATCCACTAGTAAAATAGACACCAGAGAAAAAGGATAAGCGTGGCCATAGGAACATAAAGAGATGACAATAGCAATGACAAAAATAAACAAAAATAAGAAGGATGCGAATGGGAGGAGACCGACAAGGATAAAAATAGACAACGGCGTTGACACGTGTATATTTTGTTTATTAGATGCTTATTATATATTCATCCCCCTTTGATTCTGGGAAAGACACCAAACATTTGAAAATAGTTTAACTTGCAGAAATCAAACAAAGGTCTTTTTAACTTACTTTTCCTTTATTCATTCCGTACTTTTATCCTGCCGTCATTCACACATCTGGACAATGTCGGGTCTCCAGGGAGGAACCCGGAGAACCCTGAGGAACCCCTGGCAGACACATGGAAGGCCCAGCTGTGGGAAATCCACCCGGGGAAGCTTCTCCCTGATAAACCAGTGCGCTACTGGGACGCCATTTATTTCAAATATGCCTCATCTTTGCAGAACGACTATCTCCCGTATGTTTTTCATCGCTCGATTAATTCTGTCGATTTAATTCGGGTAAAAAAAAAAAGCATCTTTTCTGTGTTTCCTGGTCTCCCTCAAAGACCGGTGGCGTTTTGGTGGTAAATGGCAGCTCAGCGTAGCTATTTCCCCCTCCCTTTATTCCCAGCAGTCCACAATAGCAGAGCAGATTCATGGCGCGCCCCCTCCCTCCGATAACTGGCAGGCCACATCTCCACTTTAAAAAGTGTAATTTGATTTAATCTGCTCTGTTTCAGTTCAGAATGTGCGCTGGCCGAAAACGAATAAAGTGGATTAACTCTATCGCGGGGCAACGCAGATTAAAACGGTAACCACAATCACTAAGTGATGCATACGGGCTTTGGAGGTGGTGTTAAAAGCTTTAGTTTTCAGACAGGGAAGCTGTGTGTATGGAAAAAAAATGTTGTTTTTTTTAATTCCGGTTGCGGGGAAAAGGCCGCACGGCGCTTCCAGGTCATAAAATATCATTTCCATTTCACACAACGGTGGCAGTCGCGGAGCAGAGCGCACGTTGTTGCAGAGGGCAGCGACCATGCTCCCTCCAGGTTAAGCCTGTAATTACTCCATATTAGTGTGCTTTTTTTCCCCCATAAATGATGCAAATGATCCCACTAATGAATGCTGTGGGTTATTTAAGTTTTGTCGAGAGCGAAGGCTCAGCTTGCGTCTCTATCCCCGAAGCGATATCCCCCCGGGGCGGGCGAGAGGCCGGGCGAGCGTCCACGCTCGCTACGATGGCGGAGATTCTGATCGTTCAGTGGACGTTGGGATGGAAGCCGGGGGGAAAACAAAATCCATTCTTAGAGTGATCGTTCTGCTGAGGCAGGTAGGCTGACCTACCAGGCATCTGATAGTGCAGGGCAAGCTTTGCCACTCAAAGAGCCGTTTGGAGCCGGAAAGAAAACACCGGGAGCCAAACAACGCCTTTCGAAATTTTAAATTAACACAGCGGATAATGCTATTTTTTTTTTTTTTTTTTTTGTAGAGTGACCAAAAATATTTGAGCGCATTTTACTTAGCTTTTATCTACAAGATCGCCGTAATCTTCAAATTTGAAATGCCGAACAAACAAAAATAAAATGAATTGTAATTAAAAAGCAAACCAAAAATGCCGTCCTCTCTCTGTGAGCTGTCATCCTTTTACTGCTGTGTGTAGTTGCATATTAAGAGTGTTAAAATTTTTTAACTGCATTACATTTTTTTAAATTTAATTTTTAATTTTTAAAATAAAAAAAAATTAAAAATTAAATAAAAAAGAAATTAAATTAAAAAATAAAATTAAATAAAAAAAAAATAAAAATTGAAATAAAAAAAATAAAAATTTAATTTAAAAAAAAATTATAAGAAAATGATTTTTAATTTTTTTTTTAAATTTAAAATGACATCTTTAATTAAGTCATCATATTCAAAAGCCGCAGGACGCCGACCCGTGTGATAGTTCAGATAGTTCGGGTGGCGTTCGTCTACGTGAAGCTGCTCCGACCAACGATCGATCCAAGAGCGGAGCGGCGGAGCCACAAAAAGACCCACCGGCAGACGGAGGTTTATCTGAAGAAGGAAAGAAGAAACCTGCACACGATGACCGCTGAGCCGTTGATGTCGGCCATGATTGTAGTTTTAATCCATTGTAGTCCCCCTGTCTTCGCCCTCTCATGGCCACAGTGATTTTTCTTTGCTGGCTGTGTTTTTTTTTTCCGCAGTTCGTCTTGTTTCTAAAACCTCTTGGCTGGTTTTATTTTCACGATTTGGATGTAAAAACCTGATTTTAATATGAAGGGAAAGTGTGAAATCCATCAGGTTCGTCTTTTATTAACCTCGGCAGTTCCTCCGGATGCAAAGCATGTGTCTTCTTCTTCTTCTTCTTCTTCTTCTTCTTCTTCTCCTTCTCCTTCTCCTCCTCCTCCTCCTCCTCCTCCTCCTCCTCCTCCTCTTCTAATCCCTCTCTTCTTCTTTTTCTTCTTCTTCTTCTTCTTCTTCTCCTCCTCTTCTAATCCCTCTCCTTCTTCTTCTTCTTCTTCTTCTTCTTCTTCTTCTTCTTCTTCTTCTTCTTCTTCCTCCTTCCTCCTCTTCCTCACCCTCCCTCTTCTAATCCTCCTCCTCCTTCTCCTCCTTGTTCTTCTTTTTCTTCTTCTTCTTCTTTTTCTTCTTCTCCTCCTCCTCCTCCTCTTCTAATCCCTCTCCTTCTTCTTCTTCTTCTTCTTTTTCTTCTTCTTCTTCTTCCTCCTTCCTCCTCTTCCTCACCCTCCCTCTTCTAATCCTCCTCCTCCTTCTCCTCCTTGTTGTTCTTCTTCTTCTCCTTCTCCTTCTTCTTCTTCCTCTTCTCCTTCTCTTCCTCCTCCTCCTCCATCCAACCATCTCCTCTGCGTCCTCTTGGCTCGCTCCATCTAACTCCCAGTCCTCTTTCACTCCGTCCATAAACCTCCTCCTTGTTCTGCCCCCCCGGCCTCCTGCCTGGCAGCTTCTACCTCATCATCCTTCTACTCGGTTCTCCACCATCCGTCCTCTGAACATCCAAACCATCTCAGTCTGGGCTCTGATTTTATCTCCTCAAACATTTGTGTGTGTGTTTGCCGCCAGCTAGTAATACATGGACTAACTTTCAGTATTAGTAGTTAGTGTTAATTTTATAATATTAAAATAAAATATAAATATAAAATAAAATGTTAATATTATAATATATACAACATAAACTAAAATACAATATATAAAAAATATAATCTAATATTAAATTCAAATTATATTCTAATATTAGTATTATATATCATAATATAGTGTTCATATTATAATATGAGAATTATGATTATATTAAAATATAATATCAAATGATAATATAAACTATAATATACAAAATACAAATTATAATATAATAGTAAATATTGAATAATATCTAATATTTCCTCAAATGAATTTCCCCTAAGTGTTCAATAAAATCTTATTTTATCAATAGAGCCTGTCTGAACTGCTTGTCGATGGAAAAAGCGACAATTAAGATGGTTTGTTAAGGTGGAACAAAAAGCACCGTTTTCTCAGGGTGTGTGTCGTGTCGTGGACGTTTGCTGCGCCCTCGACTGTTACGCTCCGTGTGTGTGTGTGTGTGTGTGTGTGTGTGTGTGTGTATGGCTTTGGCGAGGGTTGCCTCCTGCTGGTTTGAACTTCTTTTATGCTTCCTTTCCCCTTCTTCTTCATGTTCATGTAACTGTTTTCAGTTTCTCGTCCTAGTCGGTGTGTGTGTGTGTGAGTGTGAGTGTGTGTGTACTGAGGATTTAAACTCGTGGCATACAGCGGTTCCAAACCAGGAATTTCATGCCATCAGGTGTTGTCTTCTTTAGACATATTGTTAATCTCATGTCAGATGTGGTGTCATGGACGCTTCTGCATCCTGGCTACAGATACTGGACCCAGCTTTATCTGCTGTGACAGCTAAAAAACATCAATTTTATACCATAGATTCTCAACCAAGTGTGTGATTGGGAGAGTTATCTGTTTTTTTTTTTTTTTTCTTCGCCTCGTTGTCAAGTCATTTTCATCCTGTTTATTTTTATCCTCGTTGTCATTACGTTATCTGTTCCTATCCTTGTTATTGTCGTCGTCCTTTTAATTGTCTCTTCTATTTATATTCATATTTATTGATATTGCTATTGCTATTGATATTGCTAGCACTGCTGTGACCAATGAATTCCATCTTATCTTATCATATCTTATCTTATCTTATCTTATCTTATCTTATCTTATCTTATCTTATCTTATAATTGCTGCCAGAGACTGGAATTAGCAGGGAGGGTGCAAATAGATGAAGTTAGCAGTCCTACTTCAGAAATGCGCTGCAGCTCATGGAGTACCAGGGGCGTCGCCGGACTCCTGGTACTCTGAAATAATCAATTTTCCCGACCGATGAAAAGACAGCAGCGGCAGCAGCAGCATCTCAGATGGTTTGTTCCAGGGAGATCCATACTGAGTCATAACATTCAGGTCCAGTTGAAAAGAAAAGTTTTTTTTTTTTTTTTTTTAATTGAGCAGCAAACCGTCGTTTCATTATCAGTGAGTCCTTCATCTCCTGTTATCTGACGTCCGTTATCACGATTTTCCCGCAGGAGTAACTTTGCTATAAGGTGTCGGGCAGTACAAGGGTAATTTGGACGGTGCCCTGAAAAAGTATTGAGTTCAGCACTCAGCCCACGACGGGAGAGCTGTTTTTCTTGGGTATTACTGTTATTCTTTCATTATCCATCGCGTTTATCCTGCAGGGCCACGTCTGGGAACATACAACCATTCACTCTGTCCTTTGTCATATAGAGAATTCATTTGGAGAAATCCAAGCTACTGGGTAACCAGTAGCAACCATAAAAACCAGCCGCAACCATAAAATCCTATCTTTAACCTAAAAAAAACAAAAACTGTGCAATATTTCATTTCACTGTGCAATATTCAGAACTGTGCAATATTTCATTTCATAACAGCTACACTAAAATTTTTCCTTTTATCATACTATTGTGCACTCCTTACCTCACTTGTTACTAAGACACCTTATAGTTTCACTGAGACACTTTATAGTTTATAGTGTATTTTTATTTCTAATTCTGCCTTTTTCTTTTTATTATTTATTACTGTTATATTTTCTGTAACTCTGGCACAACAATTTCCTTCGGGATTAATAAAGTTCTTATCTTATCTTATCTTATCTGTATCTTTTAGTACCCAAAAGCGTCGGGACAAAGCAGCCAGAGCCTCACGTCACCTCACATTATTGATAAGCTGAATTCTTCTGGGTCACAATTCGGAGTGTGTGATGAATACGCCGGGAGATGTTTTTTTTTTTAAGGTTATTGCGCTTTTATCAACACCCCGCTTCGTCCACCCAGGTGCCCACGGAGTGAGAGAGGAACCCCGGTTTGTGACGGCGCGCGCCGGAGAGAGCGTGATCCTGGGGTGTGACGTTTCCCCTCCCCTGGATGGCCAGCAGCCCCCCTATGTGGTGGAGTGGTTCAAGTTCGGAGTGCCTATTCCTTTCTTCATCAACTTCCGCTTCTACCCTCCCCATGTGGACCCAGAGTATACCGGTAAGCGAAATGAAACATCCACACATATTGCAAAAAAAAAAAAAAAATGTACGAAAATGGATAGCATTTTCTACGGCTAATGCTAATGCTAACAGGCGTTCTTGAGGAATTTGGTGTTAGTCCACGATTGCAAAAACAGCACAAGTGCGCGCGGCGTTATTGTTATCAGACAGTCATTTTAAAGAGCTGGAAAAGAAAAACACATCTGCTACCCAGTTAGGGATGGGTGCTGGATCGAAAAAAAAAAAAAGAAAAAAAAAGTCTACTGAGTAGTTTGTGTTGACACATATCTCCGGTAAGCATCTGAGGTAGAGCCTGTTTTTTTGCACGAAATGTCACGTATGCGAGAATACATATTTTGTATTATATGTAAAATAAATCATCTTATTTTTTCAAAACTCCACTCAGATAGTCATTTTAAGACACCGAAAAACGCAAACATCCACTCCTTCACATCGTCCCGAGGGCCCGGCCCTCGCACGGCCCCGGGACCGAACCCAAACCGTCAACAAGTGCCAATTTATAGCACGGATGAAAAAGCGAACCCGGCCGCGTTCGTCAAGGTTGTTTCCCTCGTCACACAAGAGGAAGAAGACGTCGCGGCCTGTCACTTTTTACCTTCTGATGTTGTGCATGATGATAGCTTTACATCAGCGTTGCTGATACAACAGTATGCCTGACGTGAGACTCCTTCTCTGCTCGGCGCTGCGAGACCGGGGAACAAATCCCCAAAAGGATGAAAGCTCCTGTCAGAGATGTCAAAACGGGACGGGGCATCCTGAAAACAGAGGAGAAGTCAACCCCGAGTGCCAAATGAAGAATTTAACTCTGCCCGCGGACGCGTGAGTCGATGCACAATCGACCTCGGACCGCAGAGGTCCTCGGCCTGAGCGCCGCCGTGTCGCTATCGCCGGCTAGCGTTCCTCCTTCCGAACGCCGCTTCGAACCGAAATGTTTTCACGGGACTACGAGTCCAGCACCAGAGGGCTTCTGATCAGTCCCTGCCTCCAAATATCGTTCATTTTCTCCGACGCTCATCCTGCACTCCGGGTCAAAGGTCCACAGCCATCGGGATGCAGGATGAGCGTTGTAGATTCATGTAGAGACGTACAGCCGTCGACCCGGAGAAAACCCACGTGGACGCGATGAGAACATTGGAACTCCACACAGAAAGGCCCTCCTGACCAGAGACCTTCTTGTTGGAAGCACCAACCGCTGTGCCGTGTTGCCACTGTCCAAATAGTTGAGTAATTTATCTCGACAAGCAGACCACGAGTGATCTTTAAACCCAGAATCCTTCTGCCGCCGAGTCAAACCTGCTTTTGATTGAAGCGACTTTTGCCTGAAGAGCCACAGGAGAGGATACATCAGCTGAAAATGGGTAAAACCTGTGTAATTACCTTGTACAGGAAAAAAAAAAGCAAAAAAATCGGAAGCGCGGCGTCCCGGTCTTAAAATTTCAAAATATTATTAATGTTTCCATGTGCACTTTCAAGTTCTTCTTGGGTCTGAAGATGATAGAAGGATGAAACAGCTTGCAAAAATACTAAACTCGTGTTTAAAGTCTTGAAAGACTCCAGAGACGGATCCGTTCCCCGGTCATGCTGTACTTTGATTACCTAAAAAAAGGAAAAAAATCCTACCAGGTCTTTGCTCATGTATTTTTCCCCCCTTAATCTCTCATAAAGTGACGGCAGTTGAAAAATTAATTAGGACCTACATTGTTCTACCCGTAAAATCCACCACCTCTTCTAAGTATGAAGCAAAACGCTGGTCGTGGGAGATGCCGCCTTTTGGACGGAGTAGCAAACATCTACCTCATCCCGATGAGGCTTAGATCACCGAAGGTCTTTTTTTTGGGGGGTTCTGTCGGCTCCCCACGGCTCAAACTTAGCCCCGCTTTAGCATTCAGCACGTCTTCCACCAGGTTAAATCCCTCACCCGTGTTGTCGCTCTCATCAATAGATGCGAATGATCCAAGCGTGTATTTACCGGCGACCTCGATCTGTTGTTCGATCTATAAGTCTCGACTTACCACCGGGAACCGACTAACACCGTGTCTAATGGCGAACAATCTGTCAAATCCGGCGGGGTATTGTTCTCTGGTCAAGAACAAGAGTGTTTGGGTTCCTGTTAGCCTGGGATTCGCAGCTGGTCACGGGCCAAGTCATTTTCTCACTACAAGTTAGCAATTTGGCAATTCAGCACTTGACCAGACAGCAAAGAGGCTAAACAATATTCCAAGAAGAGCGGGCTGCGTGCCACTGAAGGGCTCTGTAATGCTGCAAAAAGTCCTGCACAAAACAAATTTAATATTACACTGCACATCTGGGGTCAAATCCATAAATTATATACCGAAGTTATGCATTAGTGGACTTGACACGAGCTAATGCTGACAACCACGTTTAGCCACGGCGTCGCCTTGGTGGAAAAAAATAACAAAAACATAAGTTGGTGGAAGTGGCCCTGGAGGACACACACACCCACACACACCCACACCCACACCCACACACACCAATATCAACTGCGCTGGACAATCCAAACAAGCTAGTTGTTCTGCTCTGCTAAACTAGCACTCTTTGCCTTTACCCTTCTATAGGGTATCTTTCACTGACATACAAGGGTTTGGGGGGGTTTAAGGTGCAAAGTCAGTTCCTCATAGGGAGGAACCACCCTTCACCTTCTCCAGGAAACAGTTCAACCAAAAGTTTAGCTCTTGCTAAAGCTCTTGCTGGAAGTAAAAGCACCCCACAAACCTTTCATGGGCTCCCAAGGCAAATAATGCTTCTTCTTCTTCTTCTTCCTCTTCTTTCGGCTTTTCCCTTCAGGTGTCGCCACAGCGAGTCAACTTTCTCCATCTAACCCTATTCTCTGGATCCTCTTCTCTCACACCAACTACCTTCATATCTTCTCTCACTATGTCCATAAATCTTCTCTTTGGTCTTCCTCTAGACCTCTTGCCTGGCAGCTCCAATTCCAGCATCCGTCTACCATTATATCCACTATCCCTCCTCTGTCCATAACCCAACCATCTCAGTCTGGCTTCTCTGACCTTCTCTCCAAAACATCTAACATGTGCTGTTCCTCTGATAGACTCGTTCCTGATCCTCTCCATCCTGGTCACTCCCAAAGAGAACCTCAACATCTTCATCTCTGCAACCTCGAGTTCTGCTTGCTGTCTTTTGGTCATTGTAACAAGGCAAATAATGCTACCAATGCTAAAAGACGATAAGAACGTTAGCCACTCCTTCTACAGCAATGTCAGACATCGTCTTTTACCTCCAAAGCCCAAGATGTTTCCAGCACAATACGTTGGGTGTTTTCCTGCTTGCAAATGAGTCCCAGCCATCAGCACCCCCAAAGTTGATGTTGGTCCTGATCAGGTCTTCCCATCCCTTCATCTGGATCTTGAATCAAGACGACTGAAGAAATGTTTGCGGCGTAAACCGATATAATCATACTAAGCCACTGCGATGTGTTTGTCCATGTTGAGAAGAAGAAGAAGAAGAAATACACCGCCATATTCAGCTGTGGTGGTGCAAGAAACTTCTCAGCCACCAACCGGAGGCCATCAGGTCTGTGTCCTGAATGCATGCGAGAACGACTAGCCAGGCCTCGGTGGACCGCTTCGAGGAGATCACCGGACAGAAGGCACAGCTTGCGTGGCTCGGTGGATGTCATAAATATTTAAAAGTGTCTGCTCAGTTCTGATCTCCATGACAGGTCTCCACAGGGACCCGGTCCGTTGTCGTTATTGTCTTTATCTGTTTCAAAACATCGAGACTCCAAACTTGCTTCTGTAAGTGCAGGTCTTTCATCTGAACTGTATTCTGCGTCAATCAAATGCTAGCCAGGGGAGATGCGTCTCACGTCACAGGTGTGTGTGTGTGTGTGTGTGTGTGTGTGTGTGTGACAGGATTGCGGTCAGTCTTCTGGGATTTCTTGGAATGGTGAATAGAATGGAGACCCAGATTTTGTGTGCGACACACCCGTTCGCCGCATCCCTGACGGACCTCCTTGAGGTCCTCTGAACGCAACATTGGACGATGTTGGTCGAGAAGACCTGGCTCTCAGTATCTGCTCTAATTCATCTCAAAGGTGTTCTTTAAGGTTGAGGTCTTTGCAGGACAGTCAAGTTCATCTACACCAGACTCTGTCGTCCATGTCTTTATGGACCTTGCTTTGTGCACTGGAGGACAGTCATGTTGGAAAAGGAAGGGACCAGACTGAAATGTCTCGGTATGCTGAAGCTCTCAGAGTTCCTTTCACTGGAACTGAGGGGCAGCGCCCAGCTTCTGAAGGACGACCCCACACCAAAGCCCCCGCCACCAAACTTCACGCTTGGCACAATGCAGTCATACGAGTACTGGTCTCCTGGCGACCGCCAAACCCGGACTCGTCCATCAGATCGTCAGATGAAGAAGCACGATCGGTCACTCTGTAGAAGGCGTCTCCACTGCTCTGGAGTCCATTGGCACCTCCGCAACCCCACGCTTTGCACTGCACTTGGTGACGTGTGGCTTGGATGCAGCCGCTCAACCATGGAAACCCATGCTATGAAGCTCTCTGCGCACTGTTCTTCTGCTCATCTGAAGGCCACGTGAAGTTTGGAGGTCTGTCGCCGTTGACTCTGCAGAGAGTTGCCCACCTCTTGGCACGATGCGCCTCAACATCCGTAGACCGTAAGTTTACGTGGCCTAACACTTTGTGCTGTTGTTCTCAAACACGTCCATGTTCTTAGAATCCAGCTGATAGTTGACAGTTGAATATTTAGGAGCGAGGAAATGTCACGACTGGATTGGTTGCACAGGTGGCGTCCTGTCACAAATGTTTGTAAAAACAATGATCGGAACATCCGATCCCCATTATTTGGATGGGTGAGCTGATGCTTTTGGCCGTAAAGTGTAGGTTCATTTTGCGGGGACGGGATTCAAAAAGCTCCTGCAACGAATGTGGATTCACTCGGGATTCTTCTCAGAAGCCTGCCGGTGTAACTGCTAGAAACCAGAGTTTCTCATGGGCCGTCAACAGTATTTCTGGCGCTTTGGAGGTCCGCAAAGTAGTCGGGATTGCAAGCGAGAGACGCCAAATGGAAGGGAACGCGTTCCTCTTCTGGGATATTTAAAGAAAGTGTAATGGCACTTAGCAGCAGGGAGAGCGTTGGCCTGAATAAGCCCAAAGTCAGGTGGAGAGCGAGAACCATCCGGCCGGTGTGGGAATCTCAACGGACGTGGACCCCCGCCGGGCCTCCTTAAGTTTTCTTATCTCCACATGTTCAATAACGATTGGAAGAAAAAGAAATGGGAGCAGGGCTCATCTGGCTCCGTGGCTGTGCGGAGCGGTGATGGATTCGAGCCGGGGGCCCCGAAGCAGCGTCTTCAGAAATGTGCACGTGAGCTGGAGATTAACCCGGCAGCTACAGCCCTTTGAGGGTGAAGACTAAGTAGAAGAGTCCCAAAATATCTGAACGCTGTAGTTTACCCTGTCTCTCCTCAAATAACTTCAAGAAAAATAAATTCTCTGCAAATATTCAGGGTGGCGGACGGATTATTTACACGTGTCATGCCCGAACTCTGTTGTCTATTTTTCGCATCCGGCTTATTTTTGTTTGTTTATTTTATTTTTGTCATCGCCATTGTCACTCTGTTTATGTTCTCGTTTAGTTTTGGTTCTCTGTTTTCACCCTTACTGTCTTTTTTTTTTTACCATTCTTTCGTCCATTCTTATCCTTGTTATTGTTCTCGCTGCTGTCTCTTTATCTGTGGAGGTCTTTTGCTATTTTCTAATTGTATATTTATATTCATATTTATTGACACAATAACCATTATGCTGATGTGATACATTTTGTCACAAAATAAATAAATATAAATAAATAAAATAATAACAAAACACATAATAAATAAATCAAACTTTTATATTATAATTAAAACAAAATAATAATAAAATACATAATAAATAAATCCAACTTTTATATTATAATTAAGATAAAATAATAAAATGCATAATAAATAAATCAAACTTTTATATTCTAATTAAAATAAAATAATAACGAAATACATAATTGATAAATCAAACTTTTATATTATAGTTAAAATAAAATAATAATAAAATACATAATAAATAAATCAAAGTTTTATATTATAATTAAAATAAAATAATAATAAATACATAATTAATAAATCAAACTTTTATATTATAATTAAAATAAAATAATAATAAAATACATAATTAATAAATCAAACTTTTATATTATAATTCTTAGTGGACTCAAACTGTCTAAATAGTGTCAAATGTAGATGTTTTCTATCTGTAGATGAATTTTGGTCATAATGGGTGGAGAAAAGTGTCAGGGGTACAAAGACTATTGGCCAGAAGGAAAGGAAAGGTGGAGGAGACGGTGGTGAGATGATCTACAAACACTGACAATGAAAAGAAGACAGGAGACGTGAAGGTTCGTGGAAGACGTGGAGATTCTCTTTGGGAGTGACCAGGATGGAGAGGATCGGGAATGAGATGTTTTGGAGGGAAGGTCAGAGATGGTTGGGTCATGGACAGAGAAGGGCAGACGGATGCTGGAAGTGGAGGTCCAGAGGAAGACCAGAGAGAAGATGGATGGATATCATGAGAGAGGAGATGAAGGTAGTCGGTGTGAGTGAGGAGGATCCAGAGAACAGATGGAGAAGGTGGATCAGCTTTGGTGAATTACCCAAAAGGAAAAGAAGCATATTGGTCATAGGTTGTCCATGTTCTCCCCATGTCTGTGGGGTTCCTCCGGGGTTCTCCAGGTTCCTCCTGAAGTCCAAACACATGCAGGGGGTTGCATGTTGCCGTATGGCGTCCGGGGTGAACCTTCGCCTCTCGCACGACGACCGCCGCCACGATCACTCATGCGCCGATGGATATCGATTGTGACGATTTGCTTTGACGATGAAGGAAACAGGTGATTTTTCATGATTTCCGGCGTGATGGTGGAAATCTGTCCGAGCGAAGCCCGTTTCTGAAAACAAAGTGGACGTATTGCGGTGCGTGCAGCGTGCACGTCGCTCTAAATCCTCTCCCTGAGAAGATCGACCTTCCATTTTCCCTGCGGAAATAGTCTAACATCGGTTTGGACTTGAAGCACTGGGATCGAACCGGCCACGTTCCGTTTCTGGTACGGCGGCCGTGGTTTAACCAGCGACTCGGCGGTTTCCTGCTGCATTGTACAAACCGTACGCGCTTTCCCAAACACTCCAAAAAAACAAAACAAAAATACGAACAAGGTTTGGATGAAATGATTAATTACACCGACGACAGCGGACGGATTTTCGGGGATGCATATTCTATGTGCTCTCCTCTCAGTGGAAGCTTTGCATCTTCTGCTGATCCAGACAACATGTCTGCCTCCTCGCCGGCTTCCTCATGGCGGGGGAACCGATTCTTCTGACGTCTCTTTGTTGTCTGAGACGAGACGGCGAGCTGTCAAACTGGGTCACGGCGTCGGGCTCCTGCCCTCTCCTCCGAGCAGATCGTCGCGCCTTGGTTTCCCGTCTCGGGAGAGAGTCGTGAAACGTGCAAATAGCGGATATATTTGCCTTTTTTCACATTAATAGGGTGAGAATCCTGTTTAATTGAATCCCTCCCGATGGGCTTTTCAAGCGGGGGCGCAGGCAGGGCTCTCGCTGGAAGCTCCCTTCAATTCAGAGGTGGACGACGGAGGAAACCGAGCCGCGAGAGGCGGGTTTTTTAATTTTGTTTACACTCGGCCGACGGCGGACCGAGAGCGAGCGCCATCTCACTCCGCCGTGTTCACTCCCGCTCAAGTGGCAGCAGCCATGTGGCGTCAGGTCTGCCGCCGCCGCCGCCACCGAATTATCGGTGAACAGATGCGGCGTAAATATGGCCAGTTTCATTCGGCGGATTAAAGCCCGTTCAGGGAATCGCTGGTGCATTTTGACCGTATGATAATCACATCAGACCGGCGTTGATGAAATGCTCTTTTGCAGAGGCTCTTTTGCGGCGTCCAAATAGAGTCATTCATTGTCTACACCGCTTATAACACACGGTCAATCACAAGTAGAAAAATACAACCGTTTAGGATCTCCAGTGGACCTCCTGCATGTGTTCGAGGAACCCCACGCAGACATGGGGAGAACATGGAGACTCCATACAGATTGCACAGAATCCACCCAGGGACCTTCTCAATGGAAGACCAGCAGGAACTTTGCATCTCTGGATGGCGTTTCTAACCCCGGTGAGGCAAATAAACATCTCTGTGAGTTTGCATCCCGGTCCGTGAGCCGAACCTCGCACGTTCTTCCGATCTATCTGTCCATGTCGGGCATCTCCTACGATCGTTTTTTCTCTGGAGCCTCCAAAACACCATGTGTTGCTACATGCTAGCACACCCTGGCTTCTTACACAGCTTGTAATATGTCAGGAGAGCTTCATCAGATAAGATGAACTGTATAGATCCCCATGGGGGAAATTATTTTATCACAGCAGCGCAATAGCTATAGTATCAATAAATATGAATATAAATTTAAATAGAGAGACAATTAGAAGATAGCAATGACATCCACAAATAAATAGACAGCATAGAAAACAACAACACACAGAATGGAAAAAAAAAACAGCAAGGGTGAGAATAGACAACCAAAACAACAACAACAAGGATAGGAACTTAGACATAATGACAATAGCAATGACATAAAATAAACAAAAATAAGTTGGATGCAAATAGACTGAGACCAACAAGGATAAAAATAGATACAAGAGAGTTCGGGCATGACACGTGTGAATGGTAGTGAGGTTTTGGAAGCACAGATGCTCCTCCGACCACCAGTGTGGAAGAGGAAGTGCAAACCACCGCGCCGACCATGCCGTGATATTGCTTCCAGGACAAATGTAAACAGTAGCTCCTGGTTACGTGTCCTGGTTTGGAAGCAAGGCCAGTTTCATCCATCCATCCATCCATCCATCCATCCATCCATCCATCGTCTGCTGCTTATCCTGCATTTAGGGTCGCGGGGGGGGGATACTGGAGCCCGGACTGGTTGTTCAATCGCAGCGCCACATATGCAGAAAAACAACCATTCACTCACTCATTCGGGGCATTTTTTTCCCCAATTTTCACCACACAGAAAGGTTAATGCTGGCTATTGATTGGTTACGTCAACTAACGGATGACGAAAGAGCAAGAGCGTCGAGTTGAATGCTATATGAGATCGTCAGTAGATAGAAAAATGATGAAAAAGTAGGACGTATGGTAGCGAGTGCCGTGGTTCTTAACCTGGGTTGAATCGAACCCGAAGTCAACTTGTGACCGTTGTGACGTTTCGTCGTGCGATCGCTTTCTGAATATTTTAATCTCTTCACACTAGAGATAGGACTCGGTGTCCGAACTACATGATTTACAATGCCGAGTTGAGCAATTCTAATTTAGCACCGGCAAAACTAAGGCAACATTTAACTTTATTCATTCCTATTTATTTTGTGTGAATTTCATGTTTTGCTGTTTTTTTTCCTTGAACACATCATTGATGTTGATGCACGGTTCATTTTGTGCACCAGTCAAACACATACCTATGTCTTGGATTGGAAAAAAAAAAAAAAAAAAATCACATTTTATTTTTCCAGTCAAGAAGGGTTCGGTCAAAAAATCCTGACCTTTTCAAACATTAAGCAATTTTTCCCAATTTTCTCCCAATGAACCAGCTGCACATTTTTGGACCGTGAGAGGAAAACATGCAAACTCAAATCCAACCGGGATCCTTCGCGCTGTGAGGTCGAAGCGCCCAATCAGATTCCTCTAAATCCAGATGCTAAGGAAACAAATCGTTGATGTGAAATTATTTAAAGATATGATTCCACGCCCTCTCATTATGACATCCCCCCCCATGGATTAGCATTCATGCAATCGCTGCTCCACGAGAAACAGTGCCTCGCAGGCCGCACCTCCCCCGGATGCTACCGCTAATATTTCCTGCGGCTATGGGAAAATTACAACGTTTAAAAACATCTATTTCTGTGTCAGACTCAGGCAATGGCGTGATCAATAATTCAGATGTGAGAGCGGGTGAATTTCTGCCGTCAGATGAACACGCTCGGGGAGAAGCCTTCGGAATAACCAAAATCACATCCCTTTGAACATCGGCTTGAACGGAAGCCGTAGAACGGACCTGCGAGCGGTTCGGCAGCGTTATTCCCCCGTGTTGCTCGCACCGACAAATCTGTATTAATGGAATATACGGCCGTCAGGTGGAAATAATTCTTGTTTTCCTGGACATGCGAGGAGGTTAAATTACAGAATTTATCCAAGCGGAGTTTTACACGTCACAGAACGAGTCCTTTTCACGCAACTTACAAATCGGCCCTTGTTTTCCCATCTCGCCATCTCCCGATTCGATTTCGTGACGAGAGCCTGAAATCGCGGGGAGCGACGATGCCCCCGATTCCGTTGTTTATTTCATAAAGACCGGTGAGGCGCGATAATATCTCCGATCGGGGGCTTTTGTTAATCTATGCAGAATAATCATTCGCCTTTTAGCATCGATTTCTCATTAACGGCGCTTCTTCGCATCGCGAGGCCGGTCGCCGCGAGGCGGCCGTGTCACATCGACTCCGCCAATCCCGCGACTTTTCCGCGGGCGATGTGATCCCGACGAGGTGTTAGCTCCTCTGTTTTCACACCAGACGGAAGCCGATGTCGCGCGAGTGATAAATGCCCGAGGGGCAGGCGGAGACGGCGCTGTTAACTTTGTTTACAGCTACGCCCGCTCGCTCTTTGACAAATGGGAGCCGAGGTTGATCCCTACCCTTCAAGACAACACCTACTCCGCTCGGCACTTCGGCGGCCGGGTAAAAATAGAACCTTAAAGACAAACTACCTTTTTACCGCGAGGCTGCAGTCTCCGCTCTGGCCTCCGCGACTCCGCCGTATCGATTTTCTGCTAACAGAAATGTCGGTTTTGCACCCCGACTATGACAGTGATGTCAGTATTTGAGTATCTGTCTTTTGCATAAGCGCAGTTCTGCCGGAGCGGTCGGGCCGGCCTCCGCATCAAGGCGTTTTTGCCTGACACCCGTTCCGCGGGAACAGGAAACAGTACTTATAGTGCATTTCCACTTCAAAGTTTTGGAAAAATCGTCCATCTCGGAGCACTTTTCAGAGCCGGCGGAAGCAAATGTTTCAGTCTGTCGGGCTGTCAGAGGCAGCCGTGTGAGCAGCGGGGTGGAAGCTCGGAGACAGACAGCTTAGCGGCCCAGGATTTCACCACGCCTGGTTTCTTGAACTTCTCTCATCCCTCGTGATTTACCCCTTTTAGAATTCCAATTTATCCCGAGCCGTGAAGGGAAAAGTGTCGGAGCCGGACAAGTTTTATACCAAACTTATGATTCCTGTGAAGTGAACGGCTGTTTTGCGTTCCCGCAGAGACGTGAAATATTATATTTTAATTCGGTCGAAGATTCATAAATATGTAAAGCGACAGGCGGGCGCTATGTTTTGGGAGTCCGGATTCAGGCTCATGTAGGCCAAAGGTCAGTTCATTTCAATCTCGATCTCTCACCCAACACCTTCTTGCACTGAGCTGCGCATATTTGCATCTCCCTCCAGGCCATCTGCATTATATATATACCTGAGCACTGTATACACTGCTCCAAAAAATAAAGGGAACACTAAAATAACACATCCTAGAGCTGAATGAATGAAATATTCCTATTATGTACTTTGTGCTGACAACAGAATCGCAAAAAAATGATCCATGGAAATCAAATGTATGAACCCGTGGAGGTCTGGATTTGGAGTCGCACTCCAAATGAAAGTGCAAAAACACACCAGGGATGATGTCATGTCCTTAAAACAAGTCCAAATCAATCATTGTTGCTTCCTAAGTGGACATTTTGATTTCACACAAGTGTGATCGACATGGAGTTACATTGTGTTGTTTAAGTGTTCACTTTATTTTTTGGAGAAGTACATATAACTTCTATGTTTTTATTTATTTACATATTTATTTCCATTAATTTTTTTATTGTACATAGTCTGAGCCGGGAGCTTTCATTGTGATGACAATTAAAAATCTTTATTCTTGATGGATGTGTAGTGTAACCCCGCTGATTTTTCATTTTAGCATTACCATCATTTCCGGACTATTGAGCGCACCTGAATATTAGCTGCACTGGCTTAAAATAACTAAATAAATCTATGCATATATATAAAAGCTGCACTTGTCTATTGACACGGAATTTTTTTTTCTCAATTTTGAATTAAATGCATACCGGTAACATGCACAAATACGTTCTGGAAATCCTTTTTTCCGAACAGTGCCTGTAACACGGCTAATGAAAAAGATGAATGTTAAACAACATGAGGAAAAGTCCATCCGTTTTCTATCCCCACTTTGTTGTCCTCCAGCTTCCACCTGTGCACTAAAACCGTTAAAGTCGTCTTCATTGGTGTCAGAATTTCACGGTAATTCGATTGGTCCGATGTGACGATGCTAAATGTTTTAGTGAAGCTTGTTAGCTCCCAAAAAATCCATAAATTACTTGCATCCTTGTTTAAACCACAGTGTTCAAAGCGTATGAAAAGGTAGTGGCTTATAGTCCCTAAAGGACGGTACCTTGGACGTTTTGGGCACCCCTGCGCTAACCATACTGGATGATATGTTAGCTTACCACTTACAGTACCTGCGCTGGTAAGTGGTAATCCAAATAGTCGAGGTGGCCATAACACAACTAAACACAACCACTCAGGACTCGTATGCAGCGGCAAACAGGAAGCAGATGTTCTACAGAGTCGGTGAAAGGCCTCTTGCAAACGAACCCTGGGAGCGCAGAGTTCGCCCTGTCAGATGGACAAGATGGTGCAATGCCATTGGCTCTTTGACAGCTGAGAAGTAGCAACTTAAAGTCTGTAAATCCACAAATGTAGTCTTTGCTTGGCACTTTCTTGCAGAAGTTGAGTTCCTCTCTACGTTGATTGCTTGGCTTAAAACATACCGTTTTGTTTCAGGCGTGATTTCTGATGTTAGAATACGTCCACAAATGGTCTACCTTTGTATTGTCTTATCTCCAAAGGCTTGGAGGTCGGTGAGGGATCATTCAGCTGAGGGGATATGAATGTCCAATTTTTTTTTGTGTGTTGTCTGTTTGCTCTGCGAGTGACTCGCAACCCATCGTGGTGTTTTCCTGCTTTCCAACCAGCTCTTGGAGTGGATCCAGGCAGTGAGGCTGCTCCGCCACCATAGCAGCAGCAAGATGCCAAACAGCAAGGCCACTGAATGCATCTGAAGATCACATCAACCTTATATTTGGCTGTAAAAAAAAACCAAACAAATTTCACACAAATGGAGGTGGACATCTTAAAGGAGAGGAGGACGGAAGGGATGGGAAACGAGTCCATCCCAGGGACAAGTCAGACTGAGATGCTTTGGATATGTACGGAGGAGGGATGGTGAAGATCTGGCTGGAAGGATGCTGAGGTTGAAACTTCCAGGCAGGAGGTCCAGAGGGAAACCAGAGAGGAGATTTATGGATGGAAGGGAAGAGGGCAGGAAGTTAGTTGGTGTGAGAGAGGAGGATGCAAAGGAGAGGGTTAGATGGAGGCAGGTGATTGGCTGTGGACACCCCTGAAGAGAGCAGGCCAAGGGAAAAGAAGAAGGATGTCCTAAAGGGCGGATTACATTAAGAGAAGAAGCTCATCTATTCAGTCTTGTAATGCCAAGAGAATAATGCATCATTTCGGTCTCCTAAGTAAACAAAACTGAACTATAGACGGGTGAAAAATGTACAGAGACAGAAGATGATAATGACTGCATTAACGAATGAGAACGAGGGGTCACTGGAGGCTTCCAGCAGTAAAAAAACGACATTTATCATCTGACACGCCTTGGCAGTCAACGGATTTTTATTCACGAGGTGAATAAAACAGGTAGATATAGGCACTCCTCATCAAAATCACTGAAATACAAAAAGGATCCAAAAAAAAAAAGGATGGCTCCATTAGAGTCGCATACTGTACAACATCTATACCAAGTCATAGTGAGGCTATTATGAAGAGTGATGGTGTCCCAGTGCTGGAATAAGACATCCATCAGTCTTGAAGTCCAGGCTTGAAGGTCTGCTCACTTTAACAGAACTTCACACCGCACAAAAAGATGGTTGAGAACACCAAAATTGAACCCATGGCTGGTCCGTAACAAGCAGAGTGCCAGTGACTCATTATATAGGATGTAAACAAATGTAAACGGTTGAAGGGTCAGGATTTAACATTTTTCAGAGTCCGCACGGGACAGCAGATGTTCAAAATGCTGCGGGTTGTCCGTGAAGATACTCCACCATAAGGTCATGGCACTCCTGAATTTTCGCATGGGCCCAATACATTTCTTAAGTATGTTAGACTGGTGCAGGACATGTATGCTCTGGGAGACAGTGGGGAGGGGTGCTGTAGGCAGGCTGTTGTTAATTTCTTGAAGATCCAAGATCTCATCCAAGAAGCTCCTTCATTTCCGACTACCACTGGGTAGCGTTGGGGTTACGAATCCCAAGACGTGTTTGACCCTGGATCCATGAGGTGATCCGTGTGAAAGGGTTGGTTAATACGGTTATTCTTTGGAGCGGGCCCTCCTCCAATCAGAAATTTGGCAGTTCCGTCCTTGAGTGCATACCGAAGTGTCGCTAAACCAGGCGTTGCTCCCGGCGGTATGGTTAGCGCCCGGGACCATTGGGATATGAGATCCAGTGTAAAGTGCTTTGAAACCGCAAAGGGCTGAAAGCACTACACGAGTGGAGACCGTTTACCTTGAGGAGCACATCGGGTCACACGAGTCGGGGCTTGAGTGGGTTGATGGCCAACCTTGTCATCACATAGGGTCGCATAAGTCCAAGGATCGGTTAGAACCAAAGGGGTTGTTTGCGCTGAAGAAGCCTCTGGGGTAAGAGGCCTCCAACCTAGATAATGGAGCGCACTCTCTGACATCATGCCAAGAGAGTGCATGTTTAAGAAGACCGCAGGGTGTTGGTTTGTCCGTTTTGGACTTCTGTAGGTGGAGCACATGGGGTTCTATTTAAATAAAAATCATGCTTTTACAAATTGTATGTACTTGTATGCCAAATGTCCACGGAGGTTCTCAGTCATCCAGGTCATGGTGAATTCTTGTCGCGGCAACTGGACTTGAATTTCGTCATTTGCAGACATTAAGAACTGAAGATCAGAACTACAGAAGCCTCTGGGATGAGAGGTGAAACAAGTGAAGGAATTCAAGTCCAGTCGCCACAACAAGAAGATTTCTACAAGATTTTCCTGTTTTTCGTGCCAATTGTTAAAGCGAGCGCGTCTCTTTTGTCTCCAGGTAGAGCCTCTCTGCACGGGAAGGCCTCCCTGCAGATCGACCGCGTCCGCTCTGAAGACCAGGGCTGGTATGAGTGCAGGGTCCTGATGCTGGAGCAACAGTACAACACCTTCCACAACGGCAGCTGGGTGCACCTCACAGTCAACGGTGAGTCACCCTCTCTCAGCTGGAAGCTATCTTTCTTTCTCTGCGAGGCGGCTGCGGTTCAGTGGAAGAATCGGCGATTTTCCGATCGCAGGGCTTGCCGTTCGATCCCCGGCTCCTCCTGTCTGCAAGCCGAAGCCTCCTTGGACCCCCGGTTGCACCCGATTGTCCGGTTAGCGCCTTGCGTGGTGAACATGATTCAATATAAAGTACTTTGAAAACCACTAGGTGATGAAAATTCGAAATTCAGAACTGGGTAGCCTGTGTTAGCAT
Source organism: Fistularia commersonii (assembly GCF_037954325.1). Classification (NCBI taxonomy): domain Eukaryota; kingdom Metazoa; phylum Chordata; class Actinopteri; order Syngnathiformes; family Fistulariidae; genus Fistularia; species Fistularia commersonii. Next base: position 15,399,230 of record NC_141301.1, read on the forward strand.
CCGGTCGCTATGACTTCTTACAACAGAGGAGAGGACGTTTATGGGTCCTGCTGTGATTGTCATGCCAAAACACCAGCGGAGCATTCTGGGATTTGTCATATTAGCGGTACATGCGCTGCAGGCCAGCTCTAACACTCATTTTGTCGGGCCAGATCTTGACGCCAATGGTTTAGACGATTGCAAAAGTCTCAAATGGAAAAGGACACTGACTTGGACGGGATACAGCAGTTTCCCTGGTCGTACCGATGCAGATGATTTGACTCCAAAGACCTGGTCGGTGCGTTTTCACCGCTTCTGCTACATTTCTCCATGTAGACGACTGCTCCATATTAGATCAAATCTGCAGTGCATATTCGTTTTAAAGATTACAAGCCGCCGTTTGAAGGTTCTCGACTGGAACGACGTCTTCTTTGGGGGATAAAACGCCGCGGGAAACAAGCTACTTAGTCCAATTCACGCTCACAATAAAAAAAAAAATAGCAAAGAAGAGTAGCGCCTGCAGTTCTTCTCTTTGACTTGGCACCTTAGCCCGCCGTTGCTCAACGGACACATCCATCCCAGCGCCGTGGCAACCGGCTCGTAAATGTTTGCCTGTTTATTATGGGCTGCAGACATTACTCAGTGCAGTTTGAGTTTGCATTCATCCACTTTATTTGACAGGATTTCTCTGAAAAATAGAGCAACTCTGGGACTCCCTGTCCCGGTTTATAAGCTCCCGTGACTTTCTACCGCGGTACATGAGCGAGAGGCCATTATGGGATGTTTCAGGTGATTCCTTCACCTCGTTCTCCAAAGACCTTGTCTAAAAAGGGGATGAGAGGCTGGTTAGAGGAGAATTGATCGCGGCCTGTTTAAGGAAGCTCCGGCAGGCAACGTCTGCAAGAGTCCCATCAAACTGATGACCGGGCGGAAAAAAAAAAAAAAGAGCAAAAAAAAAAAAATCTGCACCTTTGTATTTCCCAGGAAGCTCCCGGTGGGTCGGAGGATTCTCTCTGAAGTGTATTGTAATTTTTCACATTATCATAGATCTCGGGAGACGGCCGTGCTCAAAAAAAACCCAAAAAAAACCTCAATCTTTATCATATCTACGATACATTCGCCTCCGTCACGAGAATATTTCCTAAAGACAACAAAAATGACCGTCGTGAAGGAAAAACCTCCGCTCCTGGTTTCACAAGCTCCGAACATCACCAACCTGAAACATCTCCCCGCTATTCCGCGCAGGTGTCGCGGGCTAAGTGCCGCCGAGCTCATTCGCATGTATATTTTCAACGTGTGAACTAAGGCGCGGTGTGAAATGAGATCAAGCGCACGTCTAACGACGGACGCCGTGCCCATATTTGAATTATGATTACGGCGTACTCCATGTGAAATACTGTGTAAAGAACCATTTATAAAGTTCACTGCGCCGCATAATCACTTCGGAATAAAATATGCTGATCTGTGTAAAAGCCCATTATCAATGCGGAGTATCGTTTCCTCTCCGCGAATCACATCTGCAGATTGTTCCGCGTTGCATGAAACCTTGTGCATCTTGACAAGACGCCCCCCCCGACTCCCACTCCCACTCCCACTCCCACTCCGACCCCCACTGTGGTTTTGAAGTCGGGGATTGAATGGGCGGCTGTGTGAATGTCTTGTTGTGCCGGCATACTGCACCTCTGTCGCTCGCCTCATCGGTATTCACTCTCGACCGCCCGACGCCGCGCTCCCGCGGGGGGAGGTGGGGTTTTTTTTCTGCCGAAACACAAGTCACCGGGTTACGGCCTCGTGTTTTATAAGCGGCGTCCGGAGCCGCGGGACTGAGATGCGTTACTTTTAACAGGCGAGAATTTCTTTTAAATGCGTTTGTGGAGATGCTGAGATTTGCAGATGGTTCGCAATCCGGGGATTCGTAGCGGGGTTTTTTACGGCGGGGTCGTCCTCTAAGAGGGAAGCAGGTGTCGTTTTCGTCTGGCCTTCGCTCAGACACTTAGGGCGCCCGTTTCCTTTGGCCGTTTTTTTTCTTCTGCACACACCCTCCTTTGAGTTCCTGTTTGCCGGCCTTCATTTCCTGCCAAGCGGACAGGGAATTAATGCCCACTCAGTGGCAGGTGTCAGATGGCAAGGCCTTGTGCCCGAAAAAAGACACTAAGGCTCTCACTGTCCGTCTCTTCTCCTCTTTACTTACCGTACCCTTCCTCTACACTTTCTCTACACAGTCCCGTGCTTCCATTTGCCGGCATCGGCAAGCTTCTCACGGATCAAAACAAGCCGCTCCGCTTTTGTTCGAAGGAAATCATCTCTTAAACATAAAAAAAGAATCCCTAACCCGTGCAATGTGTGGGCTGGTTCGTGATGTCCCGGTATTTTAAGCGGCGGAGATCCAAAATGTCTCCTATTCGTCCACGAGCTTCACGCCGTCCTGCGCTCAGCCGTCCACGCCAGCTACTGACGGGCTCCGTTACCATTCACTCCATCGTATTGTTTTTTTCTTCGTTACTTTAAATAAATGCTTTCCGGATCCGAGACACCGATTTCACATTCAGTGATATCACTACCGTATTTTCTGGACTATTGAGCGCACCTGAATATAAGTCGCACCGGCTAAAAAGAATAACTATATGTATAAAAATATATATTTATGTATACACTTGATAATCAGCTGCAGGTGCTCACATTGTAACATGAGATATTTACACATTTTTTTAAACTTTTAATTAAATAACATAACATGTGGTAACATCCACAAATATGTACCGGAAATGCTTTTTACCCCAAACAGTGTCTGCAACACAGCTGATGAAAAAGATGAATAATAAAAAAGACAAGGAAAAGTCCATCCGTGAATCTATTTTCCATCCCCGCTATCTAGGTCTTCCTCCTGCGCACTGAAACCGTTAAAGTCGTCTTCTTCCGTGTCGAAACCGAATGGCCTCAGAATTTCCAAAAAATTTCCAAAGAATTTTTTTTAGCCAAAAAAAATCCACAATTAAGTGCATGGTTGTTTAAGCCGCAGCGTTCAAAAAAGCGTGGAAAAAGTAGCGTCTTATCGTCCGGAAATGACGGTAAGTGTATGAGCTCGATTCCTGACGCAACTGTGATTTCGGAGCGATTGTGAAACCTAATCCTTTCCATTCAGGATAAATGCAGTGAAGATCGCCACGTCGTGAAAACCACAAGGTTTTTTCATTATTTTAAAAAAGGCAATTAAAACACTTTTTTTTTTTTTTTTTTTTCCTCCAGTGAGCAAAGGTTTTCCTTCTCGGCAGGTTTGGTTTGTGGTCTGCAGAAGACAAGGTTCAGTGTTAGATGGTCTCCACTCATAACACTACACTAGTTTATTAACCCCTGGCAGCTTCTGGCCATAATCATCTATGTACTATTTAATGTCCATTATGTTGATTTTTTCATATCTTAAATGAATTTTCTCCATTTAATATAACAGAGAAGCGCAATTATATTCATGTGCGATACATTACGTTTGTGCTTTGCTTTTTTTACGTCCTTAATTTCCATGGAAAAAATCTTCCCCGGTTGCTTTCCTAGGGTCCATGGTGATCAAAATAAAAAAAAAAAATCCACAAAATAAGCTCAAAAATATAAAATGATGCCACACAAGAGATAGCAAAACCACAGCAGATTCGTATCGTGACAATTTTTCGGATTTCAAGGATAAAATTAGTTCGAATCGCGAACTTATCTTAAAAAATTTATGTATAAGTGATTTGTATCTTAAGGGTCGGTAATTCAATACAACTTACGTTACAACTTAATGTTGTCCATTCTAATCCCTGATGTCGTTGCTGCTGTCGATTTATTCCTGGATGTCTTGCTATCTTCTGTCTTTATATTTATTTTTTGACATTATAACTGTTACGCTGCTGTGACAATGGAATTTTCCCCCTATGGGGATCAATAAAATTTATAGTATCTTAATTTGTTCATCGTACTCTCTCTGTAAATCACCTTGATTGGCACAATATACATAGGATTCATTTATTCATTCGATCTGCTTTTTTTGCACTTGCTGTTCGATGCTAAACATGCGATGACATAAAGTTGAATCGAACGTAGCGCCTTCATGACCTTGTGGTTCCAAAGCGCTTCCCGTTGACCATCCTGAGCAACTTGAGGTCGGTCCAGGGACGCGTCGGCCCGCGGAAAGGAGGAATCGGGGCTCGACATCTGGAAGAACGTTCGCTCTACCAGCTGAGCCGCAGCCGCCCTCGAGATTTTCAACGTATACAACTGATGAACAGCCACCATAAGTAGGACATGCTGACTCTTTTAGTAGAGCAACTCCCATGTTGCCGGGCTACGGCGAAACCTCCTCGGAGAACCCGACAGTAAGAAGTCCCGGCTTGAAAAATGTACTCGCTGCAAACCGCCGGTTGCCTTTCGACGGGCGCTTATGCTCATTAGAAAACCGTAAATCAGCTTCAGCGTTCACGTGTGGGACAATGACGAAGGTGGAGCGCGGTAGTTTACCGCTCCGGGGCTTTACAAGGAACGGCGAGTGGGCTGACCGGCGGGCTTTCGCCTCTTTTTCCTCGGGGAACATTATTTATAGCGCGCCTCGGAAAATACTACCGTGGCTCCCACCTGATGGATCAGTGGCTGATTTAGCTTGTCGCTGCACCAATGAGAGTAATGTATACGTCGATCTGATAATCCATAACAAGCAGACTGTAATCGATGTTAGAGGGCGGATTTATTCCCCACCAAAAAGTACACCGATTGGATCCTGGCACGTGATTTTTCTCAACATCGCCACAGATCGGTGTTTGTTTTCTGCGCTCGTACCCACTGGAAGGCTCTCGCTCGAGAACTTGATTGATTCTACTAATATTTGGCCCGTTTGACATCCGAAGCCCGGATTAAGGTTTATCTGGCCGAGTGTGTTTACATCGACGACGTCGGTGTCGACGGGCTGAGGAATCGTCAGGGCGAAGGACATTTCCCTGAGGCGCAACAAAGAGTAAGACCGCAAGCGGGTTTTATGGACTTCGGACGTGTAGGCCATTGTTGTCGTCCGTTGGTTCTTCTTGTTCCTCTTCTGATTAGTTTCTTCAAAACATGCAACAGATGTGTCGGGTGATTCCATTTCACACCCGGCGGGGAGGTGAGGGAGGGGTTCAATTATAATCTTAACTACTGTATTTAGGACTTGACTTGACTTTCCCCTTTTTTTTTTTTTTTTTTTGACAACTGAATGTAAACCAGTTAATATGTAGGAGAATAAAATATTCATAACATTCTCCGGTCCACCCAGAATAAATGGAGCTCATGAATAGAGTGAGCGCCGCTGAGCTCAGTCCTGTCTGTATTACACAGTATCTTTGTGCGTTTCCATGTATTTTTAATTTGGGGACCATCTCATCGTTTACTCCCCGGATGACTGTTGGCACGTTGTCTTTAGTTTTGTGAAATTACAATTTCCCTACTTTAATATGCTGTAAAACCCATCTGGAGCAGTCTTTAAAGTCTTGTACTCTAGATCCATGTTAGTCAAACTAATTGCGCACACACACACACACACACACACACACACACACACACACACACACACACACACATATATTTATTTCTATCTTATATCACGCTCACTGCAGACAGCAGGATCCTGCCACCATGCTACTTCCTTCTAACGTTACACACTTTCTGTCAGATAGCCGGTTCTTGTAACCGATCGATGCAAACGGGACGACCGTGGCTCGGCGGCCGTCCGGTCGCGAGGTTTACGGGCGAGACTCCGAACCCCGAGTCGGCCTCAGATGGTCGGTTAGCCGCCTGGAACGGCCGATGGGTGAATGCTGTCCAGATCTTCCAGATCGAGTGTTTCCGCCGTGGCCTCACAGTTTACTCTGTCGAGATGCATCAACCAACAGCTACCACAAGCTAGTCGCTTACCGGTTTCGTGCATAGAACTGGTCCCTGGTGCAAAAAAGGTTTGGCTGGTGTAAAACACCCAAACCGCAACGAGTGAAAGCACTTGTCAAGTACAAAACGTCACGTTGGTTGTCGGAAAAAGAGTCCCGCTGTTGTGTTTTGTACAATTAATGACTTAATCGTCTCCAGCTTTAAGCATTCAGGCTCCTTAAAAGACTCAATATTGGCAATTTTCCTCCACTATCAATTAGAGAAAAAACATGTCTCCTTGTAAAAACAATCCATAAAGTATATCATTGAATAGAAGCACAAACTCCAAACAGCTGCAGGAGGGCGGCAGTCAATCAAATCGGCGATCCCTGATCCGTCACGATGTGTTTAATGTAGCCGCTGACCCGCTGACTGCACGTAGCCGCTAAAGATACATGAAACAGCCACACATTTAATTAGCGTCTCCATTAATCCATCTTAGAATATAATGAGTGTTTGGGAGAGAGAGGGCAGTATGTATAGACAGATGTCCAAATGCGCTAAATGGGCAATTTGTTTACTTCATGCGGCGCGCTGGTGTGTAGGCCGACGCGTGGCAACGCTCCCGTCAGCAAGCGGTGACCCGCTTGTGTATCACAGCCTCTCGCTTCTCAGCCCGACACAGAGTCTGTATTTACAGGCACAATATCGCGTCGGATCGTGGAAAAAGCAGCTGGCGAGAGAAAACGACTGTTGACTGGTCCACTGTAGCCGGAGAAGAGCCCCTTTTTTGGCTGCCGGTGCAGCTGAGAAACAGCGTGGCGACGCTTCTTTGAGGCGAGATGGCAGGGCGGCGAGTGATATTATGACTAGACGTGCTTTTCGCCAACTGCGGACAATTTCGGCTGCAAGGGAGCCCATAAAAAATACACCCGGCAAACTCAGAGTTTGCTTTTCTGCTTTGTTGGTTTCACAAAATTCTAAACAAAAGGAGCAGCTGGTTTCCACCGCTGACGAGTTAGCTGTTAGCCTCCGGCACCAACGTGGAGGGATGCTAATATTGCGCCATATCAGTTTGCTAACATGCTAACGCACGTTTTCTCAGCATGTGGCCTACTTATGAAACGTCCAAGTCAAAATGATCTACCTACTACAAAAAAAAAATGCAAAACATACATGCATTTATAAATATAGTGAGAATCCTTTATACGAACAATATACGTACGCTTTTGAAGTTAGCTGTGACAAAAATGACTGCTTTCCGGACAACTGGGGGAAATCGGCGTCGTAGTTTTTATTAACGGTTCGAAAATACCGCTCCACATTTCCCTTCATCGGTATAGCGACGGTTGAGCGGCAGATGAAGCAAACACACTTTGAAAATGCCAGTAAAAAAATGTCCTCCCCCACTCTATGGAAGTAATAAGTTTTCGGCTCCTTACTTCCAGCTCCCCCACTCATTTTAGTATCTTTTCTTAAGTGTAAAAGAAATAAATTGGAGGATAACTCAGTAACTCGCGAGCTTGATAGAGTTTTGCAGAACTCAGCGCTGTTGCATGTTCGGTGACCCACGGGTCAGAAAAGGTCAGAGGTCAGACCCTTTACGTCCATTAAGTGACAAATTTTATAGTGAAGACAGATTACGTTGGTGCTTTTAATGCCATTTAACCACACTTCCGTAATTTCGGACGATAGAACGCACCTTTATATGGGCCGCAGCTGCTAATTTTTTAAATATAAAAGAAATTGTACGTAAATAAGCCGCAGGCGTCCCTGGTGAAACATGAGATATTAACGCAGGAAGAAGTTACAGGAAAGATTTTTTTGAAAACTTTAAATTACATAAATGACGGTAACATCTACAACTACCGCTACATAACGCGAATGTTTTTTTTTTTTCAGAACAGATGCCAAACTTACGTGCAGCAGCTCTATTTCTGTCTCGGACAGCCGGACTGATCGCTTTCGGTTTGAAAGCCGCGTCAAATGCATTTCTGCGCATCTGAGGAATTATTATAAATGCGAGTGGGTTGGCCGAAACACTCATTTGTCCACTGTGATGGCGTAAGGACGCTGACGTAATTACCCAATAAAAATCCATAAATTAGCCGCATCGTTGTAAAAGCCACAGTTTTCAAAGAGTGTGAAAAAAGTAGCTGCTTATACGCCGGAATTGACGGTACCTTCGACACATTGGGCCTCCCTGCGCTAACCGAACTGGATGACATGTTAGCTTAACAGCTTCTTGCACTGGTAAATTGTAATCCAATCCCGCTCTGCTGATCCACGCCGGTTCACATTGTCAGCAAAGCTAACAGGGTAACGGCCTTGCACGTTCTCCAGCTGCCTCTCCGCTTGCCTTTTCCTAAGAGATGAGACATACGATCCCTCCATGTGTGCTTCCTGCCAGCGTACCTGAAACCTCTCCAACGGGAGTGGCCGAACCACCTCGGATGAGGCCGTTCTCCGGTTGTCTGACGCGTTCGGCCAGCCTCCCGGACCAACCCTCCCCTCCCAGGAAACTCTGCTTACTGTGTCTGCTCTATTTCTGTTTCCCATTTCCAGGATAGGATTTTTTTTTTTTTTTGATCGAGTCTCTCTTTTCAGTCCACGCAGAGCTGTCTACCACTGCATTGTACCTTCACTCACAATCAAAAACCAAAAATTCCATTGGAACATGGATTTAAATTCTGACCCCCCAGTGACCCTTGACTGGTATGCAGCCGGAGTATGTTTGTTTACCTTGTTCTTCCAGCGCAGTGAGTTAGCAGCCAGGGTTTGATCCATCATACAAGGCATTGGGTGACTTTTCATTCATTCATTCATTCATTCATTCATTCATTCATTCATTCATTCATTCATTCTTTGCAATCGAGCCACATATAAAGCACTGCTCTATTTGCACTGGTTTGCACAACTTGCAACTTTGCACCACCAACCACTATCAACCACAATCACCCTGATTTCATTCTTAATTTAGTTCATGCTTTTTGTTTAACACTGTTAACCAAAAGCAAATTCCTTGTAGTAGTTGTAAAATTGCTTGGTGATTTGGAAATTCTTTTCGTAGCAGAAGCGCAACAGTCACAGTGTCAATAAATATGAATATAAATAGAAATATAAATAGAGAGACAATGAGAAAATAGCAAAAGTCAACCGCAAATAAATAGACAGCCAAGAGAACAACATAAGAATTAAGAATGGACAACAAAACGGGGGACAGTAAGAGTGAGAATGGCGATGACAAAAATAAAATACAAGTATTCACTCACTCCTATAGAAACATCCAACCGTTCACCCTCCCATTCACACGTCTGGGCAATTCAGATTGTCCAGTGAACCTCCTGCATGTGGGAGGAACCCGGAGGAACCCGGAGGAACCCTGCAGAACACGGGGAAGAACATGGAGACTCCACACGGAAATGTGCCTCCTGGGGGGATTCCAAGCGGGAACCTTCTGGCTGTGCTAACCCGTGTAGCATCGCGCCGCCCTGACTGTGTTTTTACTGCCCTAAAAACAACACAACCCGAGCGTTCTGCTGAAATAACAAAGCCCGGTTATTGCAGCAGAATGGTAGTAAAAGCAAAATCCAGTGTATTTGGATAATAATTTTTGTATATTAGCGCGCTGTAATCATTTCTGCCTTCGCTTTCTCCACAGCTCCGCCCGCTTTCACATCAACGCCACCACAATATGTCGAGGCCAAGGAAGGGGGTAGCATTCTGCTCAGCTGCTCTGCCCAGGGAAATCCTAAACCAATGATCAGCTGGCTGAGGGAGGGGGAGGAGCTGGCAACCAACGCAAAATATTCGGTAAGGAAATGGCTGTTGTTCCGATTTATGGCTTTGTACAAATATAGAAGCCGGGGTTTATGCACAGATGGTGTCGTCCACAGCGTCCATCTGCACCGAGACTATGGGATGGATCCCATTCAGGCTGAAATCACATTATTTTGCTCTTGTGCTGTAAAGAGGGTCAGGTTTTTTTTTGTTTTTTTTTGTGCCAAGCCCCTCTTAAGGGGTCATTACATGCTTAAGATGTGTATGGCACCGCTTGGCACTTGTGGAATCAAATAGAGTGGTGCACGAGGCCGTGCGCTGCTCCCGAGGGGAGGAGTTCGACCGCGAGGCTACCCTTTGCATGTGGAGCTTATTGAACAAGCTCCTGATGATCTCAGCTCCTCTTCCCGCTTCTCCATAATGTCTTCATTGACGAAAAAAAAAAAAAAAAAAAAAGAAAGAAATTGCCCTTTCAATCACTTAGCGTGGTTGAGAAGCTGCACGCTGCAGATCTGGAGCTTTATCTTTATTTCCAGAGGATAAATCCCCAAACGTAGCCAGCGTGATCTCATGACGAGAAGCTTTTGGCTCAGCGACAGCATGATTTGATAACTTCCGATGTTCAACAATGTAGACACTCCACGGCATCGCAAAAACAGGCACGACGAACGAAGGTTTGCACCTGCAAGGCAGCAGGTCAGGCCTCTGCAAACCTGGCAAGAAGCGTGTTCTTGCTCCCGGACAACCAAATGACGTCATTCGGCCCTAGCAACCCTCGGTCTGGGAGTTCTTCACTTGTCTTTCGGGCAGAGCTTTTTGTGTGTCCGGGTACTATTGTGCGAGTACTATTATCCGAGTACTCCATGTTACATCTAGTAAGGCATACACGTAGAGACACGCAAATGGACGATCATTCTTGGAAAGAGTAGCCCGGGCGTTGCGTACCGAGGAGAGCGCCGGTCGCAAAAGACGGCCATACCTTCACGACGATTCGCAAACGGCGTGTACAGATGACAAAGGGCGGAGGGGGAAGTCGCTCCCAACACCGCCCAACTTACTATCAGCTCCAAACGCCGCGAAAAGACCACCGACGAGACTCCTTGCCATTGTCGCTGTTCCTTCTTGTTCTGGCGGCCCCGGCACACAGATGGTGTTTGTTTACCGCCGTCATTTTGGGGTCAGGCAGGCCACCTGATAAGACGCCAATCTTATTTTATGTACTTTAAGTCTCTGAGTTGTGTTTCGAAATGTGTTTCGAGATTTCGGCCTCGGGGAAAGTCCTTGTCAACAGAGCTGAAATCACTGTCTGAAGCTCGAAAAATGCAGCAGTGGAGTCCGGCATGTCGCATTTCTGCTTTGCTTTATGTTTCCCCGAATCAGGCATTGCAATGGGCACAGTGCTCCCTGACAGCGGCTATGCTAATGCTGCCTCACGCATTTTTCAACGGGAACGTGAGTCAGATTTCCGATATGCTAGGAAATTTCACTGTCAAGCTTTCACCCAAAAGCACGTCTCTTCTTCTTTTCCTTTGGGCTTTTCCCTTCAGAGGCTCCACAGCGAATCCACCTTCTCCTTCTAACCCTATTCTCTGGATCCTCCGCTCTCACACCAACCACCTTCATATCTTCTCTCACGATGTCCATCAATCTTCTCTTTGGTCTTCCTCTAGACCTCCAATTTCTAGCCTCCGTCTTCCAATTCATTCACCAGCCCTCCTCTGTCCATGACCCAACCATCTCTTCTCTCCCAAACATCTACCATGTGCCGTCCCTCTGATGGACTCATTCCTGATCCTCTCCATCCTGGTCACTCCCAAAAAGGACCTCAACATCCTCATCTCTGCGACCTCCATCTCTGCCTCCTTTTTTTTCAAGGATTCAAGACTTTCATTGTCATTACACAGAGTGCAACGAAATGTAGAGCTAGCAGCTTCCAGGTTCAGTGGAATCATAAACAGACACAAACAACCTTATAAAGAAGGACGCAGCACAACAAGACAATAATAGCAGTATCTCTGGGGTTGAGATACTAGACAGAAAAAATATAACACCAAAAAAATATATAAAAAATATGAATAACATCCATAAAAAATAAATAGATAAATATGTGGAAAGCAAAGAAGTAAAAAAGTGGAAAAAAAGGGTTTATTGCGCTGTACTTTATGTGAGGTTCAAGTGTTCAGGGTTGTGCTGAACTTAGTCATTGTCAGTGTTTGTAGAGCAGCATGGCTGGTGTCACCACTGTCTCCTCCACCTTTCCTTTCCTTCTGGCTGATGGGCATCTATCTCATCGCACTCCTGACACTTTTCTCCTCCCATTCCGACCTGCTTGAACTCATTTCTTTTCCACACTCTTTTATACTCTGGACTGTTGAGCCTACGTACTTGAAATCCTCCACCTTCTTGATCTCCACCCCGGTTCCCCTCTTTTCACACACATATATTCTGTCTTGCTGTGACCAACCTTCATTCCTCTCCTTTCCAGAGCATACCTCTACCTCTCTAGATGTTCCTCCACTGTTCCCTGTGCTCACTGCAGATCACAGTGTCACCTGCAGACATCACGGTCCTTGGAGATTCCTGTCTAACCTCATCTGTCTGCCTGCCTGTCCATCACCACGCAAACAAAAAAGGGGCTCAGAGCTGATCCCTGAAGGAGTCCCACCTCCACCTTGAACTTCCCTGACCCACCTACAGCACACCTCTCTACTGTGTCACAGCGAGCATACATGTCCTGCCACTCCAGACTTCTTCCTATAATACCGCATAACAGTCAGTGCGATTGCACAGTTCTGAGTCAGTATGCACCGTGCATATTGAACTTTTTGCAGAGGATACAGCATAGCTGGTCTCACCACCGTCTCCTCCACCTTTCCTTTCCTTCTGGCTGATAGTCTTCCATCCCATAGTACCCCTGACGCTTTTCTCCACCCATCGCGACCCATTTCTTTACCTCTTTTCCACACTCTCCTACGCTCTGGACTGTTGACCCCAAATCCTCCACCTTCAGGATCTCCACTCCCTGTAGCCTCACCGTTCAACCCGGGTTCCTCTCATTCACACACATTTGTTCTGTCTCCACAGCACATCTCTGTTTATGCAAATAAACATTCATGAAAGTGGGGAAAAAAACTAATCGTAGCCGTGACATGGCGGGGGAGCTGAGGAGTTGCGTTCGACTTCTGCTGTCGAGTAACTCACACTCTTCCGCGTTACATCCAAACACACCAGAAGCTTCAGCAGCCACCGTCAAGTCCACATCTTCACTGATGATTTTCCAGCCTGTTCCCCATCCCCTCCCCCGAATGAAAAAAGAAAAACCTTGTGTTTTTTAAACCCCAATTAAAAGCTAAAGACGTCACGTTCCCGATCCGCTCCTGGGGATTGTCAGGAGCAGGAGATGGATTTATCACCCAATTAGGCCCGTCGCTTCTCAACGGAGCGTTTAGACCGAAGAAGTCTGAAGGGTTATCGAACCCATCTTTAAAAATATAACGTATATTAATCGTCGAAATTTTAATGAGATTTATCGCAGACCCGCTGTGAGTTGATTTATATTCATCCATCAACACCCGCTCTTCCGACCGCGGTGTCCAGATTCCAACGTAGAGATAAATAAATGAAACCTACCAACAAGATGTTTTCTGGCTTTTCCTCAACCAATCAAATCGCCATAGTAACGCCGCTGGGATTCACTTGTTCAGATCATCCGAGCGAGTCGGGCCGAGGAATCCTCGACGTGGTTCTTTAAACAGGAAAGGGAAACTCCTTCCTTCGTCTTGAGTTCGTTTGGACTGAAAGTTGCGTCCGGAAGCCGGTGTGTTTCGAGTCGGCCATCTTGACGGAGGCGGTTCCGACGCCAGATGGTGTCCAATCAGAGCCGGAGAGCTGAATCCTGGGAATCGGAGTTGTTTTCCCCTTGACGGCCCTCGAGACCTTTCGAACCCCAGTTTTCACAAACGCTTGTCGTTGTTCTCGCGAGATAAAACAAAAAGTATAGAAGAATAGAATACAACAGGCGGTGGGGAAATTTCAATTTCAAGGAAAGCCTTCATAGAATTGTTGGGTTTTTATTGCCGTTCCCGTAAAAATGCCAGTCGCATCCAGAGGTTCCTCTTCGCCCTTTTCTCCTAGTTTCCTCCATCTTTACTCCCCCGGCCGTCGCCTCCTCACGCCGAGCCCCACGGGAAATGATTGGACAACATTCTGATGCATTATTAACGGCCTGCCTCTGCATCAATATTACATTAGACCTAATATGAATGTTACGCTAAAAATGAAAATCACTAGTGAGAGCGGCATTTAGCAGCTTTCCTCATCAATTTGCCTGTCAGACACGGCGAGGCATGTGGTGAGAAGAAAATCTCAGTCCGCGCACGAGTGTGTGTGTGTGTGTGTGTGTGTGTGTGTTTGTTCACCCACATGCTCGGCTCCATGGAGACTTAATGGAGAAAGGCAAGAATGTGACAGACAGGGCTGGAGGGAAGAGGAATCCTCGTCTTCCTCTCTTTACTGAACTTTATTGCTTCATTTATTTGCACATGAAAGGAGACGGCGAGGCGAGCAGCCGTGCAGGAGAAGCCCGGGATCGTCATCGGCCGCCGCCGCCGCCGACGACGACCGCGATCGATCCCGCCGTCGGCCTCTCTGCATGTGTCAAAGATTGAGATTCCGCCTTCATCTGGTTCCTCACCTCATCTGCTGCCTCCTCTTTCTCATGTCTTCCTCCCTTCATCCGCCGCCCGACTCGCCCTCCTTTTCTTAAATCTCCTCCGCCTCGGCTTCGGAACCGAGCGCCGCCGCCGCCGCCGCGCCGGGAACGCCGGAGCAACTGATTCTTTTAGTGCAGATTAGTGCAACTTAAATTCCTCCATTTCGCCGCGGCTGCTCCGCCAACGGACGGAAGACATTTTTTTTCAACTTCTCAAAAGACCTCTTATCTCCCTCTTGACCTTATTCTCACGCCGCATTGTAAAGAGTTTGACGGCGTTAAATTAAATCGACCGGCCGTTTCCGCTCGCTGCCCTCGCACGTTTGCGGATCGGGCAATATTACCTCTGTAGTCGGGATTCTGGAATCAAAATAACGCAATTTATCTGCTGGTGCGCTTTAGATTTACTCATTTCTTAAAATCTTCATCACTATATTCAGTCACTTATGTCACAAACCGGTCTGAAATGACGCCTATCGGAAATGGAAGACGGTTCCCTCGTCAAAGTTAGAATAACTGTCTTAATTTACTCAATTGTCATTCATTCATTCATTCATTCATTCAAATTCACTATCCTGCACCGTCATTGGTGGAGCCTGGTAGGGTTCGACCAATCACACGGCTGGTAAACACCTTCCCGTCTGTGTCATTGGAGACAAGACTGACAAATATTTTGAGATAAGATGAGATAAACTTTATTGATCCCCATAGTGGAAATTCCTTTGGCACAGCAGGGTAACAGTTATCATAAAGAAAAAGTAAGATAATTATGAATATAAAGATAAATAGAAAGACAGAGGACAGAAGATAGCAAGACGTCCACGAATAAATAGACAGCAGACAACAACATCAGGGATGACAATGGACAACATCAAGGAACAGTGAAAAATACACAACCAGAACTAAACAACAATTGGACAGAGTGACAAGAATAAAACAAATAAACAAAAATAAGCAGAATGTGTGCGGGCCGGGACGAACAAGAGAGACAGCAGAGTTGGGGCATGACATGTGAATGAGGTGCTATTATTCTCTGTTCAAGAAAAAAGGTTTTTTCTCCATATTTTTCAGTTTGGCTAAATGTGACGTGCATGTATTTGTTTTTTCTCACCGCCGTAAGAGACGCGGCGACGTGAATATGTCGCTGACAATACTTTATTTATGTATGATGCAGGTGCAAGGCTTAAAGAGAGGAGCGTCACATGACGCGCAGGGAAAACACGTGTGACAAAACATATCCTAGCGATTTATTTCGTTTATTTTAACGAATAACAGCGTCTCGAGACTGGAGGACTCCACATGTGCTGCGTGTAGCGGCGGCGAACACAAACTTAATCTTGCGAGAGATGACGTTTACACTTTGCCAAAAGAGAGAGGTTAACTGGGCCGATCTGTTCGGTAGCATCTCGCGGCTAAAAGGTTGGAGGGACGGATGAATCGGGGATATTCTGCCGGCGTCGCGGGCCTCATGAATGGACAGACCGCAGCTGCGTGCAGCTTGAATGGACAGAGCTTCGCAAACCTGTTGCATAATTTATGAGGATGTTTCTATTAGGTTTTGTTAATGTCTTTCTTGCTTCTCCTCATCGGCGCCCGCGAACACCAACTCGCACCGATCGGACCCGAACTCGCTGAGAACACGCCGAAGCGAGCGGGACTCCCATTAGCTGTGCGCTAACGCGTCTTTATCCGGTCATTTATCTTCCCCGCATCCTCCATGTCCTCCTCAAACCCGCCGCAGGTCCACGACGGCAGCCTGACTATCCTTGGCATCACCCGAGATGACAGAGGGGCGTACACGTGCAGAGCCTACAGCGACCAGGGCGAAGTCCTGCACACCACCCGACTGTTGGTTCAAGGTACACCCCCCCCCCCGCCATGCACATGTCGCTGGTACCACTTGCCCACGTGCTCATCCACGTAGACCGCGGTTTGAGATTAACATCTCGATGCCAGGGGGAGTAAAATGCTTTTTTTTTTTCCCCCCGTACGAGAAGGCATTTACTGTTATGGCATCTAAAAGCAGAGCTCTCAAGTTCATCGAAGAACATGCCTTCTGGGTCTGTATCTGTCAGTCAATAGCTCAGTCTGTGTGGATGTGTTCCTTTGTGCACAGCCATGTGGATATAATAAGGTGTGTGTGTGTGTGTGTGTCCGCTCCATTAGCTGGAAGCTCTGCTAGACACAGATCAGATAGGCGGTGGCGATACGGGACTCCGGTGCCTCGGGTCTCCCGCCGCAGCAGCGTCACGGCGAGCTAACGGCGTGCACGTAACGAGGCCAGGTAGCCTGTCTAGGGGAACGTCGGGTCGGCGTGCAGAACTCCCGTCGCTCGCGGAGCCGCTCGGTAGAACTTTGTTCCCCTCGCGCTGCAAACGCTCATTAAAAAAAAAAAAAACACGCACGGCGTCGGCCGGCGCCGCGCCTTGCAGAGCGCCCGGTCGTGCATCTGCTGCAACTACGTGGACGTCTGTCAGGAGATCCGCTCGCAATTAGATGCTTGTTTTCCTCCCCACCCCTGTATCTCCAACAACGATCTGTAACGTAAA
The DNA here is from genome assembly GCF_037954325.1 of Fistularia commersonii. NCBI lineage: Eukaryota > Metazoa > Chordata > Actinopteri > Syngnathiformes > Fistulariidae > Fistularia > Fistularia commersonii. The sequence goes on from NC_141301.1 coordinate 15,416,111, forward strand.
GCCGATGTAGGAAGCTCTGGTTTCTTTTTTTTTTTTTTTATTTCCCTCACATCTGAGCCCCAACTGACATCCGTAAGCCAATTATCCAACAATCTGATGCCAGCCGGCGCTCCTCATCAGATACTTGTGAAATTATCTTGCGTTTTTAAAAAAATACGCGTGTGTCTTGGAGTTCACGTGAACAAGCCGAATCCACTTTTCCCCCTTCGTGATTCACGATTGCATAAGAAAGCCCCGAAGCGACTGAACGCGAGGAGAACTCATGCGACCCGCTTGCGGTGAGAGAAGCCCGGCGTGTCCAGGCGACTACTATTTAGGTTAGGCAGGTAAACAAAACGGTGAATTATGCATCGCTTGTGCGCCTCCTTGCTAGCCATCGCGAGGTGCAGCGTGGACGCCTCGCGACGCGATTTAATCCTTTGTGGTGCGACGGGCTTATCTGGGTCATTTGTTCTCGCCTCGAGACAAACAATACGGGACGCGCCTGTGCGAAAAACGTAGAGAATATTTTCTCTGAGAGCTTTTCGAGCGAAGAACCCGAGGACGTCTAAAAAGCCGAAGCCCTCCGGACGCTTGACGCGATGTCGGCGTGTGGATCGAACGACGGTGTGTGACAGAGAAATGTGGCGGCGTCAGCGGTTCCCCTTAGCACCTAACGGTTTCCTATCTATGTGTTTAGTGGTTTTCAGCTCTTTGTCTTCATTTTCTGGCCCCACAATTATCGAATTTGCGAGAAGAGACTGGTGACAGAAAAGCGATCTGAAAGGGGGAGTGTTACTCATCCGCTTCATGCGTAAATACATACAAACACGTTGGAACTTAACAGGTGATAAAATTCATTATTGGGCTCTCAGATTGTTACGGGGCCTGTTTGGATGCAATGTCTGGATTTATCGGCCGCCGCCTCGCGCCGCACGCTGACACGCCTTCTTCTGGTTCCCCCTCAGGACCTCCGTACATCGTCTCCCCGCCAGAGAACATCACTGTAAACATATCCCAGAACGCACTCTTCACCTGCCAAGCCGAGGCGTATCCTGGCAACCTGACCTACACCTGGTTTTGGGAGGAGGATAACGTCTATTTCAAGAAGTAAAGTTATGATCGAGTTCACTTCCGTACTGTTGCCGCTCCCTGCACTGCCCTGTCCTCATATCAATGAGGTATCCATGGATTATTACCTATCGATTTATTGATGGGCGGAGTTTGCAGGAGCGGTGCACGTTAAGTTAGATAGCCTAGCGGCTACGTTTCATAGCGGTATGAAGGACATGATATGATATGACACTCGAGGTTTCACGGGAACTATGTCCGCTTTCGTGACGTCGTGATCCCAAAGCACTTTTACACTCATTCACACACACACACACACACACACATGCACACACGCTCACCTGCGGCGGCAGAGCTTCCATGCAGGGCGCTGACCGGGCCGTCGGCATCGAACCGCAAACCTCCATATTAGAGAAAAATAAATGAAAATAAACAATGTAGCCGACAGAAGTAATCAAATCAATTTAAGTGTTAAAGGCAATTTGACCGCGTGATGAGATGAAGAAACGGGAAATATAGCAGAGAGAGAAAAGGTGTTGATTATACAAGAGTCGCAACAGATTATTTGATAATAATAATTACTGGATAAAACAGGGAGAAAATGCGTCCAAGAATTTCCTTGACAGATTGGCGATAATTCCAATGATTATCTTTTCGGAGAAAAGACGCCGAGCATCCTCAGGCTGACCGCGTCAGAAGTTTTCCCTTCCCCGGAGAGAGGGTCGAATCCCCGGCTGAATTATCGATCTGATTGAATGATCGGTTGCTTGTGAAAGACATGGAGTTTTGCCGGCGTGCGTTCGTTTAGCTTCGGCCTCAGTCCTGCAGCGAACATTAAACACCGGTTCATCGTTTCTGACAAAAAGGCGCGTTCGAGTCTCGCCTCTGAAGGCTCGGACGTTCGGCTCTCTGCTGCTCTCTTATGGCGCTTGGATGCAACGTAGCTCGGCGAGGACGCCGCCGCGTGCGCGTCCCGCCTGGCCGCGGCGTCGGGCTAACATGGCGTGACGAGACCCTGGTGTCTGCTTGCAGTGACCTGAAGCTGCGAGTGCGCATCCTCATCGACGGCACCCTCATCATCTTCCGGGTCAAGCCGGAGGACGCCGGGAAATACACCTGCAGCCCGAGCAACAGCCTCGGCATCTCGCCCTCGGCGTCGGCGTACCTGACTGTTCAGTGTGAGTGTTACCGTGGCAACCCAGCGTAAGGGGGGGGGGATTTGTAGAGCGAGCTCCGGGAGGAGGGAAGCGGCGGTACGGAGGCTGGCTTGTTATTTGGCAGCGGTGCTCTAACGCTCCAACGCCGCGCGACCTTCTTGAATTTCAAGGTCACGGCAGAGGCAGCAGCGTGGGGGGGGGGGGGGGGGGGGGGAGCGCAGTTAGCTTCTCCTCGCCGTCTCCTGACGCGAACAGCAGAATCACCTCCCGCCGCCGTCCCAGCCCCGTCCCCTACTGCGCTCCCCCCAGCGGTCGCCTTTAAATCCGCCGCTCTAAATGAAATGCCGCTCATCAGCCGAGACGGATGGGAGAGGAGCGGCCGTCTGGCAGCCTGACGTCGCGGCCTCAGCCCGTCCCGCGTCGCATTCGGGCTAATTTGCTCCCCGAGTCGCCATCGGTCATTGATTGCGGCGCTCCAGTGTGTGGCGAGGGAGGGGGCGGGGCGGGGGCTGAGGGATTTGCAGCACTGCAGCCACTGGCACTGATTTACCCCAAAATGTAATGGAGGCTGAATGCTAATTAAGGCCTTACGGCTCCCGGAGATTTCCCGCGTCGCGAACGTCGGCACGAATGTTTTTCATGTGTTCCATAACGCCGATGTGTGTTCAGACCCTGCCCGAGTGATCAACATGCCCCCGGTCATCTACGTCCCACGGAAATTACCCGGCATCATCCGCTGCCCGGTGGACGCCAACCCGCCTGTGACGTCGGTGAAGTGGGAGAAGGATGGCTACCCCCTCAGAGTGGAGAAGGTCGGTCCGTTCGAGGACCTCTTTGGACTGTCGTGACGTCGCAGATCAGTAATAGCCTGTGATACCGTGATGTACATGTTTTTGAAAAAGAGATGCATGGTGGGGAAGCGGTTAGCAGTGGTTAGCAGCGGTTAGCAGGGGTTAGCAACGGCTAGCAGCGGTCAGAGCTTCCTCCACACAGAAGATCCCCAACTCCTTCTCCGGTCCAAAAACATGCAGGAGGTCCATTGGAGAACCTTCATCGTCCAGACTCCTGAATGAACGAGGGAACGGTTGTAGGTCTCCATATGTAGCCTGGTGTTGGACCGGTCCAGAGTGAACTCCCACCCAATGACAGCTGGAATAGGCTCCGCCCCCCTGCAACCCTGAGTGCAGAACAAGCGGTGTAGACAATGAATGAATGATAAACATGTAGACAAGTGTAGCTTCAAGTCTGCAGCCCTTCTTCTTCCACTAAATTATACATTAAAACCAGCAGACAATGGAGCTCCTTAAATCAGGTTTACAGTGTCACCCTGATGTACTTTAGATTCTTGGAGTTTTTAACGCCTTCTTGAACCTCCTGACCCGCAGTACCCTGGTTGGAGCCTGATGCCGGACGGAAGTATCCGAGTGGCAGAGGCTACCGAAGACTCCCTGGGCACCTACACCTGTGTGCCTTACAACGCCCTGGGTACCATGGGCATGTCCCCCCCTGCCACTTTGGTGCTAAAGGTGGGTATCTGCCCCCGTCACGGGTTCTTCACCCTGTTTTTTTTGCCACTTTCTGAAGCAACTCCGGCTCCGTGTGTCTGTGTGTGAAGGATCCCCCTTACTTTAACGTGAGGCCTGGGGGGGAGTACCGTCAGGAGGCTGGGAGAGAGCTAGTTATCCCTTGTGCTGCTTCTGGAGACCCCGATATCCCGACCATCACCTGGAGAAAGGTGCGCCCCGCAAACACACCCCGTCCTGGGTCGACTGAAACCCGCCCCGTGTTCACGTTTCCCTTCGTTTTACTGAATCTATACTCATGCTCTCCACCGCCACTTAACCATGAATCTCGTGTCTATTGAAGGTGGGGAAGCCAAGCAGGAGTAAGCACAACATCCTACCCAGTGGCAGCTTACAGTTTTTGTCCCTCAGCAAGGAGGACCATGGAGAGTGGGAGTGTGTAGCCACCAATGTGGTGACGAGCATCACTGCCAGCACGCGTATCCTAGTCATCGGTACACACCGTCTGCACGGCTGCTCGCCGCCTTCTTTTCGGCCACCGACCTCCCGAGTCCGAGTTCGCCGCAATCGGAATTTGTTGATTTGCGCGGAGAAGAAAAAGCTGTCCATTTTGCGAACAGACGTCACTAAGATTTTGCTTTATCTGTATTAGCGCTGTACGCACCATTAACGTCCTGAATCCTTGACCACGTTAGCCTTTAGCTTTGGCCAGACTGTGTTGCCATAGATACATGCTTTGCAAGGACAATACGTAAACTGCAGATCATGAATACCTCTTACAACTTACACAACTGCTGGAGCCTTTATGCTATCATCCACGTGTGTCGCGGAGGTTATTGCTAGTTTCTCAACATTAAGAAGTACTTTTAGAAGTACCTTCTAAGGTTGTGAAGGAACGTCCAGGCTCGGTGTCCTTCAAGCCCCGGAGGAGCACCTGTGGTATGCCACAAAAGGTAGTCGTCAAGTCGGATGTTGATTGCTATGACACCAGCCCGGTTGTCCGATGACCCTCTCCACGTAGAGCAGGTCTGGACCACACGCTTTAAGATGAACCCCACACTCCCCCAGGAGCAAGCGCTGCCTTGAACCAGGAACCTTTGGACAGGGCGGCCTTCTGCCTCGACCGGCCTCGGGAAGAAAGGGAGGGTTAAGGACGGAGGTAGAAAGCAAGAGTGATAGAGATGGAGGAGGTATGAGGGTTGGGGAGGGAGCCACAAACAATCGCAAACTAATCATAACGGCGAGGTGGGACCTCAGCCCGTCTCAAAGATGCAGAACTGGAGATTTTATGGAGCCGGGAGGACGATTCAGAGGCTTTTGGACTGTTTCTAGTGTGTCAGGGGAACAAACATACTGCCTAATCTAGAGATACATAGGCTGTACATCTAGAAGCTACATCCACACGAGTGATGGGACCCCAGGTTTCCCAGAGGATCGCAGTCCTCAGTGTATGCGGTTGCCGTGGCCGCAGAAGGGAAGCGACTCCCGCTCACCCTGAGGTCGACATGTGAAGGCAACAAGCTCCGCCAAACCTGGCCGGGAGCATCCGGCGAGTATCGGCCCGACGACCGGTCTGCAGCTCTGTAGCCCCTCAGTTCTGGGACAAAACTTGGCTGTATAGCAAACTTTTTTTGCTATAGGAGCTTCGATAGCTCTTTTGACCTCCTAAGCTAGCCTTCTCCTCGGCTTGCGTCACTGCAGACCAAACATCCCATCATAGCCCTTCGTAAAGTCCCCGACAACCTAAACCGCTCCCCTTTCCGCGTCCCATCAGGAAGGAGGGATCCCTTCAAAACCAGGGCGCGTTGATGCTCCATGCTAGGATATTACGACGCAATACAAGTATTCTATCCCAGTTGTATTTATCTGGTCAGCTTGTAGAAAGTTTCTTATAAATGGATGTTTCCGGGAGGTCGTCTCCTCCCGAGCCTTGTTTACTTTAGTGCCGCGGGTGCAGCTCGCCGACCCCCGCGTGACCTGCTGATAGGCGACACGGCGGCGGCAGCTGTGCTCCTCAGACCGTGTTGAGATCCCTCCCTCGTCGCGGCGAGAGTTAGCTGGCCCGGAGCCACGCGGCGCAGTCGGTAGGCGGGCTGGACGTGCACGGCCGCGGGCGGTGCCGCCGCCGCCGCCGCCGCCGCTCTGGAACCCGACCTCTCGGCGGTCGCCGCCTCAACCGTCACATTATCCGCGTTCAGGTCACGCGCTAAAATGTATCCCCATCGGTGTTATCTTAGCGTAACTCCTGATTTTGAACTCAACTCACCAACTAGCTGTAACTTCTTGCATTATTCTGCCTCTTCTTGTCTCGATTAAAAAAAAACAAAACAAAAATCCCCGCAGGCACCAGCCCACACGCTCCTGGCAATATCCACGTCCTGCCCTCGACCACCTCCGCGAACGTGTCCTGGGAGCCGGGTTACGACGGCGGCTTTGAGCAGACGTTCTCCGTGTGGTACGGCCCAGTGTGAGTGTTCCCGCCTCCACCTGCAAACCCAACCCCAGATGCGTCAGCGTGCACGTGTGGAAGCGCTCGGAAGCGGCGGAGCGAAATTCTTTTGACGGCGACGTTCTCGGGGGCGTTTATCAGATTATGCAGAAGTCAACCCGGTCGCGAAGTCGCCGCGGCTTATCTCGCTCATGTTCCTCAACACCTGCCGTGATGATGATGATGATGATGATGATGATGATGATGATGATGATGATGATGATGATGATGATGATGATGATGATGATGATGTGCACCTTCTGGCCCGGCTAGCCGTCAGGACAGGTGGTGGAGTTCACCTTTGGATGCAGGAGGTGCAGGAAAGGTGCAGCAGATGTTTATATGCTGCTAAAATAGAAATAAAGGGAACACTTAAATAACACAATGTCAACTCCATGTCAATCAGACTTGTGTGAAATCAAACCGTCCACTGATTCATTTAGGCTTGTTTTAAGGATGTTACATCACAGTTGGTGTGTTTTTATACTTTCATTTGGAGTGTGACTCCCAATCCGGACCTCCACACATTTGATTTCCATTGATCTTTTTTGTGGGATTTTGTTGTCAGCACATTCAACTATGTCAAGAACAAAGTATTTGTTCAAAGTAAGGATATTTCATTCATTAAGATATAGGATGTATTTTAGTGTACCTTTTGTTTTTCTGAGTAGTGTCTTCTTCTTTCGGCTTTTCCCGTCAGGTGTCGCCACAGCGAGTCCACTTTCTCCATCTAACCCTATTCTGTGGATCCTCCTCTCTCACACCAACTACCTTCATATCTTCTCTCATGACGTCCATAAATCTTCTCTTTGGTCTTCCTCCAGACCTCTTGCCTGGCAGCTCCAATTCCAGCATCCGTCTACCAATATATTCTCTATCGCTCCTCTGTCCATGACCCAACCATCTCAGTCTGGCTTCTCTGACCTTCTCTCCAAAACATCTAACATGTGCCGTTCCTCTGATGGACTCATTCCTGATCCTCTCCATCCTGGTCACTCCCAAAGAGAACCTCAACATCTTCATCTCTGCAACCTCTCGTTCTGCCTGCTGTCTTTTGGTCATTGTAACAGCAGAAGAACAAAGAACAAGAACAAAGTATTTCATGAGAATATTTCATTCACTCAGATATAGGATGTATTTTAGTCTTCCTTTTGTTTTTTTGAGTTGTGAATATAAAGATAAACTACTCACCTTACTCACAGTGTCCGTTACCTGCGTAAAGGGCGCTAATCAGGTTTTTTTTTTTTTGAAGCGTATATGTCGCCGTGGTAACCAAATTTCCCAGGTGGGCCGTAGAAGTGGGTCACATCAAGAGTTTGAGGTGCGAGCCGAGTGAAATCGTCTGAAATCAGCGTGTTTCCCGCCCGCGCCGGCTCATTTTGGCTATTCTCCCCTCCTGCTCCCACTTCCCCCCCGCTAACCCCGTTTCTTTCTCCCCGCAGGTCAAAGAGAGTGGACTTCGGTCCACATGACTGGCACTCGATGCCGGTCTCTGGTGCTCAGACCTGGCTGCTGGTGCCAGGGCTGGAGTCCGGGACGGAGTACCAGTTCAGCGTGTTGGCGCAGAACAAACTGGGCACCGGCCCGTTCAGCGAAGTTGTGACAGTCAACACTGCAGGTGGGCCGTGGTTGTTTTCCCCCCTTTTTAGACGTTCCCTCTCCGTTCCTGCTTCCTGCTGGCACGGAGACACGAGGATTATATTTATTCATTTATGCTAATGCCGGCTAATCGTGTCACACGCTGCCCTCTAGTGTCGCGGAAGCGCAACATTTTGTTTGGGCTCCCGGGGTTTCCCGGAGCGACCGGGGAATGTTGTTTTCCTGCAGAGCGGCGGCTAATCAGATTGGACGACTTGAATCTCAGACGGCGTTTCTTATTTGATTATAAATAATTAGGTTTAGTCGTTAATTAACAGACACCTTCTCGGGCGGCGCCGCGGCTCAGCGGTTAGCACTCCCCCCTCCCCGCGGATCGGGCTCCACGGAGTCTCCATGTTCTCCCCCGTATCTGCACGGGGTTCCTCCGGGTTCTCCGGGTTCCTCCAAACACACGAGGGAGGTTCACCGGCGAGCCGACGGGTGAATTTCTGCGGCCTCCATCCGTGACCCTCTGACGGTCAGGTCCGGGGTGAACCCTGCGAGAGGGGAGTCTCACGCCCGCCCTCTGGTACCTTCATATTCACACTTTTTCCTTCGGAGCTCTTCTGCCGGTGCTGAGAAGGCCCTGCATTCTCCGCACACCTGACAGAAGCGAATCACGAACCCTCCCGTCGACCCCGAAGCGAGCGGACGATGCCTCCGCCTGACCCTCCGGCTGAACCGCGGCTAACAAAGCTCGTTCTCGAGTGGAGCGCCGGCCTTTACGCCGCCGGCCGCACCATCAAATAACAAATGTCAGCTTTCGTGCCGCCACTGCGACTTCGTCGGCGGACGGATCGAGATATCGAAAGCGTCGACGTTCATCGCGCGGTCCACGTTCGAATACAACACATCTGAACATCTCGTGAACGCATTCGATTAAAGCGCCATTATTTAAATCCCGGCAAAGACGGGAAAATCCCGGGTTTCATTTTCGGACCCTGAGGGGCTCAGTTATTTACTAGTGTAACAAAATAAAAATGGTTTCTCCCCGTCGCTTAGCGTGGGTGATGTGAAAGTGACGAGCTGACCTCCTGGAAGCTCCTCCACGGAGCAGGAACATCTCCAGTGTCTGTAACCCGAGCTCTCCGCGAGGAGGTGCACGTGAACAGAAGTCAGGCCGTCCCCTGGAGCGACGGCTCCGTGTCACTTTCATTTCACTCCCGTTCGATCGCTTCCGACCTCCGGGCCTTTCCGAGCCAACGAATTCGGCTTCCGAGAGCAACATCTCAACATCTCAATTTCAGACGTTTGCATGAACGAGCGAACGGTCGTTTATCTCTAAAGGAAATGATCTCTAGAGCGGCGGGATAAGCTCCGCCCCCGGCCAGTTGGGATGATTTATGAATGAATGAAGGGGAAGCGGAGCGCGTGAAAGACGGTTAGCTCGACAGGAAACGGACGTTGCCGATTCATCATCCGGGAAGACACTTCCCAAGACACTCGGGTTGTCCTCCGCAGGTTCTCCTCTGGGTACCCCAGAACCACTGGTGCTTCTTACCCCACCACGGTGCCTCACAGCCAATCGCACGCAGCACGGTGTCCTCCTCACCTGGCTCCCGCCGGCCAACCACTCCTCCCCCATCAACCGCTACATCATGGAGTTCCGCCTCGGGGAGCGCTGGGAGGTCCTGGACGACCTGATCCCGTCCACCGAGACCGAGCTCATAGCCAGGGACCTCGTGCAGGTAAAACCCCAGAGGGTTTATTTTCCGTCGTGCATTTTAACCCACGCGTGTCTCCTCCCTCCCTTTGCAGGAGTCCTGGTACGAGTTTCGGGTGATGGCGGTCATGGACGACCTGATTAGCGAGAGCAGCAATGTGGTGGGCGTGTCCAGCACAGGTGCGCGTGCTCGTAAAGACGGCGCCGGAATTCGAGGGCGCGTGTTTCCCGCTCACTTTGCGTTTTGAAATCAAAAACAGATCCCTTCCCGCCGGCGGAGGTGGCCGACGAGGGGCTGGCGCGGCCCGTGGTGGCGGGCGTGGTGGCTACCATCTGTTTCCTGGCGGCGGCGGTGCTGTTCAGCACCCTCGCCGCCTGCTTCGTCAACAAGCAACACCGTCGCAAACTCAAGCGCAAACCAGGTGCGCCTGTTCACGCCGAACGCGTCCGTCGGCCCGGTCCGGAGCCGCGGAGGACTTAACCGAAAATGTCTCTGCCCTCCCAGATCCTCCGCTGTCGGTGACGCACTTCAGGAAAAGCATAGAGTCGCCGTAAGTAAAGGCAACCGGCCCTTTCCGGCGTCCGCGCCGATCACTGCTCGCCTTCTTTTGCACCGGACGCCGATTTTACGAGGCCTAGATGCCGCGTCGCCACTATTCCGGCGCGGCGACGCTTTGAGGCTGATCCAATGGCGGAGGTGCAGAGGAACGTGCACAGTCTTCTGCAGATCACGGCAGATGAAAATGTTCAAAGTGTCCAAGTCAGCGTTTGGAGCACATCGCCCAGAGTGCCCGGGCTGCGGTGTTTGTATTGATTTCTTATCCGTCGGTGTCCCCTTCGCATGCTCCACTGTGTTGAATAACGCAAATTTTTTTTTTTTTGGTTTCGTTTCCGTCTAGCCGCACACTCGATGTAACGTCCCGGCTCAATGTGTGTGTGTGTGTGTGTGTCTGTCTCTGGAACGTGTGTTTAGGTACCAATGCATTTCACCGTCCGGACGGGCCCATTTGTGACTGTAACGTGCGTAAATGTCATCGCGGAATAAATGTTTCCCCGCCCGTTCCTTCGGATCGGTCGGTGTCGGCTCCTTTTTTTTTTTTTTTTCCCCTCAATGTGTGAAATGGTCAGGGGATTCTCATTCAGTCCTTCGCAAAAAGACGAACCAGGCCCATGTCGTTTGTCTCCCACCGCAGGCCTCCTCTCACCCCCTTGCCGGGGGTAGAGCCCTGCTGGGACGAGCCTGCCAGGAGCAGTTTCTTGCCCCCGCCCTCCAGCCCCCTGTGAGTGCCTGCCTGCACCAAAACCAGAGCTCAAACCCAGAGTTTGCTGCGCCGCGCCGGCTTGGCTGCATGGTACCGGAACGCATCGCACCGGAATGATCCGCTGACGATTTTTTTAATTTGCCGTCGTGAAGCCCCGCCCCCCCCCGTCCCCGTCCCCGGCATGCACGGGCCTCCCTCCGCCCGCCCGCCCCGTCCGAGGATCGGACCCCGGCTGCATGCAGGTTACCGAGTGCGTTCACTGACCCAGTAAGTGTCACCTGTGCTGCTCCTGGTGCGGGCAAACGTGGCCTGGTTAGCCGTCGGCGTTAGCGTCGGGTAGACGCGGTCGTCACGGCCGCCTCTGCCCCCCCCCCTCTCTTCCCCCCCGCCCCATTGCAGCTCGGTTCATTAGCTGCCGTCTTTCCAGGATGCTGACGCCGCCGCCGCCGCCATCCGCCGCCGCCGCCGCCGCTGTGAGATGTTCATTATCAGCCCGTCATCGCAGCTTCCTCGGTGGAGCGCCTCCGCTTTGTGCGGTCATCTGTTTCCGGCAGGGGCGCAGCTTTTAATCTCGGATATCGGGCGGGCCGGGGGGTGGCGTGGATTCAGCGCCGTGTGTCTTCTCTCCGCCAGGTTGTCGTCCGGGAAGATAAGTCCCGAGAGCTCCCCTCCCTCTCGGCCCCGCTCGCTGTCCTCGGAGGGCTCCCACGGGCCGGGCCTGTACGTCAGGAAGCTGCCCAGCCCGCAGAGGGAGAAGGACAAGGAGCTCTCCTTCTACAAGAAAACCAAGCGTGCCATAGCCAGCAAGAAGTACAGCGTGTCCAAGCACGAGGCGGAGGTCACCACGCCCATCGAGCTAATATGCCGCGGGCCCGACGGCCGCTTTGTCATGGAGAGCAGCCCGCCGCCCCGCCGCATCCAGGGGTTCCCCTTTGCGGAGGAGTCCGACATGTACCCCGAGTTTCGTCAGTCCGACGAAGAGAATGATTTTGACCCCGGCCCCCTGCCGCCCATCATGCCCACCCTGCGCCCGCAGCTCTCCCCAACGTCCTCCAGCCTGGAGTCAACGCAGCCCCCCACCTACAGCCCCCGTCTCCACCGGCCCATGGAAGGTATGAGCTTCGCGGAGGGCGGCGCGCTCCACGCCTCCGGGCAGGCCCCGTCCTCCCGCTACCGGGGCTTCCCCCAGGGCCCGTTCTATGGGTATCTAGGCAGCCGCACCGAATCAGGGATTCCACCGCCATTCTACATGCCTGACATCAGCCCGCACAGCTCCGCCCTGTCCTCGCCCCCGGGCACGGCGGAGGGGCCCTTCGGTTACCCCTCCATCCCCGAGGAGAGCGGGGAGATGGAGCACCTCCAGTACGCCGCCTCGGGCCATTCGCTGTCTCGCACGCACAGCCCGCCGCCGCCGCGCTCGCCCGAGAGCTGGCAGCCCCACGACCTGCCCTTCATGGGTCTGGAGGGTCCACGTTTCATCTACCCGCCTCCCCACGCCTTGCATCACCCGCAGGACATCTCCGAGCAGCCGCCCTATCCCCCCCGCTCGCTCCCCCCCGGCCGCCTGCACCTCCCCCCCCTCAAGGATCCGACGAGCCCTAGACTCCTGCAGCTGGAGGTCCCCGTGGCTCCCCCAGGCAGAGACAGGCCCCCGGGGCCTCCGGTTAGGCGTTTAGCTATGCAACAGGCCCAGAGTCTCGGCCAGCTCAGACACACGGCCCACGGTGTGGGCGTACCAGTGTTGCCTTACCCTGACCCGGCAGCCCGCGCAGGGAGCCCAAGCACAGCCCCCAGTAGTAGCCCTCAGTCCTGGCTCGGCCCGAGGGCGGCGGGGCGCCAGCCCGACCCCGGCCTGCCCCCCCTGGTCCTGCAGCCGTCCCGCCTCTCCCCGCTCTCTCAGAGCCCCCTCAGCACCCAGCCGGGTTCCCCGGATATCCTGGTGCGCCCCCCGCCGCGCCCGAGCATCCTCCGCACCTCGCGGTCTCTGGAGATGCCCGAGATCGCCCTGCAGTCCTCGGCCGGCGTCAGCTTCTCCCGGAGGTCCTCGCTGACCGCCTCTCCCACGCAGAGCCAGGGCGCCAAGCAGCCCGGCGCCGGGTACCACGCCCACATGTCCTACGCCTCCACCGCGGCCAGTTACCCCTCCCAGTCCCCCTCTCCGCCTCCGGAGGGCAGGGACGTTTTCGGGCAGAGGCCATCCCAGAGAAGGACAGAGGAGGAGATGCTACCCTCAGAGCCCTCTCAGCTCCAGATATCAGCCTCAGGGTAGGTGAGCCGCTCCACCGGAGAATAGTCGCATATTCATTTAAACGGGAGGCTTCTCTCCTGATTTATTCCAAATCGACCTAATATTTTTCCACTTTCAAAATGGATGTTCCCAGCTAGGCGTAATTAGGATGCATATTGTTCCTTGATATGCAGAAGGCATGTCATTGCATTTAGCACACATTGCCCCAATATCAAATATAGAGATATTTTCATTAAAAAATTTTTTTTTAAAAATGACAGTTCTCAGCTATGAAACGTTAAATTAAATTAAAATAGAACGGATCAGTTTGACGCCACGAACGAGCGAGTTAGCGTTCATTAAAAAAAAATCCCGATTAGCAGTGAATGCGACGCGCGAGGGAGGGCGGGGGGGCGCGAGGTGAGCTCAACGTAACAAAGAGTTGAACACGAGGGGCATTAGATTATTATATTAGCTGTAAATTTTTCGAAATGTTTCATGAAGAAAAAAAAAAAAAATCACTCTTAGTTTAGCAGACGAGGAAAAATCCAGCTCATATTAATGAACGCGTCACCCCGACATTCACTTTCCGATATTAATAAGTCACAAATAAAGCAAAAGCAACAAGGCGGAATAGGGAAATATTATCGTCCGAGAGTCCGTTTGTGCAGCGCTGTGACGATAAACAACAGATAATAGGAGCTAAAAGCCAATTAGGGTCTATTCTGGGAGCGGCGAGCTCGCAGGTCAGGTGGGTCGTGGGAGAACCAGGAAGGAGGAAGGAGGAAGGGGGAAGTCACATGTTTACCTCTCGTCCTATCCCATAGTGAGATCGGCGCCCGGATAAAACTCCGCACGCAAAACAGGAAGTGCTCACAGGCGACCCCTCCCCCCCCCGCCGCCCTCACGCCCCCCCCCCCCCCCCCTCCCCCGTAGCGAAGATATACATTTATTTGCCCCCTCCACCCACCCCGGACCGGCCGTAGCCTAGCGTAGCGTAGCCTAGCGTAGCCGAGGCCTTCTCCTGCAGAGAAGGTAGCTTATAGGGCTGCTGCTTTATAGAGGGTAAGGGTCTTACCTGATTTGTTTTTGATTGATCTCAGCTATCTGGGCAGCGTTGTTGTGACCCGGTCCCCTACGCCGCAATAGGTAAGGGTCGGACCCATGTCTGAGAGGGGAGGGGTCAGCAGGGGGAGGGCTCTAATCACTCTCTCCTTTAAAGGGGAATTGCTTTGGGTTGTGCCTCTGTGCTGGATTCAAGTGAAGTTCGGCTAACCGCAGGATACACTTGCCAATAAGGTACCGGCGCGGCGCAGGTCGCGGCCACACCAGGAGGGGTTTTGGACCGAGGAGAAGCAATCCATTCTGTCTTTTTTGGATCCTGCGAACACACACTCACACGCACACTCACACACACACACACACACACACACACACACACACACACGTGTGTCCCTGCGCCCAAAAAAGCCTTGAATCAATAGAGGACGCACAGGAATGGGAGACTGGAGTATTCCCCTTTAAAGCTTTGTTCCATGTGCAAAATGCCATGCATGCATTCTTTAAACTTCTCTCTGCGACCAAACAAATAACAACGACCCTCAGACTAAATTTCTCCGTCACATTTGTTGTCCTCAGTGCTTTCGTTTCTCTGTCATGTGACCGTTCTTAATGGCCATTTCCTCTTCCTGTCATGTGACTCGTTCTTTAACGGCCATTTCCTCTTCCTGCCATCTCCTCCCGTCAGCATGGTGAAGCCTCTGTACGCAGTGTTCATGTTTCTCAAAGTGTGCTGTACAGTGTTTATGTCGATGGAAATGTAGTGTACCGAGCGGACCGCGGCGTCCGCGCACCATGTGACCGGGATGAGTGACTCTCAGATCTGTGTCCACGCCTCCGCTAACGCCTCTCGCTCTCTCTCTCCACAGCGGCAAAAAGATGGACGCCGTCTCTAGAGCTTTCAGTTTCCCAAACGCGTCCAGGTGGTTTTTTTTTAACACCTGTCTTTTTTTTTTTTTTTTCCCCCCCATTTTCGGCCAAATCCGCGCCGTTCGACCCGTCGCCGCCGTCCATTTCGGCGTCCGAAGCGAGACCCGAACGAGCTTCGCGTACGTTCGACTCCCGTTCGGCTCTTTTCGCGAACTCGCCGATAAAGCTGATGGCGAGGAGCGTGGACGGGATCGGGGGGCGTTTCCCCGCTCACCGATCATTCTAACCTAGGCTTCGTGAGATGAAAACACTTTCCCGCGTTTTCATCTCACGAATTTTCCTCGCCCGGCCGCGACTTAAAGACTTCCCGTCGCGTAAAACGTCAATCAGACAAGTGTCGCCGAATGATGGCTAAACGGAAGGGGGTCTTTAACGCGACGGCCGCTGGAGAAGTTTCCTTTGCCGCCGTCGTGCAGGTCCCGCCGCGTCCTCCGGATCGGGTCCCGGGATTAACGGTCAACCGTTGCATGCTGTTCCCCTCTGCTCTCCTCAGGGAACCTCTAGGTGCGTCTAGCGATCCTGCTGGGTCTGAGAGCTTACCAGCACTTCTACACCACTGCATTACTAAAGCCAAGGGCGTGGCTGCCAACAACAATAACAACACCACCTCCGGGAGGAGAACAGGTTTGTCGGATCGTCGAAAGCCCGCGGTCGAAGGCGGGGCCGAGGGTTAACGTGTCGCCGCCCTGCTCCTCCCCCTTCCCCGACAGGTGTGTCTCCCTCTCAGACCCAGCAGAAATCGCAGACGCCCCAAGGGGGAGGGGACCCCGACGCCCACAGAAAGAGGAAAAGGCAAACTAAGAAGAACCCCTATCTGTATCTGACCTCCCTCCTGCACCACAGGCCGTCCGAGGAGGACCAGACCGGCATCCTGGCCGGCGCGGACTCCGAGGCCCCCAACTACGGGACTCTCCGCTGAGCGGCGCCCCCCCCGCTAACCACCACGCCCACGACAGGACAAGCCATCGGACTCGACCCGACCTCCGACCCCGCCCTCAGCCACGCCTCGGCCCTCTCGCCGCTCCGCCGCCGACCTCCGCATCCCGTTTCTTATAACCGTCCCTCCGCTTCGGGGGGCGCTCGTTCCAGAACGGTGGCTCTCCTCCTCGCCGCTCGTCGCCCGGGGAATCTCACTTGAAAACGCTCTGAAAATATATAATGTATATAAATAGTAAAACAAGGGAATGAAGGTTCCTCCTACAGTAATAACGGTGTTGTTTGAGTGCGTCGCAACACGCGCAACGTTTTTCCACTCACTGGTCATCGGGGTCCATACCTTTAGGTTTTTCAGTGATGCAGCGTACTGTTAAGCCTGGCGCGTCCCTCCGACCGCGGGGGGGCTCGAGTCTACCTTTCCTACAATACAAGATAGTGTCAGTATTTAAACACAGGGTTCTCAACCACAAAATATACCTCAGAGTAAAAACGCAGAGTTGCTGTAGTTCTTGTGGTATACTGTACGTACTTCACCTTTTTACATATGAGGAATATGGCTAAAGATGAAAAAAAAGAAAAAAAAAAAGGTTTATATCACGCGCCACACTTATTCGCATAGATAATACGGCCTAACTTTATCTAGCTTTTTATTATCGACGACTAGCCGGGCATATTGTGTTTGATTTTTTCGATGTGTTATCAGACGCCGACCGCTTAGGGGACCGTCTCGGCCTTCGAGAGGAGTCTCAAAAAAAAAAAAAAAAAAAAAAAAAAAAGCCGAAAAGAGGTTGGACTCGTAGGGTTTAGAAGAACAGGGTGACGAACTGTAAGTGTACTGTACTATATTTCATCGTGGAGGAATCATTTGTGACGTGCGGCACATCTCCAGATGCCTTTTTTGCCTTTTCTCTAGTTTTTTTAACTTTTTTTTTTTTTTTTTAATTTGTTTGTATTTTTTTTTTTTTTTTCTAACATACGAATCGACTGCCTTTTCCTTCGCCTTCTCACATCTATATTATGTGATTTTTACTTTCTCTGCCAAGGACACAAGAAAAAAAAAAAAATGCCACCGAGGATGCATGACGTGTTTATTTTGTGTGTTTTTTTTGTTTTTTTTTTTAATTGCGAGTTCGATTTTTTTAATTTTTTTTTTTTTTTATAATTTTTCTAATGGGTACCTGCTTCAGCTGTTGTCTATACAAGCGAGGGAAAAAAAAAAAAAAGAAATGAAACACCTCCGGAGGTTGAAAGAACGCCGATTCGGGGGAGGGGGGGGGATCAGGGGGGCAGAATAAATCAATAAATATAATGTCGGTGGAAAAGTACATGGGTTTTCATGCAGGAAGAAGGAAAGCGGTGCAGCGAGGATGTTGGCGGCCGCCCCGACTGTTCTAACTGTAAATTACCTGCTAGCTACTTCTCTGTGTTCGTTCTTGACACTAACCGATAATGAATGTATGTTTTCGCTGTACAGGAAATGAATGTCCCGATGTCACAGTGCATTGAATGACCGTTTACGCGCCGCCGGCGAGATCGACCCGACCGGCGTGCTAAAGCCCAAATTGCTTCGCCCACCTCGCCCCACCCCAGATTACCGCTTCCGTGGCGGGAAGAACCGAGCTCCTCGTCTTCTGGCGGCCATTTTTCTTTGTTTTTTTTTTTTTTTTTTCGCCCGCTCCCGAACCAATCAGAGAAAAACGAAACCAAACCCGCGAAGTGAATAAAATCGGTTTCGTGTAAAATATGAGGTTAGAGAGAGAGGAAAAAAAAACTCTATATTTGTTATGTACTGTACATGGCGTGTATTGTATTTGTAAAGAGAAATCGAACCACGTTTTACAGGAAAGTGTATGAATAACGGGGGTGGGTGGGTGGGGGACCCCGAGGAAAAAGAAATTAGATTATATATAAAAGTATTTGCTTACAGTACGGCTTTAAGTGAATGATGTTTTTGAAACATTTTAAAGGTGCCTCATTCGTCAGACTTTAGCGGACGATTGTTTCCCCCCCGAGACGCCTCGGTGCTAGCAGCGTTAGCGCCGCACCCTCTCCCATGTTAATGCCCATTTGGAACAACAAAAGAAGCTTTAGCGGCAGACGTGTGTGTTCCTTCTTACCATACGACACACACACACACACACACACACACACACACACACACACACACATAAACACACGGAGACCCGCTCCGGATCCAAAGCAAATACACTGAAGTCGACCTTTTTCACTCTTGTTTTGTTTTTTTTCTTTCCAAGCGACATGTTGTCGTCCCGTACCGTCGGGGAGGTCGCGGGGGGGTCGGGGGGGTCGGAGGGTGTTTACATTAGTTTGAAGGAGACCGGTGTGTTAGGGGGCGAAGTTGCTTTTGAACATTACGACTTGGTGCTATGTTTAACTTTGTGGTGCTGTAGAGTAGAGGTCTGATTTTTTTTTTTTTTTTTTTTTTTTTTTTTTGGTTTATTTATTTTTTTCGTTTTTTTTTTTTTTTTTTCTCCGACGAGCAACTATTCGGGCCCTGTGTGTTTGAACAACTAAACTAGCTCCGGTAGACACTAGAGTTTCTTATCATAACAGCTCCATGGTGTGATGACAGTGATAGACAATACTGGAAAATAGTCGTATAACCTCAATAATAGAACTTGTGACTCTACTTTCAGATGAACTCCAGATGACCTGTTTCTATGGCGTGTTTGCGATGTCTGTCCGTGCTTCCAAAGTACCCTCTAAAAGTAGACGTGTGACCACACTGAGAATATTAACCCAGCCTAAAAGAAGAAGAAAAAAAAAAAAAAATAGAGGAAACATTACCTGATTTTCCGATTAGTCTGCGCCACATGACACGCGTGGTCAGGTCGCCAAGGGGATTTTTTCTAGAAACACACGCACTTCCCGTAGGTCTGCGTCGTTCGGTTGACGGCACTGTTTTTCAAGCACACTACTGCAGGGCCGGGAGGCGTCTCGCAGCCCGCCGCGTTTTTCAGCTGTAATATTCCTACTAGTACTGTACAGTGTAGCCACGATGCCGTTCGGACCATGTTTGTACGTTGGCGCTCGGCCGGGGGTCGGCGGGTTGGGGTCGGTTCAGCAGCTCGTGTCGCGCATCCCTTGCCGCGGAGTTGGGGATTTTTTTTTTTTTTTTTCCCAGCAGAACGGATGTCGTCTTCCGGGCTTTTTTTTTTTTTTTTTTTTTTTTTTTTTTGCATCTTCAAAAGAAAACTGTACAGCATTAAAAGAGGGCTGCTTTGGACGTACTGTTAGCTCTGTTTAGTTTCTTCTCCTGCTCTCCAGTTTCTTCTGCTTACAGCTTTTAGTGCATCACTAGCTCCTGGTAGGACGATACTTAGAGCCAGTTTGATTTTTTTAATGGTATTAATCTTGCATGTAGAGACAATACGAGAACACTTATTAAGCAATCATTCATGGACGTCCGAGCTGGTTGTTAATGGACAGAAAATAGAATATGTAGTATTTTCTGTTTTGATTTTCATGTGTACCAGCACTGAGAAACTAGAATGTATAATTATCGTAGGCGACAGTAAAGCACTACATCGTCAGCAAACGCTCATAGTCAAGCGGGCCGCGTCGTGCCGAAAGGAAGAAAACACGCGTTTCATTTCACCTTCATCTAAGAAACTCTGTGCTGTACATCACCTGTTTACATACCCCCCCCCCTGCTCTCCGTCGTCGTCGGCGACGACGTTCACGTGTAAATACTTCAGATTCTTTTTTTTTCTTGTTTTTTGTTGTTTTTTTTTTTCTTTTTCCCCGCGGGTTGAAAACGACGGCCCGATGTTTCCCCTCCGTTTTCGCTTCGGCTTTCGGTTTTTCAGACTCCTCATCCTCACCGCATCAGGTATTAAGCTTCACTTAACTTTCTGTGAGCGACTAACTCATACTGTATGGTGCTGTACCAAAGCCTTATGTATAATATTTGTATTGCTTTCTCTCTCTCTCTCTCGGTTCGGGTTTGTTTTGCCACCGTCGTCCGGTGAATCCTGTACAGTCAGAGGTCACCACGTCTTAACTCACCCCTCATGTTCGACTGCCATCTTTCTTTTCCAACAGAAAAACGAACTGTTACGTAAAGCCGGCCTGGATATGATGCTTGCGAAGCCTTCTGTTTTTTGGGGGGAAGGGCGGCTCCTTGTGACGCTCCATCTTAACGGCATGTGTGTGAGAACATGAGAGCGGCGTTGTATTCACGTCACCACGTCATCTCCAACGCTTAGTCCCATACAGATTTTTTCCTCTCAAATTTTTGTATTTTGATATAATAAAAAAATCAAAACAGGTTTTCGCTTCTCTTTGTCTCCTCGTGACAAGAAGTTGTAGTTCACGCGCCGGACACAGGGTGTAAGTGTTGGGCAGCGGAAGGGATGTTTAATCAGGTCAAGGGTGTTTTCTTTTTCAATTTCATTTTCAATTTTCCCCCCGCCTTTTTTTTTTTTAATGATTTTTTTCAAATCTTTCATTCATCTGTTAGCTACACGCCTATCCTGCAGTCAGGAGACCGTCGCTGGCTCACATATACAGAATATTATAATATTATAATATTGTGATAAAGATCTTTATCTTCTCTCATTCAATTACAAAAACAAAAATGTCATACATTCTGGATTCATTACAAATCAGTTGAAATATTGCAAGCCTTTTATTGTGTTAATATTGCTGATTATGGCTTACATCTTAATATAACTCAAAAATCCTATCTCAAAATATTAGTATATCATGAAATATATATATTTTTTTTGATTGCATTACAGAAGATACAGAACTTTATCACAATATTCTAATTTTCTGAGACAGTCCTGCACAGACATTCACTCTCACTTCCACGTCATTCAGAGACATGCAACCGTTCACACTCTCATTCATGCATCATGGAGACGTTAAAACATTTCATCCTCGTAATTTAAGCGTCATATAGACATTCACTCTCTCACTTACATGCAATTTGAGACGTGCAACCGTTCACTCTCTCTTTCAAACATCATTTAGAGACATAAATTCACCCTCATTCACGTCATCATTGAAAGACATGCAACCATTCACCCTCTCATTCACACACCTGGACAATGTCAGGTCTCCAACAGTGGCTCCTCCAGACGGAATTATCATGGGACTAAGGTTACTAAGGTTACTAAGGTTACTAAGGTGACCCATTACATCGGTAAACTAACAAGTGATTAGACAATTGTTACAACTGACTGGTCAAAATAACACAGCAATACAACTTGCAACCACCGGATGGCGAGATAAACATCAAGATGTTCCCTGTAGCTACGTGACCCCCTCCATAATAATAATAATAATAATAATAATAATAATTATTATTATTATTATTATTATTATTATTATTATTATTATTATCATCAACATCATCATCATCACCATCATCATCATCATTATTATTATGATTTTTATTATTATTATTGTTATCGTTGTTATTGTTATTATTATTATTACTATTTATTTATTTATTTATAATAATAATTATTATTATATTGTTATTATTATGTTTTTTCATTTATGTATTATTGTTTTTACTTATCAATATATTTTATGTTGTTTATATGGAGGCGCATGAGCAACTGCTGGATGCACCGCTAGTCGTCGCTGGTTCACATTCCAGAACCAGCCGCAGTAAACGGCGATCCATATTTTTATTTTAATATGTATTTTAAAGCTTTAAAACCCTCCCTGCGCTCTTATCAATGCTTCCTTTACAATTTGCACGGACACAACCTGCAGAGCAGCCCTACGAGCAGCGACCGCAGGTGGATGTGCAGCAGACCAGGCCAGATGCCCAACGCATCCCCACATGCTGCGGAGAACCAGCTGCGCCGTAGCCAATCAGAGAACAGGATACAGAACACCGTGCTCTGATTGGGCGCCACCCTTGAAAATGCTTTTTTTTGCCATACAGGTTATTGAAATATAACACATATAAAAATACATTTAGACCTAGAACCCAGAGAACCTGACCCCACGGAGCAGTGTGCTGCATGCTGATTGGATGTTTCATCAGAGGCAGCTATAAATGTCAGAACTGCTGTAACCGCTGAGGAATGGGAGTTTAAAAATTCCCTCCCTCCTACGATCGATCTTAGGAGCAAAACGTCAATGGTCTCCAAGGAATCTCCTGCATGTAAACCAGGAGAACCCTGAGGAACCCTGAGGAACCCTGAGGAACCCTGAGGAACCCTGAATCCAAGCGGGGACCTTCTCCCTGCGACAGGTAAGCGCTAACCAGCGCAACTGCGATGCTATTTATTTCAAATACGCAAATGTGATCCTGACAATCTCACCTGTTACTCCGATCACACACACACACACACATACACACACACACACACACACACACACACAGATGGATACGATGAGACACCACGTGGTTTCCCACATTTTAAATGTCATAATGTTTTTTTTCCCCGTCAGTTGACAGACAAAGGGAAATATAAAGGTAAATGAAATCAAAATAAAATATATTTCAAATGAGATTGAAACCAAAAGAAATTCCAATTTTTTTAAACCGTTACATTTTTTTATCTGATTCCAACGCGACTGTCTGTGACTTGGGGTGAACACACACACACACACACACACACACACACATGACCATCAAAATAACACATGGAGGTAAAAAATGGAGTAAATAAAACAACAAGTACTGATATACTGAGATATTTGTGGATTTGTTGCACAGACATGGAGAACATGGAGACCCCGAATCCAGGCTGGGACCTTCTAGCAGGAGAAGGAAGCTCCAAGCATCCGCAGCCTGATTAATGTTTGACCGCCGCTTCCCGCGCAGACGTGAAGCCTCAAACGCCAAGAAGAACAAATAACCTGAAAGAGGACGAGGTGCGCGAGGTTGACCTTTGTGCTTTTGTTCAAACTCCCTCGGGCAGGAACAAACACACCGGCAGCCATCTGCATACACCTGCGGGGTGGAAAAGAAAGAAAAAAAAAGTGCAGTTAATCTGCTGGATAAACACACACACACACACACACACACGCACACAAAACACACACAAACACACCTTTTAACAGCTCGCTTCTGTAAATGATCCTCCAGACGAGGCTGGGAATCTTCCGTCGTGAGCGTGTTCAAAGTGAAACGAGTGTCCGCCGAGCTGAACGTCAGCCGGAGTGAGGAGGACGGAGAGCTTCAGATGTTCTGCAGATGGTTTGGACCAGGGAGGGAGAAGATCTGGGTAGAAGGACCCTGAGGTCTGGAGGAGGAGCACACAGGAGGTGGATGGATGGAGGGGAGGAGGACAGGAAGTTAGTTGTGTGAGAGGAGAGCGTGCAGAGGAGAGGGTTAGATGGAGGCACGTGATTGGCTGCGGGTTAGATGGAGGCACGTGATTGGCAGCTGAAAGGAGCAGCCCAAAGGAAACCTGTCAGTCATCATGTGAGGAGAGCTGAGTATGTTTGTGGTAATAATAATAATAATAATATGAAAATATAATATATTATATGAAATATAAATATATATTACTAAATATAATATAAAATATATAACTAAATAATAGAATGATTATAACAATAATGATAATAATACTAATAGAACAAAACTAAATATGATGATAATACAATATATAAATAAAAAATAATGTTGATAGATAAATAAAAAAGGAAAAAAAAATATAATAATAATAATAATAGGTGAAAAATGAATTAGATTTAATAAATATCCTGAATATATTGATAAATAAGAAACAATAATAAATGAATGAAACATTACAAGCATAGTAATAACAATATAACAACAACAACAACAACAATAATAATAATAATAATAATAATAATAATAATGATGATAATATTAATAATAGTACTAAATAAAATAATAATGTGTCTTCCATGCAGAGCTCAGGCATCGATCTCTGCATGCAAACTATTTTTTGCAGTAAAATAAGTGATGTGTTGCACTGGTGTGTCCTGCAGCTCCAGCAGGGAGGCGGGAGAAGGTTGAGTGGTGATTTGCACACACACACACACACACACACACACACACACACACACGCCTGTTATGTAACTCCCGGTCGAGCGTTACCAAACCCTGGCGGAGCCGCCAAACGATGCTCCCCGGGCGGCGGGACGTCACGAAGCCGCGTCCCCGCGTGGATCCCGGGCTCCCACGTCCGCGCACTGACACGGGCCGCGGAGAGACGCCGTCGGAGGCGCGGGCACGGCGTCAGCGGTGCGCGCTCCCGGCGCAGGGTGCAGATTCCCGGCAGTCGGCCGCGGCTCCGGAGCGACTCCCGCACCGCTCCCGCAATGTCGCAGCCGATCGCGGCCGCATTTCCTCTCCCGCACGCCTCCGCCTCCGCCCCCGACGCCGGACGGCCGTAGCCGCGCTCCGTGCGTCCCCCGCCGGCCGTGCCCGCGCCGTGACATGCAGACGGCGTGTCTCCGCCGCGCCGTGCAGCTGAGAGGAGCGACGTGCACGGACACAGGTAGGCTGAGTCACCCGTGGACGGGACGGGATCTTTTCCCCCCCCGCGCCTCCGTTTTTCACGTCAATTCACGTTTTCACGGGAAAAAAGGCCGTGCGGGGAGGGGAGGGGAGGGGGCGGCGTGGGCGAGCGGGTGGCGTGGTTGCGGTGCGCGGAGCGGCCCAGCGGGTCAAAGGACACCTGTGGGAAGCCCGCATCTTCACCTCCACCTTCACCTCCACCTGCTGTCAGTCTTGATGGTTTCTCTGACGTGCACGGATTCACGTGCACGCCCCTCCTACCCTGCAACAAGTGTTTTGGGAGGGTTTTTTTTTCCACCTGAGTATGTTTTTATTTCTGGTTCAACCTGTGCCAGGTTAACGCCAGCTGGTGTGTGCGTGTCTGTGTGTGTGTGTGTGTGTGTGTGTGTGCCTGTCACGCACTTTCTCCTGTATTTGCATTGGTTTCCACGTGCACATCCGGCTCAGCCTGAGGGACCTGCTGCTGAGATGCTTCTCTCCAGCCGTCCAGGAGGAGAAGGTGCTTCCAGATCGAACCCCAGAAAGATTTATTTCCTGGTTTCTGGATTTGTCCTGGGAAAGTGTCGCCGCTCTTTCTGACTCCCGGCGCCACACGGGACGTCCTCGTGATCCACCTGGGGAGCTCGGCGCCCCAAATTAGGGGAGGAGGTTGGAAAAGACGCCGGAGAGCTTCTAATTGAATCCTCAAAACAGGCTAGCTAATAATCGCCGTCCCTTCGTGATTGTGAAGGTTCTCTTATCACAACATCGTCCACCTCACACACACACGCACACACACACACACACAGCGTCGGTGCACGTGCCCCGCACGTCGACAACCTCCCGAGACCTCGGCTTTCTCCCGCACAGAGGAACCGAACTGTTCGTCCCGGGGATAATTTGGGGATTTGGTTCTGGACCTCCAGTTTTCTGGACGAGATGTTGAGAACGTCGCCGTCGGAGGAGCCGTCCATCCAGGCTCCACCCGCGGACGTTTCCCGGCGAGGCTTACAGAATGATCCTCCCCGCCGGAGTTGATTAAATATTTGGGTGTGTGCGGTCGGCGGTGTAATCGTCCGGCTGTTCTCCCCGCCCTCTGCCCCGCCGCGGCCCAGATCCGTCAAGGTCAGGGGACAAAAGATTGAACCGCGGTTCGTCGTGAGATGAAATGAAGTTAATCTCACCCGGGCAGATTTCAGGAAGATTATGGGATGTCACGGCCACACCTCCTCCTCCTCCTCCTCCTCCTCCTCTGCAATGTGCTAAACCGGCGACGAGGCCCGGGTGAATTTGTCCGATATGAGTAATTTCTCAGCGAGAGGGCGGCTGCACGCCGGGGCCCTGAGCCTGCCTGATGATGTAATTTCCCTCCTCGCCGCCTCATCCTCAGCCTGGAGGATGCATGGTGGACGGGAGAGGTTGCCATGACAACCAGCGGCCTCTTTCTTTCTTTCTTTTTTTTTTTTTTTTTTTTTCCCCTCCCTCCCCATTGTGTCCCTCGCGTGTGTTGACTGCATTCCGGAGCTCAGAACGAGAGCATGAACGGCCGGGTTTGCCCTCGGTGACGGCGCCGGCCTGTCACGCCGTCTGGGGTGGGACGGAGGGGGGCGAGCGGCGACCACGCCGATGCGCCGCTTCCAAGTTAGCGGTGCAGGAAAGGCTCCTCTTCAAAGTTCTGCAGGAGATGATATGATAGTAAACCTCCCGCCGGAGTGGACGTTTAGCTGCCGCTGCCCGACGCCAACATGCGCTTCTTCTTCCGTCGCGAGAATTGTTGTTGTTGTTGGAGGTCTTTCATCGAGCGGACGTCAAATCTCGGTCACGTCGAGATTTACCGCTCGGAAAAATAAAGGGAACACTTAAACGACACAATATAACTCCAAGTCGTTCACTCGGTCGCTGAGGAAGCAGCGCTGATTCCTTTGGATTTGTTTTAAGGATCAATGTTGGCGTGTTTTGAGCGAGACTCCAAATCCAGACCTCCGTGGGCTCATACGTTTGATTTCCATTGATCATTTTTGTAGTTATTTTTAATTTTTTTGAGTATGACGCGCATCAAGTGCAGTTTTGTCGTCTGCGACTGGTTCACGTGTCGACGGTTTATTTTAATGTGACACGATTCGTCATGGCAACCGGGTCGCGGGAGATTTGGGAAACTCACCTGAAATAGAGCGGATATGTGATGCCCGGACGGCCGATGTGCGGATTGTTTAAAAAAAGACAAACTTGCTCGATCGGCCGTCGCCTGCAGGGCCAAAAGACAAATATAAAGTCACCGTCACCTCTTTTTAGATCCACATTTAGACAAAATATAGATGTTACCTAACTAACCGAGCGTCACAGGTGGAGAGGAGACGTGGATGTGGGAGCGAGTGGAGGGCCTTGGATAAAATAACAAAATAATTATAATCAATTTTGCAGTTTACGCTGAGAAGCACAGGGATTATCCTGAGGCGGTGAAGCCTGTGCGGAGCGCCGTCTCACCGCTCCAGGCGTCTGCTCAGCTCTCATGACGTCTCTCCCGACGGTAAAGATCTTTATGAGACGCAAATGTATTTTCTGTTTCTGCACAGCGGGGCTGAATCTGTAAAAACCTGTTTGAGACGGCCGATTTACGCCCGAACCCGCGAGTCGCTAAATCATCTCTCCTCCAAAAACGGCGTCGCAAACGGCCAGAAAGTGTCGGTCGGCCTATTTTTCAGGAAAATGTAGCCATGTAGGCCATCGGACGTCCCTTTGCGCTCCCTGAGACGCCTTAAAGGGTCCCTTCCGGTCCGCCGTGTAAACCGGTGCCGACCCGGTCTTGCCGTCGATTCGCTTCTGAAACCCGCTGCTATTTTTACACGCGTCGGCAGATCCGAGCCTCCGCGCGTCGGCGCCGA
The DNA here is from genome assembly GCF_037954325.1 of Fistularia commersonii. Lineage (NCBI taxonomy): Eukaryota > Metazoa > Chordata > Actinopteri > Syngnathiformes > Fistulariidae > Fistularia > Fistularia commersonii. The sequence continues at coordinate 15,443,390 of NC_141301.1, forward strand.
AAGATCACACGCGCGCGTTCGCGCAAGACGGGAAGAGAACATAACTTCTCCTCCTCCGCAGCGCCAAGCACAGCCTGTTCCTCGGTGAGATAACGCTCGCTGTAACGTGATGTAACTCCGGACGCGGGTTTAAAATCCTGCAAAACATCACAAAACACAACAACCGTGCGTTTGTTTAACACACTCTGCAGGTCAATGCATATCCGGTTCACCCCCCCCCCCCCCCCCCCCCCCCGGGGGGGGTCCGGGTACCGGGACGAGGTGCAGCTCCAGCCCGATCTGGCCCGCGATCCTGTCTGCACGCGTGCATTCTGCTGAGTCAGGGGGCTTTGTGGAAGTCAGTTAGCAGCCGTTCATTGAGGCTGCGGGTCAGAGGGGTTGGGTTCGGGGGAAACTGCCGCTGCAGCAGTGCACGGGGAGGAGGAGGAGGGGGGGGGTGAATGTGTTTGTCGCCGTTTTTTTTTTTTTTTTGTTGTTTTTTTATTCGTCGTCGATCTGCAGGGGAGGCGGCGGGGGAAAGGGGTCGGAGGTCCCGAGTAGGTTTTGACCCTCATGTCCGCAGTCGGCGCTTCTCCACGGACGGTCGCGGGAAGTTTGCGGAGGGAGGTTTTGACGGCGTCGGGTTTCAGCGCGTCAGGGCGTTCCTCTTGTTTGTTTACGCTACAGAAAGACCGGAGAACGAGACCGACGGGAGATAAACCCGGGTCGTAATTGTCAGCCCAGAGGACGTTTCCACGCCCGCGGCCATTTTAGCCTTTAAACACCAAATAAATAAAGACACGAGTGCAGGTTTACTGATAAAATGCCAGCTGTCGTGGAGGCCCGTCCGCAGAAGACCGGGTGTAAAAGGGAAGAGGCTCCTTTCTGCAAAACCTTCAGAGGAAGTTGTTTACTCCAGACGCCACCGCTGACATTTCCTGGAGGAAACAATCAGTAAACCCCATCTTCTCCTCCCAGGACTCCTCATCCGGGCACCGCCGAAGAGAAAACCCGTGTCCCCACGTTCTCTGCGTGTCTGTCTGGGGTTCCTCCGGGTTCCTCCAGGTTCCTCCGGGTTCCTTCGGATTCCTTCAGGTTCCTCCGGGTTCCTCCGGGTTCCCCTGGGTTCCTCCAAGTTCCTCCAGGTTCCTCTGGGTTCCTCCGGGTTCCTTCCACGGTCCAACGCGTACAGAAGGTTCATTGGAGACCCTGAACTATCCAGGAACGGATGTTTTTCTACGTCTAGAATGAGAGGGTGAATGTTTGTCTCCATCTTTGGCCCTGCGATTGGTTTCCGGGGTGAACTCTCGTCCAATCACAGAGAGGATTAACCTCCGGCGCCCTCACGATCCTGAGTGCAGAACGACTGAACGAATGAATGAACGAAGGGATATAATCGCAGTGTTCCGTCACCGACGGCATTGAATCCCAGGGGTGTGTCCCGAAGCTCAGTCGGGCTGCTCTTCAGTCCGCAGAAGTATCTCCAGGCCTCCGTTCCCACGACCTTCGACCCGCCGCTTGTCATTCCGTGGACGGCGCTGACAGCCTCCCCCTGGCAGCGCAACCGCAGACCTGCCGCTCTGAAGCCGCTCCGCTATTTTAGCTTCATTTCAACACCGCTGTCAGCGGACAGGTGCCTTTGTGCCTCCTTTCTGCCGTCGGCGGAGAAAAAGAAGCTCCGGCGCGCAAAACCAAACGACCAGCCTTTTCCGGAACGCCGCGGCGAAGGCGCGAACGCGCGCCGGGCGAGGCGTCCTGCCGTGACGTCGGCGCCGCTCGCCGCAAGTGGGTTAATGTCTGCGGGCGCCTCCTCACAGCCCTCTCTTTGTCCCGATCGTTTCCAATAGTGGGCAGTTGCAGGACGGCGCTATCATGGAGGCTGGATGTGTGGTTGCCGCGGTGATCGAGAATGCCGCCTCAGGACCCCAGGGAGCGCCAGGAAGCGGCGACGTCCTTGACGGGTGAGTAACTCCCTGATTTTTTTTTTTTTCCCGCTCTGACTCATCTGAGCTTATTAAAATCACGTGTGAATCTTGAAGTGTGTGTGGATAAAAGTTATCCTCTCCTGCTTTTAAACCCTCCCCCTTCCCTTTGAATGGTCGAGCTGATGTTATGTAACTTCGCCGCGCATCCCTCCCAACGCGGGACCGCGTTCCCGCTCTTGGCCTGGTTTCCCGCCCTCGCCGTCGTGAAAAGCCGCGACAATAGCGAAGCCCGTCTCTCCCTCTCTCTCTCTCTTGTCTCTTTTGTTGCACATAAAGTTGAGCTGAATGGACCTCACCCTTCGCTCCCGAGCACCGAGTCACGTTTCAAGTCGGTGTTTTTCTCCACAGCGCGTCCTCGCGCAAGGACGCGCCGCCTCCCCGTCGACGAGACGTCATGTTTTCTGCATCTCCCGCGGCCGAGCTGCGCGACGCAGCGATGAAACGGCGGCGACTGTGCGACACGTCCTTCCGCACCATCACCGCAAAAACGCTCGTAAAAGTAGAAAATAACTTCATTCTTGTGTTGTCGTTCCTCCTCAGAGGCGAGCTGCCGCTTTCTCACCCGGTCAAAGACGACGCCGCCGCGCCCGACGAGCGCCTCGCTGAGGAGCGGCGGCCGCAGGAGCCCCCGCCGAGCGAGGTATCCGCACAAAGACTCGTTGGTTTTGCGTGCGATTGCGCGGTGAAAGGACGGTCCCGGGAGGCGTACGCACCTCTTTCATAGAGGACGATTTATCACGGAAAAACACGAGCCAGGTGTGCACGTTGTTGTCGGGGACAACAACAGGAGACCGTTACGGGGATTCGCGGCAGATGGCGGGAACAAGGTGTCGGAAGATGCTCTTACTCTGTCCATAAGTGAGTTCGGACATAACGTGAAGCAAAGTTACGTTTAGCAACACGTCGTAGCATTAAGTGTGTAGCCTGTAAGCTAAGCTAAGGATAGAAAACCAAATGGAAAACTCCCCCGACCTCCTCCAAACATCTCCTCTGCCGCCATCTTCCCATCTTCAAGATAAATATAATTAGTAAAACCAGCTTATTCAAGGTGGACAAGAATGATGAGACCAGCGATGCTGGTGCTCTACAAAAAGCAACAACGACCAAAAGACAGGAGGCAGAGCTGGAGGTCGCAGAGATGAAGATGTGGAGGTTCTCTTTGCGAGTGACCAGGATGGATAGGATCTGGAATGAGTCCATCAGAGGAACATCACATGTTAGATGTTTTGGAGAGAAGGTCAGAGATGGTTGGGTCATGGACAGAGGAGGGCTGGTGAATATATTGGTAGACGGAGGCTGGAACTGGAGGTCCAGAGGAAGACCATAGAGAAGATTGATGGATTTTGTGAGGGAGGATATGAAGTTAGTTGGTCTGAAAGAGGAGAATCCAGAGAATAGGGTCAGATAAAGAAGGTGGATTGGCAGTGGCGACCCCTGAAGGGAAAAGCCCAAAGGAAAAGAAGAATTTGTCACAGGGGTGCAGGACATGTATGCCCGAGACAAAGTGATGACTGATATGGTTTGGACATGAACGCTCCTCTGTTCAAGGAGAAGAAGATTGATATTAATATTAATTTAGCCTATTTTTCACAGGACATGGGACAAAACAGCTTTTCAATTCAATTTAATGAGGAAATTTACATCAAATAAATGCGATTAAACAAGCTCGCTCACTGAACCGGTTAAACTCCGAAGTCAAGTTTAGAGCAAATATTTTAACACGTGTACGTTTTCAAACGGCCTGAAGCGACGACACCTCGGATACTCCCAACAAACCCCTGCGTGGTGCGTGAGATGCCTGCACGGACGGGGCCTGTTATTTTTAATTCTTGGAAATAACATGCGCTAGTGGAATTTATCTTGCAGATCCAGCCCACGCGTTCCTCTGTAATCTGACAGGATTGGCTCCGTGCTTCAGATTAGCGGGATTCATGGTATTTTTCACACGTTTCCACGCGGCAGCTCTTCAAGAAACACAAACAAACTGCCAAATTAGCGCTGGATCCACAGAGAGCATCTCAATAATCACCGTGAGGAGCGCCGGTGAGATGTTCTGAGAAGGTTTGGACGTGGACGGAGGGAAGACTGGATCGGCTGTAGGTTTGACGGAGGCAGGGGAAGAAGTTCACTTTGGTTTGGTCCAAATTCATGATCTCTGGGTTTAACTCCTGACCCAGATATGTAACGCTCATATTAGACCTCAAACCGACAACCTCCACGAAAGCATGGGGTTTTGGCTGATCGACGTTTCTTGTTTGCCAGGTGAAGGCCGGCGACGTGGTGGACCATCCCGTGGAGCCCCTCCTGCGCTCCTGCGTCAGCACCGCCAGCATGAAGGTCAAGAACATGAAGAAGTAGGTGCCTCCTGCTGCTATTATGGGCTTCAAACCAGGGCTCCTATCCAGGCCAGGGAACGGAGGCCGTCCCGTCGCAGCGCTCGCATCTTCTCGCATCTTCTCGCATCTTCTCGCATCTTCTCGCATCTTCTCACATCCAGCCTCCTTCTCTGCTCCCTCACCACGCGGAATACCGTGTTTTGCGGACCATAAGGCGCAACGTGTTCTATCAACTGGTCTATTTTCATACATGAGGATGATAAAACATACGGTATATAAAGCAAAACAAAACTTTCTTCATCTCCCTTCGTTCCGTCGGAAACTCTGGTCTCCTTTACTCGTCTCGGTTCATCTGCCTGCGTCCCGGTGATTCATTCGTGTTGAATTCTTTTCCATCATCCGCTGAATTTGTGCCATTTTCGGCACAAACGTACAGGAAACACGCAATGTAGCGCTATTCCAAAAAGTAAGTGTGCTACGTCCTGTTCTCTGATTGGTTCATCCTTACCAGCGATGACGGACAAGTTAGCGTGAGGCTGGAACAACGTCGGGATTCCAAAGGTATTTACAATTCGGCGAGATAAACACTTTCGGCCCGCTATGGCCGGATCTTTAAACTTACGACTGGATTTCAGTGATTTTGACTTATCTTTCCTTTTGGAGGCTATTTGTGTATTTATTTAAGGACACCGCGCTGAGGTTTTCATACTTTCGCAGGGCCGTCGTTACATTCCAATTAGTTATCTAACGTTGTCTGATGTTGCAACCCATTTTTTTTATTTTTTTTAAAATTTGTACTGCCGATTGTACTTGTTTTTAGCTTTATCCACCCCACTTGTAGTTTTTAATTTGATCTCATTCTTACTTGTTTCGAGTTTTATCTACTGCTTCCGTACCGTCTTTAATTTAATCTCATATTCACCTGTTTTTAGTTTATCTCCTGTTTTTTTAATTGTTGTGCTGTGCTCTGCTTTGCTTGTAAACTTGCCGACCCTGAAAATGAGGGAGACCTCAGTGGTCTTACAAGTATAAATAAAGGTTATTATTATTATTATTATATTCAAAAAAGAAAAAACAGTCGAGCGGAGCGGCTCGGTCGCTTACCGAAGTCGCACTACAACATTTTGACACATAAGACTGGTCGGAGGTCAGTAAGCATAACAGGAATTCATACAAAAGGCACCGATTATGAGAATTTAAAAGGATAAAAGGACTTTAAGTGTGCTATAGATACAGTTCTGATACGCTGCTGTTTGTCTTTAATTTTTTACTGTTTTTTTTTTTTTTTTTTTTTTTTCTAGACTAACGTTCCCTCGAGGTCACTTCCCCAGACTGGCGGAGTGTGCCCATTTCCACTACGAGACCGTCGACTTCGGAAATGTTCAGGTGAGGCCTGGAAACGCTCCGCGAGGAAAGTGTAGGACCGACTCGCAGCAACCTGGTCCTCGGTTCGGTTCCTCGGGGTTCTCCTGGTTCCTCCGAACACGGGAGGACGAACGCGTGCCGATAATCAATCAATGAACGAATCAGTCGGATCAACATTCTTGATCGTCTTTTTTATCTATACGAGAAAATACCGCTTCCCTTTTAGGCTCATTGAATTTCATGTTCCAGTTTGCTCTCGGTTTCTTAATTAAATGACATTATATAAACGGATCCATCACCTTCATTTTCCTCTAAAAGATATATTTAATCATTAATCTGATCCAATTTCATTGTTTTCCACTCCGAACTTTAACAAATGACGACCCAGTGAGATGTTTGTAATCAGATTACCCGTCTCTCGGCCACTTGAATAAATGTCGAGGTCTCCGCGGAAGATCGGGTAACGCGGCGGAGCGAACTCGGAATCATTCGAAAGAGCTTTAACTCGGGTGGATGATTCATCCTCTCCGTCCACAAAAGATCATTTCTAACGATACTTATTCCTGATTAGAGGTGATCATGCACGACGTATTCTCAATTTGAATCTGAGTCAATTTGGAAGTCAGGCGGGCCGATTGCATCGCAAGAACTCTTAGAGCTGGAAAGTATTGCAGCGAGTCAGGAATGTTGGGGTTCATGTTTTCTGTGTGGTTGTGGGGTTGCTGGGAATTTTGTGGATGTGGTTTGGGGTTGCAAGGAATTCTGTTTTTTTTTTTTTTCAGGAACAGTTAGTTGTATCGAGCCTTGTGTGGTCGCTTATTAAACGGATGTTTTACCGATAACCAGGTGTTTTCCGTGACTAAAACGCTCATTTTATTCAAAATCATTTTAAAAGTCAAAGCTTCGCGTTCTCTGTGTTTGTTTCCCCGAATGCAGTCCAGTCCCCGTGCTTTCTAAAGGTTATCATTTTGGAATTTGCCCATTTGGGTGTTTGCTGTAAGGTCCGAGGAGGTCTAGAGGAGATTTATGGATGGAGGGTGAAAGAGGAGGTGGAGTTAGTTGGTGTGAGAGAAGAGGATGCGGAGAACAGGGTTGGATGGAGAAGGTGGATTGGCTGTGACGACCCCTGAAGGGAAAAGCCCAAAGGAAAAGAAGAATTTGTCACAGGGGTGCAGGACATGTATGCCCGAGACAAAGTGCTGACTGATATGGTTTGGACATGAACGCTCCTCTGGTGGATTCGAAAGAGGAGGAAGAGATTTACAATAAGACATATAAACAGTGAGTTTCCCAGACATTTGAATAACCTTTGAGGGTATTTCTTTGCGGCTAGATCTTGTACTTTGCAAAGGTAGGAGCAGAGAAGTCAGTGGTTCGAATGGTTGTAGTTCTGCTTTCTGCCACAAGAGGGCAGCAGAGCTCCTCTTGAAAAGCCCCATGCTAGCAGAGGGCTGGAGCAGCCAGACCGGCATTAGGGGAGATGAAGAAGAGCCAGATGGCTCTCACCGAGGCCTAAATGTCCTCTTTTGGTTGCCGGGACTGTGACGGCTCCCTCAGAGGAGCCACGCCGAGCAGAGACACTCAACGGGTTTCAGTGACCTTGAGAGAAAAATCCCTCGGGGAGGAAACAAAAGCACAAAAGACACATCAGTACAGGGAGATGAGGATGTCTCTGACACACACACACACACACACACACACACAAACACAGTGCAAACAAAGGCACGTTCATGTTGATTTCTGGATCACAAGAAAGCCATAAATAGTCAGTTCTTCCCGCATCTGTGGGCAGCGGGGGAGGGGAGAAGAGGGGAGGAGGTCCAGACGGGGTTTCATGCAGCACAAGGACGGCAGTCTCTCCCCGCGATCCCGACCCAGATTAGCTCCAGTCTCGCCTCCAGAGCGCGACGTGAAGCGCTCTGAAAGGAGCCGGGGCCGCGCATCCATTTAGCCCCGCTCGCCGCCGCCGAAGCCTTTTGTCGCCACAGAAAGAGATGCTGTGGCGAGACAGAGCGCGAGAAGACGAGGGGGGAGGAGGGGGGAAGGCGATGGAGGCTGCAGGGAGGGGAGGGGGAACTGGAGGCGACCAGGACCAGGGAGGGGAGCATCCTCTTCTTTCCTTCGCCGGCTGGAAAGCGGCAGCGAGAGGCGACCGCCGTCTTCGCGTTTGGCTTTTCGCTCCCGGTGCTTAAACTCTGCGGCCCGTCGCGTTGATTCTTCCCGGCGGAGGAGCTGCGGGTGAAGGAAGGAAGGAAGGGAGGAAGGAAGGAAGGAAGGATTGCAGCCGCACACAAAGGAGGAGGCGCTTCTTCCTCCAGCTGTGGACGGAGACCAGGGAGGCTTCAGGTAACTGATTCTGGGAAACGGTAGAGGTGTGTTTCTGCACGGGAGGCTTTCCAGGAATTAGCCAGCGAGAGATCTGTAGGTTGAAATTCCCAACCAGCCGTTTTTATTTTGTTGTTTCTTTTGAAAGCGGACCGTCTAATCTCGTTCCTCATCGTCCCTTTTGGCCTCCGATTCGAAATTCGAGAGCCCTGTGCTTATTTAGGACCGATTTCCCTCCTGTCGGACCGGTTTCCAGCAGGAACTGGGTCGCCCCGTGTTGTGTAACACTTGTGTCTGGACCAGCGGCGGACGGTTATAAATAACCAAAAACTTCTAGGTCTTTTTGGAGCGTCGTGATGGGACGCATGAGATAAAGTGAAACAGGAAAGTGGAGAAAACCTCTTTATTCACGAGTTTTGATGATCGCGGGAGCTTGCAGAAGGTTTGCAGGAACATCTCCAGACCTTGTCGTATCAGGGCCGTTCGGCTGGTCTCCATATTGCGCCTCCATGCATTATTCACAGTATCTGCATCTCCCTCCGCTTTGTGTCTCCTCAGCTGGCCTTCACAGAGGGGCAGAGCGAAGGACCCAAAGCCGGTCTGGACTCCAAAGAGCTGGTCTTTCTGATCCAGATCTCGTGCCAGGTGCGGTATCTTCGTACCGCCCGGAGACGTGACGCCGCAGGTATCTTGAGTATTCTTCTCCTCCCCTGTTTTCAGGCTCGAAACTGGCTGGTGAGAAGGTCCTACGAAGACTTCCGCGTGCTGGACAAGCACCTGCACCTGTGCATCTATGACCGCCGCTACTCCCAGCTGGCCGAGCTGCCCAGATACGACACCCTGAGGGAAACGCTGGAGGTGAGGCCCAGTTTGTTCTGCGTCGGGTTCCTCAGGGTTCTCCTGGTTCCTCCGAACACACGCAGGAGGTCCACGGCGGACGGTGCAGATAATCCATCAATGAACGACTCCGTCGGATCAACGTTCTCGATCGTCTTTTTTATCTGTACTAGAAAATACCGCTTGCCTTTTAGGCTCATTGAATTTCATGTTCCAGGTTGCTCTCGGTTTCTTAATTAAATGAAAAATAAATGATATTATCGATCACCTTCAGAAACGCTGGAGGTGCGGCCGAGCGGTGATCACTGACATCTGAGGCCGGTTCCTCAGGGTTCTCCGACCTGCAGGAGGTCCTGGGCGGAGACCTTAAATTTGTTCTGACGAGCGAATCTGCGTAGAATGTAATGATAATCCAGACCCGACGTCGATCTTCCCTTCGGATGTTTGAGCTGCTCCGTTGAAGAAGCGTGAAGGTCTCGGTCCGGCCGTCAATCATCCTCTGACCCCGCCCCCCCTGTCTCCTCTCAGTCGGTCACCAGGATGCTGGCCACGTACCTGTCCCGCTTCTCCGCCATCGCCGACAACAAAATAAACTGCGGTCCCGTGCTGACGTGGATGGAGGTACCACCTTTCCGCCAATTCACCGTTTGGGCTTTTCTTGGACCAAACGCGAGTCTCGGAGGTCCACCTTTTCTGTATCTCCAGATCGACAACAAGGGGAACCACCTCCTGGTGTCCGAGGAGGCGTCCATCAACGTGCCCGCCATCGCCGCCGCCCACGTCACCAAGCGCTACATCGCCCAGGCCACGGACGAGCTGACCTTCGAGGTGAGACGCCGCGGCTCTCGATGTTCCTCCGTAGAATCCGCTGACGTGATGTCCACCTCCGCCGCAGGTCGGGGACATCGTGTCGGTCATAGACATGCCGCCCAAAGAAGATACGGGCTGGTGGAGGGGGAAACACGGCTTCCAGGTAAAACGGGAATGAAAGTGGACATTTTGGAGGAAACGTCGCTGGTTTTTAAATCCGCCGCTCCTCCGCTCAGGTGGGCTTCTTCCCCTGCGACTGTGTGGAGCTGATAAACGACAAGATCCCCCCCAGCGTTCAGAGCTCCGTGCCGAAGCCGGGTGAGTCCACGTGTCGCCGCCCGTCATCTATTAAAAGCCTCAACCGCGGGTTAGAAGATGGCTGGATTCAAAGCGCTCCGTGTGTGTGTGTATGTGTGTGTGTGTGTGATGCTGATCAGTGTGTAAAAAACACGGGAAGCTGGTCACGTTCCTGAGGTCCTTCATGAAGTCCCGGCCGCCGCCGCAGAAGCTGCGTCAGCGTGGGATCCTCAGGGAGAGGGTGTTCGGCTGCGACCTGGGAGAACATCTGCACAACTCAGGACACGAAGGTCTCCGATTCACGCCGTCGCGTTCATTGATCACAAACATTCAACATCCAGGGAATCAATCAATCATCCATTCATTCATTCAATCATTCAATCATTCATGCAGGAGGATATGATTGTATGAGACATACATTCTTTCACCCTCTTATTCTCACACCTTTTTCACTTGCATTGCCAACATAGTTCATATTTATAATGCTTATTGTCAATACAAATCCAAATGCACTGCAGACAGAAGAGGAAGAATTTCATTGTACAGGAAGAACCTTTCCACGCTGTGCATATGATATTAACCCTTGTGTTGTCTTGCGGGTCAAAACTGACCCACTACCATGTTTAACTGTAGAAAAAACACCATAACCTATTTTTTTCCAACTTGAAATTTTATGACTTTTCCTAAAGAGACCCCATAATTAGAAAAAGTGATACTTCTTTTTTGTTTATGTTTCCATGTGGGCTGTACACCACTAGGGTACAAAGATTGTCTTATGGGTCATTTTTGACCCGTCGGACAAGGGGAGTAAACACAATGTTAAGATCGCACGAGGGTTAAATACATGTTTCGCCACAGTTATTAAAACAGAGGGAGCCTCACATTTTACATGAATTAGTGCTGCATATAATGTTTTTTATGTATGAACAAAATATGTTCTACATTTTTTTTTTTAAATCAATGAATAACTGCAGAGAAATGACCTTTCTGCATGCAGCAAAAGATTTTGAACTCTGAAAGTTGTGTTGAAGCAAAGTTACTTTGAAGCAAAATACTCATTATCTATTTGTGTCCTTCTTGTATTTATGAAAAAAAAAACAAAAGAAAAACAGACTTAAATGCAGTAAACCAGAAATAGCGTTCTCTCTCTGTGCCGTCATCCTTTTACTGGCGCTTATTAAGTCGCTTATCAAAAGTGACAAAAATGTTTGAACACATTTTATTTAGATGTTAAAAGATTGCCATGATTTTCAAATTTAAAATAACATTTTAAAAGTGAACAAACTAAAATAAAATACATTTGAATTAAAAACCCCATTGAAACTAAAGAGGCAGACACCTATTCGTGTGTTTTGGTAAATATGGAGAGACATTTTAATTTCTTTTTTAAATAATTTATACTCTATAACAGTGACAATGACCAACAGACAGAGCTGGAGGTAGCAGAGATGAAGATGTGGAGGTTCTCTTTGGGAGTGACCAGGATGGATAGGATTAGGAATGAGTCCATCAGAGGAACAGCACATGTTAGATGTTTTGGTGAGAAGGTCAGAGATGGTTGGGTCATAGACAGAGGAGGGTAGACGGAGGCTGGAATTGGAGGTCTAGAGGAAGACCAAAGAGAAGATTGATGGATGCAGTGAGAGGAGGATCCAGAGAATAGGGTTAGATGGAGAAGGTGGATTGGCTGTGGTGACCCCTGAAGGGAAAAGCCCAAAGGAGACGAGGACTTTGTCACAGGGGTGCAGGACATGTATGCCTGAGACAAAGTGATGACTGAGGTGGTTTGGACATGAACGCTCCTCTGAAGATCTGGGTAGAAGTTTGCTGAAGGTGGACCTGCCAGGTAGGAGGTCTAGGGGAAGACCAAAGAGAAGATTGATGGATGCCGTGAGAGAGGATATGAAGGTAGTTGGTGTGAGAGAGGAGGATCCAGAGAATAGGGTTAAATGGAGAAGGTGGATTGGCTGTGGAGACCCCTGAAGGGAAAAGCCCAAAGGAGAAGAAGATAGATTATACCTTATACTTTTTCACTTCAGAGTTTGTTGATTTATTTTATTTTATTTTGTTTTATTTTTTACTTGTATTTTAGCTTATTTTTATCACTGTTTTATCCTTGTATGTCTTGCTGCTGCTGCTGCTGCTTAATAATTTCCCAAACATGGGCTCATCAAAATACATCTCATCCGTCAATCACACTTCATGTAGAGACATTCGATCGTCCACCCTGGATTAGGCTCCGTCCCCCTGCGACCTTCAGTGTAGGGAGCTCCAAATGGCAATGCGGTCATGTAGAGCAGGTCCGGACCAGAACTTTTCGGTGGAGACGGAGGAGATGTGAAGGCCTGAACTATCTTCTACAGGATCCTACAAGAGCAGGATCTGTCAGCGCTGTTTTGGTTTCCTTGAAAATATTCTCAGCTTCTCCTCCTGCAGTCCCGCAGGTTGTAAAGAGCTGCACGGAGTTCATCGAGAGGCACGGGGTCGTGGACGGGATCTACAGGCTGTCTGGGATCTCCTCCAACATCCAGAAACTCAGGTTTGTGCCCATTTAATCCCTTTTTTTTTTTTTTATATGCCATTACGGTACCGTAATCCCATTATTTCTTCAAGTTGGTCCTTCATAGATCCTGCAGAAGAACCGACCGATGAGAAGTTAAAGTTCTACCTTGGTGCCCCTCGTGGAGATGGAGATATATGGGCACCAGGCTGGATGTGAGGAAGCTTTAGCAGCGTAGGAGTGAGATTAGGAGTGAGAAGACCTTCTTCTTCTCAGTCTTAAAGACACATCAGGCTCTCTCTTGCTGCAGCATCTTCTGCAGCTTCTAGAAATCTCTCAGGAAGTAGTTTCTTGGTGTATTCAGACAGCAGAGGAACCTCCAGCTCATCCAACCATCTAATCTCCTACTACGTGGCAGGGTCTTCTAACGCTTCCATAGGACCTCATCAGTGCTTGGTGATCGGTGGAACCCGAAAGCCACGCCAGATATTTCTTGCTGACTCCAGAGCGCCGTTTTGAAAAGCTCTCCTGGGCACGGCTCAGATGTTTTCTCCGGACAAAATAGACAGAAGTGGCGAGAAATGGAGCGACAAAGCGGTCCGAGCTCTTCTGGCCTGCTTTCTCCATTAACAGGGAACATCTAAGGAACATCTACATCAGGGCCGTAGGAATTGCAGAGTTAGCTTACGGCTAACAGGGTTCTTTAGCAGCGCAGGGAAACGATAAAAACACTCCAACTGTCCGACAGTCCACGGTTATCATTCTGTGAACGCAGCTTCACCGGTGTGAATGCTAAGCTAAAAGGTTCCTCTGGAGGAGGCTACATCCTGGAGCCCAATTATAGCTGGACTCTTCTTCCATCAGTACCGGGGAGAAGAACCGGACCTGCCCCGGGATTTAGATTTGAGCTCTGAAGCCGGAGTCGGATGCTGGAGGATCAACGGTGGCGTTAAAAGCGCAGAAGTGGACGTCTCTATCGCTGGGGGTTGAAGTTCGGTGATGTTTTGTTATGAAATGCATTCGTAGAGTCGTGTTTTCAGGAAGGGGACGTCCTGTTTGGTTTGTGTCAGGAGATGCACAACGCACACTTTCCCACATCTTTCTCGTTCCCGTCCAGGCACGAGTTCGACTCGGAGCAGATCCCGGACCTGAGCAGGGACGTCTTCAGGCAGGACATCCACTCGGTGGGTTCCCTCTGCAAGCTGTACTTCCGGGAGCTGCCAAACCCCCTGCTCACCTATCAGCTCTACGACCGATTCTCGGTAAGAACGTCGGCGGGAGAAACGTTTCCTGGACGAGAACCGCTAAATAATTAGCGTCTGTGAACGAGGTCGGCGGAGCTTTCGAGGAACCAGATTAACGGGATTAGCGTCCCGGCCGGTTATTATCGCTCAACGGTTTGTCCGCTGTCGTCACAGGAGGCCGTGTCCGCCGCCACTGACGAGGAGAGGCTGGTCAAAATCCACAATGTCATCCAGCAGCTGCCGCCGCCGCACTACAGGTCAGCCGGACGGCTCTCCGCCGCCACCTGGTGGAGGAAGATGTTCCTTATCCCCCTAGATTGGCCACATTTAGGGGATAAAACTGGGACGGGATTTATCAATTTAAATAACGTGCAGCAGAAGACCCTGTCGGTGTTAGCATGCGATGTTTTAGAGGTAGAAGCAAGAAAAGTAGAAAAACTAGAAAACAATCTTATTCACCGTTTCGTGAAATGAGTGAATGAAAATAAACCGTTGCAGCAAAATGACAATATGGCGAATCGAGCCCGATCTGCTGAAATGTAAATCCCATTGAAGCCAAACCCTGACCTTTCGCTGTTCCCTCCACGCGCTCAGCACTCCAGTCCACGGAAATTGCATTGCCATGGTAACCACGCCTGGATTTTTTTTTCCTTCTCTGCAATGTGTAACGGCGCCATCTGCTGGAGGGAAAGGCGTACGACAGCTGAACTCCCTGACCGCGCTCTCCTTCACGTTTGTCTCCGCCGGCAGGACTTTGGAGTATCTCATGAGACACCTGTCCCATCTGGCCACCTTCAGCTCCGTCACCAACATGCACACGAAGAACCTGGCGATCGTCTGGGCCCCCAACCTCCTCAGGTAGGCGTTCTTGCACGGGATTCAAAGTCAAACTCGTAGGCGAAGGACTCTTTCCACGCACGTTTTTCCGTCCGTCCAGGTCCAGGCAGATCGAGTCCGCCTGTTTCAGCGGCACGGCGGCGTTCATGGAGGTGCGCATCCAGTCGGTGGTGGTGGAGTTCATCCTCAACAACGCCGACACGCTCTTCAGCCCCAAGCTCAACGGCATCATACGCGAAAGCGCCGGTGAGCTCGGAAAACGTCCCGTTTCCGGTGACGGTCCGCGGAACGGATCGCCTAACCGGGAACGTCTGGCGTCAGGTAACAGCACGTTGTCCCGACCGAAGTCCCTGCTGGTCTGCTCGCCCTCCACGAAGCTGCTCTCCTTGGAGGAGGCCCAGGCTCGCACCCAGGCCCAGCTGGGCACGCCGGCCACCACGCCCTGCTTCTCCCACAGCGACTACATCGAGGTGGGGGAGGGACCCGGAGCGCTGCTCGGCAAGTTCCACACAGTCCTCGAGCTTCCGCTTGAGAGGTAGTTTCATTACCTGTCCACGGGTGTTTGTGGTTTCATGTCCGTCTGTGTCCTCCGGCAGCGTCCATTCCAGTCTGGTGTTTTTCAAGTTTCATCTGTGCTATGCTAAAGGCTAGTCAGATTTTATTTACGCCGTGCATGTAGTGCCGGCCTGGACCACCACTCTTTAAGATAATATGCAGAAAGCCAGCGTTGCAAGCGTGGGAGTACGAGGGTCAGGACGCTCCAATGATCCCAAATAACACAGCTGCTGCTAACAGCTACATGCTAATAGCTGAGATGCAGTCAGAAAATAAATGATGGCTCCAGTGGTCTATTTCTAAAAACACCGCTGGTGCTAACAGCTACATGCTAATAAGATAAGATAAGATAAGATAAGATAAGATAAGATAAGATAAGATAAGATAAGATAAGAACAACTTTACTTATCCCGAAGGAAATTGTTGTGCCAGAGTTTCAAGCAAAACATAACAATAATAGATAATAGTAAGAAGGAGGGAGAATAAGAAATACAATAAAATATAAAGTGTCAAGTTTAAAAGCTGGGATGCAGTCAGAAAATAAATGACGGCTGCAGTGGTCTATTTCTAATAACATCGCTGGTGCTAATAGCTACATGCTAATAGCTTAGATGCAGTCAGAAAGTAAATGATGGGTCCAGTGATCTATTTCTAATAACACCGCTGGTGCTAACAGCTACATGCTAATAGCTTAGATGCAGTCAAAAAATAAATGACGGCTCCAGTGATCTATTTCTAATAACACCGCTGGTGCTAACAGCTACATGCTAATAGCTGAGATGCAGTCAGAAAGTAAATGATGGGTCCAGTGGTCTATTTCTAATAACATCGCTGGTGCTAATAGCTACATGCTAATAGCTTAGATGCAGTCAGAAAGTAAATGATGGGTCCAGTGGTCTATTTCTAATAACATTGCTGGAGCTAATAGCTACATGCTAATAGCTGAGAGACCCACGAGCGCAGACAGAATGCTGCGTCATGGGATGGGTCATGCATGACGGGACGACCGAGCGTCAACTCTAAGCTCCCACAGACTAGAAAGATTCAAGCCTACGAGGAGTCCTCGTTTGTTGTGTGCGAGATGTCGCTCTTGTTGTTGTTGTTGTTGTTGTTGTTGTTGTTGTTTTTGTATCTTTGCAAGTTCAACGTCATGGAAGTTCGACTTTTCCCGGTTGTTCCTTCACTGCAGCGGCAAGCGTGCTCCCGTCAAGGCGAAGAAGTCACCTGTGGGCAACTGGCTCTCCTTTTTCCACCTGGGCAAGTCCCATTCGGTGTCCAAACGCAAACTGAAGAGACACCCCAGCGAACCCAACGAGATAAAGAGCATCGCGCTGCCAGGTCAGATGAGCGTCCGCTCCGCGCTCCTTCATGGCGCTCCTCACCTCGCTTACTTCACTTTCCCAATCCACCGTAGGCGGGAGAGGTGATAGCGGCACACTGCGCTCCACCAAAAGCGAGGAGTCTCTCACCTCTTTGCACAACGCGGAGGGTAATTATTCTGCGCAAAATGCTCCAGAGATATCGAATTTATCGAGGCCGCAGCTGGAGGTGTCGTGTTCTCCTCCGTCCAGGTGAACCTCCGAGTTACCGCCGTCTCAGACCTCGTTCGACCAGTGAAGCCATCTCTGCGGGCGGCGGAAACGACCCTCGCCATGTGAAAGATGGCCGCGGGGCGCCGCCGTCGAACGACAGTCGCAACGGCGCCGGCCGCGCCGCCGCCGGCCGCTCGCCTCCGCATCCGGAGGACGACATCGACCTTTACCCCCCCGCCGCGGGCATCTCCACCTTGGACTTCGACCCCATGTCCTTCCAGTGCAGCCCGGCGGCGGCGACGCCGCGACTCCAGCACGGCAACGTGGACGGAGGCAAGTGGAGGAAGAGCGCCGGCTGCTCCAGCGAGTCCGAGCCGATCTCGTCCCCGAACAACAACAACATCAGCCGCTCTCAGTCCCCGGACCTGAGCCCCGTCCTGGGGATAGCCGGGAAGGGCCCGGCTAAGGCGCCCTCGCCCAAACTCAGGAAGAAATCCTTCAAGTCGCAGGTAAGACTCTCGCGCCGCCTCCTCTCTCTCAGGTCCGGTGGACTCTTCCTCACCTCCGCCTCTCCCTTCCTTCCAAGCCCGAAGGCCCGACGGCGGACAGGAAGGATCCCAAAGGGCCCTTCCAGCACTGCAGTCCGGCCAGCGCGACGAGCCAGGCCTCGGCGGCGGCCGACCTCGCCCAGTCTGCGCAGAACCTCCCGGATCCAGGTGGGCGCCGTTCCTCTGCAACGTCACGTAAATCTCATTCCACTTATGTAGTTAGTTGTAATGCGCTGGGTAGTTTCTTATGAAGCTTTCGTGTCCTGTCCCATCATGTCTTACCATAGCTTTGTTTGTCCTGTCATACTGTAGCGTTGTTTGTCTTATCCCTCCCCAGGAGCAGATAGACTTATGAGTTCAGTGTCTGTTCTCCCTCCTCACCCTTCCCCGACGAGCGCCGCACGCAAGTTGGCTCTGGCGCTGGCCGAGTCCGCCCGGAAGGCCAGCGGCGGAGCCCCGCGGCGAAGCAGAGCCCCCGACAGGAGACAGGAAGCTGAGGACCGACCGCCCCGGCCCTCCGTTCTGGACCTCAAGGTGTACCCGCAGGAGCTCTGCGGCCCCCACCTTCCCGCTGTATCCCAGTGGCAAGCGTTGGAGCAAAGCCCCGTGGAGAGCCACTGCTACCCCCACCCCGTTCGTTTCCTGCCCGCGCACCTGTGCTCCGAGCCGCCGCCGCCGCCGGCGCCGCCGGGCGCCGCCGGCCAGGAGAGCACATACAACGTCACGCCCAACGTCAGCCCGCTGGGGACGGGCAGCTTCGATGACGGCAGCGGTGAGTTCAGGAGCGGCAGGAAGGGGATCTCCGTGGCGGAGCCGACCTACCAGAGCGTGGGCGTCTGCACGCCGACGCGGCCGTCCTGTTCCGCGCAGAGCCCGGCCACCTCGCCCATCTACGCCAACGCGGACTCCATCAACGTCTTTAATTTCCGCGCCGTTCTGGCCGAGACCTCCGTGCCGGCGTCCGTGGACGAGGTCCTCCCGCGACCGCCGCAGATCTCCTCGGCCCAACGCTACTGCCCGGCGGAGGACATCCACCTGGCGGAGGACGCGTACGCCAACCAGCATCCTCTGAGGCAGATCCAGGCCGGGAGGACGCCGGAGTCCCGCTGCCCGCGGCCCGCCGCCATGCCGCACCCCCTCCTGGGGCCCAAAAGCATTTTCAGGCAGTTTTCCGGAGGCAGCTACAGCTTCTCAGGTCTGCGCCCTCCACAGTCCCCCCAGTACAGACACTACCACCGCGGCGAGCATCACCTGGGCTGCCAGTGGCAGAGGCCGGAGGACCGGGGGGTCGGGCACCCCGCCATCCGGAGGGCTCGCTCCTTCCACGCCCCGCAGATCAGCCGCTACGATTTAGCCGAGAGGGAAGCCCCGCCCCCCGACTCCATGTTCTACGGCGAGCAGGAGGCCTCCTACCAGAGGTTGGTCCAGACCGGCCTGCTGCCTCTGCGCCCGCAGCACGTACGCTACGCCCCTTACCCCGACGCCCCCGCGGACGGCGCCCGGTACTACGCCGAGCCCTTCCCGCAGAGCGAGATCCCCCGCGGGCAGTCGTACACGCCGCGGAGCCACTGCTCTCCACGCCGCGGCGTCCCCGCCAGCAAGGATCTGTACATCGCCAGCCGGGACAGGGTCGTGTACGAGGCCGGCGACGCCGACGTCTTCCACAGGGTCGTCTATCAGCCGGCGCCGCTGGAGATCAGGCACAGAAACGCGCATCCGGCGACGCCGCCTTACGAGAGCGCCGGCTCCTCGGCCGGCTCGCCGGGGAGAGACATCGTCCACATCAGGAGCAAGTCGGACCCCGGGAACGCCTGCCTGCTGTCCGCCGAGAAGAAAGAGCGCGAAGGCATCGTCCTGTCCGCGTCCGCCGCCGCCCAGCTGGCGGAGCGAGGGGTCGTCCGGCAGCTGAGCGGCGTGGAGGCGGCGCCGGGCAGGCGCGTCCACCTCAAAGACGGCCCTTCCAAGGGGCAGCAGCAGCCGCCGCTCCGGAAAGTGCCGTCGCTGCCGGAGAGAAGCCGCGGAGAACCGGGCGGTAACGACCAGCCCGAGCCGCGGAATCGACCTCAAGCCGGCGAGCGATTCCTGCCGCTTCACGCCGCCGGCAGCTACTCCGGCGCCTTCCGGAGAGCGGGGCGCTCGCAGAGCACAAGGGAGAGCCGCCACCACCACCACCACCACCACCACCACCACCTCCACGCCAAATCCCCCGGCGAGCCCGAACTGCCGGGGTCTTTTCCCGCTCAGGCCAGCAGGAGGACTCAGAGCACAAAAGTCAGGCCGACGCAGTACGACAGTGCGTCCGGTTTCTACGCCAGGCCTAAATCCACAAGATCGGGCAAAGCCGCCGCCGAGTATTTGTCCGGCCGCGGCGCCGAGGCTCCTCGCGGGCACAGACTGCGGCCCGGCGCTCTGGATCAAGAGGCTTTTTACCAACCCGGCCTCAGATCGCCGGCCGGCGTCTACGAGTGATTCAGGCTTTCTATCTAATTCCCCGACAGGGCCAAAGGAGAACCGCACTTTATCCTCCGCCAGACCAACAGACTGTTTGACTGATATTGCGTTTTTTTTTTTTTTTTTTTCGCTTTAACCTCCCGGATAAGAAAAAAAAAAAAAAAAAAAAAAAAAAAGTGAGACGCGGCTTTTTTTTCGTGGAAACATCTTCTTAGCATTTCACTCGTAATTGATGATTTCATTTTTAACCATTTTTTAAAATTTTTTTCATTTTCAAGATGTGAGTGTGACCGTCAGCGGCATGTTTGAGCAAAAATGGTGGCCGTTTATACATTTATTTAACGTCTTAATAAAAAAATTTAAAAAAAAAAATCACGGGGAAATACAAGGTAAATGATTTAATCGTATGATTTTAAAGTATGTACAGGAACGTGTCCGGATTAATTCTAAATATAGTATATTTGTATGAAAATAACACGCAGCTAACACGTGGCTAACGTACTGTACATCTCGTGCCCTATTTTGTCTGCTCGGACTCAAACAAGCACTTTTGAGGGTCACTGTGTGAGAAACACATTGTCTTAATATGGTGTACATTAAACCTCTGGATAAACAATATATATATACATATATACATTTATATATGTATATATATATTTTTTTTTTTTCTGTGTGCGGCAGTTTTGCTCCGAAGCGTTTCTGAATTGCTAGATTAGCACTTTTTTGGGGTGGCTGACACGGAAAATAAACTTTCCTGTTCTCTTCTTATCGCACACGTTATCGCAGTCGCAGTCGTACGTTAACAACGGGTCAAAGCTCCCGCGGCTAAATATGCTAAATATACAAGCAGCTCGGCTCATACTTTGGAAAAGTGTATTTTGTATAGCGGTGTGGGTTTTTTTTGTTTTTTGTTTTTTTTTGGGGTCACAGAACGAAAACGTACTTCCTCTTTTAGGGAACTTTTAACAACGTGGTGTTTTACATGAAAATACGATGTTTTATTCATTAAAGATGCTATTTAAGAATCAGCCGGGTTAGAAAGGGTTACTCTTGTAGGACATGTTGAACAGGTTTATTCTAACGGGTGTCATGAAGAGAATAAAGATGTGATGAAGAATTCTAGATCCTTCGACCAACGTGTCATTAATCCTTACGACGGCTGGTCCAGCTGTTGGTCCAACTAAAAAAACACTTATTCCATTAATGTGTCATAAGTTTTGCTTTCATTTAGAAAACGACGCCGTTTTTTTCACATAATTGCGAGCCGGTTGACCCCTTGAAATGTCAGCTCCTGCCAGAAGTTGATGCTGAACGCTGTATCTTCACCAAGACATGGACCGCTTAATATTTATTTTCAGGAGCCAACAGTAAAGCAGAGTGTAAGGATTACAATTTGAATCATCACAACGTGAACAAATATGGAGGAGGATACGAGGACCTTCTGATGAAGGGACACAGATATTTTCCCAGCAAAGCTGCACTACAAACAAGGGCATTTTTCTAAATTTTTTTACACCAAGAAATGCAAATTTCAAGGCAACGTACGCCGTATCCCACAACATCGCCAGAAAACGTAAGCTGCTTTTAGACGGACAGTTTACTGTTTGTTGAACTCAGCAGCAGTAATATGCTATCGTATAACACAAATAAAAAGCACTTTTTTCCATTTGCATAAAGTTAATCAATTCAATATCTTTAGCATAATGCTAAAAAACCTTTTTAGTGTTTGTTGTGACCAAGTAAAAGCATAGGAAAGGGTGCCGGGACAGAAACTCTGGTATTGTATGAGGAAGTCTGGAGTGGCAGAGAAGTTGGTTAAACTGGTGCAGGACATGTATGCTCTCGGTGAAACAGTGGTGAGGTGTGCTGTAGGTGGGACAGAGAAGGTCAAGGTGGAGGTTGGACTCCATCTGAGCCTCTTCTTGTTTGCAGTGGTGACGGACAGGCTGACAGATGATGTTACCCAGGAATCTCCGTGAACCGTGATGTTTGCAGATGACATTGTGATCTGTAGTGAGAGCAGGGAACAGGTGGAGGATCACGTCGAGAGGTGGAGGTGTGCTCTGGAAAGGAGAGGACTGAAGGTTAGTCGCAGCGAGAGTGGAGATCAAGAAGGCGGAGGATTTCAAGCACTTGGGGTCAACAGTCCAGAGCGTGAGGAAATGGATCCAAGCAGGTTGGAACGGTTGGAGGAAAGTGTCAGGGGTACAAAGGGATAGAAGAACATCGGCCAGAAGGAAAGGAAAGGTGGAGGAGGCAGGGAGACAGACATGTGGTTCCATGGAGAAGGTGGATTCGCTGTGGAGACTTCTGAAGGCAAAAGCCCAAAAGAGGAGAAAGACCTTTTTAGTGTTTGTGAAGGTCAACACATCAGACCGTCTGAGAACACTGATGGTATGATTGATTTTGTTTACATAACATTATCTTATGATTCTGATAACCAGAAGCAGCTCATCAGAATGTGTAATTTCCTCCCTTTATAATAAGTTTAAGTTATTATCGTCGATTCGGCCCTCCAACACATACCGGTTTCTCATACGGCCCCTTGTAAAAATGAATGTCCGTAAACAAAACACTTCCAATCAGAAAGTTTGAGCCCCGAATGCCACGGGACACCGCTCATCTGTCTCCATGCCAACGGCGGGGGCGGACCACAGCGGCGCCAACCGCCCACCAGGGGGCGCTGTAGCCCAAGCGTTGAAAAAGACTCCCCCTGTTTTGCATCCCGGGAGCTTCGGTTTGTGGCCCGACAAAGCATCCGGCGGCTTCTACGGCCTCGGAGCCCGTCTTGGGCGCCGTGTCGGGATCGGGGGCCCTCGGCGGATCCAGAAAAGCCACCGCCGTACTTGTCGTACACTGAGCTTCTACAATAAGAGCCCCATTCGATCTCGGGCGGAGGTGCTCGAGGATAAAAAAAAAAAAAAAAATCCAGTGACGCCCAGTGGGCCTTGGGAATTGTCGCTTTGTTAGAAATTATTAGCGCCGCCGTCCTTGTCGGCAGCCCGCCTTTCACAGGCGGCTGAAAGGCCCGGTCTGTGGCGGAAAACCATTAAGAGAGCCGGCGGACTCAAAGCGGCGTCTCCTGGCAGCGCGGCGCCGCTCCCGGAGCTCTGAGCCATTGTTTATTCATCGCCACATTGGCATTCAAAGTGCGTCCTCTCTGTTCTCTCTCATAACCAACAAGTTGCAATTTTTATGCATGTGAAGGTTGAAAGCAAATTATTTATGGCAGACCGGACCGGCGCAAAGAGAACAGCCCGCAGCAAAATGGTTTATGTTGAAAGCAATCCTTTTCTATAGGCTACCCAATCCGTCGGACGGCGGCGATGTATGCATGTATTATATATTATATGTATTATGCAGCGTTTCGGTGCGACCGGTGAGACATCCATCTGTTTGCTGTTTTTGTTTTTTTGTTTTTTTTTTTACTCCATGATCCATGTGAGGCGCGCCACCTTTCAGGATCAGGCTAAAGTCTCATTTTTCAAGAGCGGGATTCGTAAACCCCTTCCTTTTTTTTTTTGCTGCAGCGACGATTTTAAACGCGAGCGTGGGAGCGTCGGGCGAAGAGGGCGGCGTTCACCTTTAACCCCGGGATTATTCGGGGCGCGAGGTAAGAGGCCACGGCTCTTTGAGAGTTTCGGAGACGGAACAGTTCAAAAGAAATTTGGATAACGCGAGTTAACGGCGCCGAACAAAGCGGCGGATGACGGTCGCCGCGGCGCGTTTCATCGTACCGTGACGTGACGACATCTGAGTTCCGTGAGTGCGAACGTCCTTCTCGTCTCCGGGAAAGCAGCTGCCTCTTCGGCTGGAGAACCCGCCGCGCATCTTCCGTCTCTGCGACAGCCTGTCGTGTAAAAAAGCCTCGGGATTGTGACTTAAAGTAGCTCTTGCATCCTTTATTTTTTTTTCTTCTCCACGTGTGTGTGTGTGTGTGTGTGTGTGTTTCGAGAGCTGCGTCTTTGGTGTCGACGGCTGCAAGATGAATTTCGTAGCAGCCGAACACGAGAAGGCGCAGCTTCTACTTTTAGGCGTTCGCTCTTCCTCCCCTCTGTTATCTTTTCAACTTGGTGAGTTTTCCCTCCCCCCGCCTCTTCTTCGTCTTTTCCTTCTTCTTCTTCTTGATGAGAGGAAGACGACCTTTGGGGATCGTCAACAATTTGCTTAATTGGCGAGTTAAGGGGAAAATGTGTTCCGAGTTAATTGCAGCCTGGAAGAAAAGCTTATTAAGACCTCTGATAATGAATTAAACCTCGGTGACGGGTGACAAAAAAACACATACATTTAATCGAGGGCGTGCGTTCTGGTGTTTGAAAATCAGACGCATTTTCTGCAGCGGCGTCGGAGGGCAGGAGACACAATGCTTAGTGATTGAATAAGTGATTAGACCTCGGCGAAGCCTGTCCCCGGCACTAATGGCTGCCTGTTAGCGCGCCGCTTTCTAATTTGATACTCACTTGTGATCAAAGTGACCAAACATCTTGAGCGCCGTGCGCCGGCCCGTTTCACGCCGCCCGCCGTTTGTGTTGCAAATGGCGCTCTTGACCTTTACCTGATGACTGAGAGCCCGAGAAGCCGGGATGTAATTACCCCCGGGCGTTACGGTGGGTTCACAAGGTAGCCGACATTTGCATGTAAATGCACGGCTCTGTCGCTCCTAATGAAGGACCATCTGATCTTAGCTTAGCTTAGCTTAGCTCCCAACAACCCCCGCGACGCTTGACTCATTAATGGAACGAATTAGAAAGACGCTCGGCGGTTATCGACCGGAAACTTCCCCCCGTCCCGTTAGGAGGACGGACGGCGGGGCGATGACGAGGAGGAGGACACGACGTCAAGGGTCGGCAACCTGAGCACTCAAAGATCCCTTTGGAGCCGTAAAGAAAACACCGGTTTTGGAATTTAAAATGAACGAACACGGCCTATGACCTTATTTTTTTGCAAACAAAATACACCATTTTTTTAAATCAATGAACAACCGCAGAAAAGGAAATGACGTTTCCGTAGGAGACATTTTGAAGTCGTTGGGTTGAAGGAGTCCTTTTTGTATTGATTGGAAAAAAAAAAAGCAAAAACCAAAATGGCGTCCTCTCTCTGCGAGCTGTCGTCCTTTTACTGGCGAATGCAGTCGCTTGAGAGCGACACCTTTTATCCAGATGTTACAACATCGCCATCGTCTTTTAAAAAGTTCTAAAAATGAACAAACTAAAATAAAACAATGAAATACTTGTCAATTATTTTCAAAACGCAGGGAGTTGCATCGGAGGGGTTCCGGACCGGCTCCACCGACCGGGACCCGGAGGTCCGCCGAGAACCTGTAAACTCCGGACAGAACCTTCGACGTTTCGGACGGAGTGGATAAGAACCGCGGCGTCGAATTTCTCCTCGTCAACCGGTCGGACGTTGACGCTCCGCCCTCTGATTACCGAGCGGAAAACAAAATTTTCCCTTTTCGCCGCTTCCCCCGCGAGACCCCCCCGTTCCGAGCGGACTTCCTGTTCTCCATCCCGGCGTGGAACGCCAAACTCCGATCCGGGCCAGCTGGACCGGCGGTTCCGCTTCTCTGCGGCCGAACAAAGCGTGAGCCGCCTCCTTATCCGGACCTCCTTCATCTGCCCTGTTTCTCCGCCGCTCGCTTCCATGTTTTCCCGACCATGAAAGGGAGCGTTTTTTAATTTACCTCCCCTTTCCCCCCCTCGCCAGCCAACGGAATTAAATTCACGCTCGTTCGAGCTGATGAACTTTATCCCGCGATGCCTTTCTTTCCAGGTAAAGGCCCCCGCGCTCGAATTCAATGCCAATTTAATTAAAACATGTAACTTTTAATTACCTAACTAATTAATTTAATAAGTGAAAATAGACTCGGCGTGATAAATTATTGAGATGGCAGTGTTCCTGCGGCGGCTCGCCGGCTCGCCAAGGCTCCCTGTCACCGGCTTCAAGGCTGCGTTCGGGCCCGTCTTTATTTTCCTTTCTCCGCAAAAAATAGCACGCTTTCATGTGCTGACAAGTGAAAAGCGCACAGAAGAAGCGGACGAAACAAAGAAAAGCCACCCGTAAGGCAGCCGGCGGCGCATCAGAAGGACGCCGGCCGGCCGGACGGACGTCCAAATAGGCCGGCGACGTCTCGCAGGAGGCGCTTCAGAGCGGGAATTAATTGCGCATCAAATATCATGTACGGATTTCGGGGAGGGAGGCGGGCGGATGAGCGGGCGAAGACGGGTGTGTGTGTGTGTGTGTGTGTGTGTGTGCGCGGCGTTCATCGTACCGAGGGAGGCGGCGACAACCGAGCGGAACATCAATGTGAAATTGGCAAAGAAAACTTCTCTTCTGCCGAGCGGAGTCACCTTGAGATTCGGCGGAGGGCACTTCAGAGGGCTGCCGGGAACCCGGCTCCGACGATAATTACATATTTTCCAACTGAAACACTTAACCTTTTTTTTTGGAGGGCGGCGGGAAGGCGGGGGGGGGGGGGTGAGAAGGACCGATTCCACCCCGCCGCCCCTTCTCCGGTTCCCCACCTAATTAATCACACCTAGAACATCCGCATCACAATTTTCCTCCCGGCCCCCCCGGTAAGAATCAACGTCTGATTAACCGTCAAACGGCGCTGATATTAAAGCGTTCGCGGGCGTCTCTCAGGTCCTGCGAGTTAATCACCTCACAAACATGAGGGGCTTCTCCTCCCCCCCCCCCCCCCCGCCGCCGCCGCCGGATGTCCTCGCTAATTAAAGCGGATTTCTTTGGGTGGTATCGTAGCGCTTCGGAGGCCGCGATCGGGAAACGCGGCGGTAGACCTCTGACTCGGGACGATGTCGTTCGACCTTTGGTTTCGGGAAACGTCGACCGCCGTCGCGCCGGCCTTCGCTTTTTATCACGTAATTACACCTCAGCCGAGCCGAGCGCGCCGTGCCATCAATCTCAATCAACCAATTAGCCGACTAAACAAGCCTCGCTCCCGCGTTTGTTCGCTCACATTCCCCCCATTGTGCTAATTACCCTTAAATATGTCAACTCGGAATTGGAATTAAACATTTAAATGGAATTAGTGGCACCTAACTGAAACGCGCCCCCCCCCCCCGCTTACCTCCCCGAACGTTCTCTAAACACATTCGACGGAACCGGAGATCTTACCGGTCGCGTTTACCGAAAATAACGTACGGGGACGGGTATTTACGAGGCTTTAAATTTGGATGAGCGCTCCGGGGCGGGGAGGGAAGTGGCGGGTTTTTAAGGTTAGACTATTCCCATTAAAGTTTGAATAATGTTATTGACCTTTACCTGGCATGGATCACTTAAAGTAATGGGGAAAATGGTGCCGGTGACAGAATTACGATGACGGGACGCCTTACGGTTATGAATTAGGTGTCGTTCCCGCGAATGTTCGTCAATTCGTCAAAATCGTCGCCGTCCGCGTGCGTCGTTTTCGACGGACGGGAGCCGGGATCGCCGTTTCCCTCCGGACGAGCGCGACTCGTGGCGGCGAATGAGTCACGAACCCAACACACGTCTTTAAACATTGATATCTTTTTATTAAGACAAGTACTCTTCTGATTTTTTGTTGTTTTTTTTTTCTTTTTTTTTTTTTTAATCCTTTTTGTAAAAATGTTTGTGAACCAATACAAAATGCATGGCCGTATGAGAAACAAATTCACTACACAAAAGAAAAATGGCTGCCCGGGTACAGAGAGAAATAAGATTCAACAGCGGAAGAAAAACAAAACAAACAAAAAAAAGAAAAAAAAGAAGAAAAGAAGGGGAAAGGGGGGGGGGGGGGGAGGGGGTCAAAACAATCCTCCGTCACCCCAGGCATTAAATATCCAAGACGTGTTACGAGTCATTCATGAAACTTCATGTCACAGTAAATACACCATCTTTTCATCGGTGATCATCTACGGATGCAAACGGGCGCCGCCAAACTAAACAACCGGCACTGGACGGGTGAAAGTCGAAGAAGTCGCGGTTCGAACGCCAAGGGATCGGCCGCCGCTCACTGTACACAACGAATCTAGGCTTCTCTCGCCGTCCACTAGGTCTATGCAAAATAATAGAAACGTTTACCGTTAACAGTGCACCATATTAAGAACACATAAACATGTACAAACTGAGAAGAACATGTACAACTCGTGATTTCGTCACGCTTTTAATTAGCTGTGTGTGTGTGTGTGTGTGTGTGTGTGTGTGTGTGGTACTACAGTATATACTCGGGGCCTTAAATATGCATACTACCTGAGATGCCAAAACACAACTATCAACACTCATGAACCTGAGAGAGTGAAAACAAACATACTAAATATCAAGTCTTTAAAAAAAGAAAAGGAAAAAATAAGGATCAGAGTGGTGCTTTTCACAATCGTTGACGTTCACCGAGAAAGCGGCGAAAAACAAACCAAACAAATTAAGAATATGTCATGCAGATTTGGAGTTTTCAGGACGGCAAAAGTCTAAAAAAATAACCCCAGAATGGACTACTAGTTTATATCGTGTGGAATACTGTGAGGGTTTGAGCCCGGTCCTGGTACAGATCCAAATAAATAGGCTTATTATGGACTAGCTTTGCCGACGACGACCACCTAGCTGACCGCGTCCCGCGACTGACGCGGAAATACTCGTCGGGAATATCGTGAGCAACGTAAATATACAGGATATATACTGCAAAGTGTGCGTGAGGCTACTGTACAAGTCCTTTCTCTTCTTCCACGACGATGAGCATCAAGAGTTGGGTTTAAGGCGGCGGCCCGGCGGTTTCTCACGGCCGCTTCCGTGTCGCCCCTTCGCTAGCGGACGTAGCGCGGACGCTAACGCCGCCGATTAGCATCCGTAAAAACGGACCCTCTGAACGAGGCCGGGTCCTTCGACACGATTCGCTAACTAACGGGGCTTTTGCAAATGAGATGTAGCCGCGCTCGCCTTTTTTCCAGACACGCTTTAATAAACACCGGCCTCGCAATTAATCAGAGGCGGTAAAAGCAAGAGCCGTCTCTGCAGACGGCAACGCGACTGATTTATATTTCGCAGTGATTGAATGCCGTCTTACCTTTCAGGAGAGCAAGGGCACAACGTCACACACCAGCAGCGAAACACCGCTTTTCTTTCTCCCTTCACCCTCAATCGCCACCCCGCCGCTCTGATATTCATATATATTCAGACACATATCTTAACTCCTGATGCACCGACGCCAAGGAAACACTGAAATTGTCTTTTCCCAAAATTAATATTAAATAATGCTAATAATGATGAGGGAATATTCAAAAGTTTGTACTTGTTAAGACCTTAAAACACTTGATAGCCTTAACCTTGACACTTTATATTTTATTGTATTTCTTATTCTCCCTCCTTCCCACTATTATCTATTATTGTTATGTTTTTGCTTGAAACTCCGGCACAACAATTTCCTTCGGGATAAATAAAGTTGTTCCTATCTTATTTTATTATTATTACTAATGATATATTATTATTATTATTACTATTCAAACATCATCATTAATAGTAATAAGAAAAATAATAGTAACAATAGTAATAACAATAATAATAATAATAAGTAATAAGAATAATAATAATAATGATGATGATTATTATTAGCCATTATTATTTCCAACAAATAATAACAATAATAATAATAATAGTAATAATAATGATAAATCATTATTATTGATATTTTTAGCATCATCATTATAATATTAAAAATAGTATATACGACAGCAATAATGATATTAATAATGCATGAGCAGCATGCAGAGTGGGTCGGGCATCAGGACGCCGTAAGGACGTCTAACCACGCCGGTCGTTTAAAATCCCAAAATGTGAAAAGGGCCAGTGTTTGGACTCTGCAGACACCGATCCTTCTAAATCATCCCATAATATATTTGAATGGTAAATGCGGCGGGGTCTATCTCTCTGTTAGCTGCCGCCGTTTACCTTCAAAGAATCTGCGGCCATTAAACCGACGCCTCGCGTGTTTGTTCTCTCCATTCCCTCCTCAAACGGGGAGGTGGAATTATCAGTCGGTATCTCATAGGACATTTGAAGACTCCAAGAATAGGTCACTTTTTACGGAGAGCAGCCACTCCCTCCCAGTAAAATAAACACCGCTTAAACAACCGCCCGATGGCGACCTATGAGGGCCGTCTAGGCTTTTTCTCCGACTCTTGTTGTCTTACATTATCGGGATTTCCGAGCGGCGCGACACCAACGCGCAGGTTTGACGTAAAAACGCTTGGCGATTTCACGGGCGCGTCAAGATCTTTCTCTGCGGACAGGATCGCCTGGACGGCTGTGACGTAACGGCAACGTTTGCTTCTTTATAACACTGGTTGGAATAATGAACGGTAAATATCGGAGACATCTGAGCTCGGAAGAACAAAACTTCATATTTAGCTGACAAAACCGGAGGCGAGGATTGATCGGGTTTTTCTTTTAGCAGGCGATTTGTTAGGCTAACAGCTCATAAGCGGCGGATAATGGATGGTGCCTGCGGCACGTTGGGGGCGTCGCACAACTTTTAGTCGGTGGCGATGTCGAGAAAACCTCGGTTTCTTGAGGAAAACGGACAGACTGGGGATCGGACACGAAACGATGGGCAGATCGGTCGAAGCGGGCGCATCGAACATGCCTGCTGCCGCTAATGTTAGCGCTGTTATTTCCTCCATTACTCTAGTCCAGTTCGGCTGGTTCTTTTCGATATTGATCGGCTGGTGATCCGATTGACTGACGTTGCCCAACAGATTAGCCCTGCCCCCATTCCTGGGATAAAATCGGGCGTATCGTCTGGTCAGGTCTGGGCCGCGCTCAACGACGGCCGACGCTAAACCAACTCCACTTGTACTCATCGTGTTGTTTCGAAATCACCGTAAGACAAACAAACTTTGCAGATTCCGGGGCTGAAATGATACTCAACGGCCCCGTTGCACTTTCAGGGACGAACACAATCCACGATCACCGGTAATACTGAATACAGTCCTGACGATAAATGCGAAATGAGCTTTACCTGGAGCGAGAGTGAAACCCCCTGCTGGAATTCGTGTATGTTGAAATCAATCAGATGTGAGGGCGATCTAATGAAACGCCACAGCCGGACGACCTTTGACCCGGCGGGGGATAGATGTGTTGACACTGTGTTCCAGTCACTGAACTCTGGAGATTACTCAAGCAAAAGTGTGGATGAGCTGGCTCCTAGTGCACAAAGACTCCTGGGCTAAAAGCTTGCTGCGGCACACACAAACAAACAACAGGCCCATTTAATTATTATTATTTCTTTTTTTTTATCCGAAAAAGCCAAACGCGACATGAAAACCGTGAAAGTCGGAGGGAAAAGAAAAAAAAAAAAAAAAAAAAAAAGGCAAAATATCCAACCCGATAAGCGTGTGAGGGAGAGTAAAAAAAAAAAAAATTAAAAACAAATCAACCAAACAGAAAAATAGAACAAGGCACAAAATAGTCTGTAAAATAATCGAACTGTACAGAATAGGCCCCAGCAGTCCAGGTAGGATCGGACAGGAGAATCAGCAACACCTCGGCCATGCCGGTCCTACTTTCTACTTTGACCTTCCATTCTTCACCTTTACATCCCGCCCTCTCTCCAGAAAAGCCTTTTGTAACCAATAAGAGTGACGACACAAAGCCTCCGTAGCACCGCCTCCACCTTCTCCACCACCTCCGCCGCCGCCGCCGCCGCCGCCGCCGCCGCCAACCCGCCCGTCACTCCTGGCCTGTCCACTTCAGATATAGTACTCCTTCTTCTCGTCTGTGTTGTTGTGACCTCCCTCGGCGTTTATGATGGCTGTGTCGGCGTCGGCGGCGTCGTCCGCCCCTTTGGCTTCATGCGTGAAGTAAGTACCTGCACGGGAGCGCACACACACACACACCGATTAGCCCCGCGCACTCCAATTCTACTGCGGTCCGCTCGCGAAAAATAAATCAGTCGACTCTGCGAGGCCTTACCTTTGTGTCTGGCGAAGTATCGTCCGAGAACAATGAGCGCGCAGAGGATGGCGAACATCACCACGGCAACCACCCCTCCGATAACGGCGTGGTCGATTTTCTGGGGCGCTCCTTCGCCCGCTCTGGAATCTGAAAACGGACCAGCGGCTGTGTGTAAAACCTTTAGGGGACGGTAAACCCCAATAAAAACGTTCCCCTCGAGGAATCTTGAAAGGAAGTGGCGGCTAATGGCGCTAACTCAGAACATGGAGAGGAGGGAGTTGCACATGGAGGGTCATGGATGCATGAAGAGCAGGTCTGGACCGAAGATGGAGATGGAAAGGAAAGGTGTGATGGAGACAAACAAGGGATGAGAAAGAGGGTTGGGAGGCACAAATGACCTCCTGCTAGCGCTAATTGCTACATGCTAACGGTTGAAACGATACAATTCTGGTCAAAAACAACACGAGAGTCCAGCATCAATTAATACGGATAATAAGATTAGATCAACTTTATTGATCCCCATAGGGGATCATTCTTTTGCCACCGCAGCGTAACAGTGTCAAGTCAATAAATATGAATATAAATATAAGTAGAGACCACTGAAGACAAATACAAAATAGCAAATACATCCACAAAGAAATAAACAGCAGAGACAACAACTACGAAAACAACATCGAGGATAAGAATGGACGACAGAATGGAAAGGAAAAGAGACAATAAGGGTGAAAAGTAGACACCTTAAACAAAACGACAACATAAACGGACTGACAATAGCGATGACGAGAATAAATAGGCAAGATGCGAGTGGTGTCGGACCAACGAGGATAAAAAAAAGACAACGGCGTTATGGCGCGACACGTGAATGGGTGAAGTAGTGAATAAACACTGAATATGTTGGAAATAAATCACCAAACTAAATAATGATATTTTTCCAGATCATATCCCGCATGTGAATAGCGTCGGGGGAAAAAAAAAAATAAAAACCCAATATATTCTAGCACCGTATAGAAGTCATGGCCGCTTGAGCTTCTCGAGTGAGCGGCGTTGAAAGTGTTTTAAGACGGTTATTACACCATGAAACAGTAGGCACCCTCCGCAATTTGGGCGCGGGTTCACACGCAGTAAAGCACATTGCGATTTAAGAGGCCATTTCTGGAAGTTATAGAGCTCAATCATCAGAAATAGATACGAGGCCGGAGATAAATTGTCCCCGATGCGGAGGAATACTTGTTGCCTCAGGTGTCACCGAGCATCACCGTCTAGCAGTTAGCCAGATTTATCTGCGCGCCACAGGAGTACAAGGCAGAATTCGAAGCCTTCAAATTTCCGGGCTCAGAATAGTTCAGAGGCATTTATCAATAGTCTATATCTGTGCCCATTTGGACTGATGGAGGGGCGGCGGCTGAGGGAACGGCTGCACTGTTCTTTGCTGCATGAGGGAGCAGCTCAATTTTCCATCAATCTCACTAGTCATGCTCTGAACTTGAATGATTTCGATACAAGACGAGCAAAGGGTGCAGGATTCGAGAAGAGGCGCATCCGCGCTCAGCCCTGCAACATCTCGCCGCTTCGCTACTTCACCCGGAATGGGACTAATTAACGTTTTCAGACGAGCGGCGAGGACAATGGCTGCAGGTGTGTGTGAACTGGAATACGCCGGGGCCGGCTTGTTTACCGTATCAAGGGATGTCAGTTAGATCGGCTCCTTCCCCGAGCACGCCGAACAAAGTTAATTAACACACACCGGCGATATCCGCGCACGCCGTCAACCCCCCCCCCCATTTTCCCGCCCTCACCTTGCGCCCCGCCGTCTTCTGTTTGACACATCGGCGGGGAAACGAGCGCGGCCGGCCCACCTCTGCACGCAGACCCGTTTAACAGGTAGAAGACGACCGCGAGGTGTCGGCACTCGGAGCGCATAAAAGATGAATGGATGGAAGGGTTGGTTTTAAACTGTTCGAATGCAAAGTGAATTAGCGCCATCTTGTTTTTGTTTTGAAATAATCTGCAGTTTAAATGGGGAATAATGGAATTATGAAATGAAGGTCCCCGGTTGGATTCCCACAGGGTTCGTCTCGGTGTGGAGTCTCCATGTTCCTCCCCGTGTCTGCGTGGTTTCGTCAAACTTCGGCGAAAAAAAACGGTTTCGTCGAGCTTTTATCATCTCTTTCACCCCCTTTGTTCCCTCGGAAACTGTCTGGTCTTCTTTACTCTGGTTTCTGGTTTACTTTACTTCTTTACTACTTTACCAGACGGGTATTTTGCCATCAGATGTTTCCCTTCTGGGTAACATCTGATGGCCCCCAGATGACCAAAGTAACAATATCACAACAAAATCACAACAATAGCACTTTCAACTTGCAAAATACATATTTTATTGCCTATTTATATATTGTATAGTTATTTTATTGCCTATCTGTATATTTTATATATATTGTATATGCCATTTTCGGCGGTTCCTCGGTAATATTGCGTTGAAGCACAGTAAGTAGCGCCACTACAAAACGCATCGAAGGGAAGCGTGCAACGTGTTGTTACATGAGTTGTATTCCAGCTCTGCATAAATAGCTATCTGACGTTATCTGACATTGCAACCCATATTCAAAACATTTAAACATTAAAACATTTTGACAGATGTTTGAGCGCAGAGTGCCACGTAAAACTGGTTGGAGGTCGTAAGTCATAAGGCACTGGACTATAAGGCGCATGGATGATTTTAAGGATTTTAAGTGCGCCTTATAGTGCGAAATATACGGTATGTCTATGTGTTTGTGGTGCAGGAACAGCTGTACAGATAATGAATGCGTGAATGCGTTTCACACGGAAAGAAGGCTCACTGCATGGCAAACGCTGATATACATCCAAGCAGGAAGAGAGCGGTTACAAGGGTTATGGCTGTGCATTGGCTTCCTGTGACGACAAAGAGAAAGATCCAACAAGCAATCCAGCAAACCCCGGGAAATTGACTCATTCAGCGGTTTTCAAAAGGCCGCCTCAGCGGTGAGTTGCGAACATTGGTAAAATATAGCATATTCTGCGGTTAGGGTTAAAAATAGCAGCGTCTGACGTCGTCACCGGTCACGCCGCCGCTCAATAGAGAGCTGGAATTATAAGGAAAGGCTCCTCGACTCAGAATAGCCGTATAATTAGCAACATTATTGTAAACCGTATTTCCCTGGCGGCCGGTCGCACCGGGGTGTTTGGTAGCTTCAGGGCTCGGGTTAAAACCCGGGAGATCTCGGGCTCAGATTGGCAGATTTCTTCCTTTTTTCCAGCTCTCCGTTCCAGGACTCGCCTCACATTTAATCTGATTTCCTGCTTCCTCGTGGTCGCGAACGAACGCGGCGGCTGCTCGATGCCACCCGTCTCTTAAACATCAATAAACTCCAGGTCACTTGCCTTTATGACCTATTATTTTTCTTAAGAGGACGCTCTATAAACCGGAGGTGGATATTATTTGGAAGGCGAGGGGTCGTAATGTTTTACGAGCTCCACCGGCGGAGTCGCGACCGTCTCGGCTTCTGCCGCTTCCAGTTTGTCATCCGGCGTTTGACTTTTGATCTATATTATAATTTGGGCGACGATAACACACTTTCTCTCAGGGGGAAAAAGAAAAAGATAAAAAATCATTTGTTTTAGCGACTGCCCCAAAACGACCAATTATGTCAAAGAGATAAAGCCCTCTAGCGGCTGTTGTAATAATGATGGCGGCGCGGAAAGTAATTAAGTGAATCAGCAACACGCTGATGAAGGCTTCCAGCTGAAACACTCACATTTATTTATTTCATTTCTCCTTTTTTGGGGGGGGGTGAGGAGGTTCATTCTTCTCACGACTTGAGTTTCCAAACTCGACAACAGGGCCGAGTTCGTCGCCGCCAAAACGTCCTCGTCGGTACGTAAGTCGTCGGTACACGTATCGGCGGCGGAAGGTACATGACGGCGGTGCGACGACCCTGAATCCTAACGGCGTCTTGAACACGCAGGACCACACATGCTCGTGAAGAGCGCTTCATGACCGGCTGAGAAAAAGCAGATCATTATTCATCGGCGGCCGAGGGCGGCGATAACAACTATACTATCTCCATGGCAACCTCATCCCTTCGGGGAGATGTGGCCCGGAGCTCCGACGGCGACAAACAGAAATTGCTCCTCCACGAATGTATCCGTCCGTGAACCTTGTATTATAATTGTTAAATTCACATCCTTCCAGGGATGACCTCCGTCCCAGCCGCCGCTGCCGGCGCCGCCGCCGCCGCTGGCAGCCCGGCAGAGGGGCTCCTCCGGCGCTCAGCGACGAGGCAAAATGCTGAAACGGCATATGGCGCCGGCGAGAACCGACAGAAGGCGTTCACAAAGAGAGGAGCCGGGCGTCCAATTTTTCTTTCCTCCACCAAAAACGCAAGAGGCAAAAATTCAGAGATTGGATTAAATCTCGCGGCCGACCGAACCCGCAGCTCAGCCCATCGGCGATCAACAAAAGAATCCCGCCTTTGGTCGGCGCTGCCCGGTGCTGGCTGACGGCCAGCTGGATTATTTGTGTATTTGGACCAGAGCTGTTCCACATGAGAAAGTAGCAAACCAACAAAATAAGCCTGACAATTATTGTGCCAACTGACACTACAGTATGCAGAAAGCCATATAGATGCACTGGATGTGTACAACTATATATATTTACTGTCTATATGTATATATATGTACCACTATATATGCTGATATAAGTAAATATATAAGCATATGGAAATATACATATACTCTATGCACACGCCATAGCTATATGAATAGACACTGTATGTTTACGGGCACATGGATACACTGTAGTTTATATAAGGCTATATATGTGCACCACTGTATGTATATACTCTAAGTCTTGTCTATGGCTATATGGATATAATGTATTTATATGGCAATATGGATACAAAGCATTGCATGTAATGCATGTAATGTAACTACATGTAAACATTGAGTGAGTACAGTGTCATATGAATACAGCGTTTGCGCTGTATACGGCTATATATTATGACTATATGTATACACTGTTGTATACAGCAATATGTATACAAAGTGTGTACATGGCTATTGTATGCACATAGCTAGGGTTTATATGCTGTATAACCACGGCTATATAAGCATAAGAATAAGAATAAGAATAAGAATAAGAATAAGAATAAAAATAAGAATAAGTTTATTGATCCTGAAGGAAATTGTTGTGCCAGAGTTTCAAGTAAAAACATAACAATGATAAATAATAGTAGGAAGGAGGGAGAATAAGAAATACAAATAAAACCATATGTATCCACTGTATGTATATGACTATATGGATCCACTGTTTGTACTCGGCTATGTGTGCACAAAACGCGGCGTGTATGTGGCTAATTTATATACTGTGAGTATAAGGCGACATGGATACACCGTGCAAATAGGGCTGTATGTGTACAGTGTGCGTATGACTACATGTATACACTGTGTGTGTGCAGTGCCATACGGATACAGTTTTTGCAATGTATAAGGCTGTATATGATGACTAAATGTATAGGACTACATGGGTACACTGTTCGTATTTAACTATATGTGTACACTGTATACAGCTACATCATACAATTTACTGTGTGTGTATGGCTAATTTATTTGCTGTGGGTATACAGCTATGTGGATACATCAGTATGCATGTACTTGGCTATATATACACTTGATTTATATAGCTATGTTTATTCACTGTATGTACACAGCCATATGCATACACTGTATGTACACAGCTATATGTTTACATGGTATGTACACAGCAATACGTACATAGTGTGTGTATGACTATATGTTTACATGTGTGTGTGAGCAGTACCATATGGATAAAATGTTTGCACAGCATATGGCTGTGTATTATGCTTGTATGTATACAGAGATTTTGAATTTGGCTTAATGTGTGGACTGTATGTATAAAAAAGCCATACTCACAACACACTCTCACACACACACACACACACACATTGTTATTGTACCACTTCAGCTGTCACTATGTACTGTAACTGTGAGCACTGCTGTTATTAGTAAATTCTCCTTCCTTCCAGTGCTTCCCAACCTTCATACTTCCTCTCTTTCTTTACCGCACTTTCCATCTCTGTCTTTCTTACTGTCTTTCTGGCAAAATGCCGCCCACATCGAGCCGGGATCTCCTGCTGGAGGTAAAAGCCGGAGTCGGGTTTCTGTGGATCATCTTAAAGAGCGTTGGTCCAGATCTGCTCTCCAGGGCAAGTGTCATCAGACAACTGGCCTCGTATAAAGAAATTCCGACTTCACACACACACACACACACACACACACACACACACACGCGAGTGTTTGACATGTGCCTCGTATTCTGCCATCCAGCCAGGCGCCACATGCGGTTCATGTATCTCTGAGCTTCCAGTACAACGTTATGTGGGTCAGGTTTTCTAACGAGGGGAGGGTGAGCTCTGGTTTGACAAAATCTCTTCAAAGGGGCCACATTGTCACAACCGCCATTCGTCTTCTTGCGCGAAATAAGTTGACATCCAGCGCGCCGAGATGGAGAACGCTCCCGGGACAGACGGCGAGATACTAGGAATAGGATGAAAAACAAAAAAACAAAAACAACATGACAGATGATAGGAATGTATTTCAGCCGCCTCACTCTTGAAATGAGTAGAACGCGATGCGGACGGGGTCCACGGCGTCAGCACGGCTCCGCTTACAACTCGATCCCGTAGCGCTGACATGCCCGCGCCGCCGTCCTGACAGGATGTGTGCAGCCACGGGGGATTTATGGAGGAATAAAGAGGATTTGCAACTAATGCCTGTGTCTGTGTGCTCGGTGAAATCCGCCCCGCCGAAGCCGCGGTCCTGCAGATTCACCTTCGCCACCTCCGTCCGGCGGTGACTAATTGCCACGGCGCGCCCTATCACAATATCTGCGGGCCGTTCCAGCCCGTCACCTGGATTATTACAAACACGTCCGTTTTTTTTTAAAATTCTAATCGTTTCCCGCTCGCACCGGGAGACAAACAAAAACCCGTAAACACATTACAATTTACAGACGTAATTACATGGATATTATTGAAACAATGACTCTCCTTTATTGATGGAGCAAAAGCCTCACTTCTGCTGAGTACACTTTTATCCCTTACCGGATAGCGGCGGAACAACGAGGGATCACTCCGGAATTAACCGAAACACCGTCAATACCCATTTCCCGGCACTGAATTGCTAACATCCCGTGCTTTTGTATGTGCCGCTCGTCCGTGAATAAAATGAAGTTAATGGAATCAGCGTCGGTGGGCAGCCATTACCGAATCATTTCTCCGTGGCCGCCGGAGCAGACCATCAACGGGAACCAATATTGCCCTCAGCAGAGTCCCATCGCCACCCTTTGCCCGCTAATAGATATCCAGGGTCCTCGGTAATAATCCAACCCGAGATGTGAAGATGAACAAATACGGATGCGACGTTTGCGACGGGGTGAAATATGAAAACTCGCCTGGTAAAAATGGCAAAGCGGACTCAGGAGTTAAGGGGAAGTCTGAATTCGGAGGTGTGCGGCGTTAAGGCGACGCTCAGCCCAATAAAGCTAATGTGCTAAATGGAGGTAATTGGAGCTCCCATAATCATGATCAACTGCTCCACCAGAAAACAATATTATTGCTGTAAAATACTCAACTCCAGGGTGGGCCGGTATTACTAGCACATTCCCCGGAGACCAATTAAAACAGACCATTACGGTATTCCCTTTTCTTTCTTAATAGCTCCTTAAAGCAAAAGGAGAAAAAAAAGTGCAGGTCAGGAAGGAAAAAAAAAAAACAACAAAATAAATCAGCAGGGAATTACAGCAGTCAAACGTAAGAAAACGCAATTAGCATTTCCAAACTATCTTTTCATTATGAGTCCAAGCGGCGAGGATGCACGCGGGATGTTTGACGAATAATCTTATGGAATACAATAACACGGATGCGATGTATGTGGAAGCCGGCAGTGTAAACGGAGCCGGACGTGATTCCCTGGACGTGCGGCGACGGCAAAGGAAACCTGTCGGCCTCCAACGCGAACAAATATTGAGTTAGACGAAAACAAACAGGCACGGGAAAAAAAAAAAAAAAAAAAAAAAATCTTGCAGGAAATTGTCTCTATAAAAAAAAAAAATAAAAAAAAAAAAACTGCCGCTCAATCAAATGATTTACTCACTGAAAAAAAAAAAAAAAAAAAAAAAAACACAAAGAAAAAAAGGTGGAGGTT
Organism: Fistularia commersonii; assembly: GCF_037954325.1. NCBI lineage: Eukaryota > Metazoa > Chordata > Actinopteri > Syngnathiformes > Fistulariidae > Fistularia > Fistularia commersonii. The sequence continues at coordinate 15,483,157 of NC_141301.1, forward strand.
TTTGTCGGGGTAAACACGGGGAAATGAGGTTTGCATGCAGGGCTCTCATTGGCTGGAAATTTCAGGGGTCGTCTCACATCTACCACCTGCTGATGGACTCTCCACTTCCAGAAGAGGAACCTCCACATCTCCACCTCCGCTGCCTCCTAACCGGACACCACCTCCATCTTCTCCATCTGTCTCTCCATTCTGGCTGATTCTCCAGCCGTTCCAACCTGCTTGAACATGTTCCTCCACCTCCTCCACTAGGGTTCCTCTCATTCGTAGACACTTATTCTGCCTTTCTGCAGGGAAACCTTCATCCAGAGCATCCTCCCACTTCTCTAGATGTTCCTCCACCTGGTCTCACTGCAGATCCCAGTGTCATCTGCAAACATCGCGGTCCGTGGAGATCATCTGTCCGTCAGCACGGCAAACCAGAAGGGGCTCGTAGATGATCCCTGATGCACCTCCTCCATCACGCCTCCAGCACGCCTCACCTCTTCGTTCCAGCTCTAATTTATGTCCTGCACCCCTCTAACATCTCCGCACTCCCTCACACAAGCACGGCTCCTCCAGCCATCTGCCTCCTCTAGATCTGCAGCCGCCGCACCTTCGGATGCTAAACAATGCTACGAGCCGTTAGCGACATCAAGAAAGCAGGGCAGGAAGCCTCGGCATCGCAGAAGATACATCGTTTCCAACAAGGAACATTTTCTGGATTAAACAACCAGGTGTGTGTGTGTGTGTGTGTGTGTGTGTGTGTGTGTGTGTGTGTAATGCTGTGTATACGTATACCTTGACCTCAGAGCATTGTAAGGCAAGTGACGCACACTGTATCCTGCTTTTGCCTCCTTTCTCTCCCAGCAGCAAACTCATAATAGAGTTGTTTTTATTTCTTTTTTTAACCTTAACATGGCAGGTGAGAGGTTGCCATGCAGTGCTGCCTCGCGCTCATTTATACACTCATATCAAGTGCTCACAGCAGGGATATCTGTTGGTATACATTGTGTGAGATCACAAAAGGGAGAAGCTTCTTAAAGCTGCACCGCTTTTCCCCGCATTTAGTATTTATGACTGATCAAGCATCGGCGTGTAAAACGTTTTTTTTTTTTTTTTTCCTGTGGAATTAAGCTATGTTTTGTTGCATCATTTGTTACATGAAGGAATAAATACTGGAAGTGCAATGAGCACAATATTTTCTTTAAGCAAATAGCGCGTAATATGGGATGTGTGTAACCCATCACACACTCTCCAGGATGTTTGTGTTTCCAGGGTCGGCAACCTTTACCACTCAGTGGTAAAGTAAAGAAAACACTGCAGGGCCACGCTTTTGAAATTTAAAATGAATTAACATGATGTAGAAAGTTAATTTTTTTTTCCCTTTATGCTAAATGGAAACATTACATTTTTTTTATATCAATGAATAACCGCAGAGAAAACCAAATGATATGTCTCCGTGCGACAAAACATTTTGAACTCTGAAAAAAAATAAAAAAACGTTGCATTGAAGATTACTTTGAAGCAACATACTCAATGTCTTTTTGAGTCTTTCTTGTATTTATGAAATAAAGCCGGACTTAAATGATAGCAAACTAAAAATGTCATCCTTTCTCTACGTGCTTTTACCGTGCTATCGCTTATTAAGAGTGAAAGAAATATTTGAACGCATTTTTTTTTAGCTGTAACAAGAATGCCATCATCTTAACAATGGACCAATTAAAATAAAATCATTTCAATTGAATACTTGTTAATTATTTTCAAAAACCACAGGGAGCCGCAGCAGAGGTCAAAGAGGAGGGTTGCCGACCCCTGTTCAGACTCTGCTTCGATATGTCTGCACCCTGCACTCTCTCAAGACACTTTTCCCTCCAGTCTTCATGCTCTGCTGAAGCTGGGATGCAAGCTTGCGTGAAACAAAATTATCAGAGAAATAATAATCATTACCATCTTCTTTTTCTGCTTCTCCTTTGGGCTTTTTCCTTCAGCGAGACAACCTTCTCCATTTAACCCTGTTCTCTGGATCCTCATCCTCTCTCACCACGTCCATCCATCTTCTCTCTGGTCTTCCTCTGGACCTCCAATTCCAGCATCCGTCTACCAGTATATCCACTATCCCTCCTCTGTCCGTGACCCACCATCGCTGAGCTTCTCTCCAAAACATCTAACATGTGCCTCTGATGGACTCATTCCTGATCCAAACAATCACCATCAACATAATAGAAAACAACAATAACAACAATGATTATAATAATAATAGTGATAATAATAATAATAATGATAATGAAGTAACAATACTACTAGCTACTACTAAAAAAAAATAATCATAATAAGTTACAATACTACTACCAATAATAATGATAATAATAATGATAATAATAATGGTAATGATAATAAAGTTACAATACTACTAGCTCCTACTAAAAAAAAAAAAAAAATCACATTAAGTTACAATACTACTACCAATAATAATGATAATAATAATGATAGCGATGATAATGATAATAGAGTTACAAGACTACTAGCTACTTTAAGAAAATAATAATAATCATATTAAGTTACAATACTACTACCAACAATAATAATCATAATAATAAGGATAATAATAATACTAATTATTATTATTATTATAATAATAATAATAATAATGATGATGATAGTAAGGTTACAATACTACAAGCTACTATTGAAAAAATAATAATCATATTAAGTTACAATACAACTACCAATAATAATGATAATTATAATGATAATGATAATAGTGATAATAATAATAATAATAATAATAATAATAATAATAATGGTGACACAGTGACAAAGTGGTTAGCACTCCTGCCTCACAGCAAGAAGGTCCCTGATTGGCTCAGGAGTTGCTGCAGGCTTCATGCAGGCGGTTCATTGGTTGTCTAGGTGTGTGAATGAGAGGATGAACGGTTGGACGAACGTGTCGGACTGCACCTGCTCCGGTCAGCCCTTTTCGGGCGACCAGGATTAAAGATCAAGCCATGATATGGATTTCTAAGACCAACCAAATCCTCCAGCGGAACAACAACCCCAGAAGCAGGTAGGAAGTAGCGGAGGAGAAGGTCCTCCCGACTCGCGCTCAACAACACTAGCTCTCTGGCTGCAGATCTGCGGAAACATAGGGTCTTCTTAATCAAGCCTACGACGTAATTCCATGTTCCGTATCTTTCATCTGGCTCCCCTCGGCGAGCCACGGGCGGGCCGGGGCGGGGGGGCTTCCGGGGGCTTAGCCGGGATATTGTGTCCCTGCCTGGGATCATCTCTGAGCATCTGACGAGCAGGAGAATGATTGCCATAGACTTACTCCAGTCATTCCGCGCGAAGGATTGTGGGTAAACTCTCCCTTCGTCCAAGAAGAAATTCAACTGTTTACACGCGGGGTTGCCGCTTTTATGTCCACGGATGTCGCATCAAATGCCGTCGGCTTCGCTCGTACAATTCAAATATTTCTCCATCTGTGAGTGAGAAGGTTTCTTATATTTGGCGACAGGTTTTAGTTTAAGTGTTCACCGTAAAAAAGACACATGGCCCGGAAATCTTAAGCACATGCGACGGACCGGGGGAAGCGAGGTTTGTCGGCGTTCGGTGGGAACGCGTCCGTCGGACTTCGGGTTTGGCCTTTTGGTTTTGTTTATTTCTGCTGGAAAGGGTCCGAGCAGCACGGCGCTAGCGGGGAGCCCAGACACCCGCGACGCCGTCTCAAACATGACATTTGGATACGTTTATTTTCGTTGTTTGCCCCAAAGGCTGCCCAGGACTACGCCCTTTAACAATGCCTCCGGGACTGGGAGGGTTTTATTGCCTCCTTATAATATCAAAAGACATTTTCTTCCCGCCGTGACTCACTGGAGCGCCACGCTTTGATCGACGGCCGGAGCCGCAAATCCAAACATTTCTGCAAACCGGCCCTTTACGTCTCACAACCGACGATATTGATTCGGCTTTTTTGAGATGGGGATCCTATAGGACGGCACTCCAGCGGCCTCTGATTAGAAAACAGTCGGAGGCGCCGGTGGCCAGACCGAATCCCACGGCGGCTATGATGAATGTGTAATGAAATTGTACTGTGTACGTTCATTGGCGAAAGGAAAATGTGATACCGCGCCGTTATGCTGATTAAGGTAGGGCAAAGCAATCTACCGCGAGCCAGCTTAGCATTGCCCCTGTGACAGGGTATTTAGAGGAGTAGTGAACTGCAAGAAAGCTCAATTACATCCTCCCAGCATGTACCGCATAAATCACGGTAAATCCCCTTTCAAGCCTGTCTTTTGGAAATTACAGGAAACGTTACGGCAGAAAACACAGACGGCGGCCGCATCCATAACACCGCGGTGAGCAGCTTATAGGGGGAAAAAAAAAAAAAAGAAAAAAAACGCAGAGTAATGCGCGGCTTTCCTTTTCCGACGGCGCGAGACAGAAGGGGAGCTGAAAGCGCCGCGTTCTCCGGCTCCGAAAGGGCGACGAACGGGAAGCTCATTCGGAAAAGGAAAGAAATGCGCAGCGATTCCGATGTTCTCGGGCCGGCGTCTACCTGAGCACGGATAAATGTATAAATGTACAGGGTCGCGTCAGAAAGGACAAACTTTTGCAAAAACCAAACATGGGAATCAAACCTTATAATCTCGTACCGGATTGGTCGAGAGCCGGGTTAACAACGACCGCCATTGGTACCGATAACCTGCAGGGAACCAATGGAAACTGGACTACTGTGGGACTGAGACGACTATTGGACTATTGGACTCTTGGGACGATGACAAGAAAAGGTAGAGTTAGTCGACATGATGCAGACCAGCAGAGCATTCTGAGACTTGTAGTTTTAGTGGTACATTTACACCTTTAAATTTTTCTTAATTACTTTTTAATTTTTGTTAAATTTTTTTATTCTTGATGTCCACAATTTTGATGTTCTCCCATGTGCCCCCCAATCGGCCCTCAGGGGCAAATCAAGTTTTCCTGTTTCCGATTCATTAGGTTTGCCTTACAGCTACATGAATTGACAAATTCATTTGGGACAAATTTCGACAGCAATTCTCCACGACCTCTGCGGACAAATTTGAAAAAGGAAATTTTCAACTTGAAGCCGTCGAACCTTGCGGAAGTTGTTTGTGAAGAATCGTCCCAGTCTGTTTACGTCCGCGCTTTTAATTTTCGTGTTTTTTGATAGCTTCTACCCTTGGATGCTGCTCTTCTGACAGCAGCGCGTTAAAGAAAAGCGATTACATTAGACGTTATCAAAAGGCCCAAAAAAGTTTTCAACTGTGGCGAAACGTACGCCGGTCCGCAGAACGCCGACTTTCAAACCACTTGTTTATTGACACGTAACTTTTTTGGGGTCAGAATTCCGGAATGATCCGAATGCGTCTATTGATAAGCTGACCTATTTTTAAAGATAGCTTTTAAATTTTTTTTTTTTTTTTTTTTTTTGGACTGAAATGTCAAATTCTGGCATATTCAAATGTCACCTCCCGAGGTTGCCTCGCCACACGCGTGTAGCCTTAGCGTGGCTTTAAATACAATAGATGGGTTTTAATGGCTGCACAAAGTAGGAAAAAAGAAACACAGTCTGAAATTGAGTGTGCAGAACGCTGGCAAATGAACCGCCTTTCATTCGTTTCAAGTCTTTGATGCGTTTTGGCCAAACAAAGACAGGATGTGACTTGGCATTTGTAGGGGAGATGTAAAGGGCATTACAATATGATGGATGGCCTGTTTGAGATATAGCTGGAGATGCTGATAAGATAGCCGAACCGGCGAGGCGGCGTCTCTGTTTTTATTTTTTTTTCCCGTTCCCTCTAAAAAGGACCGTGACGGGTGTCGGCCCCCTCGCCGTCCGTCCTCAATGTCACCGATCAGCAGCCATCTGATTAAAAACCGGCCGCCCGCAGGCTGCCTTCAGGTCGCAGCCCTCGTGCTTTCGCCCGGATCGATTGATCATACATGCATGCAAACACACACACGCACACGCACACATGCACACACACACAGGGTTGTAAGAGGGACAGCAATGGAGTATACAGTACCTTGCGTGTTGACTGGGTTGGTGGTGGGTGTGGGGATAGTGGTGGGAGCATCTAGATGAGGAGAATAAAACAAAAAAATAAATAAATAAAGAACATGTATAAGAAATAAAGAAAGACAAGCATAAAGCAAGACAAACGTCATTGAAGATGAGAAGCTGCGCGGTTGAAAAAAAAAAAAAAAAAGAAAAAAAAAGAAAATCATAACGCGCGCGAGCTCTTTTCCAATCTCGGCCGGCTCAGTGAACTCGCAATTTACGGCGTTGCTTACAGCCACGGCGAAGGCTAACGTCAGCAGTTAGCGCGGCGAGGTTTAGCAGGTATAACACCGAACCGTGGTTAATATTTAATGCTAAGCTGAGGCTCATGGGAATGTCCTTTATTTGCACTTATGTGGTTGAGGACCAAAGTACGGGCAACTTAAGGAGCTTTAAGCTCTACTAAATCTAATGACACTGAAAAGGCAGCCGTCTCCGCCACATTCAGGAGCTCCGGAAGATTCAGAACAACGTTTTCCACGTGCGGCACCTTACATGCCCTCCCCCTGAAATTTATGCCGATCCACCGAGCGACCATTAAGATACTTTATGGGCTAAATGAAAACTTGGGACCCGCTGGAGGTGCTGAATGAAAAGAGGATTACCGGCGGCGGCGGCGGGATCGCCCTCCACCTCTCTCCACGGCGACACTTTGGACCAGATTTAATGATGCAATCTAAAAGCCGTGGAAAGTTTCTCCTGGAAAACAGGAGGCGGCGAGAAGCAAATCTCGCATGATGAAGGACTAAAGCGATCGTTCGTCCGTGCCTGTTTCTATATTCCAAATAATGCAAATGGGATTATAGTGGCACTTTATTTGAATATGAACCATTCTTCATATAACGGGCCCATTGATTTGGGTTAAGATGCACAGCCTCCGTCTTCGCGGCGAGACGAGCGCTAATCCAGAAACTCCACGCGAGAATTGATCGCGCCTCGGAAACCGGAGAAGCTACGGAGAATCGCAAATAGCGAGAGATGCCTTTTTGAAATGGAGAAAACGGGAGCGAGCGGGATCGCGGCGTTCTGCAAATAAAACAAGAGCAGCAAAACAGCGCGACAAGACAACAAACAAAGCAAAAAAACAAGACCGCGCCACAGATGTTCCACAGACACGGGAAGCCGGATGTGAGACCTTCGTTCCTGCGTCGTATCTGGACCTGAGCACGTTCTCCTTCTGCTCACGGAGTTCAGTCATTGGAAAAATGCGGCGGGTCCGAAGCTCATACGCTTGATCTGGTCCACGTATACATGCGGCTCAGTGAAGGACACCAACCTCAGCGTGACTGGAGTCCAAACCGGCCGAAAAACAGAGCTGTCGGACCGGCTGAAGAACTTAGCCATGAATTTCTTTCAGGTGAAAAAGTACAAAGAACTATCAAGCTCAAATTCGGTTCCTCCAGGGGAACCTGTTACTTTTGGATCCCCAGAGGCAGTGAGGGACGTCGGTAGGGAACGCTGTGACGCGCACCGGAAGCTCCACGCTCAAAAACTAACCAGCGACAAAGAGGAGGACATGGACACCGTGGAGGTGAAGCTGCCACAAAGTTCATGGAATGACAACCAAGGACAAACAGATGGTTGAGGGGTTTTTATCTTCTCCCTGCACTGCTTCGCCCTGTGAAGAACCCCGTTAGCAGTTAGCTAACTGCCCGACTCATGTTGGCCAAAATGTAGGTGTTCCTCTGCGAGCCCTGGAAACCCCACTGGGACCTCTCGGTAGCTCCATTTCACTTTGCTACTGTGCATTTTGTCCAAAGAAAGCATCTGACCTCGTGACCGGGTAGCTTTTAAGAATGGCGATCTGCAATGGACGTGGCTTATGAGTTCCACCGATCACCAAAAGTTCCTATGGAACCGTTAGACCGGGCGTTCCCTACATACCTAACCGGCCCGTTTCCAAGCGCTGGGGTTCAAATCATAAAAACTCTTGTTAGTTCACAGTATTTCATCTGAATACAACCATCACACTTTAATATTAGGCAATTACAATCATCTTGCACTATAGCTCCGTTAGCTAGCCGTTCACCGCAAACAATACATAGCATGCACAGAGCTTGTGTATCCCCTGGAGCGATGAAGCCGTAACTTAAGCACGGAATCTTGATCATTTCTTTTAAATGCAGCTTTCTTTTTGGCGGCAGACTGCGACGCTTCTGCGATCTCATCGTTTGCTCGTTTCCTCCTGCAAAAAGCTCTCCGGCTCCCTTGTTTCAAAAGGCTAGCTTTTGGTAGCTGATGTGTGAACAGAGCTAAGAGCGGCAGAAAGGCGATGGCTGAAGATCCGGAAGGTCTAATGAAGACACCATTATTTGTAATAATAAGAAAGATTTTCTCTGTGGACCAGTACCGAATTATGGGGGGACGGGGACCCCTGCGTTAAAAAGACCCTGGAAGAGGAGCTAACATGGATGTAGCATCCGAGGTCCACGGTCTCTAGTTCTTCCGCTGTCCGAATGCACAGAGAGAAAGTACTTCCTGAAGATTGTAAGAACTGCAAACGGCTTGTACAGGGACAAAGTTGGCCGGTGTGACTTGCATCAATAAATCTCTAAAAGACATTGAAGGTGAAGAGGCGACGCTGACCTCGGGGCATTTCTTTACAACCCGGCAGCGGCGGAAAGTAAACGTCGCACATCAGATCATCCCCACCGGCAGGGAAGGACATACTTTTGCGTTCCGGTACCATATTTGATGATGGAAAGCCAGCGTTTTAAATTTTTGGCTGATTAACTCCGAATAACAATGACTGGCAACCGCGGGGAGGCATTGCCATTTTTCAGCGTCTCTCAATAATTAAGTCAAACTCCGAATTAAACCACTCCTCCGTCCTCCCGCCGCCGCGCAGCAGAGCCCAGAACAGCATCCCGCCGCCCCATACTGTACTCATTAAGCTCGTCAGTAACCCCCAAACAAAACATTCAGCCAGACAAAATGGAAGGCAATTCAGGTATGCAACTGTGCTAAGGAGGGAGCGCTTCCTCATCAGGGGGAAACGTGTGCCTCGGCTCCGGTGCCAGGGAAAGATAGCACGACCTCTTGCTGCGGGAGAGTCGCAGCGGGGGAAATTGGCTGCCTGTCTCGGTGCCTTTACTGTCTGCACTCCATCAAAAGACAGCAGTGGGGGACCACACACTCCCAAACTAATGATAAAACATCAAGGACGGCATAATGTTACCGCCGGGGATGGAGTGTATGGCGGAGGTGGTGCCGACGGTGGTCGGGGTGTATCAGGGGATCATGGACAGATTCTCCTCTGACAGCATTTGAAGAGGGAGGTGGGCTAGATTTCTTTCCCTGTGACCGAAGGCAGTATGATAGCTGAAATGTCAGCGTCTGGGAGAGGGAAATTGGCCATTCAGGAAAGAGGGTCTTCACAAAGGCTGGGATAGGATGTGGCACGTATAATATCCAGCCCAACAAGAATTCTCCACGGGCAATTTCCAGGCTGGATGACTCCGGGCTCAGCCTTATGAAGGCTGAAATATGAGTGTATTTTAGTGAGGCCATATTTTCAAGGAGCATTTGTATCAGTGAGGAATTTGATAGGAGAAAATTTAACCATAAAGTGAAACAATGCAGGAGAAATTGTTTATCGCCGCCTGCTTAAAGCCGCCTGCCAACACGGTTTGCCCCCCCCCCCATGTTTAAATGCCCCGTTCACGCCGCCTTCGTCGAGGTTTCTCTCCCGCAAAACAAAGCCATTTGTGTTTACGAAATGAGATTTTAGCCACGATGACTCAACCGGCCGCTTAAACGGACGAGATTCTCAAGGCCGCTCTTAAAAAAACAGCAATCCATTAACAGGGAGAGCCGAGAAAGCGCCGCTCATGCAGAAATCCACCTGAACTCTGAATATTTATTCTGCGCCGAAGCCTGTCCCGGCTGTCACAGGAGGAGAGGCGTTCACTGGTCGCAGGGTCTTCGGGAGACGTTCATGTCGATAGGTAGCAAGGTATTCAAAAAAAAAAAAAGCAGTCTATCATCCATCATCACTAACTATGAAATTTGTCCATTGAGATCAGGGCATCCAGACTGACCTCTGATACACCCATGCAACAGCGCTAAGTTCTGCAAAACTCTAAAGCTCACAAGTTACCTACTTCTCCAATTTTCCTTTAAAATAAAAAAAAAAAAAAAAGTATAAAAATGATTGGGGGAGGGGAACCAAATAAGCCAAAGAACTGCCACTTCCACATGGAAGTGGGAGGACATTTTACATGTCAATTTCGAAGTGCATTTGCCTCCTCTGCCCCGCTACCCACAGGAAAACATGGAGGGGCATTTTCAGACGGTCCATAAAACCTACGACCAACTTCCATCACGGTTGGCCACTTACTTGGGAGTCAATGCTCATAATATGGGGACAAAGGTTGAGTCCAAATAGCTTGAGGCTGGCTAGCAGTAGCTACTGTCCGGACCCTACAGCCCTGATTCCATTCGGGGAAAGTCCAAGTAAGTTCATGAAAAAGTACAGAGTTGTATATGGGTTCATGCCGTCATGCAAAATACACCAACATAGAGAATAATTTTGCATTTTTATAGTAGATTGACATTAATTAGCGCACATGCTAAAGGAGTGTGGACCCCTGCTCTAGAGACATGCAACCACCCACACATCTGGATAAATTAGGATCTCCGATGAACCTCCTGCATGCGTTTGCACCGTGAGGGGAAACATGGAAAGAGCCACGCCGGGATCCAATCAGGGACCTTCTTACTGGGAAGCGACACTGTCGGTTCGGTGTTCCCTTCAAACATCGTGCACGTCTAGTTGGCTAACCACTGCAGCAGCCCATGTGAATCTGAGTATTTGTTTCCACCCCAGCCAGCAACAAAACCAGATGTAATTGGTATTTAATTGAATTGTGTTTATTAAACAAGTCAGGAAAAGGTGAAGATGTACAAGCCTAAGAAAAAGAGGGCAGGTTAGCTGCAGCAGCTCAAATAAAAGGAATAAACAAAGAACAAGCCACTGCTCAGGTGTCTGCAGGTAGAACGGATGAAACAATATCCACACTACCTGACACTGGAGGGAAGCAGAAGAGAGTCAGCAATCACAACAACCTCACAATATTTAGCCTCAACACCCACAAGGTAGCTGGGCTTGCAAAACGCACAGCATGACATAGCATTTAGACACACAGAATCCACATTAGCATCAACACAGCTTGTTCTTTTCCTCCCCTACCCACCCACGGCGTGCTGCACGGCAGCCGCCCGTTTACCCGCTCGTGTCTGGCTTTAAAAAAGTCAGCGGGAGCTAATCGGCCGCAGTTGATCGGCTTCAGGTGCGCCGATTGACAACGAGGGACAGGTGCTGGTCGTTACGGGGTCCGTGAGTTACGGCGGCGGGGTCACCCTCCCGGAGGCCCCACATTTCACCTCCCGGCCCTCGTCGAGGGCGATGACAGACACCGGCGAGTCGATCCGACGTGGATTTACGCCCCCCCGTCCCCGCAGCCGTGGGTGAAAGGACCTCTTTTCGGAGGCGGCCGGACCGAAGTTAGACGGTTAATAAACATCGGCTGTGATTCCGAGACTCTTTTCATCGAAAACGAAGCCAATTATAATAAAGTATTATTTGCGTCCTGACGCGTCTTTGCCAGTGTAGGCGCATTACAAAAACAAGTTTGTTTGTTTGCTTAAGGAAATACAGTGCAATTAGTGCAGGTGCCGGACTGGTGGTCAGCTGGGGTTAAGTGCTGCGGGTGAAAATGTACAAAATCGCTCCGTTATTACACTAAGACGCCTGTGCGTGCAGAAAACACACTCCAATTAAGCAACCGCAGCAGCCCTGATTCGCACTGGGACGACACGCCCTCTGTAGCGCTACGTTTATTTCACAGCGACTGAATTCTCCAGGAAAGTGGGGCCGCAAACACGACTGTATGAGGTTCTAAGCACCTTGAAGCAAAACTTTTGTGTCTCATTAAAGTGAGCTGAAGGTACAGGGGTTCCAGCAGTCACTCACTCTGGAGAGTTGGTGCTTGAATGCAAAGGAAGCCAAAACAAGGAAGTTTGGACTGGATTTGGACCGGAGATGGCCGGAGCCGCTCTGGAAGCGGCGGCGCTTTAATTAATCGGCGAAAGACGCATCATCCATGCCGCCGTGGCTAGATCGCAGAAAAATGATAAAATGTTTTTTAGTCCCATCTAATCGGGTGACGATTTTCCTGAAAGAACGATAAACAGCATTTGCTGTGAGGTCTTTACACGGAATTAGGGATTTAGGCGCGTCGGCTTGGATACGTCTGACCTGAGTGAGCTGTTTGCTGGCATACGATGTCCTTTTTGTTTGGAAGTGATCATTACGGGCCAATTGGGGAACGAGCAGATGTCATCATCTGCCTGGCAAAGCGTGATGATGAATAACCCAGAGGCGACAGAGTTCTGGGACTCGCTGGAAAACTCGAGTTACAAGGACACTGTCGTGCATGTCAGGGAAAAAGAAGTTTCTGAATATTGGAAGACCCGGGGCATGCAATATTGAAAATGATCACAAACTGCAAGAGTATGTTGAGCTCCTCGGAGGGGATGCCGCTCGGAGGATCGCTATGCAGACGCTGTGTGACGCCTTGGGTGTGCTTGCAACTACCCCGAAAATGGACTTTCTAAGTAACTTAACTTACGGTATGCCGGCCCTAATACAAATATAAGATCTGCTGATGAGAAGAATCCTGTTTTGCGCCAGCGATCGAGGTACGGATCTCCTCTGCGGATTCCCATAAATGCCGCTTTCCAACAAATCGCTCATTTGTATCACCAGAATCCGGTGTGGTGATGTCCTTCAGCACCTCCCGAGGACCGGCGCTCCTGCGGGGAGACGCTCGTCGGCCAAAATAATGGGACGACCGTGGTGTTTGGGAGCGTCGTGAAAGACCGAACCCGCTAGAACAGGCGCTCGGAGCTGGGCTGAAGGCACGGCTTTCTTTAATGAAGCTGCTCTCAGACATTATTTTTCAGGCTTAACGTGTAACATTAATTTAAAAATCCATTTACGGACGAGACGGTCCTAATCATAACTGTCTGATTCCAAGACATACCGACTCCAGATAATGTGCACAGGAACTCGAGGGTCTGTATCACACTTGCCCTTCCAGGTGTTAGTCTTGTCACCGGCATGTCATGTTCGGCGCAGCCTCGGAAGGCACAAAATGAAATTGTAGGAGAGAAATGGTTTTCCAGACCGCGGGGTGCAAGGAATCCATAGAAGAAGAAGAAAAAAAAAAAGACAGATCTCACCAACAATGGCTGTTCCTGCTATAAATGTATTTTTCCATCTTTCTCATCGTCCCTGCCAGCCGGCCGGGCGAAAATAGGAAATTATGGTCCGAGGAGAGCGCGCTGCACAGACACCAGGACGCTTGATGAGTCCTTCCTGCCTGCATAAACCCCCGGAGATCTACCTCCCGACCTCCTCGGCAAACCAAGGGCGGAGGGCTTTGGCGTCACTCCGCTGTGTTGCTGCAAACAATGCCGACTAGACGGACGCCATGTTGTCACGGAACCGACTCGGAGACTCTCCACTTTCTCCCCGTGACGGCGCGGGGTTCCTCCGACGGTGCAGGTATTTGCCCCTTACCAACCCGAGTGCGAATGAATAGACGGACCGACTTGAAAATATCGTGAGTCCTACCCAGCGAGGGAAACATCCGTCATTAGTTGGAGCTTAAAAGACGGCCGAGTCAATCGGGATTTGAAAAATTGAATACGGAGCTTGGAGAGAATGTGAGAATATTTGTGTCGAACCCGAAGCCGGGGGGGGAAATGACGACATGACAAAAACAGAATGCGTGAGAAGTTGAAGAACGCCGACCTTTGATGGGTCAGCAGCGGGTTCATCGAAAGGTGCGAATTCCACATCCTGGAAAAGATTTAGAAACTCTTAAAATGCCCCCCCAAAAAAAAGCCTCGGCTCTTTGTTCCCGACTCTGCAGCTCACGCAGAGCGGCCGGGAAGGTTCGCTTTCGGTGACGGAGAAGGCGTCTCCTCCACCTGTTGGCGGGTTTCACGGGTTCTGTAATATTCCGTAGGAATATATTGTTGCCTTAATGTTTACATTTTCAGTATGTTTGGATAATTGTTTAGTGTTGCATACAGGCCACTTTTACTATACTCTATTTTGTTCCGCCGTAAGCTTTACCACAGAGACTTAGTGCTTCCTTTAAAAGAAGGGGGATGTAATATTCCGTAGGAATATATTGTCGCCTTAATGTTGATGTCATAAGGTTGATGCCTTAGTTTGATCCTTTAATGTTGAGCCTTTAATGTTGATGATATGTATACTATATAAGCGGTATCCTCCAACCGACATTGGGGCTTCTTCTTCTTATCTGCCATTAAAGCCTACACCCGTTCTAACGTCCCAAGGATCGTTCCTGTACACACGGTACATTTTTCAAACCTAGAAACATTACAGGTTCCTCGCCCTCCAGGTCGACCCCGAACCGTAATCATCACGCGTTTGGCGTCCGGTGGCACCTTCCACCTCCGGCGCAACCTCAAAGCTGTTTTTTTTTCTCAAATCCACACGGCCGCTTCTCAGCATCGGTTTCATCCCTTCTGACCTTTTGCGTGACAAACGTGCAAGGTTTCTACTCCACTCCCGAACAGCCTCAGCTTCCTGAACCAAACTCGGGGTTTTCTCGCGTCATCCGTCGCTGTTCTACCTGCAGCTGTAAGAGAAACGAAGATGCCCCAACAGAGGCGATAACTACCGTATACGTAGAGGATGTAGTCATCGTAAGCTTCTCCCACGGCGTTGGAGGCCACGCAGCGGTAGGTGCCGTTGAAGGACTTGTTGAGGTTCTCGATGTAGAGATCAGAACCGGTGACCACGGCGTGCGGCGGCACATCCTCGTCTACTCTCAGCCAGTTGATCTGATGGGGACTGGAGAGCCAAATACCACAGGCGTCACTCAGACGCCGTCTTCCCACGGTAGAGATGTGATATAAAGGTCAGAGCCGGAGATGGTCCGGGAAAGAGGCCATCGGCAGGCGGCGGCTAATAACGTTCCTCATCCGGCATGCAAACAGCATGTAACATTTAGACGCTATAATATGCGTAAAGGTTAAGGGGGTGGTCGAACTGGCAGGAGATGAAAATAGAGGAGGCGGTTTGACACTACAGGTAAGACACCACCGTCCACCGTGTGTGTGTGTGTGTGTGTGTGTGTGTGTGTGTGTGCGCGCGCACTCACTGTGGTTTTCCTTCCGCGATGCACGTCAAATCTAGATTGTCACCTTCTCTGGTTAATCCTTCAGGATATGTCACCACAATCTTCACTTCGGGTTTATCTGAAAATACAAGAGGTGGGTATTGACAATACTCTTGTCATACGTTATAACAAGGAAGCCGTTTTTTTTTTTTTTTTTCCAAACCCGCACCTGAAGCCAAAACTGAAATTATGATTGCACTCTAAAGCCAAGCGCTGAGAGAAAGAGACTTCTAAATGAAAGAAACACAGCCCGGAGTGAAACGTAGAGAAGGATAAAGGGATTATCTTATGTGCTCATTCGACACCCAGTCAGTCTGCAGCACCTCACGGCAAAATGATTTCTTCCCTCTTATCAATGCTCGCCAAAGATTACCAAAATGTCAAGCGGTTCCAGTCAAGCTTTTTCTTTTCCCTCAAAAGGTCAGACAAAAATCTTAAAAAATAATAAAATTAAATGAATATTCCGCACCGACTACAAAGAGGCTTCTCACCCCTGCATTGATTGATGTCTAACAGGGCGTGGCCACCCGCCGCCGCCGTAATCGATAGCGCGTTCGCCAACACAAAACAGCCGCGGCAGCTCGCAGTCATGGCAACCGCAACACGAGTTCTGCCTCTGGAATCGAGAATCCCGGCGGGCTACCGTTCCGGTACCGGGGGGGGCGTGGCTCCATGTACCGCCGCTCCCGCGTCTAAGCGACGCTCGGGAGCCGGATGTACCGTTAGCAGAGACGCTACCGTTAGCACGAGAGCTCTTTTTGCCGCCACCGGTCGAGGCAGAAGGTCGCCACAGGGAGCAGGAATCCGCCTCCCGTCAGGTAGAACGGTCTCCTCCTCGCCGGGTTTTAAAGAGCGCCGGTCCGTAAAGTGTCACCCGACAGCTGGGTTGCCATTTTCGTCGGATCCGCGGCGCCGCGGCCGACCGGCGTCTCACACTCGACAGCACGGAGGGGTCAGTCGAGCTTCAAGAATAGCCAAAACGAATCAATGCGGCGTGCGGGTGCCAGACGGCGGGGGCCGTGCGTTTAGCGCGCGCGGAGACGGCTTCATTCCCAGTCATTTCAGATCGACGCCTGCAATCTATCACCACGCGCCTGTTGCAGATGTTGCCCCCCCCCCCGCTTCCCCCCGCCGCCCCCGTATGATGGATCCCGAGGAGCTTGAAAACCGCAAGTAGATTTACAATTTCCCTATTCGCTACTGCAATATCCACAAAGTAATATGACGGAGAAGGATGGGGTTCGGCAGCGGGGTGTGGATTCTTCACATATTTGCAGTTTTAAAGTCGATATCTTTAAACGAACGCGTACATGCCGTCCCTGTTATTACGGTTAAGCTAACGGCTAATCCGGGGATAGCGAACCACGCCTACGAGGCGGCCGCCCGACTCCGAGACGGTTCGTGGTCACTCACACAGCACTTCCAGTTGTCTCTGCGCCAGGAGGTCCTTCACGGCCGGATGGTCAATGACGCAGTCGACTGGCACTCCGTCATCATCTTTGGTGACAGAGAATCTCACCCGGCTGGTGACGGTAAACATCCTGTCGTACGTCTCCTCCACCGTCGTTTCCCCTGGAAAGACACGGAGAGGAGTTAACTTCCGAGAGCTGTCGGCGATCACCCGTCAAAGTCAGCGGCCTTTAAATGGCATTTCTGTTTAATTAGAATCCCGACGCGGGGGCGGGGGGGGGGGCGGGGCGGGGGGACGCCGACGGGCCCGGGGGCCCCGGCTCTCGCGAGGAGCGTCTGGGTCATCTAAGCCCGATAATGCCGGTCTGCGCCGCTCCGGGGTCGAATATTGTCGGGGCTAACCCCTTCGGTAATCCGCCGCCCGGCGGGCCTCGCTCTGTCAGAGGGCCGTTCATTTAGAGAGCATTACAATGCCACGGGGGCATCGCATTAGCCGCAGTGCTGAGTGTGATGGTTTACTCGCACTTAATGAAGTGAGGAAATAATTACAGCCCCACTCTGACCCGGAGCACACTTCCATTTCGGCGTTGTCACAGGGGAGTTGGGCGGGACTCAAGGAGGGCAAAACACTGTTGTTCCAAACCGGACCATCACACACACACACACACGCGTGGTCATTTTAATGGAGATTAACCTCATGTAACACACACCTGAGCGCCCAAGTAACGAAGGAAAACAAACAGCGGCGAGTCGTCGGTAATCCGACGCCGAGCGATCCTAAAGGAACGCGGTGATCTTAAATATAGCGAGTTATACGCGTTAATGAGAAAGTACCGCTTTACGTCGAGCTGTACAACATGTGCGGTTACTTTGTGCGGTTAAAGGGTAGTTGCCTTTTAGTGGCTATTTTGTTATTTCCTCACCTCATTAAGTGCTCCAGCGGCGTGTGAGTGAACGGGTGAACGGAAAGCACCGAGCTGAAGCGCCGTACGAGCCGACGCCATTTTCCGTTTAGCGCTGCTTTCGGTATAAATGGAGCCGTGCATGAAAAAGCGTGCAGTTGTTTTTATCGTGGCAACACATCGCGCTTCTAATTAGCGCCGGCCGACTTGCAAAGTTGATATTTTTCAAACGCGGCCCTTTATTGTGCTGTTTATCATATTATTTTTGTTTAGCGAAAGTGAACGTACGTTTTACGCGCTTCGCCCCGGCAAACTCGTGATTGCGGCGTAAACAACCCTGTTCTGTTTACCCTCCCCGAACAGACAACCTGTGTTTTGTACCCTTTGTTTGTTTTCTTAATGGAATTCTGTTTCACCAGTTTGTTTTTTTTTTTTACAGAAAAACAACCAAAAAAAAAAAAAAAATGTAAAACTGAAAGCTGAACTTCGAAGTGTTTCCGGCGGTTCGAGACAACGGCGGCCGCCCCGCGCTTGTCAATCCCGACCCGGGTAAGAAAAACAATCGCGGATCAAGTGGTTTATAGGCTTGAATCTGAATGCGGAGGAGATTCGAGTGTCGCGGCGGAGATACCAAATCAAACGCTCTTGGGAGCATCAACCGCTGATCAATCCGGGCGCAATCAAGCGTAGCCACTTGTCGCGGTCGTTCTGTCAGTCTGGAACCCGGAAGAGGAGACCTTTGATCAGGCGGCTGGAAAACTGCCTTCGCAGGATGTGGTTATGGCGCGGCGGGCGCGGATAATAGCCGTGCTATCGCCGGGCGCTAAAGCTCAGCGGGGGGAGTCGGAGGTCGGCGGTTTGATTCCGGTCAAGTCGGGCGACGCGTTCTCATCTGATCCAGATAGCGACGCCTCGGGCGCAACGCTTTCGGTGGAGACCTGTCGACGTTCTCCAAGCATCCGTCTTCAACGGGGTGCAGCGATTTCTCATTTAGAGCAGAAAGATGTGGAAAATACAGCCTCCGATGGGAGCCGGGTGAGGTTCAGATCTGGATATTGATGTTGTCGGCTTCAAAAGTTGTGTGTTTTAACACTCGTGAATTTATGAGGCCTTTTTGCGATTCTATTTTCAGGTCAAAAACCAGACTTTTCAATCCGCGTTGAAGAACCCGCCGCTCCTGAACTCGTCTAGACTCACAACAAACCGCAGATTTAACGAAGCGCGACTCAAACGCAGCTGTCTTAGCGAAAAAATGTATGACTGTCGTTTGGCTCCGGCGACAGAACACTCAGTTTCCACTGCATTTGAACGATAACGCAGCTGTCATTTATGATAACGAGTCTTCTGCCGCCGTGTGTGTGTGTGTGTGTGTGTGTGTGGAGTCTTTCCCGGGCCGGAAAGCCAGATGAACGGCCGCGAAAGCGACGCGGTCCTTTTCTGGAAGCCTGTTTGAAGGCACCAGCCCATTCCTCCTCCTCCTCCATCTCGCATGTTAGACTGAGAAGCAGCGTCCAGCCTGCATGCGGTTCCAGGAAGTAGCCTTCTCCAAGGGGAAGCGTTAGCTTAGCATTCCCACAGGCAGTGAGAGACCTCTGTAAGGACCGCTGTGACGTACACCTTCAGCACTACACACCAAAGCAAAGAAGAGAAGAAGAAGAAGAGGGACAACGTGGAGGTGAAGCTGCCTCAACGTTCATGGGATCAGATGGTTGAGGTGTTTTTATCTTCTCCCTGAAGAAGAGCTGAAAAATGTAGATGTTCCTCTGCGAGCCCTGGAACCTCCTCTGAGGCGCAGAAGAGCTCGGACTTCTTCGGCGCTCCATTTCTCACGGCTTCTGTCCGTTTTCCTTCGAGAAAACATCCGAGCAGTGACCGGGATGGCTTTTCAGATGGCGTTCTGCAACGCACGCCGCTTATGAGTTCCACCAATCACCTCCGCCGCGTCCCAGCGGAGCCGTAAGAAGAGTCTCGCCACCGCAAACGACGGAGCGAACGTTGACCCCGGCAGATAAAATCCGCTTTTAATTTCAGATTACAAGAGATGCTTCGGAAGCGCTTAGCACCTCCACCGCGCCGAGCTTCTACTTCTCCGTCCCGCTCAGCGTGACCGCCTGCATTCTTCTGGTCCGACCATCCGGCGGGGAAAACTTCATCAACAACCCATAAACAGAAATTGACTCTGACTCCTCCGGGGACGAGGGGGGGGGACGGACGGGCGGCACCGGAGGCGCAGATGGCATTTAGCTTCAGACTCGCTCTTGTCTAAATATTTCATCTCTAAACTGGCTAAATGAATCCTCTACATTCTAATACATATATAATTTGACAACGAGTCCACGGACGCCCGGCGTGTATAAATAAAATATGACTAAAATGAACCCGCAGCCCCGCCTCCGTGCCGTACAATACGGCCGTAATGAAAAATTGATGGCTGTATCTGAGGAGTAATAAGGGTTTTTCACCCCCAGCGGGTTAAACAGCCCTTCGCCGCCGAGGCCTGCGGCACGAACGGGCCGTCCGGGATTAAAAGCCAGGCGTTTACCTCCTCCTCCGGGATTTGGGATGTGTAAGCGATTTTTTTTTTTAATTTAATTTTTTTTTTTTTTTTTTTTTAAAGAGGGGGAAACAAACACCTGTGAAATGGAAATTAGCTCCACCCGCCACGACACCGGGCACAATTTTGATCCGGCAGCTGCACGACGATCACCTTCCGGGGGCGCCGACCGCTCACGTCAGTCAACATCGCCCGGCAACAGGCATCAATCTTTTAAAGGGCCGCGATTATTTTCACAAAAGCTGCCCCCTCCGCGGCGAGCGGGAGGGACGGACCCGGAGCCTCGGAGCCTCGGACGCCGTCGCTCCACCGACCTGTCAGTTCCTCCTCCCCCTTCATCCATCTGATGGCGGCGGCTGGCTTGCCGCCCATGGCCGTGCAGATGAGCTCCGTCTCGTTCCCCTCGCTGACCACGTCCTCGCGGCTCTCGATGATTGGGTTTCCTGGCGGGACTGAAAAGGAGGCCGCGGTAAGGGGAAGAGCGACACACACACACACACACACACATGCGCTTCTAAGAACGGCAGGGTTGAATGACCTCTGTTGAATCCTACATGATGGTTCTCACTTTGACTGAGTGCAATTAGATTCCAGATTCAAAGCGTTCATTGTCACGTCGCTAACAAGAAGAGCGTAAACATGATTGTAAACATGGTTATAGATATAAATATGAGCAGTGCAATGGAACAGTAGCAGGGTAATAAGACATTACATTACATTACATTACATTTGGCAGACGCTTTTATCCAAAGCGACTTACAATAGAGGACATAGGGACTGCAAATACACTTGCAAATACACGATGCACAGGAAATATACAGAACAGTAAGCTTGGGTTAGTGAGGGTTTTTTTTTTTGGGACAGAGACACACAAACGTACACACACACACACACACACTGCATAGCCTAACTTGCTGCCGACCTGATCTGGGGCATCAGCGCAGTAAAAAGTCCTGAAAGAGAAACGTTTTTACCTGTTTCTTGACCGTTGAGAGAGATGATGCTAGTCTTGTTGCTACCGGAAGTTTCTTCCACCACTGAGGTAGTAGAACTGAGAACAGTTTTGCCTGAGATCGCTTAGAGCGAGCAGAAGGTACTGCTAGTAGGTTTGAATTAGAGGAACGCAGCTCTCTGCAGCGAACATAAGGTCTTATCAATTCGGTCAGATATGCAACAGTTTGGGGTACAACTCAAAGTACAACTCAAAGTGCAGATGCACAGATGAGTGCGGCTTAGTGGACTTTACGTGCGCTAGAAGAACGAGTGTCGGCTGTTTCGGAGTCCCGACGCCGGTCGGGTAGAACCAGTTCGTCAATCGTCAACAACGGCGTTCACATTTCTTATTTCATCTGCGTTCAAAATGTCAGCAAACATACGGTGGGTGTTCCCCGACGCCGAGCGTCTCTTTGCGGGTTCCTCGGCATCTGGCGCCGAGTTACATCTGCTTCCCGAGCCGGGGTACGTATTATTATCTACGTCAATACGAAGAGGGCAAAGCTGCGGGCCGGCTAATTATTCCGACTGCTGCAATCGGAGGAGGGCGTGCGTCTACGGCGCTGCCATTTATCGATTCTGCTGCCAGCGAGGAACGCGACCCGAGAGAGAGATATTACTACTTGCGGAAAATTACGGGTGGCCGACGTGTTTCTGAGAAAAAAAAAAAAAGACGTCGCTCTCGAACGAACCCGTCGTCGACCTCGTCGCAGCCACGGTTCAGTTGACTCCTTCGATGACGGATGAATGAATTTTCATCATTTCACGTTTGGCAAAAACTGGAAAAAAGACCGTCATTCGTTCCCGATAAGATATCAATTAAGTTTATCTTATGTTAAATGAATAAATGCATGAATTTTCCAGTCCGTTTTCAGTTTTTGCAATCGGCCCGTCGTCCTCTTACCTCCAGAGCGGCGCCGGCTTCAAAGTCTGGAATCGGAGCGCCGCTCGTTTCAAGGAGCCGGGATCATAAACGGCGCAGCTACTGTACATTTCAATTGTACAACCGGAGTAATTACGTTAAAGTGCTTTTAATTCTTTTCAATCCCCGCAGGATGTCTGCGTGTAGAATAAAGCTTAACTAGAGTCATTTTACTCCGGAGCATCAAAGTGCGGCGCAGCTGACACTCGACGGGGGAGTCGTCGGGAACAGCCAAGTCAACATTCACCGGGATTCAACAGAGTCAACACAGCTGCCAGAAAGCAGAAAGCGTCGCGGGTCGAGCCGTCGCTTTCAGCATCTGCTCCTTCCTCCCTCCATCCCCCGCCCGCCCGTTACGGCGCCGAGCACCAACGGCGGCTAATTGGCTGACATTTTTGTTTTTCAGTTGCTAAAGATAACGGGATCAAAGATTAGCGTTACTTTTAGCGTCTCTTTTTTTTTGGGAGGGGGAGGGGGGGGGGACGGAAGCGGCGGAGCGGATCCACGACGGCGGCGCCCGATCTGGCGCGTCACCCTCGCACCCACCCAGGACGGTGATATCGGCGTAGGCTTCCTGAGGAGGATCCGTGTAGAGCTGGCATACGTAGCGTCCCTCGTCGGAGAGTGACACGTTGGACAGGGACACCCGAAGCTCGTTGTCGGAGAAATTCACCAGCTGGAACCGGCTGTCCTTCAGAGCTGCGGGGAAACATGAGAGCGGAGACGTTGAGCCCGAGAAAGGAGGAAGGCGCCGACGAGAGAAAATGAGACGTCGGCTAGCGCGCTGCCCCCTTTTTCCCGGGTTTTCTCCTTAATTGAGTAAAAAGAAAAGCCAGTTTCAATATGATTCGCGCCGCTTCATTTATAGAGTAGCCGTGCAGGCCGGGGGAGTGCCAGGAGTGCTCGTGAGGACTCCTAACAAGCTGGGAACTCTTCGAACGGAGGCCGGTCATGGATGGACGCGTCGACCTCACACATCCCAGGCGTTCAAACATACAGAATGAATTCCATCACGCCGCCGCCGCCGCACTCCCAGCAAACGGGTTCCCGTCAAAGTAGGTTACCCCGCTTGGCCGGCCTTTCGTCCCCCCGATTTTCCATAAACACCCCCTCGGGAGCTCTTTTGAAACTTTCTTTCTGCTTGTTTCCATTGAAAAAAAAAAGAATTAAAATAAAATAAAGATTCTCAGTGCCGGCGCGGGCGATTTGTTATTCCCGTCAGGAGTGGCGCTTATTATGGCGATCATTACCCGAGGTCTCGGGGCAGAATCAACACAAAGTCTCACCCTCAAATATAATTCGAGAGCTCTTTGGAAGTCTCTTCTCAAAGGGGAACAATGGCACTCGTGCACTTTAAGAGGCGGCGCACCTGCGGCGAGACGGACCCGACGCTTCTGACCGTCCGGTTCAAACGGCAGCTCGGCGGAGAACGATTAAATTGGGCCGAGGGTTAATTTTTCACTCGCATGTTTTAAATGCGCATAAAATACGGGGTGGATACGGAGCGGAGAGCCGGGTCTCGTCTCCGGCTTCGGGGTTTCTGAGGATGAAATATTCACTTTGGACGCCGTTGTCAAACCGTTACGATCTTTAATCGGATTAATCGCAGGGGCCGGTGTGGATAGAGCGTTTCGATTAATCGCGATTAATTCATATTTTACTTTCTAGAGGCAAAGAGACTCATGACGAAAGACTATAAATATAATATTTGTGTGTGTATGTCTGTGTATAAACAGTAACACTTGAATTCAATTTACCTCACTATACAATACAATAATTCAAAAAATAAGTATATAAATATAACAATCGTCTCAAATCGAATATACATATAAAAGAAATAAATAAAAAATGCAGCTAATAATGAATAAATAAAAACCTTCCCCTTCTTTTCTTTATCCGATCTAGTCTCTGCAGTAACGTTGCCCTCCTTCATCCGCCTGTGGCAATTCTTCTTCTCCTTCTCCTCCTTTCCCTTCCTGGGTCTCCACAGCGAATCCACCTTCTCCATTTAACTCTATTCTCTGGATCCTCCTCTCTAACACCAACTGACATATTCGTATCGTCTCTCACGATTTCCATCCATCTTCTCTTTGGTCTTCCTCTAGACCTCTTGCCTGGCAGCTCCACCTTCAGCAACCTTCTACCCAGATCTTCACTATGGTTTGATGGTTTGAAACCATCTCAGTCATCACGTTGTCTCAGTCATACAAGTCCTGCACCCCTGTGACAAATTCTTCTTCTCCTTTGGTTGTTTTCCTTCAGGGGTCACTACAGCCAATCAACCTTCTCCATCAAACCCTATTCTCTGGATCCTCCTCTCTCAAACCAGCGACCTTCATATCCTCTCTCACCACCTCCATCGATCTTCTCTTTGGTCTTCCATGAGACCTCCTGCCCGGCAGCTCAACCTTCAGCAACCCTCTACCCAGATCTTCACCGCGGTTAGGAGCGTTTATGTCCAAACCACTTTGTCTCGGTCATACATGTCCTGCACCCCTGTGATAAATTATTTTCCTCCTTTGGACTTTTCCCTTCAGGGGTCTCCACAGCGAATCCACCTTCTCTATCTAACCCTGTTCTCTGGATCCTCCTCTCTCACACCAACTACCTTCAAATCCTCTCTCACAACATCCATCCATCTTCTCTCTGGTCTTCCTCTAAACCTCCAATTCCAGCATCTGTCTACCAATGTATTCACTATCCCTCCTCTGTCCATAACCAAACCATCTCTGTCCCTTCTCTCCAAAACATCTACCATGTGCCTCTGATGGACCCATTCTTGATCCTATCCATCCTGGTCGCTCCCAAAGAGAACCTCCACATTTTTTAATCTAGATTAACGTGTTAATTCCATAATTATCTTGATAGTGGCTGGACTTGCAGCAGCTGTCCTGTCCAGCAGGACAGCTGCTGCAATTGAACGGGCATTCATCATTAAGAAAAATATCAATAAGACTTTGCATTGAACGTATCTTTCCGATCAATCCGGCCCCACGAGAATAGTATTCTCTTGAGACCGTTTCGCTTATTTCGGATGGATTCGTGAAAAGACTGAAGAGATACGACATCCCTGTTTCCAACAGTTGCTTCATAGGGCTAACTACGTGTGTGTGTGTGTGTGTGTGTGTGTGTGTGTGTGTGTGTGTGTGTGTGTGTGACTTTGCCAACGCATAATATCTAAGGATGTTTCTCCTTGCGCATTAACTTCAATGGGCCTTTGTTTTTGCCGGGACTATGGATTGTTAGAGGCGTTTGTCGCATCCGAGGCGTTGTTCTGTTCAAAAAGCTGTAAGGCTACAAATTGTGTTGCTCCCGCTTTTCAAAGTCGGACAAATCTCGGACAAAAAAAACAACACCGCCGGCGGCGAGCGGCCGATTTTACCATCAGGGCTCCCGACTGCGGCAAACGGCTCGGTTATTTCACATTTACGCTCCTGACCGAGACGATCTCTCGACCCCCGACCTGCGAACTTTACCGTTTGTTTTCTTTTGTTTTACCGACCCCTGCTTTTAAACAGTCTTTATCCGAACTTACATGCAACCGCATGTTTATAGCGCCGTCAGACGTTTTGATTGTAGCCGGCTTTTTTTTTTTCTGTTTACCACCTCGTGCACAATGAAGTGCCACCGCGCGATCCCGTTGACGGTTGACAATGCCGCTAACTGAGGGTGGTCTTCGCCGAAGCGGCGATCTCTTAAGAAAGGAGCCTGGAACAAGGCTGCCGCGGGGTTGGCCGGAGCCATTACCGCGGACACAAACACGCAGCGGCGGCCCAATAACACTTTGGACGCCTGTCAGGAATCTGATATAAATTCAAATCTGGCCGCGGATAAATTATGCCTCCCTTTTAGGCTTTTCAAACCCGTATCGACCGGAACGGGGAAAAACGACTCGGCGGCGAGCTCGCGAAGAGCGGCTCGATAAAGAAAAGAGAAAACAAAAACGTGTTTTCTTAAGCGGCCGGGAGGTTCGGGTTCTCGTCGCCGCCGAAGCAATAATTAGTTCTTACCTTCGGGTGATTTTTTTTCGCGTCGTGTCATCAACCCGAACGATTTTCAGTCCATCACTGGATCTGCGGCGGCGATTGTGATTAACTGTGAGCGGGCCGCTCTTTCCCGCCCCGCTCCGCAGGCCGCCTCGCTTATTTCCAACAAATATGGAAAAGATATGTTGTCAAAATCACCCCCCTTGACGCTTTTTTGCAAGCGAGGAGATGGAACACATGTCTCGCCACCGAGACCCGCGAAATAACAGCTGGGACGCGATACCGACCGAAATGAAGGGCGTTCCCGCTTCACCTTGAATCCTGGCTCGGATCCCAGACACAAACAAGTAAAAAGAAAAAAGAAAAAAAACAACGGGAAAGAAAGGCGGAGACGGAAAGCGGGATCAGAGGAGAAGCGGTCCATATGCTCATGCATAATCATCGTGTTCAATATCCTAATCTAAGAGATTATCGTGAAATCGAACAGTGACAAGGACACAAAAGTATCCCCCATTATGGCGTCGCCGCAAATTATCTCATATTAATCTTGTCGCAATCTGGGCTTTAATGACTTGCGTTTAAGAGCCAAGAAGTCAAGGACAGATGGGATCTCGGGGGGGGCGGGGGGGTTCTTGACCCCAAAACCGGAGATACCGCCGCCGACCCGATCTTCTGCCGATAAGGTCGGTCTTCTCGGCGACGACCGGGTCGGAGATAAAAACCCTCCGAACGATTCGCGAAAGGGCCGACGGGAGGATCCGCTTCTCGGAACGCGGGCGCCGACGCCGATATTTCTTTATACAAATATAGATTTTTATATATATAAAGCGTCTGTGCAATTACAATAAGTACATAAACACCTGCGGGTCTTTGTTTAATTTATTGACATTTTAAATGTCAGAAAATGTTGAAAATGTCACTCCTCCTCTGTGACAAAGCCCAGACTTTCAACAAAACGCGCCGATGACATAAACGCCGTTTCGCGGCGCGCCGATGCTAACGGCGGAAGCACTCAAAACGGCGGTTGAGACGAAAAGCGCCGCCACTTACGTCGGACGTCCTTGAAGTAGATGGTCTGCCTGTTGGGGTTGAGAAGCTGGATGACGGAGTCGTCGTTGTTCTTCACTCGGCAGCTGAGCGTGGCCGTCTCCCCCTCCACCACCGACACGTTGTCGGTCGCCAGGTTCTGACCCTCCACTGGAGGGACGACGGGGAAAAATGTCGTTGTGCAAGGACGGCGCCGTGCGGGGACGACGACAACAGGCCGCGCGCGTCGCTCGCTTCCAGCACTTCTAATCCATTTAATATAAGAGCCAATGCGCAGTGTTTGTCACTATTGATCTCGCCGAGCTCAGAGTGGGCTTCGTGAGTCAGAGCCAGATGGGCTGTAAGCTCCGCTGCCCACAAAGGTAGCGGGGATGGAGGGGGGGGTGAGGGTGGGACACGGCGGAGACAAAGAAAGTGTGCGAGAAGAGTTGCAAGTAGTAGATAGAGGTTGGGGGGGGTTAGAGCTGAAGAGGAGCGAGCGAGGGATGAGCCGAGCAGGATGCTGTTTATGGTTAAGCTTTATCAGAGCCCTCCATCTGAGCTTCCATGTGACTAATGTGTGCTCAGCTTTTCTGTTCTGTATCTCCAGGAATAAAAGTGCTGTAAGCATCAGAGGCGCTCGCTGTACACAGCCGTCGTCGTCGTCGTCGCCACACACACACACACACACACACACACACACACACAGGACCTGGACCTTGTCATCGTAACTCACGCCGAACCCCCCACAGAAAAGCCCGGCGTTTCCCCCCCCCCCCCGTCTTCAAAGAGAAGCTAGAGTCAAGTCACCTTGTGCTATATTTATCTGGATCGCACAAAAAAAAAAAAAGGCGCGATGGGAACGGAGAATTGGTTTTAATGCTTTGGATTCACACCAGTGGAAGAACAACGCTATCAGCGGCGGCACCAAGAAAGCAGCAACATTTGCATGCCCGGGTTGTCAGACGCTTCCATTGCTTTCTGACATTTACAAAGTGAAGGGAAAAAAAAAAAACAAAAATCCAAAAACAAAACCTCCGCGTTCGCAGATAGTGATAATGGAAATAGAAGACGGACCGACGAATGTGTCGGGCGGAACGAAGGTCCCGAGATCCCGCAGGGCGTCTGAGCACGCTAAAGAGAGGTTAGCCTCCGGGCTTCCGCCCAACATCTTCTCAGAAAGGAGCCGTCCGACGATCAGAAGACCCGGCCTCCGTCTCGTCGTGGTCTGCGCCGTTTCCCCCGGCAACGCTTACCTCGCCCGTAGCCGTACGAACAGGCGGAAATCCTAAAAGCCTTTTCGGATAACGGGAGAACTTTGACGAGGGCTCGTTTCTGACAGAAAACCTTTAGGGGGACGAGTGATCTCGGCCGGGGATCTTCTGAAGGACTTCCGTTCAGATGTCAGAAGGTTGTGGAAACACCGTTTGACATTATGGATTTGTTGTCTGGTTTCCTGATGTTTTGACGGTATTTTTTTTCAGCGCGCTGTCACGCGTTCTGAGTAATTAACTTGTGAAAAACATCGGGGTCAAAGCGGAGCCTTTCACGGAATTAGCAACACGCTATGCGTTTTTCAGAATCGACAGGCCTCCTGGAGGGCGGCCGTTTCCCGTCTGCCGGCGAAAACCAGGCGACGTCTCGTTAGTCGCGTTAACAAACCTAGTTAGCCGGCGGTTTAAGTCAGCGTGACGGCGGTCAATGCGTTGAAGCGTCGGCCGCGGTTTCATTTAGGACGTAAGATTGAATCGGAATACAATACGAGCCGAGATGAAGACGGTAATGGCGACGATGATCACGCCGGAGACGAAGCCGCTCGGCACGCGGGCCGCTAAGTAGTGCCGCGGAAGACGAGGCGAAGCCACGCATTTGTGTTTTGATGTCTCTTTTATTTCATCGGCGAAAAAAAAAAAAAACTATCTGGCAGTGAAAACGGCAACACGGAGCAGCCTCAAAGCAAGGTTACTCTGCCTCCAATCTGTTGGACTGAGAGAAAAGCAATGCGATAGATAAATTCTCCATAAGGTTTAGCAGCCCCAAGCAAGGTTGGTCCCTCTCCAATATCCTAGCCTAGGCTCATCTCCAATTCAAAACACACATAAATAACATTGCTGTGATTAGCAATCCCATCAAAGCGAAAACAGGCCACTTTATGGAACATGGAGGGTTTTCGCAATTGGAGTAAACATTTTCAATTGCCTCGGCATCCTGCTCGTGATTGGGTGCAAATGAGGAGAGGCAGTCATTAATTCTGGGTGGTGGCTGGGGATGGAGGGGGAGCGGGCCGAGGCGCGCCGCAGATGACTGGCTGATAAATTCACACTCATTCCAGCAGCTGTCTGGAAGAGTAAAGTGCCTGTATTTCTACACATGGCCGCCCTCCTGTTCCCGCATCACAACACACCCGACCCAACGGTCCGACGGAAATACGGACCTTCGAAGTCCTCCCCGCTCTCGGAGGGGACGTACGATCGGCTCGTCGGCCCCCGACCCCGACCGATTTTAGCTAAAAGTTGAGGGAAATCGCGAGACAATCGGGCCGAATCTTCCGTCGGCGCTTCGGCGGGAAGCACCTTATGAATCAACTCGGCTGTCTCTTTGAACTTCTCTCTTGTTTTCACTTCAAAAGACATGAAAGGGCCGGCGAGAAAGCAGGACAGCGCTGCCCGTTCCTCTCCGCGGAGCCGCCGCCGCCGCCGCCGCCGCCGCCATCTGCACCCCCCCTGTCCTTTCAAGGATCGACCAGGATCGCAGTCATTAACAACAAGAAGTTCGTCTCCACCCTGCTCAGTCATTAGACCCTGAATCTCAGGGTGAAACGCCGTTTTAAGGTTGTTCACAAGTAAGAGGCGTTTCGGGAACGGCTGTAATTAGCGCCGCGCAAGATTTCCGCCAACCTTTGAATTGGACGGTTTCCTATCAACTAATTTGGTGTCGTAAGACCACGCCTTTCCAAAAGTCGGGCAGCTTTTCCCTGGAATAAACTTTCAAAGGCGTCCGCCGCATTTGTAAATCATCACCGGGAGCAAAACAATGGGTTCATTGTGAATTTAACAACACAGGTCGAGATGTTTCATTGCACTAAAAAGCAAGAACGTCTCTAAACCAACCCACGGCGCTCTTTAAACGAATCACTCATTTCGACTCAAAGGTACCAGACGGTCCAAAGGTGCCACGTTCATAAATAATAGTGCGATTCATGTTGAGAAAATTCAGCCTTTTCCACCCGACTCCTGTTTCTTGGAGTTGTTTGGTGTCAAGCCCTGCATTAGTCATTAAAATATAAAAAGATAAAGAAGTTACGTGACTCATCGTGTCAAATATATATATATAGATGTATGTGTGATGTTCAGTCATTAGTTGTTCTAGTTAAATATGCCAGGTCTGCTTCTGTAGGAACTGACTGTTGGGGTCATTGTCTCCAAACGTCCATAGATGGGTGGCGTAAGTCCTCGATCTCCTGAGAGGTTCGATCAGCTGTGAACTCAAATGGTCACCGGATCGACCCGGTCTGCACTTGAAATTTGAATTTTAAGCAAAGCGGTGAGCACAGTTACAGGATTCCAGACTCGTGCACGGAAGTAGGACTGTGACGGAACTGTCACACTGGGGTTTTCAAAATTAACGGAGCAGAAGGTTCTGGTTTATATTGTGAGCGTAGAGACGGCGGTAAGCGCCTCCGCCTCGCAGCGAGAAGGTCCACGGTTGGATTCAACAGCCGATCTCTCTGCGGGGAGTCTGGCTGAATGTCTCGACACGATGCGTGAATTAGGGAGCGAGAGTTGTATGCCTGGATATGACGCGAGAATGCTTGCATGCTAATGACGCTAATCTGTGGCCCGGAGTGAACCCCGCCTCCCGCCCAGAGACAGCTGGAATAGGCTCAGCAACATAGAGAATGAATGAATGAATGAATGAATGAATGAATGAATGAATGATTGCATGAATGAATGAAAAGAAAAGAGAGAGATCGCCACACACTAGCAGCACTAGACTCCTCTTTGCATAGCAACAGTTCCTTATGGCTCATTTTTGTTACCTCGGTGACGGGGTGATTGACATTCACCATGTCACCGGGTGGCCGCGAATACGAGCGGCGTGCGTGTCTGATTCGGTCACGCCGTCCCCCAAATGAAGGTTTTTGCGAGAGTGTAGCAACAGTAGCTTTGCAAAAGGAGGAATTAGGGCTGCCCGCTTTAAGGCAGGGAACACAAAAGCCCTGGAGGACTTTGGAAACTGATTTGTTTGCATCCGCGTGACGTCACGAGGAGCGTAAATCTGTCAAACAAACTAAAGCGCCAATTAAGAAGCCTGGAGAAATATTGATTGGTAGAATTCCAAATGAGGCGACACAATCTGCGCGACGTGTGCGGCTCTCTTCCCTCCCTGCAAGGAAAAGACTATTTATGCTAATGCGCACAGACGATCGGCAGAGACGGGCCGAGACGAGCGATTCCAAGCGAACAGCAGGTGGCGAGGAGACGATGAAAGAGAGAGGGAGAAAAAAATAAAACGTACCTGTCACGTTCTGAGCAGCTCCTGTTGCAGAGGAGGAGAAAACAGACAAGATTGTGAGCAGACAGCAGGCGCAAAGTCACATCCCGCCGGGAACTCGAAATATTCCGTCTCTTCGTCGATCCCGTTCGCTATCCCTGTAATATCCCGTGATTAAAACCAAAACGCTATCGGGACAGGTGTTCCCGGACGAGCCCCCGACACGCCAGGAGTCGCGGACTTTACGCTTTTTTTCCACTTTGTTTTTGCACTTTATAGATGTAGCAGCATGGAGGCCTGGTGTTAGCTTAGCAACGCTTCCAACCGGCGGCTCCTGGAATCCCTCTATTGCGGCTCCCTGCGGCTTTTGAATTCAAATATATTTAATTTTTTTTTGTTTTTAAATGTCATTTGAAATGTGAAGATGATGGCTATCCTCTAACGTCTACGTAAAATGCGTTCGTTTTTGTTGTGGCTCTTAACCTTCATATTATGTTAAGGGTCAATTTGACCCATTTCACCCATTGACCCAATGGGTCAAATCGACCCTTAATATAATATGAGGGTTAATAAGCGACAAAAAAGAAGACGCCATTTTTGTTTTGCTGCTGGTGCGTCATTTAAGTTTGTCTTTTTTTTTTTTTTTTTCATAAAAAAACCTTAACCCTTAACCCGACGTGTTTTTTTTTTTCACAGTTCAAAATGTTTCGTTTTCACGCATATTTTGTTTCTCTATGGCATTATGGGTAAAAAAAACAAAACAAAACAAAAAACGTTATACGTTGATTCATCTTAAATTTTAAAAGAGTTATGTGGCTCTCGCTGTTTTCTCGCTCCAAAAAGCTCTTAGAGTCCTCCAGGATGACGTTAAGCGTCGGTCACTCTATTTACGAAGCTTCATCCTAGAGACGAAGTCAAAGAAGGGTCGTGATAAAATCCTGGCTGACACCCGCCTTCCGTGAACGCCGGAACCAGATGTTGCTTTTTGGTGGTGGGGGTGTTTTGGGGTGTTTTCTTCTGCGATACTGTTTCCATCTCTGAATGTTGCAGGTAGATCCGAGCAGCCCAGAGCGTTCCTCGGTAATTGGACCCGGCCGGGGTGTCGGCCCTTTAATGCCGCCCGTGACGTCGCTCCCGGGGAATCGCCGAGAGACACTCCGAGCCAAGGACTTTGTGCGCTCGATAAATAATTTACAGTATATATTTCTGTAACTCGCGTCTGCATACTTTTGTT
This sequence comes from Fistularia commersonii, assembly GCF_037954325.1. Classification (NCBI taxonomy): domain Eukaryota; kingdom Metazoa; phylum Chordata; class Actinopteri; order Syngnathiformes; family Fistulariidae; genus Fistularia; species Fistularia commersonii. The sequence continues at coordinate 15,515,957 of NC_141301.1, forward strand.
TCCACCCTTTAGTTTGGTGTCACACAGGTGCGTCTGAACGGAGATCGAACTCGGACTTTGTTTTCCGCTCGCCGTCCCGATCGAGAACCCAAGCGGCGCCTTTTTTCGCTTCTGGAAGACCCGCCCCGAGCCTCCCCAGAGGACCGGCGGCGCGTCCTGGAGAAAAAGAAGAAGGAGAAGGAGCGCCCATTCGGAACGGCGCCCGCCGCAAAACTGGCATCTCGCGCACGAGCGTGGGAGACTGGCGTCTTCCCAAGTCCCTGCAGCGGCGCTGAGGGCCCGAACCCTCGGGAGAGCTTCCATCATTCATTGTCTGCTTTTCATAAACAACCCCCTCCACCAGACACGCTCCTTCTCTTGGACCGTCTCCCGCACATCCAAACCCACGCTTTCTTTTCCTCGTATTTCACGCTTCGGTTTCGGACTTCGGGCCGGGGAGTCCGAAGTCGCCTGTCGTGGCGGGTGTAATAATAGCGTTGTCCTTGTAATACCTCTTTAAACATCGTCAGCGGTTCCCTCCCGGACACGATGTGACGAACGACACCCGACGGCAACGCTCGCCGTCCTGCAGAGACTTCCCCGCCTCGACATTTTTGTTTTTACAAAAAAAAAAAAAAACAACCCTCCTGATTATGCAACGCTTTAACGTGATGAGGTTTCTCCGCCGGGTGATTTAGATTCGGCTGAAAGCAATTCGAGCAAAAGCGACCGCGTGTGATTACGGAGGGGGGGGGAGCTAAACTCACATTCTCGCTTGAATGAGAACAACATATCAGACCCGGTCCAACCAGCCCATAGGACACCCCGTAATGAGGCTTTGGAGCACTTTTTAATTGCCAGGTAATTACAACGGCGTGCAGACATTATGTAAATAAATCATTAGCATCCCGTTGTATACGTGTCCCTGGTTTACGCTCCTTTGTCAGGAGTGAAACCCGGAAAAAAGCGAGCCACCTCGTGTCAACAGAGACCTACGTCCGGACAGGAAGTGGCGATATGGCGCGGCGACGACCTCCCCGACCCCGCGGCTTCATCCACTTCCTGTCCGCGCCCCCCGGAGGGGCTATAATTAGCTTTGCTACCTGCGACACGTCGGGCCGGGAGTTATGAGGCGCCGCTCGCCTGTGATTACGTGTCACGGCTGTCGCTCCGCTTTGACGGCGCTGACGGACAGATTCCAGGGGAAACGCGTGCGGCGGCGTTCGCCGATCTGTCAATCACGCGGCGACGGGAGCGAGTCCGGCATCGCCGTCCTCCGAATAATGTCCGTCCTTGTCTCCTCGCCGCTCCTCCACCTCCACCTCCTCCTCGCATCCCAATCTGATCCCTGTGTTCCGCACAATGAGCAGCGGCGTGTTCAGAGAGGAGGTCGGCGGCGTCGGCGGGCGGGCGGGGGAGGAAAGCCCGAACACATCCCGCTTCGCCGCCGCCGACCTCCTCCTGCGGATCCCTCCGGGACGGGGTTTAACCCGCGATCAACCCGCAGGACGGTAACGATTCTTCTCAGTCGCGAAGGGCGACGGCGGCGAGATCTCCGGAGACCGAACGGATGCGGGGTGAGACGGCGCCCGGCGCCCCCGCCCACCCTCTCTGCCGCCGCCGCTCGGTAAAAAGCAGTGGGGTAACACTAATGAGGCAACATTTCTTCTCAGCGCCGGCGAGATGCCTTTGAATTAATGCTCTTCCCTCTCAGGTAGAACATCCCCTCGCTTATTTATGCCCGTGATCTGCGGCGAGCTGCATGTCAAAACTTGTGGGTGATTGCGGTGCAGAACAGGACACGGACGGGTTTGATGCGCCGGCGCCCCGTAGAGCCGCGCGTAGGTTTCCTCCGTGCGCACGTGGACGCGTGCGTAATGACGGTCTCCGGCTGCGCGGGGACCGATGTGTTTTTCACTTAATTAGAAGGTTAGCGGGATCAGGGGTGGGCTTCAAACTTCTCCTTTTTTTTTTCTTTTTCTAATCTTTTCACACGGAGGAGTGAACTCCCAGAGAGCGGGGCGACAGACGCCACGCAAATGGAATTGAACAAAACAAAACAAAACATAACAATAGACTTTTAGACGTGATGGTCGTGATTTTCAGATGGATTCATCTGGATCGCGCCGACAATTTATCCATCCATCCATCTTCTGCTGGTTATCCTGCACTGGAGGTCGCGGAGAAATATTCAAATACTTTAATTTGGATTAAATGAGTCTTGTTGATTTTAAGCTCCTCTTGGCGGACGAGACACGCGTCGTTATTTTCCACCTGTGTGATCTACTTCCAGCCGGTGCTTCGTTCCAGAAGATGAGTCTCCGTGACGACTCTCCAGGTTCCTCCCACGGGAAACATCACGCAGGAGCTTCACAGGAGACCCTACATTCCCCACGTTTATACGACGCGTGAATGAGATGTTTGTTCGCCTCCGTTTGACGAGCTAACGTGTTAGCACGTGGCCCCGTGATTGACAGGCGACTAGCCCCGCCTCTCGCCCGTGACCTTCACCGCAGGTTGCAAATAACGAGCGAATGATGAAGAAGTGAGGGAACGTGGAGCGTGATGAACATGTAACTCTGAGAACCCGCCCCGCTCCCGGGAGCAACCATCCCTCCCAATCCTCCACCGAGACCGGCGGCGTTTATTAAGCGAGCAGGCTTAGAGGAGATAAGAGTGAAGTTAAATAACTGCGTGATAAACTGCGACATGAATGGAGATTTTTCCTCCGTCTGCCGCTGTTGCCGCACTTCTGCAAACATCTAATCTGCGACCCGGAGGTTGCGTCGGACACGTGCGCCCGAAGGCGGCATTCACTGTCAGAGATTACGGAATAATCCCACTTGGAATGCTGCCGGGGAAGAAACAAAAAGTCACCCCGGGGCGACGGGACGGGACGAGCGTTCTTGTAAACAAGAGAGCGAAGCGGGAAGCGATAATGTTTCCGGAGGCCGAACTGGAAGACGGCGGTGGCGGACTACCGGAGGAGCGGGCGGTTTCTTCACGCTCATCCATAAACACGAGGTCATAAGAAGACTCCCGGCCGGACACGTGTAATATACATGCTAATAAACCCGCCACGATGAAGTTACAATGACGGTAACGAATGCGCCGACTTCCCGGCGCCATAAATCACCGAGCAACCGCGTTTCCAGGGAGGTGCGGCGATCCGCCCTCCCTCCCGCCTCCTGCCTCCCCGCCGTTTTCCACTTTGTTAACAGGACGGGCCGGCCGGGAGGGAGGAAACCTCTGCCCGAAAACCATTACCGCTATTAACTGCCGCCGCCAGATACATTCTTTTCTTTCACCCGAGCTCCGGCTCCTGGATCCAAATCAAATCTTCAAACGCAGACCTGGCATTTTACGCTCCGCGGGCCACATCCGGCCCGTTCCGCTTTTTTATCCGGCCCGCCAAATTATTTTCTTTGAATATTTCAAGAAGTACTTTCAATCTATATTGAATTGAGAAGCTCTTTATTTTTTTTTTGTTTAATTTTGTACGGATGATTACATACAAAATAATGTCTGTACATTTCTAGCATCATGAATGGTTATAAAGTTGAAATGAAACGCCAAAAAATGTAAATATTTAAATTGCAATTTTCATTTTGTTCAATTTTCACGATACTAAGTTGGCCCGCGCATAAAAATTAAATAAGAAATGTGTCCCGACAGCCCGAATAATTACCCACCCCTAATCAAACGGGATCGGGGGGCGATTTTATTCTTTCCCGTCGCCGGAGCCGCTTTCAACGTCTCCAGATAGAACAGACATGGGCAGTGTTCACAGATGCCACGCCAGTGTGTGTGTGTGTGTGTGTGTGTGTGCTCTTTAACTTGTCTGCTGGCGTATCTGCTTGCTCAGTATGCATGTGTGTGCATTCATACAAGCAGCGACTCTGTGTGTGTGTGTGTGTGTGTGTGTGAGACAAAAAAGGAAAACGGGGAGAGGTAATTAGGACATTAGGAGAAGCTTCTGACAGGTTTGTCATCTCCACAGCTTGCCCGGTGGAAAGGAGGTGGTCCGAGGGGTAAGTGGGGGTTCTCCGGGGTCAAGAGACAGCTGCTGCATCACCACTCACTGTCTGGAAGCTCTCGGGGAATATTAAATCACCGGGGCTTCGGCCAAGACGCTCCCATGTTTACCGCAGCGGACAAAGATCTCCGCCGGCAGGAGGCCGCCGATGAGCAGATACGAGGAGAATCCAGCGGAGGCGGAGGGAACTCATCCCGCCGAGCGGCCCGTTTGAAAACACGCCGGTTTCGACACGTGACGGCCTAGTTGATGACGAAGCGTCGGTTTGCTCGGACGGATTTCGCCGAAACACCTGTCCCCGTTCGGGCGCCGCCTCGGCCCGTACGCTCATAATCACATCTATCAGACCCAAAAAGCGGCGTCCGGGGGCCTCGACGCGTCCGTTTGTTTGCGGCCGTAATGTCTTTTTTCGCGTCCCAATCAGGCACCTGTCGGGACGAGCACCTGCGTCCTCTGCGGAAAAATACGTGAGGCTCTTTTGTTTTCCCACGGAGTTTATAATCAGCGTGTTGTTTCCAATCTTCTGCTGCCATTTTTCAATTTCCCATTTCCCTTTTCACAGTCAAATCACCGCGATCAATCAGGTGTGTGTTCCACAGCGCTCTTAATGTGTGTGTGTGTGTGTGTGTGTGTGTGTGTGAGGAGCGAAACCGAGGGGGAAGTTCCTTGATGGAAGCGTCTGCAGCCCGCAGGCCTCATTAGTCAGACCGCAGGGGGAAATGTGTGTGTGAATGTGAGCGGCGAACACGTGGGTGAGTGATAGAATTGAAGGCGGCCGGAGTGTGTCTGTCAAAGCGCCGCCGTTTAACGGATGATGCACGCCGCACGCCGCACGTCACGCTCTCCGTTACGTTTCCTGCAAATGGACCCTCGACCCCGCGGGTCGCCCTCCGCCGTGCTCGCTCCCGACTCGCCCACTGCAGCAACATTCGCCGCGAAACCGCGATTTAGCTTTCCCGACTTTAACCGCCTTTTACCATCCAAACTCATGCATTCATTTGTCATCTATAAGATAAAATAAACTTTATTGATCCCCATAGGGGACATTCCTTCGTCACAGCCGTGTTATATCGCTTATCGCAGGGACACCTGGAGACATACAAGCATTCATACGTCTCAGAAAATTAGAATATTGTGATAAAGTTCTTTATCTTCTGTAATGCAATTACAAAATCAAAAAATGTCATACATTCTGGATTCATTGCAAGTCAACTGAAATATTGCAAAATATTATTTTAATATTGCTGATTATGGCTTACATCTTAAGAAAACTCAAAAATCGTATCTCAAAATATTAGACTATCATGAAAAAGTAAATTTTGTTTTTTTAATTGCATTACAGAAGATAAAGAACTTTATCACAATATTCTCATTCCCTAAGACAGTCCTGTATATTTTGTCATCTATTTTTAAGATGAACTTTCTTAATCCCTATAGGGGAAATTCTTTTGTCACAACAGTTATAGTGTAAAGAAATATGAATAGGAATGTAAATAGAGAGACAATTAGAAGGCAATTAGAAGATAGCAAAGACATCCACAAATAAATAGACAGCAGAGAGAGCAACAACATCAACAACATCAACAACAACAACAACAACAACATCGACGACAACAACAACAACAACAACAACAGCAAGGGTGAAATAGACAACCCAAACCTAACATGCAGACATGACATAGAACCGCCCAAAAACCTGGCAGTTATATTTGGAAAGTGAAGAAGCCTCTGGGATGAGGCTCGTACGTCTTCAAGTCAACAAATTCAAGTCCAGCTGCCACGACAAGAAGATTTGGCAAGAATTCACCAGCATCCGGACGACCGAGAACCTCCGCAGACACGACAACCAAACAAAAACAGCAACAAGGATCGGAACGTAAACACAATTTCCTCTATGGGAATCAAAAAAGTATTATATTATCGTCTTCTCATATCTTATCATATAGACATAAAAATGTCTTTATATGTATATCACATGTACATGCAAATGTATGGACATCAATTTACTTGTAAATACACATATATATTATGTATATATATATTGTTATTTTTTCTTTTTAAATACCTTTAACTTTAGTTTTATTTATTTAAAATGTAATTTATATATTTTTTAGAATTTAAATAAAGGATAAATAATAGTAATAATAGTTATTAGTATTTAATAATAATTATTAGTTAATCTAAAGTTTTTAAATTAACTAATTAAAAGTATTCAAAGTTAATTATTAGTTAATTATTAATTGATTATTAATTAATTATTAATTAATAATAATTATTAGTATTATTATTATTATTATTTAATAATGATGATAATAATAATAATTATTAGTATTATTATTATTAGTAGTAGTATTATTATTGTTATTATTAAATTATCAAATATTGTTATAAATAATATTAATTATTAAATTATTAAATATTATTATTATTGATATTTAATAATGATAATTAATTATTATTGTTGATGTTGTTCTTCTTCTTATTATTATTATTTTTATTATTAGCATTATTATCATTATCATTATTATTAGCAGTATTAGCATGATAATAATTTCGATCTTGACTGTCTTTTTTTTAATTTTATTTTTATTATTTGCTATTTTTGTCTTCAATTTTCTATAGAGTTCTATTTTTATTCTTCACCACTTGACTCTGTCGCAGAAGCTGCTTTCAACAAAAAGCAAATTCCCCCTGAGGGATCAATAAAATATCCTGATTCCGATTCTGAAAACACTCCCCCGTCTCTACGGAGACACGCGACCGCTCATTTGTATTTGTATAAAGACGTACAACATTCATTCTTCGTCCGTGTTCCGTTCACTCTTTCACCGACGTGACCCGAGCACGGAATCCACGACCCGGGACCTTTTCATGGTGAGTTGGATGCGCCGACGTTCTCGAAATCGCCCAAAGTCCTCCGTTAATATTTATAACGTTCAGATTATGCAACCACAGCAGCGGATTATTGCCGGCGTTGCAATACGCCCGCCGCCCCACCGAGTGTATTGATTATAAATTTAAAGTGGCCGCACAAAATGGCACCCGTAGTAAATCCACCACGGCAGGATAAAATATGGCTTCGCCGCCTTCATTTATTCACAGCTTGACATTTCCTCCCTTCCGCAGAGTGTGCTCTAACTGTGTGCCAATGGCCACATCATTTAGACCGGACCCGCATGAATATTTAACATTAGCGCCCGGCTCGTAGCGTGCGGGAAATGAATTATTTTAGCGAGCTGTGTGCAGAGGCGCGGTGAAAACCCCCTCGCTCAGGTGATGAATCGGCGGAGAGTTTATGTTGTATTAAGGAGGCAAAACAAATGGCTATCAATCATCTTTCCGCACTTGCCGGTTTGCGGAAACCTTTACCTTCAGCTGCGAGTCCTGGACGTGCAGGAGAAGACGGAGACGGGAGAGACAGACCCGGGTTATTGTGGAAAGACACGACACCGCTGTACATTTGTCAAGCCTGTCATAAAACCGGGGGAAAACGTTTTTTTTTTTTTTTTTTTTTCTTTCCTCCTGCTTCGTCGCATCACGACAGCGACACGACAGCGACACGACAGCGAGTTCTCGTCTGCATTAATGAACCGCTACCGCGAGCGTCTTCTGCGGGTTCAAGCGTTTTTCCACGCGACAGTCGCTCGCACCCCCCGCAGCCCCGTCACCCTCGCGCCGAGCGAAAACTACTCCTCAGAAACATCCCGGGGATCGCGTGGGGATGAAACGTTACGTGAGGACGACCGGGATGTCTAGACTATTTCCATATCAGAGGCTGTTTCTGTTTCGCCGCTCTGACAGGCCAATCAGAGCGTCCGGCGTCTGCTACGGAGCTGCAGACGCAGGCGGCGTGCGTTTTCGTACAATGCGAGAGAACGCTGTGTTAAAAATGACTAATAATGACTGATAATAATTACTATTAACTAATAATTCTATTGTAAGTCGCTTTGGATAAAAGCGTCTGCCAAATGCAATGTAATGTAATGTAATGTTATAATAATGAATAGTGATAATAATAATGATTCGCATCTGTTTGTTCCTGCACCGGCGGAGGAGGAGCCGCGGCCTGCCGTGCTGCGATTGGACGAGAGGCGGGTTTTACACCTGTCAATCACGGGGTCACGTGTCTGGACCTTGTATGAACCATCTGCGTGTGTTTGGAAAAAATCCGCACCCCAAAAATGGCTCCAAAAATGATGATTTATTTTATATATAACACGTTCCGAGCAAACGTGGACTCTTCCACAGATGCTAACCGGAGATGCGTGTTAGCAAACATGTTATTGTGGCGCCATTTTTAAAGGGGATGATCATGTGATTGATTTTTTTCTCTTTTTTTTTTTTTGTTGGACTGTTGGAGGAACCAGAGTTGGAAATATTGGTTCTTCTGAATATCAGAATATGAGCTCTTGTTCTACAAGTTCTATTAGCAGATGGAAGCAGTTAGACGGATTAGATCTCAATCCGAATCCGAATCGGAATACGTTATTGACTAAATTGCTTCTTGTCGAAAGAGACAAATCAACTCTATTTAAAACTAAAGAATACTGAATAATAAAAGTAAAATAACAAAAGCAGTCGGGATCAAAAAGAAATAACGGGTATCTGTATGTGATTACATGTAGTATTTAAGTACAACAAACTGCATAGCGTCTAAAGGAAAGTCTCATTCTGAAAGACTTTGAGGAGCTGGCAAACAGCCGGGGTTCCCCGAAAATACAAGGGTCCCCAAAGTTGCGTTTCCTCCTGGAAGCCTGCAGACGGCGGACGGACAATGCAGGGAAACAAACGCTGCAAAACACGGAGGCGGGGAAGCTGTCGCATCTCTGCAATTAAGGGACTATTTCAACTGGTTGACATCACAAAGCACAGGGTTTGTACACACACACACACACACACACACACACACACAAATCCGAGGCTTTACATCAGAGCTGTCAAATTCATTTTGGTTCAGGGGCCACATAACAACCTAATTTGATGTCAGGGGGCCGAACCAGTAAAATCAGAGCGTAATTACCCAGAAGTAACAAGAAGTCCAAATTGTTCCTTGGGAGGACATGTGAATGATGAAAATATTTCTATGTCATGAACCGTTCCTTTAAAAACACATGTCAACCTGAGATTCACGAAGAAAAGAACGCAATTTCTCGGTTCAGTCTTCTCAGTTCTCCGTACAGTTTTTATATTTTTGGCCTTTCCGAGTCTCATCGTGGCACCGAAACTTGCCGCATCCACACCGAGCATACGGGGTTCCTATTAACTAATAAGAAGTGGTCAATTTTTCATAGAAAACCTGACACCTCATGTCCACTTTTCTCTTTTGTGACGACATCTGGCTGGTCCAACGGAAAAGCAGGTACATTTCTAACAGTAAAAATGTTATTTACAGAGCCGGAAGCCACTTTGCTGTGAGTCACATAGTGTTGTGCCGTGTTGCTAACTCACTAGCAGACAATTTATATTTTTATGTCCAAAAACTAGTTCATGGTTTTTATATATTTCTTCTAATTGGATATTTCTTCCATGGCCTGGACTGGAGTCCCCTGGTGGGCCGGTACCGGCCCGCGGGCCGTACGTTTGACAGCCCTCCTTTACCAGAACACCGATGCAGACGTAAACAGTGAATAACATTCATTCTGATTGATGAGCAAATTTCCGGTGCCAACGTGAGGAATTTTGGCAACACTTAGCGTTGACGCTAACGGCATCCGCGCTACGGCAAACCCTCTGCGTATATCGGACCGCTAAGATGGCCGCGTCGCCAACGGTGAGCAGAATCATCAGCGTAATATTCCAAGGGTGCGAAAACGGAGAAACAAACAATTTCGAGAGGTGCGCCGCTGTTACCTGGTTACGGCGGAGGCTACATTCCTGACGGGAGCTAAAAGTAGACTACTCCTAATTAACAGGTTAGAAAGTTCCCTGAAATTACTTTAAAAAAAAAAAAAAAAAAAAGTTGCGGACCGGATCTGGCCCAGCTGGTGTCGGGGGCACAAAGGCGGGCAAATAAAGAAAATTAAAGAGAATATCCTGTACTAATGGGAATCAAAAGAAAAAGCTCTCTGCTCCCACAAAATTAAAAGGTTTATAAGATCAAATATGTGCATAAAGTAGGGCTCCTTAAGGATGATTAAAGAGGCTCGGCGAGCTTTCCTTACCTGCTTTAAGTGGTTGGATTTGATTGACTTAGCTATTACCCTGACATTAGTTAATTGCTAGTTAATTCATACCAATCAAGTAACCCTTTAGACTGCCAGTCAGTAATTTAAATACATGGGTTCATCCTTGCAGAAAGTAACACTAGCACACACACACACACACACACACACACATCCAAATTTGCGGTTTTGACACGCGGACTTCAAAGATTCGCAGATTACTTGACAGTTTCATTAAGACAGATTACCGCCGTCCCGAAGTTTTAATCTCGCAGATAAAGCGGAGCTGTTTTTACGCCCGTCCTCGGGGTTGCACCTCATTTCCGACGGTATCCCACGTGAAATAAGACGGGGCGCTTTCCCAAATGCAATCTGGAGTCGCTTCGATTGATCGAACAGAAGCCGGCGGGCCGGGCGGCGACACGCGAGATATCGGCGCCGGCGGCCGGGTCGCGGCGATAGCACGGCTAGCGTGCGGTCCAGAGGCCGGGCTAGCAAACACCACTTGCAGGCCGGGCGGGCGTTAAGGCGAGGCGTCCAGGAGACCCGAGTTTGCGGCGTCACGTGTCCGCGTGCACGTGCGCGAGGGGAGATGAGTGAGCTATCTGCAAGCCGAGCCCATTATAAAGCAGAGGAACTGGCAGTATGGATGTGTCTCTCTCTGAGCCCCGACATGAAACACAGGAAACGGCCTCTTTGATCATTACCTAGCTGTCAGTCTGGCCTCCGCAGGGACCGCCTGTTACGACTGCTGATGTGCCGCAGCGGCGGGCCAGAAACACACACGCAAACTCAAACACGAGCACCTCCGGCTTTGAGCGTGACTGGCGTCGGCGTTCAAACTCATCCCCGGGAAGGTATAACCATGGCGACCGGTGGTGCGGGAAACGCGCGCGTTTAATATTCACCGTTTGGATTCTAATTAGCCTCGGCGCCCGCGAGGCTCGCCGCATCCACGGGCGCGGACGTAGCGACGAGCCGCTCGGCTAACCGTCCTCCCCGCGACCGCAGGTCCGCGGGAGTGGGTGGAAACAAACACGTGCCGCTGTGATTAAAAGTGACTTTGGGGTTGAGCTGCTGCTTGCAGAGAAAAAAAAATAAAACAGGAGGAGGAAGAGCTGCGTGTTCAGACCATTAACATGAATTTTCTATGATCCATTCAAAAAGGGGAATACGGTGTTCTTGTAAACGGCGGCGCGGCTTCCTCTTCACATTTCCGCTTCACTGACGTGCAGGCTTCTCATCGTGCGCGGTTATTTTGCTAAAGCGCCGCATCGCACTGCGTCTACTGCGGCGAAGGGCGTTGAGAAGTAAACGGAGAGGGCGTGCCAGTTCAAGGCTCAAACTAGCAGGAACGCTATCGGACGGCTAGCCGCTGTCCTGGAGACTCCCGGACCGTAATTACAAGGATCTCAGGCCGGGCTCAGATCGTACGGCGTGATTAAGATAGTGTCTGCGGAGGTTCTTAGTATCCAGGTGAATTATTATGAAATCTTCTCGCCGTGGAAACTGACGTTTCAGCCCTCGTCCCAGAGGCTTCTTCACCTCTGGTGACTTGTGAGGAGTTTCCCATCACAAGCGTCTGGTTCTCAGGCCTCGGGCGGGTCAAGGTGTTGCCGGCTTGTTGTGTAAGTGGAAGAGTTGACGTGCAGAAGCTCGGCGGAAGGAGGTTGTTATGCTAATGGGGTGTCGTCGGTCGGAACAAAAGAGCAGCTAAGTGGGATGACCTGGATTGGGATGTGAAGTGAAACAAAAGAGCGAAACCTGCTGGATCCCCTGAACGGATGTGGCCGTTACCAGGGGCTGCTTCTGGTGGTTCCTGGTTGTTTGGAGGGTGCAGAAGGTCCCGGTCTGTGTTCGTGATCGGACGTGTCTGAGGCCGCTCCTGTCCGGAGATGGTTTTTCTGTTTTGACAAAGATGGATTCTTTGACTAATCCAAGTCAAAGAATCCGCCGAAGGCCTTCCTGCGGAACTGCAGCCTTTTGCTCCTTCCTTGGTCTTAGATGCACAACTCCGAGACTCCACCCTTCTTTCGCTCGACCGAGCCGCTTTGAGCAGAAGAGCGTGTCGCGGTCTGAACAGAAATCATCTGAAAACAACTTAAACGCTCCGAACTTCTGGTCTAAATATCTGCAAGTCGTGTCTAAACCCTCCCGCCGCCACTTTTGTCTGTTCTCCCACAACATCCCCCGTTGTCTCTCTTTCTCCCCCTCTCTCGCTATCACAGGTTAAAGTTACTTTTTTAATCTTGCCGTGCCCCCACCGGCACAGGGTGCAAACAAGCCAACGATGTAAACCAACAGCGAGTGTACACACATTTATATGCGCCGTCGTGTTTGCCGGCTTCTATTTCGAGCTCGACTTCCTTGTTAGCGCGCCACCCACATGACTAAAGCTAGTAACATATTGTTGCGGCAAATCACAGAGTTTAAGTCGAAATGGGATTTGCTACGTCTTCCTCGGGAGCGGCTCAGACACCGCTGGAAAAAAAATACTTTGAGGATAGAACGCCGTCACGGCTCGGCGACATTAGCATACATCGCACTGTCAATTTACAGGTAATATCTGCAGTTTATTCTAATGGGAATGAATCCGTTTGTTTATAGCGACGGGGGGACGGGAGGGGGTTCGAAACCGAGGCTCCACGGCGCCGAGATGTTGTGTGGCGCGTCGTGCACGCCGAGTCTCCCGATGCAGCCCCACACGGTGTCATCGCTGTCAAGCTGCAGATCAGAGCGGCAGATCTTGCGCCGCTGCATCAAAGGTTCCTCGCCACTCAAGCGCACATCAAGCTAAACCGAGTCCAAAAGAAGCTTTTGACTGACTCGCACATTCGCAGGTGCTTATTGCGTGGCGCACCGCTAAGCAACGGAACATGCTAATGGGAGATTATCAAACGTTCGTCGCTTATCTCGGCCCGGGCGTTCCTCCCTGGATAATGAGGATGTATATCTGATCACTGCCTCTGCATGGATGGTATGGATGTGAAAAAAAACGGAATCAAAAATAGAGATAAAATGCATTAACTGGGAGAAGCCCTAGTCTACAAAAACAGTCCAATTAACAAGTGGACCAGGTTATTTAAATTGTATTTTTCTTTTTATTTTGGGGATTTCTAGTTATTTTTCATTTGCAATATGAGGAGTCCTGCACGTTCCCTGCAAAATGAAGGGGTTCGCCACACATCTGTGCACTTTATTATCCAGGTGGTCCTCATTTAACGACAGGGTTACGTTCCAGGGGAACCAACGTTCTTGTTGTTAAACGAAACCGTTTCTAGCGTACGACCGGACAGTCTTTGCAAGCATATCGGCCATTTGTGCCTCGCTAGTTCACCTTTTTTTCTTCAATGTTTATATTTGATAATCATAAGCGCGTACAATACATACCCGCTCACAACTCTGCCCAGATTTTAATATTCTCGCAAAGCCCGTCGTAAATCGTCGTTAAACGAGGACCACCTGAATTCTAAAACAGCGGCCCCCAATAACAAAATAACCTTCATAACTTCAGTTCTATTTATTATCCGAGTCTGAACAACGTTTTATTTTGAAAAATGACTGAATTCTCTCGGTTCCGTCCGTCTATGAATCCACCTTCCCGCTGGTCTCGGTCACGTGATGCATGAACGCTAATATTAAACTCTCGAGCTTGCAAAACCGGGAAAAAAACAGACGTCTTTGGAAAGTTTCTTTGCAAAGGTGAAAAAGCCCAGCGAGGAGACAGAAGCAGAGCCTACGACCACGAGGAAAAAGAAAGCTGTACTTAACAGACAATACCAGGAGACCTAATTCAAATATGGATTTATTGTGACAGGTGATTCCCACGCAGCGAGCCTGCTCTGCATAATATGCCTTGACTGGCGTTCAAAACTGCTCCGCCACTTGCAGACCATTAAAAAAACAAGCCTTTGGAGTATTTTGAAAGAAAAAAGCGGGCATGTTTCTATATATTAATAGAAATATGTATTTGTCCGCCACACCTTAAAGGCTGGTCTGTCAAAATATTGTCTGACATTAAACGGCAAAAAAAGGTCGGGGCGCCGCTGATCTAAAACGTTACATTTTAATGAGCTGCTTTCGGACGGAGCGGCTCAAAGAAGTGGTTCCGGGAAGTAGCCTCCTCCTGGGGATCCCTTGAGATTAGCTTTTCCGTCGGCAGCGAGGGACCTCGCTAGGTCGACGCTCCAAAACAAACCGCCGAAGAAGAAAAAGAGGAAGACGACACGGACGCCGCGGAGGTGGAAGCTGCCGCGGCGTTCGTGGAATAATAACCGTGGACTATCAGAAGGTTGGAGTGTTTCTATCTTCTCCCTGCACCGCTTCCCGGTGTGAAGAACGCCGTTAGCCAGCTAATGTTGTGCTAATGTCTAAGATGTTGCCGTTCGCGGTGGAAACCCCTCCGAGGCGCAGCGGACCTGAACAGCTTGGACCTTTTTTGTCGCTCCATTTCTTTCTTGTTGCAAGAAAACATCCGAACCGTGACCAGGATCGCGGGTGAATCGTAGCTCTCTGCAATCCAGAAGAAGGATCTGGTAATGGGAGCAACCTATGAGTTCCACCAATCACAGATCGTCATATAAGATACCATGAAAGACGGATCCAGGAGCTGAAGGTCCACGCTCTCTGGTTCCTCTGCTGTCCGAATGCACCGAGAATTAGCCTCGTTCTTGAAAGAAGTTTCCGCGGTGCAAAAAAGGGCCGCTGACCCGAGCAAAGTCCAGGAGGCCACAGGTGCAAAGACAGATTTCCCCTTTTCAATCTCAGAGAGAATAATAGGAGTGAGACTTCCAGCTGTGAGACGGCACAGTGTTTGTCCTGAGGGATGTCAGGCGAAAAGATCTCACCTCACACACATAAACACACACTGTTTCCCGCCTTCTTTCCTTCCAAAACAGATCGACGGATCCGGCCAGTCTCATCCAGCAAGACCTCAGTTTGTTTATCACCGGAGACGTTTGGACGGCGGCGGCCACGGCGAGCTCGGCCGCGGCGTCCGTCCGGGGCGGCCTGATCCCCTTAAAATCACGAGGCTCGGAGAGACGCTCTCGAAATTGAAAACCCAATTATAAAGCGGCGGGAATCGTGGATGTGAACCTCCAAACTGGAAGCCTAGAGGAACCTCCGAGAGCAGGGGTCGGGATCCTTTTTGACAAAAGCCAAATATACTGCTCAAAAAAATAAAGGGAACACTTGAACAACACAATGTAACTCCAAGTCAATCCCACTTGTGTGAAATCATAGTGTCCACTCAGGAAGCAACACAGATTCATTTTGACTTGTTTTAAGGACATTACATCAAAGTTGGATCAGCCTGGAGTTTGTTTTTACACTTTAATTTGGAGTGTGATTCCTAATCCAGACCTCCATGGGTTGATACAATTGATTTCCATTGATCATTTGTGTGTGATTTTGTTGTCAGCACATTCAACTGTGTAAAGAGCAAAGTATTTCACAAAAATATTTCATTCATTTAGATCTAGGATGTGTTTTTTAAGTGTTCCCTTTATTTTTTTGAGCAGTGTATTTCTTGATATATTTCATTGAGAGCCATGTAGTATTTTTAACGCACAAAAAATGAAATATGTCTCACATTTAATGCGACCCCTGGTGCTGCGAAGTATAGCATGTAAGACGTACCGCAGATCCAGATGCAAATTCCTCCGTCCTCGCAGCCTGGAACGCACGGTAATCATCGTCTTTTTTTTTCTTTGTCGCCATCTTTTCCGTTACGAGGGTTGATGCGGATGAAGTAATTGGCTATTTGATAAAATTAATTTCTTCACCTTTACAACGACCCAGACGTGCTCGGAAGCCAACGGTTCCCGGCCCGACTGATGGGTGACCAGTGATATTTATCTTCAAAACTAATTTCTTCTTCTTCTTCTTCTTCTTCTTCTTCTTCTTCTTCTTCTTCTTCTTCTTTCGGCTTTTCCCTTCAGGTGTCGCCACAGCGAGTCAACTTTCTCCATCTCACCCTATTCTCTGGATCTTCCTCTCTCACACCAACTACCTTCATATCCTCTCTCACAACGTCCATAAATCTTCTCTTTGGTCTTCCTCCAGACCTCTTGCCTGGCAGCTCAAATTCCAGCATCCGTCTACCAATATATTCACTATCTCTTCTCTGTCCATGACCCAACCATCTCAGTCTGGCTTCTCCGACCTTCTCTCCAAAACATTGAACATGTGCCGTTCCTCTGATAGACTCATTCCTGATCCTCTCCATCCTGGTCACTCCCAAAGAGAACCTCAACATCTTCATCTCTGCAACCTCTAGTTCTGCCTGCTGTCTTTTGGTCATTGGAACAGTTTCTAGTCCAAACATCATCGCTGGTCTCACCACTGTCTTGTACACCTTTCCTTTTATTCTGGCTGAAAGTCTTCTATCACAAAAACTAATTTCTGTTTACTTTAAAATGACACAGTATTAAGAAGAAATCTTCTTCTTTCGGCTTTCGTTGCCACAGCCAATCAACTTTCTCCATCTAAGCCAAAAATTATTATGAAGAAATATCACAAGTATTTTAGAATAAGTTCCAAATTGATCTTTTTCTTTTTCAACTCAAAATTGTCTGGGAGCTATATGGCATCACCAGAAGATCCATAGGTTCCTGAACCCTGGTCTACAGGCTTTGGTTACAGGCTCTATGCAACTTGGACACTTCGATACATGAACTTGTTCATTCATTCAAAATCTAGAATCGCCACCATTCACCCTCTCGTTCATGCGACTAGACAACGTGGGATCTCCTGCATGCTTCAGGACTGTGGGAGGAACCTGGAGGAACCCCACGCCGACCTTCTTGCCGTGAGGTGGAAGCGCTAACCGCTGCGGCGACGTGATTCCTCATGTGAAATCGCATTTAGCTGCGGTTTGACTTCCAAAGCAAAAAACCCCGGGTCTGCAAGACGTCCCCTTTTATTTGCCTGATATGAAAAGGTTCGCTTACTCCCGCCCTTGTTGTTCGACCCGAGGTCGCCCGCGGCGTCCGGCTTCACCTCCATCTCCGCCGCCGACCTGCAGGCTGATCGGACCACGGTTCGGATTTTAGCTGCATCCAAGAGCGATGTTGGAGACGGCGATTTTATATTCCCGCATTTAAGCATCCACAAGACCAAAATGCCAATTTGCATTAGTCCGACCACGACTGCGATCCCGCGGGCACGGCCGCCCCGATGTTCAACCAATCAGAATTAAGAGCCGGGAGATGCGGCGAACACATCTTTCTTCTCAGCGTAAAGTGTTTTTGGCACGGGCGGAAGTAAATCATCTGTCGGGCTCTTTCAATCCGATTCTAATCTGGTGTTTGCAGAAATGCCTGCGGGGAAATCCCTGATGGTATCTTCATTTGTTCGCAGCCATTGGCCCGTCGTTCTATTAATCCCTCCCCTTGTGAGATAACCGGCGGTTAATAGCTGGGCGGGGTGTGGATGACGGAAACCGGGGGCGTCCGCGGACTCAAATTGATATCAGCAACATTGCCTGCTCGCCGGGTCGGATCCGCTCTCGCTAGAAGAGGTCAGAAGCTGCCGTGGCGTAATTTGCAGGATTTAACGCGCAGATCGTCTCCAGGCTAATTAGCATTTCACGTAGCGGCGCCGCGATTAGCCAGTCGTCACCGCGAGAAGGTACCCGCTTCCTACCACGTGCGGGAGGTTCACCGGCGACCCCGGCTTGTCCAGACGCGTGAACGCGAAGGCGACGTGACGAGCGTCCCAGTGATGGACCCAGCTTCTCCTCCAATCACAGCTGGGATCTTCTCCGTCGCCCCACGACTAAGACCGCGGGATGAATGAATATATTAATCCCCCGGACCGGAGCTTTTTTTCCGCTGTGGCTCAGGAGGTGGTGCCGGCGGACTAATAATTGGCGGGTGAAGCGCTGACCTGATGAGCAGGGTGTCATCCTGCGCGGCAGCTTTCACAATGCCTGCACTTGTGATTGGTGATTGGAGTGACTGGAACACCAGAGGAGAGCGGTAAGAATACAGCGGGTTTATCATTTCATAACCTGCTTAAAAATATATGCCTGTTTCCCTCGTCTCCTCTCTTAAACTCTGTTTTGGCTTTTGCAGAGAGAGAGGGAAACGTTACGTGCGCTCGCGGATAGACAATGTTCCAGTCCAATGTTTATATAACAGGTCTGGGGGTTTATTACCTCACAGAGGCAGAACCTTTTAGCTGTAAGCTCTGCAGATGTCTGGGAGAGAAGCTTCACCACATCAAAACTCACACTGCGGGGCGACTTCGAAGACAACAGATATGTAAAATATTTCTACTATCTGTCAAGGATTCTGTCTGGGTAGCAACAACGGTTCGCAATTCCATCTTTCAGCCAGAAGGTCCTCGCTTGGTCATTCGTCCACCACTGAATGGCCATTCGTGTCCCTGCGAGTCCTATTCGTAGGAGTTTCCTTATATTTGTCCTCGGATCCGGCGTCCTCAGAGTTTACTTCTGAAATCTGATGATGTTTACAGTAAACACCGGATGTGGAGCGGCGCGGTGGTGAGTCCTGGACGTGGTTTCAGATTACCAGCGCTTCAGTTCCCGGCGGGCCGGTCCATTTGCAGCAGATCACACCAACACACCCCCCCCGCCACTGACCCGACTTCCTGTATCTCCTCATCGCCGACTGAGATATAAAGAGTGAAACGTCAACAAAGATTGTTAAAATGATGCAAAAACTTCATGATGTTCGATTGAACGTTAATAGCATCTTTTCCACTTCTTCTCCTTTGGGCTTTTCCCTCCACTGCCAATCCACCTTCTCCATCTAACCCTATTCTCTGTATCCTCCTCTCTCACACTAACTCACTTCATATCCTCTCTCATGTCGTCCATCCATCTTCTCTTTGGTCTTCCTCTAGAACTCCTGCCTGGCAGCTCCACCTTCAGCAACCCCCTACCCAGATCCTCACCATGGTTTGGACATGAAGAGAAGAGTGTTCAAGTCCAAACCATCTCAGTGATCACCTTGTCTCGGTCATACATGTCCTGCACCCCTGTGACAAATTCTTCTTCTCCATTGGGTTTTTCCCTTCAGGGGTCACCAACCGACTTCATATCCTCACTACGTTCATCCATCTTCTCTTTGGTCTTCCTCGAGACCTCCAATTCCAGCATCCGTCTATATTCACTCTCCCTCCTCTGTCCGAGACCCAACCATCTCAGTCTGGCTTCTCGGACCTTCTCTCCAAAACATCTACCATGTGCCGTCCCTCTGATGGACTCATTGCTGATCCTCTCCATCCTGGTCACTCCCGAAGAGAACCTCCACATCTTCATCTCTGCGACCTCCAGCTCTGCCTCCTGACCTTTGGTCATTGTCAGTTTGTAGATCATCTCATCACTGTCTCCTCCTCCTTTCCTTTCCTTAGGCTGATAGTCTTCTGTCTCGTAGCACCCCTGACACTTTTCTCCACCCATTCCAATTTGCTTTGGACTTAAAATCCTCCCCCTTCTTGAGCTCCACTCCCTGTAGCCCAGCATTCCAGCAATCCTCTCATTCACACACATATATTCTGTCTTGCTATGACTACACTTCACTTTCGAAGAGGAGCAACTAAGTTTGTCCTTTGTTCCAATGAATGACATCCCCATGAGCATAAAACCCCCCCTTTACACCTAATTTCTGCAGATCAACCCTCCATCTACACAACAAGCCCCCATAACCTTGACCTTCCTGAGAACCAGGCCGTTGTAATGGGAAACTCCCCGCAGGTCATTAGAAGGGAGGAAGCCTCTGGGATTTGGGTTCTCAAATGAAGAAACTCAAGTCCAGTTGACAAAACAAGAAGATTTCAACAATAATAGAAATAGTCCTAAATGCAACATGCCAAGAAAAAAAAAGAAGAAGAAATGCTCTCCTGTTATTAGCGCTCTCCTCACTTTGCAGAGCTGTCACCACACCACCGACAGCAACGGGGGGTTGTGTTGACCAAGGGCACTTCAACATGCATCAAACTCAGGGGGAACCATCTTGAACGGGGAGAAGGTGACCAGAACGGACCGCTGCGCCGTCACTTTTCTCACCTCTATTCTTAGAACACGAGGCCATGAGGAAATAACTGAACAATTTCCTTTTGTCGACAGCCCGACACCGGCGACACCCCCGTGAGATGAATGACACCTCCCGGCCTGAAACGGCCCTCTTTGCAGACCCGCCATTCGGGACATTACCCGCCGCCCGAAAGCGGTGACTTAGCGTCACGTGCGCGGTGGAGGTTCCTGGTTTTTTCCAAAACCGACGTGTACTTTCACACCCCTGGGTTGGAAAGTCCGGACCATATCTCAGAAGAGGGTGGTGGACGTCTGAGGAGATGTTCCCTCCCAAAAATGTACCATTCTCGGATGATGGCGGCTGAAGATCGCCTCGAAGGGATCCAGAGCCACGAGAAGAAGAAGCATCGGAGAGGACTTTCAGACCCGTGGAGAACTCTGACACACATCTGCCGACAGACGGTTTTCACTTCTTGAAGAAAAACACCAGGTCGCAGTCATGTTGGTTACATTTGATTCGTCAGCGAGGGTAAATTTTCTAGTCCTGGAAAAGAGCCATAACATGAGCCGAGAGGAGCATCGTTTATTTCCCGTATCGTCCGTCTTGGAGCAGAAATGAGTGAATTCATCTTGAAAAAACTCCGTCCTGTATTTGAAAAGCTCAACGCGACGGTTGATTTTAAATTTCCGAAAAGACGCGAGTGGATTTCGAGGGTGCGACTCAATGTCACGTGCGACCCGGCGATGGTTCGGGCCCGGGGGATGACGGACGGAGAATGAGAAGATAAAGGAAGTCAGATGAGGCTCCTGGAGGAGAAGCACTTTGAAAAGTATAAAAACGAAACCCTTCTATCTACCCAGTCCGAGGCCTGCAAACCCTTCTGACAAGTAAGTTCAGACAAATGCGTGTTGACGCTCCTCACCGCCGTAACATCGACCCGACTGGGCGAGGTCCTGATGCCTGCACGTGCACTGGGCCCCGGTTGGATTTCTGCACGGGGCCTCCCTGCCAGGGGCCTCCATGTTCTCTCCATGTCCTGGTGAGCTTCTACCAGGGCGACGCTTTCCTCTCACCGTCCAAAAACATGGAGGAAGTTGATAGGGAGCCGCTAAATGGTCTCCACTTACATAGCACTTACATCATCAGTTTCAAAGCCTTCTACTCTGGATCATATTCACCCCTTCACACACACACACACACACACACACACACACACATAGATCAAACCGCCAACTACCTCTCCTGCCAATCGTATTCCTCATTAAAACATAGGCAAGATATAAAATTCAAATTATTATCTATTATATTTACATTGTTTGTTATTGTATGATCATAATTATTCGTAAAGATAATAAGAATAAATTATCAATAAAATAACATTTATATTAAAAATAATGTAAATCTGATTATTATGTTGTTATTATCAGTTTTATGATTATGAGATGAGATGAGAACAACTTTATTTATCCCGAAGGAAATTGTTGTGCCAGAGTTTCAAGCAAAAACATACCAAAATAGATAATAGTAGGAAGGAGGAAGAATGAGAATGTCTTAAGAAGGTCTTAAGTACAAATACAAATATTATTAATATTATTATAATAATATTATTATACTATTATTATTATATTACTATACATTATTATATAAATATTATACAAATTGTTTTCCACCAGCCGCCACTCGTGCCAACTGCAATCCTCCTTAAAAAAGGCAAGAAATATATAAAATAATAAAAATAATTATGAATACTAGCAAAAATTACATGATCACTATAATAACCAATAATAGCTAAAATGGTTACGAATACTTCATTTATTATCATTATTTACGTTGTTTGTCACTTTATCGTAGTTATTCATAAAAATAAGAATAATAAATAATCAATAAAACAACACTAATATTAAAAATTATGTAAATGTAAAAAAGTGTATTTGCAAGTGTATTTGCAGTCCCTATGTCCTCTATTGTAAGTCGCTTTGGATAAAAGCGTCTGCCAAATGCAATGCAATGTAATGTAATGTAATGTAAAATATGATTATGATGTTATTATTGTAATTATCATCACAGTGTACGTATTGTTATTTGTTATTTTTGCAAAAAGTTAGTTTTGCTTGTTATTTTTGCAAAAACGTAGCTCGGCAGCGACGACGCCTGGACGGTCCGTCACTCGACCCTCGAACCCGCCGCCGCACCTCAATCGCCCCGAACAGACACGACGGCCCGGACGGGCGTTTAAAAGAGTCGTGCTTCGTTATCGGCGGGACTTTTCCCAGACTTTTCCGCTCTTTGATGAACGCTGGCTGTTGTTGACGCTTTCATCTCCTCCTCCCCCCCAAAAAAAGGGGGGTAATACTTACGCAAACACCCGCGGTTCCACATAAAAGGGCCGAGATATCTTAAAACTGACACGACTTCAAAGGAATCGAACACATTCAAAGGGAATCACAGGAAGGAGATTCAACCCGCTAGTCACCTGTAATCCACTGCTAATACTCGGTCCCCACAACCGCACATTAACATTCGCGTCATCTTCCGACATCAAGATACAGACGTGCGCGGGTCGTGATTCATCCGACGCTTAAAACCCGTCGTCGCGGACGCAAAAGGAACTCGCGGCACGTCGATATTTCTAACAATTTCATATCTTTACATAATTGGAGGTGCTTTGTCCGGATGGATTTGCGACGCCGGGGAAAGACGGATGCGCACACATTCCAGGATTATTCTGTGAATACATCAGTGTCATTACAGATCAGCAGCTGTTTTACAGTCGCAATCGTGCCCTTCGCCGGCATCCGCCGCCCCTTTTCCCCCCGCCGTGTCTCGCTCTTTCATCATTCCCGCTCTTTTGTCTCCGACGACCAGATTCTTTGAATTTCTTGCCTCATCCGGTTGTCTTGAAAAGGTCCGACTTTTGAAAAAGCGGAGAAGCGACTCGGACGTAAACAAGGACGGGGGAGGAGATGTACCTTCAAAAGTCCTTCTTTTAAAGAGAGACAACTAAACTAAACATAGCAGGTAAGTTGAGCGTTTAGAAAAACAGCATTAAATCCCAGATACGGCGCAGACGAGCGTTTGATAAAAGCCTTCGTCGTCGCGGCGACGATCCTCACTTATGAGAGCATCCCTGCTGTCACATCTTCAAAACTCCAAACTCTCTGATTGTTGTCTTTATAGAAACAAGTACTGTGACGTTAAAAAGAAAATAAAACCCCAAAACAACTCGCATAGATATTTTCCCCCGGCACTGCACTCACTTTTAAAAGCGATAATGGTTCCGTTTGGGTTTTGTATCATTTTAACCGTTTATCGAATGTTCTAAACAAATGAAACAGGCATTTTTGACATTAGAACAGAGCTCGGAAGTGTCTAGCTACCGTTCGGTTCCAGGAAGTAGATCCCTTTAGCTTAGCATTCCCGCAGGCAGCGAGGGACCTCGGGCTGCTGTGAAGTGCGCCCGAAAAAAAACAAACCAGCAAGGAAGAAGAGGAGGAAGACTTCCACAGCGTTCACGTCTTGTTATCTTCTTCACCGCGTGAACAACGTTATCCGTTAGCTAACTTCCACTCATTCTAGCACTAACGTAGATATTCTTTGCTGATTCTGTGCATTTTGTCCCAAGAGAACATTCGATCCGTGACCGGCTTACGAGTTCGACCAAACACCTATAACTTCCTATGGAAACCTTAAAAGATCCTGCATCTAAGAGCTGAGGTGGTTCTAGGTGGTTCTAGGTTCCTCAGCTGCCCTAAAGCTTCTTTGTGGCTCTGAACTCTTGCACTGCCAAACAAGCTCAAAGAGTCCAGTAGGATGTTCTTCGATATGAGCAGTTCGCAGCTCCTGCTCCCCGTGAAGCTTTTAGAGCTTAAGATTGCGGTCAAACGGCAGAATTTCCGGGTTTATGAACGACTCCCCGGGTCGGTTAATTCAACGTAATCGGCGGTCCTTTATATCGAGCTCCACGTTCAACGGCGAGCCGCGTATTGATCCCCGATCGTCTTCCCGTGCCGATGTTAATGAATCATTAACAGGTTCATCTTTCACCCCCCGCACGTTAAATGGATCTGGAAACAAGTCGATGGAGTTCATTAACGTTTTCAAATTTTATTGATTCCTCTAAAATCTGACATATGTTCCAGGGGGTTGAAAAATGGGAAATAGTACTTTTCTTATGATAGCATCATGATAAGGCCGATCCCCATACTTGTCTGCTGGATGTACAGGGATGTATTCAGCCTCGTCGTGGCGACCGTTTCCTTTTATGGAGATGTTCCTCCTGTCTTCTGAGAAGCTTCTACGGGTCCGGCAGACCGCGAGTGTCCGGAGCGGCAGCGCCGGGGGTGGATTTGTGCAGCTCATCCGAGTCGCTAAGGCTCAATGATAAATCCAAGTACAGATTTTGTGGATTTGCGTTCATTTCCTGTGAAATTCTTGCAGATGCTGAGCCTCACGCACCCAACGGAGCAATACCACCAGAAGTCAACAACATGGCACGGGTAACACCGGGTAGAAGGTGCTCAGATCGCCGCTGTCTGCCGCACTATTTCTTTCCTGGAACGCACATCAGCGGCAGCTCCTCCGCCCACAAACGTCTTTGGTATTGTCCGAAACCCAACTCGGAACTTGTAAGCGAACTCTGAACTCCACGGCGCCCTCTAGCGGACGCCTTGCTCAGCAACCAAGGGAAAGGACGCACGGGAAGTTTGAGCGCAGTGTCGTCTGAAAAGGTTTGGATCGGACGCTGTTAGCGTTAGCATAAACCAGCCTGGAAGCTAATTTGTGGACCCAATGGACGGCGAAGATGCTAGTCCACCTGAGCCGAGGCCCGGGCGGGAGTCGATGACTTCTCCGGGTGAATTAGAAGGCGCAGATAAATCTAGAGGTGGGTGCAAGGTGATGCCAGAGGCCACCTTCTCCACCCCTCGTCTTGGAAGTTGGACCACAGAGTCCTGACCTGAGGTGGTGGCTCTGCTGCTCCGGGCCTTCCAGTTGGTCAGAGGTCTTGGAGAGCTCATCATGCTCCTCAGGGGTGAAGGTGATGTTTCGCAGATGTTCAAATCTACTTCCAGCACATCAGAGTTCATCTTCAGAGACGCCGACAGGTGAATGACTGCGGACCTCCAGGAGGGACGGCGCCTTCGGCTGGCGAGGCCTCGGAAAGAAAAAGACTTGTCCTTTTTGGCAGGACGCTCCCGAGCTCTCGGGGGAAAATTGCGCTTAATCTTTAAGCTGCTCAAATTCCCATTTCCGCACCGGCGGCGGCTCGGCCTTTATGCTCCAAAAACCGAATCTTCACACCCTCTCGTTCCTCAGAATCTCCACTTTACACCAACAATCACGGGGACGGCGCAAACAGGGGAAGTGAATTGCGGGGAATTAAGATGTAACGACAAGAGCGGCTCCTTTTGTGCTTAAAATAAAGTAGAAGAATTGCGGATTCCATGCTAGGCTACCAAATGTCAACATTTTTACACTTTAATTAGATTTTCCTTTCCCAACAAAGCCCCCTAAAATGTCTCGGGGCGGTCGGAAGATTGATACGGCGCGGAATTACTTTCTCGTTGCCCGGATCTGACCCCGACGGGCCGTCGCATTTAATTCCCACGCAAAAATCAGACAGCGGCGATGATACTAATGCGAAAATATCGGCTATATTCAAGCGCTGTCTGCGCTGCGTGCTAAGCGGCGCAGACGGATGGGAGCTGACAAACCAGAGAGAGGCTGCAGAGACGTGCAGACAGGTGAGGCCGCTCCACCTTTGTTGCCGCTGATGATGATGTATGTCTTTGTGGGGATAAAAAAATAAAGCTGAGAACTGCTAATCTCTCCACTCTTATTATTGTTGTCAGTTTAGATTTATCCGCCACGTGTGTGTGTGTGTGTGTGTGTGCGCGCGTGGATTTGGCAGTCAATTTCATAGCCTTAAACACAGCCCGCGGGGCCCCGGGGGAAGCGCTAAGGTCAAAAAGGATCCATAAATAATCCCTAAGTCGGTGACTCTTCCGCTAAGTGTTCTTCAAAGAGAATCGATAGGATGTTGGGATTCAAACACAAAAACCTTTTCTTCTGCTTATCAGCAAAGCTCTCTCCAAGCACTTTCTGCTGATCAATTATTAAAATCAGCATCCCCTCCACCCCCTCCCCACCCACCAGTGTCAAAAAAAAAAACAAAAAAAAAACAGGAAGTCAGATTTATTCCGTGGGCTAGCGCTTCTGAGAGGCAATTTTTCATCTGAGTGGCCTTTAGCATTTCTTATTAAAATACATTATTGTTCTTGTAGATTTATTTATTCGACGTGATAGCTCATTAGTCAGATTAATGTAACGTACTCTCTTTCCTCTCTGGAAAAACCCACCGAGGCCTCGGCTCGGCTCGGCGGCAGATTAACGTTCATCTCTAATCTGCGCATTTTGGGCCGAAGCCTGGAACGGGGAACGGCCTCTCGGAGGCGTGGCTTCGTCCGGTTCCTCCCGTTTTTTCAGATACGTTTTTTCTTTCCAAACCGAAAAAAAATGAAGACAGGAGGTAAAGATTCCCTTCCCTTTGATTAACCCTCTCATCTGTGATAAGTTTAAACGGCCGCGGCGTCGCAGGAGGTCAGATGGAGGCAGAGGACTCGCTGTGGAGAACAGCAGGGGAGGGAAGAAGAGACGGAAACTGCTTTCTTGGCAGTAATTTTACCGCTAGACGAGTCGCCATCCGTCCATTCGTTCATTTTCGTTACCGCTAGTCCTGCGGTCGAGGTCGTGGGGGGGGCGGAGGGGGGCGGAGCCTATCCCGGCCGCGATTGGCCGGGAGGTGGATTCCCCCTGGCAATCAACGTACAACCATCCCCTCGCTCATCAACACGTCACATAAAAACATCCAGCTGTTCATCCTCTAATAATAATCCTCTCCAACCAATCAACCAAACCAAAGACAAAGGCTCACCTGGACAATCTCCAGCAAGCTACCAAACTAGCTTGCCGACCTGAGCAGGCTGGCTGGCTAGCTAGCTAGCCGGCTAGCCTCTCAAAACTCCAGATCCCGACGGCGACCTGAGCAGGCTGGCTGGCTGGCTAGCTAGCCGGCTAGCCTCTCGAAATTCTGGATCTCGACGGTGACCTGAGCTGGCTGGCTAGCTGGCTAGCTAGCCGGCTAGCCTCTCGAAACTCCGGATCCCGATGGCGCCTAGCGAGACGGCATTTCCATCGGCCGAAATCTTCTTGCTCCTCCTGCTCCACCATCTCTCCCTCCACCAAAAGTCCATCTCCGACATCCAGCTCCAACACTTGCCTCCTCACAGCAGCGCAACACTCAGCTGCGAAGCTCCTCCAGCTTGTCCCTGGACTGGCGCTCATCGCCACACTCTGCAATTATGGACTTCCTCCCAATAACTCTGTGTATGTTCTGTTCCTTCTGTTTTTTACTTGTGAAGCGTCATGAAAGCGCTATAAAAATCCCATGTATTATCATTATTATTATTATTATTAATTAATCGATCTGGCATTTTTTGGGTCTCCAAGAACCTCCTGCATGTTTTTGGACTTCCAGAAGAACCTGGAGGAACCCCACGCAGACACCAAGAGAACATGGGGACTCCGGCCGGATGAAGATCAGTGAGTTTCAGCTGTCCTCTCCTGGGTGCAGCTCCTCCTCCTCATGTCTTCTAGAATCTCCTCATGAAACCGCCACGGCTCTTCGCACGTCACCACATTTCTCCATCCGGCCAGCGCCATCATCCCATTTGTTCCTCCAATGAACACACTTTCCCTTCCCGACATTTTTTAACGTCTGCGCATTTAAAATCCTCACATCCGCTCAGAAATCGTCCGTTCGCCTTATAACCCGGTGTCTCATGTATGAGTTCTTGTTGCGCCAACCAGTTTTATGTGTCACACGGCGCTGAAACATCTGGCGAAATGTTTTAGCGTGACTTTGGTAAGCGACCAAGCCGCTCCGCTTGATTGACTGTCGGTGTTTTCCCACCCGATACTGGCGTTAAAGTGGGTCCTTCTTTGCAACATCAGATAACGTGAGATAACTATGTGGTGCTGGAATACAACCTCATGCTAACTTCAGGCGTCCGCCATCGCTGGCAACAACAAACCAATCAGAGAACAGCACGTAGCACGCTTCCCTCCGACAGGTTTTGTAATAGCAGTACGTACTGTGCTTCAACGCAATATTACTGAAGAACCCCTGAAAATGGCACCTGTTTACGAAGCGTAATTCAAACCCGAGGCTATCGGTCACGCAGCCGATGATGGAACAAAGCGGCCGCCAAAGAATTCAACATGAATGAATCGATGGGACGGGAATGGAGGACGCAAGCAGATGAAGTACAGAAGACCAGGCGGAGTTTCCGAGGGAACAAAGGGAGTGAATGAGATGAAAAAAGTTTGTCGCTTTATGTATGTAAATCTTATCATGCGGCTTATAACTCGATGGCGCCATATGGTCCGCAAAATACGGTACTTTTTCCAGACGCTTTGAGAAGTGCGGCTTTTACAACGATGCAGATCATTTATGGATTTTTATCGCGTAATTACAGCAGCTTCATTCCACCAACACCTTCACAGTTGACAAATGAAACAGTTTTGGTACATTTATGATAATTCTTCAGATCAGCCATTTTGCATTTTTTGCAAAAAAAACGCCATCATGAAAAAGACATGCAGAAATGCATTTGGTGCAGCTTCCAAGCTGAAAGCGAAATAGAGCTGCTGCACGTAAGTTCAACATCTGTATTAAAGAAAAAGCATTTGCGTTATGTACCGGTAGTTGTAGATGTTAACGTCATTTATTTCATTAAAAGTTTTCCAAAAAAATCTTTCTTGCTGCGTTAATATCTCATGCTTCTACTGGGACCTCTGCAGCTTTCAGACAAATGCGGCTTATTTGTGTACAATTTCTTTATTCTTTTAAGAATAAGTAGGTGCGGCCTATTTAAAAGTGCGCTTGATAGTCCGGATTTACAGTTTATGTGCTACTTGTTTTTTTTAATCATATATTCTTCTTAGGAAAGGTGGAGGAGACAGGGGTGAGAGGCTCTACAAACAGCAACAACGACCAAAAGACTGGAGGAGGAGCTGGAGGTTGCAGAGATGAAGATGTGGAGGTTCTCTTTGGGAGTGACCAGGATGGAGAGGATCAGGAATGAGTCCATCAGAGGGACGGCACATGGTAGACGTTTTGAACAGAAGGTCCAAAATTTTTGGGTCATGGACAGAGGAGAGATAGTGTATATTGGTAGATAGATGCTGGAGGCTCTAGAGGAAGACCAAAGAGAAGATTGATGGGTGTCATGGGAGAAGATATGAAGGTGGTTGGTGTGAGAGAGAAGGATCCAGAGAATAGGGTCAGATGGAGAAGGTGGATTGGCTGTGGAGACCCCTGAAGGGAAAAGCACAAGGGAAAAGAAGTTTTTGTGACAGGGGTGCAGGACATGTATGACCGTGACAAAGTGATGACTGAGAAGGTTTGGACATGAACGCTCCTCTATTTATGTCCAAACCATGGTGAAGATCTGGGTAGAAGGTTGCTGACGGTGGAGCCGACAGGCAGGAGGTCTCGAGGAAGACCAAAGAGAAGATTGATGCATACAGCGAGAGAGGATATGAAGTGAGTTGGTGTGAGAGAGGAGGATACAGATAACAGGGTTAGATGGAGAAGGTGGATTGGCTGTGGAGACCCCTGAAGGGAAAAGCCCAAAGGAGAAGAAGATTCTTGCAAAGCGACATCTTGATAGAACATGTGGATGCAGGGACGCCGCGGCAGCTCCCCTGTGGCGGAGCTAGCGACGGCGTGCTGCAGCCGGCCTCCACGGTGTCCTTGGTGGAGACAGATTTGTTTCTCTCTGAGATGCTCGCTGCTCCGGGTGTTCTCTCTTGCCAATCAGTGTTCTCTCACTGATTGGCAAGAACGCAGAGGAAAAAGGCTCCGGCGGCTGAGCTGCTGCCTGCACGCTCCCTGCAAAGCCTTCTTTAGCATTCGATTGTTTGGTGTATCATGAGTAGATGACATAATTTTAGCACACAGAAACATTTTGTGGTGAAACGGTCAATGCAGAAGGTCTCTGGTTGGATTCCCCTCCTCCACTTAGAGCGGCGCACATTTCCCTACCTCGGAAGAGATATACCAAAAATTCCTCTCCGGCTGTCAGAAGTGACACCTACATTTAGCAAGCGGAGGGAATAGAATATCCATGTATAGAGGATATCGCTAATAAGGTGAGGTAGATTGCTTTTCTCAAATGATAACACACTGCTAAAATGATTTGCTGCAATTTAATATTCACTTTCTTACTTGTATATTTGATTATTTTACCGCGCACTCTCAGCACCATCCACTTATTTTTACAACGCGCTCGGATCACTACCTACTTATTTTTACCATGCAGTCGTACTGCTATTTCATGATTTTTTTCTATGCGCTCGCATTACACGCACATTTTTACTGTGCACTCGCAGTACTTTCTACTTATTTTTGCCATGCACTCAAAGTACCAATTAATTATCTTTACTGTGCGCTCGCAGTACTATTTACATATTTTCACTATGCACTCGCATCATTTCCTACTTATTTTCACTATGCACTTGTATTACTGTCCACTTATATTTCCTATGCACTCGCAGTAATTTCGACATATTTTTACCATGCATGCAAAGTACTATTTAATTATTTTTACCCTGCACTTGAAGCATTATTTACATATTTTTACAATGCACACAAATTACCATCTGCTTATTTGTACTATTTACATGTTTTCACAATATATTCATAGGATTATTTACATATTTTTACTATGCACTTGCAGTACAATTCACTTACTAATACCCTGCAATCACATTACTGTTATATTATTTTTTACTATGGACTCAAAGTACAATCTACTTCTTTGTACCCTGCACTTGCAGTGCTAGCTACTGTCACTTCTGGATTATAACCCGCTACTTTTTCACACGCGTTTAAACAGCTATGCGGCTAATTTATAATTTTTTTTGGTAAAACGAGCTTCACGCCACCAAAACATGAGTTGAGCATGAAATTCTGAGGCCGTTCAATTCCGACACGGAAGAAGACGACATGCAGGGTTTTGGTGCGCAGGAGGAAGACCAAGATAGCGATCAGCTGGAGGAGGACAAAGCGTGGGATAGAAAATGGATGGACTTTTCCTTAACTTATTTGTTATTCATCTTTTTCATCAGCCGTGATACAGCCACCGTGCAGAAAAAAAACACTTCCAGTACGTATTTGTGAATATAACCGCTCTGTTTACACACTTAAACAACACAATGCTAGTGTTCCTTTTATTTTTTTGAGCAGTATATTTAATTGAAAGTCAAAAAAAAAAGTTTCCGGTGTAAATATGTTACAACGTGGCCCTTGGTCGTTTAAGTACGCAAATATTTATTTTGTTATTTTTAGCCGGTACGGCTTATACTCAGGTGCGCTAAATAGTCTGGAAATGTCAGTACTTTCCCATGCACTGGCAGCGGTATTTAGTGATTGTTGCTATGCACTTACAGTAGTATTTACTTATTTTTACCACGCACTCAAAGTACCATCGACTTATTTTTAGCATGCATTAGCCGTTCGACGGGAGCAAATCACGCAAAATAACCCGGTGATTTTATTGTCTGACGGTGCAGACTTTAATTTACCTCCCCGTCCAGGTCCACATGCAGCACAACACCCGACCCACGCCAGGACTACAATCCACCGGCATTAGCTTTAACCGTTAGCATTGTATTAGCTTTACGCCAATGCACAGACATCGCTCCTGCCGTGACTCCTAGATTCTCCTCTTCGTTCGGCAGTCGTCGCATCACCAGCCAGACCGTCTCGCTCTCAAAGTAGGACACGCCTTCCCTCCGGGGAGCCGCTGCCCGTCTCGGCGTCTCTTTGAAGAACTACTTACTCCCGAAGGTTTGGATTTCTCCAGTCAACGGCATTTGTATAAAACGCACTGTATCGTGGCGGCCCACCCTCCGAGAACAAGGTGAGACGATGTCGGTTTCTTTTACTATGTCAAAAAAAAAAAAAGGAGGAGAAAAAAAAATAAAATTGACAGCCATTACAGATAAACACTGTTTACAGAATGTTGTAATACTGGCTGTTTGAGATGATGTGAATCCAGTGTTTGATCACAGGCCCTGGGCAATTTTTCAAATCCATCGGCGCTACAAAACAGTCTGATGGAAAACACATTCGCTGTGCTCTGATAACAGATTATTACAACCCAATGAACAAACATTTGTCTTGTCGACATCTCCGGTATTAACTACTTCCTCGTGATTGTGATGCTATTTGAATTTCGCCGAGCGCCATTCCTCATGTCAAGCAGTCACTCTGGTATGTATTACTCATCGGATGCGGGGAAAAGACGCCGGCTGATTCCTTTCTGCATCAGATGCTGTTTAAGCGCAACGTCTCGGCTGTAGACGTCCCACATTTGTCCCGTCACCCTCTGTTTCTCGCCGCTCACCGGGGGATGCGTGGAGTCGCTGCTAAGGCGTTCCAACAACGCTAACGCTAAAATGAGCTAACGTGTAAATAAAAGCCGTGGTTTATTGTACTAAAGGGATCGAGAGAGAGAAATCAGTTTGAGTTCCAAGCCGCTCATCTCAGAGGGACCGTCGACGTCGAACCCTGGTCTGCAATCTCGGCGAGAAGCGTGCACGTCAATGTTCTCGCACGACGACCGAAAACCGGGGGTTATCCGATGAGCTAGCATGACCGGCTCGAGCGTCCCATCCCGTTCATTTTGGACGGTTCGGTTCAGAGAAAGAGAGACAGCGAGGACCAATCTGCGCCGTGATTGGCCGGCTGCTTCCCAGCTCTGAACCCCCCCCAATATGGTGGTCTACCATCCAACAACAGGAAAGGTCATAGCTAGCTGTGGTAGCATCGACCATTTTCTCTGGAGTCGTCTGCCGGGAAGAAGATCGACTAACTGCAGAGGAAGGCTAGCGCCGTCTTGGGGTCCCGTGATGGGAAAGAGGAGGGCGGTAGCTAAGCTATCATCTCTGATGAACGCCTCCCGTCCCGTGCAGAACATCATGACGGCAGCGAGCGGCTCCTTCAGCGACACACTCCTGCTCTCCAAGTGTGTGAAGGAGAGATTTGGCAGGTCCTTCCCGCCAGCTGCTGTTTCCACTATTTAACAGCCAGCTCTGCTCTCAATAGGCTTCTCTTTCATTCATTCATCTACTCACGGGTCCATGCATTGACTCGGACACCATAGGTGCAACCACATTCGCCGCTTTTGCACGTTTATATATTGTTATATATTGTTTAGGTGCAACGTGTTAATACAAGCCCGACCCGATTATATCCACTGCTCAAAAAATATAAGGGAAGCACTGAAATAACACATCCTAGATCTGAATGAATGAAATATTCTTATGAAATACTTTGTTCCCTCCATAGTTGAATGTGCTGACGACAAAATCACACCAAAAAGATCACTGGAAATCAAATGTATGAACCCATGAAGGTCTGGATTTGACGTCAGACTCAAAATGAAAGTGTAAAAACACACAACGTTGAAGAAATGTCCTTAATACAAGTCCAAATGAATCAGTGTTGCTTCCTAAGCGATTGACTTGGAGTGACATTGTGTTGTTTAATTGCTCCCTTTATTTTTTCGGAGCGGTATATATTCTTAACACTGTTTATTCTTAGTTCTATTTTTGAGAACTTTTCTGGCACTGTCCACTTTCTGCACTGAGCGGTTGAAATTCCTCCGCTGTGAGACGATTAAACGAATATTCCATCCAGTTGTATCTCCTTTTAGGAGAAGACACTGGCGCCTAAGTCACAAACACTTCCGTCTGATCTTTTTGCTTGTTTTATTTTATCCGAATCTTAGTCCGGGTAGTTTCGTCCGGTTTTGGTTGTAAACATCATTATTTCCATGGTGACCAGATGAAGACGACACAAAGGAGGTGTCCGTCGCATCATTTCAAGCCGCGTACTGGATTTGGTTCGTTCATCCTGATGTTGGGATGCGGTTCGTCCACGGAGGAAGTTTATCTTTGCAATCTCCGCTTTTGAACCCCCTCCAGCTCCACCAGCGCTCCTCCGCCGCTGTTGTTTTCTCTATTTTTTCTTTAGGTGATGCAATGTTTGTGTTTTTGGGCTTTTCATCGGCCCGCGGTTGAAGTCCTGCCGCATTTTGCATCCGGACCCTTTGGCCGAGTCACGTGGTTACGAAGAAAGAAAAAAAAGCAAAGAAGGAAGCGGTGATGCAGAATACGCTTGTATTTTATAAAAATATCAAAATCATGAATTAAATAAATGATGTAGAATCCAAGCTGCAATCCAATGAAGGACCTTCTTGCTGCATCACGCCGTCCTGTGACCAACACATGCACATGCTAATACATATGTGTGTGTGTGTACACAGTATACTTTTTTTGCCGGTTTATTCAAATCGGCAAGCGATCCATTCTTAAATGCTACAGACGGCTGAACAAAGATCCCGTGTTTCCTGGTGGGCTTTGCTTAATTGTTTAAAATGGAGGAGCCGCCGCTGGTCTGCAGACCCGGGAAGCCACGCTCAACCAGACACAATGAAACAGAGATGAGTAAATACAACGGACGACTGCATAAGACGCTGTAATTTTCTTAAATGCCACCGGAATTCATTTTAATAAAACGGAACTGTGAGGAAGAGAATAGAAATAAAATAAGATCCATCACATTTGCAGCGCCGGCTATTCTATCCACACCCGACACACCGGACTCTCAAAATATTGAGACATCGCGACCCTTCCGTCGCTTGTCTCGACCTCCTCCGGACAGGATTGATACTCTTATTAACCTCCGCTTTGTGTCGAGCTCACCTGCTCTCCTCCTGCCCTTTCACTCTCGGGACAATATTATTATCATTATTCAGCATTGATTTTTACATTACAAGCGCAGGCATACTTAAAAACAGACAGGGACGGCATAAACAAACACACACACACACACCATTGAGGTTAGCCTGGCTTTAGTTTATGAGCAGCTTCACAGTTTGGGAAGGGATTGAAACGTCAACAGTGAAGTGGATTCCACTCAAGGGACCGAGCTTTAAAAAGGCATTTTTCATTTCTCTTCACCACTTTTAGATTGTTTTTTTTCTATTTTTATTCAAAATGGCTGGATTTTCACATTTACTGTTCAAATAGTGAGAAGAGACGTGCGGTGAGGCTGCCGACTGTTGAGCCTCAGCGTAGATTGTGCAATGACGGCTGACTGCTGGCCTGCTCTGCACTAAGACCGCATTGCTGTCACTGTTTGTCACAGTTAAAATGTTTCAACACTTAAGCTACATGAACTACACTTCCAATTTGTCAACAACCGTATGTGCGTTACTAGTTTCTTGTGCTGAGCGATCAGAAAACGTCTGGATAGAGCCACTAAGTGAGGCACGCAGTTCTCCCGCCTCAGGGTAGGGGGAGCTCGTTTTTCCAAGGATGCTTCCAGATGGGATTCCGCTTAACGGACCTGGAAACTGGTTCCTCAAACTCACACCGGACACGAGGCATTCAGACGGTCACTCAATCATTCGGCTTCCCACATGAAGACACGCAAACACTCACACTCGTATTCACGCATCTGGACAACGCAGGCTCTCCAATGAACCTGTGGGAATTAAACTAGGGACCTTCAGCTGAGGTCTGTCTCAAGCTAGAAGGGGCTCAGAAATAGTTTCTTTTCTCTTAATTTTAATGACAATTTGAACAGAACGTGGCTCCGGAAATAAGACAATGATTTTCCAATGTCTGATGGAGATACCGGTGGAAAAACAACGATCCCGACCCGAGCGGCCCACGGCGCCCGTCGCTCTCTAGGGCAGGCGAAGGACGTTTCATCGAGCGTCCCCTTGTCACTGCCGATGCGGCTCTTCGGAAGGAAGAGGTTAAAACGCCGAGCCCTACCCGGGTAAACACCGCAAATAGAAAAAGGTTTAAAAGTCAGTCGGCGGTGTTTACCTAAGCCGTCACGACACCCTGACATCCGACACCGGCCCTAAAACAAACGCTCTGCGGCGGCGTGAGCGAAGCGAGGGCGCAAAAAGGAAGATCCTCGCACGGCTCAGACACAGCGGAGCTTATCTAACGGACCAAATGGAAAGGTTTTATTCGAAGATGAATAGCCGGGCACGGATTCCTCCCCGTCAGTGATCACACAACTGCTACCTTTCACTACATCACTGCAGTACTTCAGAGTCTGACAGATACACGCCGCTGTACATGATTAAAAGAGTGCTAGCGCAGCGCACCTGGAGTTTAAGCGTCTTTGGGAAGCTTGCAAAGGGAAGGGTTTTCGGTTCGGTTTGCGACAAACGACGACCTCCGGCCGTTTTGGGGCGCGGATAGGCGGGATCCCAATAAAAGTTTAGCTGGGGAATCCGCCGACGACCACGTCGAAACAGCCCTTCGGCGCCGCTTTATCGTCCAAATCTGCCTTTCAAACCAGTTAAACCAACAATGAATGATCATATTAGCGAAAACAACGGCGCTGCCCTGCAAACACGGAGCCAGGCGGAGATGAGAGAGCGGTGACACTGCCTGGGAGATAACAACTTATGCAAAGCGAGGAGCCCCTCCGGATCCATCCTGCTCAGCTTTCACCCGCGCTTTGAACTCCACGGGAGGAATGAATTTTCCATCAGCCGGGTTTAATACGGAGGGCGAAACCGCGGGTTCAGTCGACGGAGCCGAAGGTTCGAGACGCCGACCGTCTTTGTGAAGAAATAAAACAGGGAGACGTTTCTTAATGAAAAAGGTCCGTTTAATAATTCATCGGCTTTGCCTTTTCCCGCGAGATATCTCGCCACCGTACCGGCCCGGTGATCGATGTTTCTATCCGCCGCACAGAAAAGGAGGCCGTCTGTTTGCTCACCTTCCTGCGTGGAGTTTCCACCTTCTCCCCGGGTCTCCTTGGGTTCCTTCGGGTTCCTCCCGCTGTCCGAGAAGACGCAGGAGGTTCAGCGGAAACCCGGCATTGTCCGGACGCGTGAATGCGACGGCTAACGGTCTTTTTACGTGACACACCGATGGGTCATCACGTCACGCCCGTTGACAGCTAGGATAGGCTCCGCCCCCCCGGCTGTATAATTAACAAATCCTTGAATGAGTGAAAATACCGGAAGTTTCTTTCACCGCGCCTTCTGATTTTGAGGCTCCGCTAACATGGTGTTCGTTTGCCCGAGCGAGGTTTCCTCCGATCAGAGGGTCGTCGGTTCGATTCCCGCCGCCTCCGTGAAAGGGTGAACGCCATCTGGTGTGAAGCGCGTCGACCCTTTTACCCATTTTTGACTGAACGCATCTCGTATTTACATCTTCACGCCAGCCGGACGTCTCTGCAGAAACTGAAGAAAAGCTTCAAAAATACGCGGCTTTCTCTCGGAGCCTCCATAAAACAAGATGTTAACATGCGTGCTACAAGCCCACGTGGAAGAAATCGCTGGAGACGTCCTGCGGCGCAGGGGGCCGTGGCCTGCATGCATCCGTCTTCTGTTCATCATCGAATAAATGTTGCTTATATTTATGTGGCCCCCGGTAATGTCGAGCGCTTTCATTTCAGACGCCAAGATCCCCTCGTTCATTATAACACCGCTGCGCAACCCATGCTGCTTTCGCTGTCGTTACCCGGCCGTGCAAAATGTACACAATTTAGAATGAGCGCTTTATTTTGTCATTTACAAAGAAACGAGACGGAGAGGATGAGCTTCGGCCGAGACCCGACGCCTTTTTCCGCAGACGGACGAAACGCAGCCGCAAACCGAGCTCTCGGTTGCGGGGAAGCGGCGAGCTGAGCCGAGCCTGCTGAGGCTATTTGCCGAGATAAATGGCGAAAACACTTCAGCGTCACCTCAAGATGAAGCCGCGCAGGCTGGAGGTCCCTGGTGGGAGGCAGCTTTGTTTTCGGCTTCCATTTTGAGAGCGAGTAGATGTATGTCGCTATAGGACGCGTGGATGAGAGGGTGAACGATTGGAAGTCTGGATTCGATGGTTAATTGAGAGTGAACGGGTGTCTATTTAGAATACATCACTATAGTCGGTGAGGTGCAGTCAGGGGAGGCAGGAGAGGCCGTGCCTCACTTGCCAATCTCAGAAAGAAAAAATCTAACGTGAAAAAAAGATGGTTATATTCATCGGTGATTTGGTAGTTTTTACTTAACTGCACCAGCTTTTTATTCAAAACGGTTGGATTTTTCGCATTTATTTGTTCATTTACTGAGATGAGACTTGCGGTGAGGCTGCCGACTATTGAGCCTCAATGTAGCTTGCGCAATTCCAGCTGACTGCCGGTATGCTTTCACAAAGACCGCATTGCTGTCTCCCTGTGCGTCGCCATCGAAATGTTTAAACGCTTTTGCTATATGAACTACATTTTTTTGTCAACAACCGTATATGTGTTACTAGTTTCTTGTGCTGAGCGATCATAAAACAGCTGCCAAGAGCCACTAAGTGAGGCACGCAGTTCTCCTGCCTCAGGGTAGGGGGCGCTCGTGATTCCAGGATTTTTCTTGCGCCGACAGCAAGCTAAAGTTAGCTAGTCAACTGCAGACAATCATTTATTTTGTATTATTTTGTATTATTCTGTCCTCACTTTCAAAATGGAGGATTATATTTCCAAACGAGACAATTTTCTAAATTGAACTCACACGGACTTCATTTATAAGTAAAGGTTAGACCATAATAACTCTTGTTTTAAAATGAAATGTGCTTTTTTTCCGTGCTACACTTTGTATGTGTGAAGAAAAGCCGATATGAGAATTTAAACATGACTCGTTAACTGCTGCCAATCAAACGGCGAAGAAGCGAGGTTGAGATGTTTGTAAATCTGATTGTGATGAAGTGAATTTCAAGTCAAGTCAGCTTTATCAAAAATTTCTCCGCATGTACCGAACATGCAGAGGCGTAAAGTGCACTGTTGCATTGAACTGTAAACATGAAACCGGGCGATATGAAGTATAATGTGCTTGCGGATGTGCCAAGATGGCGGCGGCGCTTAGACACAGCGGCGCCTCGCTCTCCTGACCGTGCGGTGATTTATGGCACTGCCCACGGCCCGGTGACTGACCAATCGGGTTGAACCTCGCCTCTCGTCCAATCACAGCCGGGACAGGCCGACCGCAGGACTGCGTGATCTATTCATTATCGATAATGAATGAGCGAACGCTTAACTGGCCGGGAACTTAATATCCTCATAGGAAAAAAAAAAATCCAGAGAAGATATTTACTGCTTCATAAAAAGCATGCGATTAAGTTCGAATTTTTGAAGTCCGAGTAATCAGTGAACTCGGCCCCGGCGTTTAAATCCGGAGACGGTGGCTCCGGATGACGGGCCGGGTTCAGGCCGGCGGGGCGATCGGCGCCCGGGGCCACCGGGAGGCGGCTCAATACTTGCTTTTTCTCCAGCACCCGAGATATATCCCACACTGGCTTTCTAATTTAATATATGACCTCTCACCGGGGTGTTTTAAAGTCGTCCAGCGCAGATCCTGTAGCTTTATGTCTGGCCAATGACAGACGAGCCGCGGAGGCAGCAGCGAGACAACTTGCCCGAGGCAACGCGCCGCGCTTTGGTCAGCCTGCAGGGGTGAAGCGCCGACGCCGGGAGAATGAGGATCGCATTTCTATATCCGCGGCGTACATGATGGCCCCGGCCTTTAGAAAGCAGCCACGTGTTATACCGAGGTAAACAGAGCGAGATCATTAGGATTCTCACAATTTATCCGGCTTAAGTCCGACCGAGGGCATCGACTCGGCCGATGGCGGCTCAAGGAAGCGCGTATAGAAGGCCGGGGCGCGGATACAGCGTGCACGGCGGCGGTGGGTGGAAGGAGGTTTATATCTGAGCGAGAAATAGACATCAGTGTCGCTGACACCAAAGAGAAGCCGCGAGAAGACGGGAACTGTTTCTATTAATTTCTCCCACGATTTGTATTTTTTTTTTGTTTGGCTTTTTTAGAGCTTTTGCAATGAGCCAACGCAGAGGTTGACGTGAGAGTAAGAGACAGAAGAGCAGATCTGAAACGGCTTTGCATTTGAATCCGCACATTAGAAGTGGCACGTTTGAGAGCGGTCGTTATCGAGAGCACGAGTTTGATGTTGGAAAGGTTGCACGGTGTTAACGGGAAACATCTCCAGGAGCAGACACGGAGAAGGACCGCTTTTGGTGTTTCTTGTGTTTCTACTTGTCTCCCGCCATGTAATATTAGCCGCTTGTGCATGGACACGTTCTGAGGACGCAGGAAGTAGCCTTTTTCATAGCTACCGTTTGGCTTAGCATCCCTACAAGCAGTGAGGGACCACATCAAGCGCCACTTGCAAAAACAAACCACCCAAGAAGGAGAAGGAGAAGACGGCATGGAGATCATGGAGCTGGAAGCCGCCGCCCCGTTAGCCGTTAGCTATTAGCACTTATTCTGGTCAACATGTAGATGTTCTCTGCGAGCCCTTCAAACCCCTCTGAGGTGCAGCAAGACAGAAGAGCTTGGACCTCTTCGTGGCTCCATTTCTTGCTGCTTCTGTGCATTTCGGTGCCAGAAAACATCTGACATGCAACTACCATCTGGCACTTCAGGGTCTGCAAGAAGACCCTGGCAACAGGCGTGGCTTACGAGTTCCACCAATCGCTCAATTTGCCGCATCTTAACTCATGGCTGTCATGGACATTTAGGTTCCAGGAAGTAGCCTACTCCTCCTCCTCCAGAGGAACCTGTTAGCTTTGCATTCCTTCAGCGTTGATGGACCACATAGTGAGCGCTACAATGTGCACCTTCAGCTCCACACGCCATGGACACTATGGAAAATCAGA
This sequence comes from Fistularia commersonii, assembly GCF_037954325.1. Classification (NCBI taxonomy): domain Eukaryota; kingdom Metazoa; phylum Chordata; class Actinopteri; order Syngnathiformes; family Fistulariidae; genus Fistularia; species Fistularia commersonii. The sequence continues at coordinate 15,556,943 of NC_141301.1, forward strand.
TGGTTGTTGGAGTGTTTCTGTTTATTGTCTCTTTGCACTGCTTGGCCGTGCCAAGAACCCTGTGTTGATGTCTAAAATAGATGTTTGTCCCCGAGCCCTGGAAACCCCTCTGAGGTGCAGCAGGACAGAAGAGCTCGGACCTCCTTTGTGGCTCCACTTCTTACTGCTTCTGTCCATTTTGGGGCCCAAAACCATCTGAAGTGAGTGCAATCGTGTTTTAAACGCGAGGAACATCTGGCAATAACCGTGGCTTGCGAGTTCCACCGAGCACCTCTGAGTTTCTGCGAAGGCGTAAGAAGGCCCTGCATCGGAGTAGGAGCTTAGATGGTTCCGGAAGCTGGAGGCCCACGATGCCTCGTTCCTCTGCCGTCTGATGCACCAAGAAATGAGCCTTGTTCCTGAAAAGGTTCATCAACTGAAAAAAAGGTCCTGCACCAAAAAGGGACCAGTTACAGGCCAGAAACATAAAGAGGTGGAGGAACTCCTCTGCAGACCAAAGCAATAAAAGACCAATCAGACGGAGACGATTAACTGTCCACTTGTGCAGCCGCTCTCATAAATAAACAGCGCAAACCTCTTACTTATTGATGACTACGCTGGTAATACCAACTATTACTTATTAATGCTCTGCACACACACACACACACACACACACATCCGGGGTTTTCATTTTCGGTGAAACTTCGGGGACCCGGCGTCACACACATGTGCTACATTGCGGTCCACAGCCGGGGGGTTGGGGGGGGGGGGGGGGGTTCGCTGCCCTCCAGTTATGCCCGTTATCAGACGGCTGATTAAATGTTAACAAAGAAGACATTAGAAAGCCAACGGGAGACAGCTGGTGTAATCTTCGCGCGGTGGAGATGTCAGGCCGTCTTTCTGAGTCACTGCCAAGAGCCACAATATGGCCACTGAAAATTGCACTGCATGGACAATTTGCCCCATTGTACGGCGAAAGGGCTCTCGAGGGCCGCCGAAGACGTACCGGAGCGTACGAGGAGACGCTTTTGTGTTATATATGCGACGGCTCTGTTGTCTGTCACAAAACTACATCTCCGCGCCGCAACTCAATAAAAATCAGCCAGCGATTCGGAGCAGGCGGCGGAGTTTAGCTTGAAAATGACAATATGGAGGGCGAAAGAAAGAAGACGGACGGCGTTTTCTAACCTCCGTCCATCACGATGTGTTAACGGCATCATCGGGAAAGACAGGAATCATTACGGCCTCCCATGAGCCGATACTCCAGCGGCTCTCCGTTCCAGAGAAAGCATCTGTTAAGAACAATCGCGCTAAGAGGTAAAGCATCTCCACTTAGAGCGTTTTCACACCTTACAGAGCACTTTGCACGCTCACAGCGCCGCTATGCGAGGCGCTAACCGAAACGACGGCAGCAGCTCGGGTTCCAGCTCTCGAGAGGAGCTCCGGTCTGGAAGCAGAACCTTAACCACCTGGCCGAGACATAAACCTGCAGGGATTTAAGTTCAACATGATGTTTATGGGATGCCGCGGCGTCCGGTCGTGCGGGGAACCCCCCCCCCCCCCCCCCCCCCCCCCCCCCCCGGAGGTTAGCTCCCGCTCCGGTTAGCTTTGAGCGAGCGCAGATCCGGCACCGCAGACGGTGCATTTGTCATTGTCGGGGGAAAAAAAAAAACAAAAAACGCAGGAATAAATGAAATCAAAACAGCGGTTCCAGTTGTTGTGCTTGTTTCTGCACTCCGGGAAAACAAATCTTCGGGGTCGACCGGAACGTCCAGCCCTCCGCTGGAGATTTTATCCCAATCAGCTGAAATCTCGTGGACGGAAGAAGAAGATGCACGAACATCCGTCCTACGGTCAAATCCTCAAAGGGTGCGTGTTAGATTTAGGATTTCCAGATGAAGACGGAGACGCGTAATATCGTTTTCTTCTTCCAACCGTGCTTTTCTTTTTTTTTTTTCCTCCCTTTCTTTGAATCATGCGTTTCATTCATCAAACCGGGTGACCTCTGTCCGCTGCCCTTACCCACATCCACAGAGCCCGGCTATGATGGATGCCTTATTAGAGTCCTTTATTAGTGTACTTTAGCCGGGAGATAAACTTTGTAATTAATGTCTGGGTTTGAGTATATCTCATTTATTTCAATTGGATAAAGGTGACTCTTCCAGCCGACCAGAGAACAATGGCCATCGGAGGAGACAGCGGCTTGGCAGCCGAGCGGAGCCTCGGAATGCTGAATAACAATCCCGCCATCCATCATGGCGGTGGGGCGGCGGCGGCGGCGGCGGCGGGGCGGCTGGGCTCGGCGTGGTTTTTTTTTTCCTTTTTTTTTTTTTTTTTTCCTCCCCGTCCGGAGAAGAAACTCGACGCAGCACTTGGCCAAAAAAAAAAAAAAAAAAAAAAAAAACATGAGAGATGGCAAATGTGAGGGCGGAGCAGAACGGATGATTCCTACTTCACCGCTTCCGTTATAACTCAAAGCACTTTAGCCGCAAGTCCGGCGCGTCGCCGTCACCCACGCCTCGGTGTTACCCACAGATCATTAAAAGCGCAGCGGTGAGTTGTGTTCACTGATGACGGCGGCGGTAATTTCCCGCGTCAGCCCGGCCCCTCCTGTTTACTTAACCTTTCTGCGGCGCTCATTAACTCACCAACATCGGCAAACTATGTCGGGCCGCCAAGGGCAAATGCAACGGGCAGATGGAGCCGAGCCGAGCCCATCGCTTAGCCGGGCCGAGGTCACCGCGCCGTCCCGCCGGTCCCGACTCTTCGCTTTAAATCTGAACATGTCATTCCATTATTCCCGCTGCTGGCCATAAAGCCGGCAATAACCGCTATCTCGCTACCTTTCATTCTCATTTAGGGATAAGGCCAGGTGTAAATCAGCACGGGGAGAAATCTCACTCTGACAAAGATGCCCTTTTTTTTTTTTTTTTTTCCTTCCCTCCATAAATACCCTTCAGTGTATCTCCGTAAGAGAGGGTGAAATGCAAACCCAGCACCGGGGGGTAATGGGATATGCAGTCATTCATTCTGCTGCCGGTTCATGCTCTGCGGCCAAATGACGTCTTGGGACACGGCGGCTGCAGGAGCACCTTGTGAAATCACACCTATTATTAACCCCGGAGAAGGACGGCAGTCCGGAAAAACAACAGAACCACCACGTCACATTCAGAGACACCGGCGGGTTTTTGGAGAAGCCATGGAGACACGTCTCGACAGATCTCCTTCAATATCTCAATATATCAGTATCTCACTACCTGTGAGATGTTGGGCCGCGTTCAGGAGCAACAGGAACGGTTTGCAGTTCCTAAAACCTCCTCAGGATGTTTCTTGGCACATCTGGACGGCGGCGGAACCAGGAACCGACCGTGGACCTCAGCTCCTGGAACCATCTCAGCTCACAGGTGCTCAGAGGAACCCATAAGCCACGCTCATTGCCGGATACAGATGGTTTCTGGCACCAAAATGGACAGAAGCAGGAAGAAGTGGAGCTCCGAGGAGGTCCAAGCTCTTCTGTCCTGCGACTCCTCAGAGAAGTTTCGCAGAGGAACATCTACATGTTAGACATTAACACAACCTTAGCTGGCTATCAGGGTTCTTCACACAGCGAGGCGGCGCAGGGAGAAGGTTAAAAACACCCCAACCATCTGATAGATGGTTATTATTCCATGAACGCCACGGCAGCTTCACAGCTTCATGTGGTCTTTGTCTTCTCCTTCTTGGGCGGTATGTAGGTGGAGCTGAAGGTGCACGTGAGGGAACGCAGAGCTAAAAGGTTCCTCCGGAGGACGAGGAGGCGCTTACTTCCTGGAACCTAAACGTCCACCAGTCAGTCATTTATTGTCATTTTCTCCACTTGTGCTGGACATGCAGAGGGATCGAGACGTTTCTCAGATATAGGCTGATATTTGACGGCATGAAAGAGCAGCGGCGGGATAATTTTGTTTTTTGTGCAAAGGTCAGTTCCAAGTAACGTGATTGCATTTGGACAATAGCAATAGACAATCCTCTAATACAAACCTACTAGCAGCACCTTTTGCTCGCTCTAAGCGATCTCAGGCAAAACTGTTCTCAGTTCTACTACCTCGGTGGTGGAACAAACTCCCGGAAGCAACAAGACCAGTATCATCTCTCTCAACCGTCAGGTAACAGGTAAAAACGTTTCTCTTTCAGGACTTTTTACTGCGCTGATGCCCCAGATCAGGTTGGCAGCAAGTTAGGCTATGCAGTGTGTGTGTGTGTGTGTACGTTTTATGTGTCTCTGTCCAAAAAAAAAAAAAAAAAACCTCACTAACCCAAGCTTACTGTTCTGTATATTTCCCGTGCATCTTGTATTTGCAAGTGTATTTGCAGTCCTTATGTCCTCTATTGTAAGTCGCTTTGGATAAAAGCGTCTGCCAAATGTAACGTAATGTAATGTAATGTAATGTAATGTGATGTAATAGCAGGATGATGGTTTTGCTGCAAAGTAGCAGTAGCACAAAAAAAAAAAAAGTGACAGTGATGAGTTAGCGTGCCGCAAACTAAGCCACGCAATCCCACATCAGAAATAACATCCTGTCAAATTGTCACACAGAACCGGACAAACACCATGAAGAATAATGAAACTTCTATCGCGGCGTAGTTCAAATAAATAAATAAATGCGTGTTAGAGCAGTGTGCACATTTTAAAGTGCCTCCTCTCCTGTTTGCTCTCCCTGATGACCGGTTAAAGCAGATGGCCGGTAATGTCAACGCTTGCAGGAACTTTCTCTCCTAAGCCCAACTTAGTGTCTGTCAGGTCCCACCGGTTATTTGAAATGCTCACAAAAGGTCATGTCTGCCATGTTAGAGCAAACAGGAGGTCCGTTACACCAACATGTTTTGCCTGTTCCAGCCTCGCCGGTGCCCCCGGTTTGTTTAACCGGGCCCGTCTCCAATCAGTTAAACCGGCGGCAGCCACCCGGAACGCCAGGGCGGCAGGTGAGCGGCGGCCGCCACCCGAACCCCGTCCCGTCCCGGGGACGCCGACGGGGACGCCGTCCTCGGGACCCCCGGTCGCTCCCGACGGCGACGCGGGAGTGTGAATGGGATCTGGTGTGAAGCGCCTCCGAAACCCGAGGTGATAAAAGCGCGATATGGGCGGAGGGGTCGGCCGGCGCCCCGTCGAATATATGCTGCGCAAAAAAAAATAAAGGGAACGCTTCAACAACACAATGTCACTGCAAGTCAATCCCACTTGTGTCACTTAGGAAGCAACACTGATTCATTTGGACTTGTTTGAAGGACATGACATCAACGTTGGTGTGTTTTTACACTTTCATTTGGAGTGTGACTCCAAATCCAGACCTCCATGGGTTCGTACTTTTGATTTCCGTGGATATTTTTTGTGTGATTTTGTTGTCAGCACATTCAACCGTGTAAAGAAGCAAGAATTTCACAAGAATAATTCATTCATTCCGATCTAGGATGTGTCAGTTTTGGGTTCCCTTTATTTTTTGGAGCAGTAGAAGAGATGTGATCTTTTCCATGGTATTTCCAAATATTTTAACCCTCAACCAACCTCACTCAACCCTTTACCAACCTCCAAAAAACTGTTATCAACCCACCGTCGCCTAGGTTACAATTCCCAGACTCTATGAACCAATCAACATGAGGAACAGAACAACGTGATCAATCGGCCAATAGCACGCCGAGTGCGGATCTACTGCGAGTTTGCCTGCTGGGTATCTTTTAGTTGAATTTTTGTTTGATTTTACTTTTTTTTTTTCTTCTTAAGCTAGAATATGGCTATTTCATCCCCCCCCCCCAAAAAAAAAAACAAATACTACGAAGAAACACGGAAGAACGATAAATCACAAAAACCGGATCACAAAAAAAAAAAAAATCCGTCAAGATCCGATTCAAGATTCTTTTTCGTGACGAACGGATCAAATTTGCAGATAGCGGCTCTCGGGTTGCGCGGAATCAAAACCAGACACAAAACAACCTTAAAAGGAAGAACACGGCACAACAATGCAACTACACAATCTCTGGGTTTCGAGATTGAAGATAAAATAACATCTCGAAAAATAAGTAGATAAATATGTAGAAAGAAAAAAGTAGAAAAGTTCGAGAAGACTATGTACTGTATGTAGGTGTGCGCGTTCCTTAGGGATTAATGCACAGCACTGTATGGAAGGGTCAAGTGTTCAGGGTTGTGCTGAATTTAGTGCGATGGCCGCGATACACAATTGATTTGTTTGTAAACACAACGTTCCCCGCATAATTCTAGTTTATAATCCATCTAACGCTAGTCGTACCTTGACGTAGGAGTCGGATCGGTCCCGCTGGAGAGCTTGTAACTCCATTTACTTGTATATCAAATTAAACTTCCTCATTAGAACCAATTGAAATGCTATTAATCCTTTCCGGACCCCCGGTTTTTACATAAAAACACTTGTTTTTAAATAAGAATAATGAACTTTATAAATAATAAATAACGTATAAAATTTAAAAGAATAAACTGGTTTTATTTAGTGTATTTACCTTGAAGATGGGACGCAGATAAAAGCAGAGGAGGTTGGCGGAGTTAGCTTAACTTACACACTTGATGCTATAATGCTATGCTAAATGTTACTTTCCAGAATCCAGGATCAGCTCTCAGATCACAACGTCAGGACCTTCATGTGATGAAAGTTTAAGTTCCGCCGTTTGTTTTCAGTCAGAAGTCGGCGTTTCAGAAATGACCGAAGCATGTAGCCGCTAACTCCGAGCGTCGGAGGAAACAACAGGACGCAACGCCAGGAGGAAATGGCTTTGCAGAAACGTTGCATGAAAACAAAATGCGTGCAAAGAGAGGGATCACGGATGACCCGAGACTGAACGTCTGCGACGGAGCGCATCCCCCGTAGGTTGATGGGGAGATGGAAGCTCCCGTGGGTTCGTGCAGAGACCCAGATCATCCAAATACCTGCCGCACGACTTCACCACGCGAGAAACCTGATACGAAGGGGCGAAACCGGCTCATTTTAGAGATGAAACCCAAACATTTGGACCTCACCACCTCACCACCTCACCCATTTGCAAACTCTTGTCTTTTTCTACCCGTGTTGGTCTCGGCCCATTCGTATCCCTCCTGCTGGAATCCAACCGGGGACCTTCTGGCTGGGAGCCGACCTCCATGCCGCCCCTGCACTTTCTGTCTTTGTAAAGTGAGTCGCTCTCTGACACACCGAGCCGCTCGCACTCGCATTCACACCTCCAGATAATTTAGAACCGTCGATTAACCTCCAGCAGGTTGGAGAAGGAAGCCGGATTAGGTGGAGTGGACCGCGGGGCGAGAGGAGAAGGTGCAAACGCTCGCCGCCGGGTTTCCTCGGCCGCCGGCGCTGCCAGGTGAGAGAGGGTGTTAATCTCTGCGAGGCGAGAGCGGCGGCGGCGTGCTGCGCCTCTATCCCGCTACCTGTTTACATTCATAGGGGTTCGTTCAGCTGAGAGACCATTCAGACCAGGCACTTGAGTGTACATGAACATATGCATGTGAGTAAGAAAATAACAGGTGGAGCTGGAGACGAAGGAAATTGTGAATCACTCGATTTAGTTGATTTGTTTTGCTAAAACGTACGTGCATGTATGTGGAACTCTCCTTCTTCTTCTTTTCCCTTCAGGGGTCTCCACAGTGAATTAACCTTCTCCATCCAACCCTGTTCTCTGGATCCTCCTCTCTCACACCAACTACTTTCAGCTCAACCTTCAGTAACCCTCTACCCAGATCTTCACCGCGGTTAGGAGCGTTCATGACCTCTTTGTCTCGGTCATACATGTCCCGCACCCCTGTGACAAATTCTTCTCCTCCTTTGGGCTTTTCTCTTCAGGGGTCTCCACGGTGAATCCACCTTCTCCATCTAACCCTATTCTCTGGATCCTCCTCTCTCACACCAACAACTTTCATGTCCTTTCTCACGACATCCATCAATCTTCTCTTTGGTCTTCATCGAGACCTCCTGCCCAGCAGCTCCACCTTCAGCAACCCTCGACCCAGATCTTCACCACAGTTAGGAGCGTTCATGCCCAAACCACTTTGTCCCGGTCATACATGTCCTGCACCCCTGTGACAAATTCTTTTCCTCCTTTGGACTTTTCCCTTGACGTCCATCAATCTTCTCTTTGGTCTTCCTCTAGACCTCCAATTCCAGCATCCGTCTACCAATATCTTCACTCTCCCTCCTCTGTCCATGACCCGACCAGCTCGGTCTGGCTTCTCTAACCTTCTCTCCAAAACATCCTCTCCGGGCAGTTTGGTGTTTCCAATGACACGGGGAGAACATGGAGACTCCACACAGAAAGGTCTCCTGTTGGAATCAACCCAAGGACCTTCTTGCTGCAAATTGGAAACAGTGACCACTCTGCCACCGTCCTACCTTACTATAAATACCTACAGGTTACATCCACAAATACGAACCGGAAATGCCTTTTTCCGAACGGCGGCTGTAACAAGGCTGATGAAAAAGACGACTTACAAATAACATTTTCTATCCTGGCTTTGTCCGACTCCAGCTGATCGCTATCTTGGTCTTCCTCCTCTCCGCGCTAAAACTCAAAGTCGTCTTCTTAGGCGTCGGAATTGAATGGCCTCAGAATTTCACGGTCATTTCATCGTCCGATGTGACGAGGCGAAATGTTTTGGCGTCTTGAAGCTCACAGGCCCCCAAAAAATGAGCCGCGTTGTTGTTAAAGCCGCCGTGTTCAAAGCGTGTAGAAAAAGTAGCGGCTAATAGTCCGGAAATGAGGGTAGACAAAAAGATGCAGCTATTAGCTATTAGCTCTTGGCAGATCATTCACAAGTGGTGCGCTTCCACTTGGGCTTTAGCACATTTCTCAGTTGATGTCTTGCACGTCAGACTGGTGAAAGCACCATGTGGTTTGTGGTGGTCAAAGCTTTTAATACACTTGGATCTGAAAGGTTCCGGAAATGACAAGAAACCACAAGAAGCCAAACTTATCTCGACGACGCCGAGGAAAGGAAAGGAAGCGAGTCCGAGATCATTACGCTTTGTTTGAAATATTTCCCCAGACTTCTGCAGCCCGGGCTGGAAAAACACCGTTCAGGTTCCTCGAACGCGAGGCCTCGCCAACAATTTCACAGTCATCCGGTGAAAAAGTCTGCAAAGCCTCCCGGACCGTCAGGAGGAGCGGCGGCTGACTTTCACGCCATCTGGCGACCTCCCCGAAGCGACTTGGACTTTCCTCCAGCGGCGGCGGCGGCTGCGCGAGATAGCGCCTCGCGCCGTATTAGCGGCGCTATCTCAGCTGTTGTCCTTCAGCCCAATCCAGGTCGCTCCGCCCGCCGTGTTATACAAATAAAACGACCCGCAGATTGCAATTCAACTTGCTGTTTCACCACTTTACCGGGAAGACTAGAGAAATTGGAGGAGCTGGCGTCGTCTCAGGCATCCGACGGCGGGTGTGATGATGATGGAGTACCTTCTTATTACCGCCGTTGCCTGGGCAGGCTCCGCCCCCGCGCTCTGGGCACGCCAGCTCCGTAAACAGACCGGACGGGGTGCCAATGCTTCCACGGGCGCCTTCGGCGGCCCGGAGGACTTTGCCTCTGGATACAAATTGCTGAGACGTTAGTTTGCCTGCATTTTCAATTTAGCCCCTCATTTCATTTTCAGATTGGCGAAGGGGGTTGGAACGCCGACCCGTTGGGAAGGCGGCGCGGCCGAGACCTCGCTCGCGACTTCAGATGTTCTGCGATAAGAAGTACGCAGGAACGGGCGGGAGGGAAACATGGGGCAAAATAGAACTGACGCAAAACCGGAATCGGAAAAAAGCGATTCATCGATTCATTATCTAACCCAGGGGTCGGCAACTCTTTCTTCTTTACACTGCGGCTCCGGGTGGCTTGGGAAAATAAATTATAAGTATTTAATTGAAGTATATTTCATTTGTGTTAATTCATTTTTTTAACTTTTAGTTCTAATTTGGAAGATTATTGTGATCTTGAAATATTAAATAAAATTATATTTATTATTTTTCGCCGCTCAAAATAACGTCACACTGGCGGAAGCCGGTATACCCGCCAGCCGGTAAAGTCCCGATTTCCCGAAGTTCAGGAGCAGAAGTCCCAAAAACCAGGTAAAATAGATATTTATGAAGATATTTTGCAAATATTTATTTTTTATTGTTTACTGACACGGTGATTTTTTTTCCCGATTTATTTTTAAAATTCAGGTCAAGGCTCCGCTAAACGCTCTGAAAGCCCAAAGCTCAAAATGAATTCATTACATAAATAAAATTTAATTTTCTCTGTAATACTTTGTGAATTTCAGAAGCAACACACGACACACTTATTTATACAAAGAGTAAAGGTAATAAAAAGCAATATATACAGTGGTACCTTTTTTTTTTATTTTAGACGTCAAAAAGTAATTACGGCTCCCAGTGTTTTCTTTTCCGAGGAAACCGGGTCCAAATGGCTCTTTGGGTGTTACGGGTTGCCGACCCCTGATCTAACCGTTTATCCTGCACTGGGCTTAGACCGGGGCTCGCCGACCGATGCGGCTCCCCGTCAATGTTTACCCTTAATTGCGCAACTGCGCACTGCTAGCACACTCTCAGCACACAAGACAACCAATCCAGTGCAGTAAGCGCACTGCAATTAGATACGTAACTTTTTTTTTTTCTCTATCATTTTGCTTTGTAACTCTGTGAGTGACAGGCGTCCAGCCAATCATTAGCATTAGCGGTACTTGAGTTTACTATATAACAATAATAACAGTGTTAAGTGACACGAATGCTAACACGCTAACCTGCACATTGAAGAACAAGCGGGGAAACCGGGTGAGATATTTGTCTTTTTCGAGTGAGAAAAGTCTGCTCTGCAAAACCTGCAGCGAAGCTTAAAGTAGTGAGAGTTTTCTGATGGAAAAATATGGACTAAATATAAACTATGATCCCAGGTGTGATACTGGCGTGTGGCCACAGCGTGCACGTCTAATGTTGCTCACAGCGTGCACAGCGAGGTTGTCTGTATGCACATATGAAAAAATTAGAGGGAACATTGATCCTCATGGCTTTTAAGGATTGAATTCAAATGTATTTTATTTTGGTTTGTTCCTTTTTTAAATGTAATTTTGAATTCGCAGATCACCGCAATCTTCTAACATCGAAATAAAACGTGTTAAAATATTTTTGTCGCTCTCAATAAGCGACTGCACGTGCCGGTAAAAGGACGACAGAACAAAGAGAGAAGACCGCATTTTTAGTTTGCTGCAATTTAAATCTAAATTGCAATTTAAATTTAATCTGAGTCTTTTTTTTTTTTTTCATATACAAATACAAAAAGGACTTTTTGAGCCCTCTGATGCGGCGTATTTAATTCAAATATATTTTATTTTACTTTGTTCATTTTCATAATGTAATTTTGTAACATTTTGGCGATCCCGTAACATCTCATTAAACGTGTTAAAATATTTTTGGCGTTCTCTGCACGCTCGAGTAAAAGGATGACAGCACACGGAGAGAGGACGGTATTTTTTCAGTTTGCTGCCGGTGGATCATTTAATTTTTTTCATAAATACAAGAAGCGCTTAAATAGAATTTGAGTATTTTGCTTAAAAAGTAGCATGCTGAAGTATAATTTCCTTTTCCCCGCAGTTCTTTACTGATTTAGAATATAAAAAAAAAATGTTTATAGATAGCAAAAAAGCGAAAAAAAAAAAAAAAGTAATACGTCGTGTTAAATCATTTTTAAAATTTCCAAAGGGTTGTGCGGCTCCCGCTGTTTTCTTCACCGTGAGAAAACGTTTCCGAGCGGCTCTTTGAGCGCTAAAGGTTGCCGACCTCTGGCTTCTACCGACTGGCACTGAAATAGATGCATAGTTCCGGTAGAGCAGCGTCTTCTGTAAGTACCAGACTGTCACGTTCCATGCAAAGCGCGAGCCGATTCAAGTTTATGGTTAATAGTCCTTGGAGGAAAAATGAAAACCGGACAGTTTCCCTGATTTATTAACGCCCTGGTCGCCAAAAGAGGACATACGGCAGCACCTCCAGTTGTGTGGTTTCCGACAGCGCGGATTTTCTCCTCTGCACATCCAGACTAATAACGGAGACGGCGGTGTGACTGTATGCATATGCAAAAAGTCCAACATTAGGAGATATCAGAGCTGAGAGTCCACGTTATGCATGCAAGTGAAATACAGCCTTCTAATATTAGATGGAAAAGGGCCGACATCAGAAAGCGGGCGTCGCCACTCGCCGCCCCGGCTCGTTGAATAAAAAGGAACGACACGTTTTGATAGCAGACTATGATGCCCCAGTTATTGGAGCCCCGCAGAAATTGACAGCCCGTCTGATATGGTAGCGGCGGCACGTCAACAGCTGCCACTGAAACACCCGCCCAGAGGCTCCGAGCTTGGGGGATTTATTTCTTTTTTTCCCCCACACATAGCTTCAAAAAAAAGAAAAAAAAAAGAAAAAATATGCACAACTGCGGCGATATCATTACGGCGAATATTTCCGTCCACAGTCACAATTTCAACCAGACTGGAAATCCCTCACCCGTCATCGACCATTTTGTTTGTACGTCTCAGAGCGAGTAATATAAACACACACACACACACACACACACACACCAGAAGAGGCAGCGAGTCTGACATCTAAACTCTGAGCGCAGAGACGGTATATGGCAGGAGAGGAGCGGTTATGCGAGATAAGAAATGAACGCTTTGACTGAAAACCACACTGCGGTCGTCACCGTTTATCTGCCGTTAACACCTGTTGCCATCACACCTTGGATGGGTGCGGACGCGCCGCGCATACTAATGCTAACGTCCTTCCAGATCTGGGCCAGTGACATGAAAACACGGCCCACTGTAGATGATATACATTCATTCGTTCATCGCCGCCGCCGCCGATCACCTTTCATTCACGGCTCATATGGAAAGACACGTAACGGCAGATACATCTGCTGCCTGCTGTATTCACCTCGCAGAGCCATCGCAACACCTCCCGCCTCCTGCTTCCCGTGTCCATCACACCGTCCAACCCAACTCCCGGCTCGGGGACATTTTGCATCTTGACAAGCCTCCGAGAATCAAGAGCTCTTGTGTTTTGCGGCGAGACCTTCGGCCACATGCTGTGCGAAAACCTCATTTTTTTTAGCGCGTGGGGCGGTTATGAAGATGTATCTGACCGCGCCATCCTGAGGGAAACGCGGGCGAAGCCTCCGCCGTTAGCGTCAGCTTTGATTCCAGGGTTGTGTTGTAATCCGGCCCGTGCAGCGCGAAACATTCATTGCTGCTCACGGAGAAGCTGTTAAATAGTCATGGATCGATGGATAAATGACCTGTTTTAAAAGAGCATGCCTTCATGAAAAATGCCCTTAATTTTTATTCAAAAGACACCATATTGTGAATTTGAAGCTCTGTCACGGTTTAGATCGGGGCTGTCAAACTCATTTTGGTCCTGGGGCGCCGCATAACAGCCTAATTTGATGTCAAGGGGGTCGGACCAGTAAAATCACAGCGTAATTAGTAACACTAAGTCCAAATTTTTCCTTCGGAGCACAGGTGAATGATAAAAATCTTCATATGTAATGTTCCTTTAAAAAATATATGACAAACAACTTTAGATGCATTAAAAAAAGCAAGTGCAATTTCACCAACACTAGGCCTCAGTTCTGTTTTCTCAGTTCTCCGTGCATTTTCTTGTATTTTCATCGTGGCAGCGAAACTCGCTGCATCCACACCAAGCGTATGGGTTTCTTATTAACCTCAACCAACAAATAAGAAAAAAAAAAAACCTCCACTTTTCTCTTTTTTGACAGCAACATCTTGCGGATGAGGGTGTCGGCTCCGACGGAAAAGCAGGTCAATTTCTAACAATAAGTAAAATTGCTATTTATAAACCCAGAAGCCACTTTGCTGCCATGTAATGTAAGTTGTAGGTCACATCGTGTTGCGCCGTGCTGCTAACACCGACTAAACAGAGCAGACAATATAAGAACTGTATTTTCATTTTCAAAAAGTAGTTTTTCATGTATTTTTTCAATTTGCAGATTAATTCCACGAGCGTGATTGGCCCCTCTGGCAGGCCAGTACCGGCCCGCGGGCCGTACGTTTGACACCCCTGATTTAGGGGATCATTTTGCAACGGCCGCGCGGTGACACATGACAAATGACGTCGAGATGACATTTGTTCTTCAAACCGAGCCGGTTGTATCTGGGCTCGCTTTTACACGCACGGGAAATATTTGGCTCATTTTTGCCGCTCCCGAGGTCCCGGACCTGTCATGGCGGGCCGACTGGCGCAGAGATGCTGTGTTGATGAGCGGGCACCTCGCGGCGCTCCGGGCTATCGCTACGGCTAAAGCCACGCCGCATCCGCCGGTGGGAAGTCACTGCCGCCCCCAAGCAGAGCAAAGTCACACACTCGCCGCCGGACGACTCGATCCTGCGCGGCCACGCCGACCATCCGCATAAACGCTGGAGAAACAGTTGCTTCTGGAAAAGGCAGGCGGCCTCACAGCTTTTGTGCTTTTGCGTGTCGGGATTAAGTCGTCCACGCTTGAAATGCCATTTTCCTCCCATGTTATTCCCTCACACCGTTCATCTGTACGGGTGCCAGAGAAGATCCGACCAATCAGAGCCGGCCGGCCCGCAAACCCCCCTCCGATCGACGCGTCGCCCTGGGCAACATACGCAATTTCCGTATGACTAGAATTGTTTTTTATGATAGTATGTCGCCAAATTGACATGTTTAAATATCAAAAGAAACACAAGAAAAAAATCAAAAATTCGACGTAAATAGCCTCAAAACAACATAAAAACCCTGTAAATAAGTGGATGAATAATAATAGCAATACATGGGGGCGGGCTTATTTGTTGTTGTTGATCACTCTGCTGTCTATTTATTTGTGGATGTATCTTTTAATTGTCTATTTATATTTACATCTATCGATACTACAACCGGTACGCTGCCGTGACTAAAGATCCCCCTCTTATATTTTACTTTTCATTTTAAAAACTTAACAGTAATCACTAGTTTTAATTTTATTTATTTTTTTCCTGATTTCGGCCACCCCTTCGGTACGAACGAGCGAATTTGCACGCCTTCTGGGAAAGAAAAGGAAAACGCGATTCGAGACTTGTACACGAGTGTCGTACAATCCCCGTCTTTCCAGCGTGGTAAAACGCAGCTTCCCGGTAGGAGGATATAGATCAGGTATGTCAGTCACGCGGCAACACACGTGTCGTTGTTCGGGAGCCCCGCTTTCATCCGCATCTCTACCACAGCTGGATGGCAGCGACAAAAATCTGTGCCGCATCGCCCGGGGCTTCATCCACCCGCCACCCGCCACCCGCCACCCGCCACCCGCCACCCGCCACCCCCGCTCCAATCCCACTCCATCCAAAACACAGGTAAACAACATCGGCGCGTTCTCGTGTTTTATCCACATCACAAAAGGCGTGCCATTAAACCCACCTTTACAATTTTGCGCCCCGTCGATTCTTGTGCAGCAATTGCTCGCACAGCAAAAGGCTGCGGGATGCGGGGAGGGCGAGGGGGGATTTTTTGGGGGGGGGGGGCTGGAGGATTTTGGGGGGGTCACGTCTCGGCCCTGTCCGTCCATTTCGCTCTCTCTCCGCGTGTTGTTTGTTTACCGAGATGAAGACGTACCTCCCTTCGCATTCCCCATCTGATATGCATTAACCGCTTGCGGGATAACAACAACAACGATAACAACCAAACGTAAAACTCTTAAGTTCTACGCAGTTAAATAAAAACGGGTGTTGTGTTCACATTGTACTTCAAAAATAGGTTTATGTTTATGCGCGGGAAGCAGTTCGTGGGCGACGGCGACGGGACGCCCTCGGTTTCATACACAGACAATCATGGCTAAATGAGCCGCCGTATCAATTTTACCTGAGCGAGCTCCCGAAACCCATCTATCAGACGCCGCTTCGCGCCCCCGGCTGTGGCTCCGTGAATCCCGAAACAAAAACCAGCACCGTTCGCCTCCCCGTCTGTAAAATATCGAGCCGCGACGCGACGTCTTCCCGCGGGATGGTGGACGCGGGTTAAAAAACACAGACGGTCCGTCAAGCCTTTGGAACAAGAACGTCAAATAAGCGGCGGCTTTTTGTGCCGCGCTTGTCTGGTACAAGGTCACCGCGTCGTATAAGTGAGGTGATTACAATCTCGGGCAATCATTTCTTTCTGTCTGGGCAGCGGACGAGCAAAGGGCCGGGGAGGAAGGCGGCGTCGGCACCACCCGCGGCAGAAACGGCGGCGGCGGCGGCGGCGGCGGCGGCCATGAATTACAGCCCTCGGCGCTGATTGAGGAGAGCGCTACGTCACAGCTGATGGATCAGGAGGAGTGCAGCTCCGTCAGCTCCGCTGACAGCGTTAGTGCCCACAAGCGACACAAATGACGGGGGAAAAACACACACACACACATACGGAGCATCCAGGCCCGTGCACGACATCAGGAGCCGACGCACGGACACGCTAGCATTTACAAGCAACCTCAATTTAGCGAAATGCTAAATTGGTTCATAACTCTGCAGCGCGAACACCCAAGCTTTCGGTAAAACATATGATGACAACACACACACACACACACATACACACACCGGGGGAGATTCATCACAAGGGACCGGCCGAGTAAATAAGGGAACGGAAGGACGGGTGATATTTCCGGGCCGGTGTCAGTTGGCGACATGTCACGCAGCTCGGCCGTTTCGTGGCACAGCTGTTTTTGGCCGCCGTCGGCTTGCAGGGGATTCCGCTTTCAGAAACGCGTCCAGGTTTCATATTTTACCAAACGCCGCGGATAAAAAATGGGGATAAATGAAAGGAGCGCCGGCTGTTTGTCCGTATATATCCTGGCGCCGGAGTCGATGTAATGACTGTGTATTGGATTCCGCCCGGGGCCATAGATAGTCCAATTAATGGCTCTGCCAATTATACCATTGCATTTTTACTTCCTCCCGATAATTGGCCAATCCCCGTCCCTTTGCGGTGCCAATGTCTGCGCCGTGCACCGGCTTCTAATGACCTCATTGTTGCAACTACACCTTTTTCATTGTTTTTCTTCCTGTGCAAAACTAGCTTTCAGGCGTTTTCTCTAGAAAGTCCTTTTTTTTTTTTTTTTTTTTTTTTTGCTTGATTCTCCACAAACGCTGCATTTCTTTTAAGTAAGGCACGAAAAAAAAGTGCAGAAAGTGTCATTTCTCTGCATTATCTTGTTTCTTCTACAATAGCAGAAGCATGAAAGTGGCCCTACATACACGTCGCTCCATAATATCCATGCATCTGGGACACAGCGTGCAGACAGAACACATTACGGGCCGCCGCCGTCAGATATCAGCATATAATTCATGCATTCATTGAAAAATAACTTAAACATGAAGAGGAAGATAATGGTGTGCTAAAAATGTACCTGGATATTTAAAAATGCAGCAGTTGCGGAGCCGAGGTGTTTTATCCGCAGACAGCGAACCCCCGAGGCGTGAGTTGCGACGCGCCGTGACGCCATCGGCCGACGGGGGTGGCGTGCGAATTAGGGTTATTTACAAATGTTTTGTTTGCATTTCTGGGATCAATATTCATCTCCTTGTTCGGTTCAACGGCATATTTTCTTCATCATGGACAATAATTCAACGTATGTGCGATAATAATCTATTTTCTTCTGCGCAATAAATGTTTTGCTGCACAACAAACTCTAATTATACACATAATTACTACATGTGATCATATACATGTAAGTGTGAATACACATATATATATATATGTCACATATAGTTTTACATGCCTTTAACTGTATTTCTTCCGATTTTTACGGTTCATTTTATTTTTATGATTCGATATTTTATTCTTTAATTTTATATAGAGTTCTATTTTTATTCTCCCCCACTTGACTCTGAAGCGGGAGTCGCTTTCAACAAAAAGCAATTTCCCCCTGGGGGATCAATAAAGTATTCTGATTCTGATATATTGAGTACAACACACACACACACACACACACACACACACACAAACTTTCAGCCCCTGCACATCTACTACCTTTTCAGCATAATAACAATGGAGGGCAGACGTGGTGTCACACAGTTTCTGCTCGAACTCTCCACCTGTGAAACACACACACTTTTCCCAAATAAAATACCCGGCAAAATCAACCGCGTCAGTACGAGGCCACAATCCACCGGTCTTGGACACGCCGGGAGGATCTGGAATCCGAACAGGACCGTTCGGTTCCAAAGACGATCGGTCGACCTCCTGCGCTTCGCCGCCCCCCCAAAGATGCCCGAAGATCGCCTGCCACGGGAAGTTCTCTACGGCCGATTACATCTCGCCCGCCCTTCTGCTGGTGGCCAGAAAAGGCGATACAGAAATGAAAATCCTGATGAAGAAGAAGCTAACCCGGCACCCCACCTGCCGGGGGAGAAGCAAACCGATCGAGAAGTCATGAAGTCATGAGGTCGGCACCAGATCTATTGTACTTTTCTCACTATAAGACGCACTTAAAATCCTTACTTTCTTAAAAATCAATTGTGCACCTTATAATCCAATGCTTTACGTATGTCTTTCTCATAGTGTCACACCAGCACCGTCATCCCATTTGCTCCTCCAACGAACACATTTTTGCTTCCCAACATTTTTTAACGGGTAAATCCTTACATCCGCTCAAAAATCATCCGTGCGCCTTATAACCCGGTGCCTTATGTATGACTTCTTGTTGCGCTCGCTGACCTCCAACCAGTCTTATGTGTCACACGGCGCTCAAACATCTGGCAAAATGTTTCAGTGTGACTTTGGTAAGCGACCGAGCCGCGCGGCTTGATTGATGGCGGTCGCGTTCCCACCCGACACGTTGTGTTAAAGTGGGTCCTTCTTTGCAACGTCAGACAACGTTAGATAACTAATTAGGTGTCCAACGTTGTTCCAACCACATGCTAACTTCAGGTGTTTGCTATCGCTGACAACCACACAATATCAACACAATATTACTGAAGACCCCCAAAAATGGCACCTGTTTACGAAGCAGCCGCCAAAGAATTCGACATGAATGAATCGACGGGACGCAAGGGGAGTAAAGACCAAACAGAGTTTCTGAGGGAACAAAGTGAGATGAAGAAAGTTTTGCTTTATCTCCTGTATGTTTTATCATGCGCCTTATGTATGAAACTAGACCCCTTCATTGATATTTGCTCCTTATGCTCCCCAAAATGCGGTTCACCAAGGATTGGACTCAACAGCCACGGCAACGCTCACAAATAGCATCATCGGACACGACGGGCAATCAAAAGAGAGAGAAAGAGTTCCAACTCAACTTCATCAGACAAGAACATTCATTGGTTCATCTAGAAAGCTTGTCCTGCAGTCGCTGGCCGTCCTCTCGCTGTCCAAAAGAGACCCCGAGTCTCCACCTTTCCCGGACCAAGCCGCCTCTCGTCCAATCACAGCGGGACAAAGCGGCGTGGAAAACGAAGGGATGACTGACAGGGTAGCGCTCAGAGGTCGCCCGGCGTTGGGAAACGCCGTCGGCAGCCGGACGGAAAGAGCTCCGCATTTCACGTCCCTGTAGCTGCGAGGTCGGTCTGCTGTTTGACCATCAATACTTATTATTTATTATATACTGCTCAAAAAAATAAAGGGAACACTTGAACAACACAATGTAACTCCAAGTCAATCCCACTTGTGTGAAATCATAGTGTCCACTCAGGAAGCAACACAGATTCATTTGGACTTGTTTTAAGGACATTACATCAAAGTTGGATCAGCCCGGAGTTTGTTTTTACACTTTAATTTGGAGTGTGATTCCTAATCCAGACCTCCATGGGTTGATACAATTGGTTTCCATTGATCATTTTTGTGTGATTTTGTTGTCGGCACATTCAACTGTGTAAAGAGCAAAGTATTTCATAAGAATATTTCATTCATTTAGATCTAGGATGTGTTTTTTAAGTGTTCCCTTTATTTTTTTGAGCAGTGTAGTACCAAATCCAAACAGCTGAGGTTTTGATGGACTCCTGAAAAAAAGTGGTCGTATGTTTCGGTAGCACATTTAAACAACATGCTTAAAAGGGACGTTCTAAGCGTGAATGTTTAAAGTGAGATTTTTTTTTTTTTTGGAAGGGGGGGCAATTTTGTAATTAGCTGCACAGCTGCGGTGCAGCGCAGATAATGGAGTCCCTCAATTCTCTTTAATCAGACACCGGAGCACAAAGGCTCCCTGATAAGGATTAGTCTCGGGACGTTCTGGTGGGCGACAAGCTGCGCGTAAACTGTTTGCGGTCAAACCGCACTTTTTAATACTAATCTATAAGCTTTCCCGGGGGCTTTCAACGAGAGCCGCCACAACATATGTCGGTAAACTATGAACGGACCGGAAAGAAGACGACGTGTCCGGTTTTACGTCTCCCGAAATGATGCGCGTTTGTTTTTTATTTTGTTTTTTTTTTCCCCCCTCGTCGTCCGGAGTCTCCGGAGCTTCGCTCCGCTTGTTTCGCCCGGAGCAAAGTCTCTTTCACTTCACCCGGGGAGTGATGAGCCCTGCTATCCAGATTGAGGTGAGAGCGGGGCTGGTCTCCTGCCTCCAGCACCATCTGCTCCAGCGGGCCACTTTTAGACGTGCTGAATAGACAATACTCCTTTTGCGGCACAGACGGCGATTATCAGAGCCATGACATCATCAATACAGACAAGGCGGCGGGACGGTTAACTCTTCCCGAGGCTGGCGGGCTGTCGGTGCATCTTAGCGCTGACGCTCATGCGGAGGGACTTAAGTCACCTTGCGTTTCTGCTCACAATCGATGATCCCGCCGGGATTTTCCCCCTCATTAGAGGATGGCGAGATTAAAACTCGATCCCCCGCGCAAACCGCCGCTGCCCGTGAGGGGGACGTGGGAGTGGGGACGGCGGTAAGTGGGATCCGGGGCGGGAGTTTCCGTGTCAGCGGGCTCATCTTACAGCCTCCCCCGATGGTCCGCTGTGACCCGCGGGTGCAGATGGGATTCAGTGGTCAGCTCGGTGACAGCTGGTGAAAGGTGGTCGGGCCTCATGCATAATGGAGGCTCGGCCCCTCGGCGCCGCGGCCCCTCGGCGCCTCCGGCCCCCCCGGCCGCCGCAGTGATGTGGAAGGAGCTCCGGCTCCGCATCGCCACCTCGGTGGCGGCGGGATATAAGCCCCTCTTTTTCAGCTCGCCGCGCCACCGCGGCCAAAGGAGCGGCTCCTTACTGCGGATCAGCGCCGCGCACGGATTAAATGCAGTTTCTATGACAGGGTGGAAGACGCCAGTCGGCTGAAGGTTCACTCTACAGCCGGCGCCGCCTTCCCAATTACCGTTGAAAACAGCCGAAGGAATCGATATCGTACTTTCTCTCGACGGCCGATCGGAGAGGAGAGCGTCTCATCCGAAACGGTGTTTTGGACAAAGTAGCACCTGGGCATGATGACACCTTCGCCCTCCCTGCAGAAACACAACACCACCTATTCCCCGACGCCAAACTCCTTCCAAAGCTAGAATTTGGAAAAACAACCCCCGAAAATGTCCGCTGAGCGCCGTCGACCAAAGCGAATTCCTCGTCGTTGCAAAATTACTCTGCGAACGCGGCAATTCTGACTCTGAAAACAGAAGGCCGAACTTCTTTTCGCCCGTCACGTTGCGAATGCATCCAGTCGCAGATTCACGTCCGCGCATTTGGTCGTCACGTGGACGCGTCGCATTCGAACGCGACGTCATAGAAGCCCGGACGACGAAGGAAAAATATGTTTCGTGGTTGTTTATCTGCCGCTTCCTTACATTCTGAGCGAGCGGGACTCCAGCAGTAGTTTGTGTTAAAGACGCCGCGCCGGTTTAAAATACTTACTGGAGGTTAGATTTACATCTCTTGGCCCCCCCGAGTCCTCGGCTGTCAGCGCGTTGAGTAATCAACCCCGCCGGCGACTCGGTAGTGTTTTGGACACACTGCAGTACATCACCTCAATCAGTCATCCCCGGCCCCTCGCCACACAGCCGCCGCCGCCGCCGCCGCCGCCGCAGCGAGCCTCACGACCCCCCTCCCCGGGCACGGCGGCCAGAAAATGCTTACCTAGGAGAAAAAAAAAAGAAGACAGAGGGGGACATTAAATCAGCCGGCGTAATATTCTAAGCGAGCAGCAGGCTCGCTTTCACAGATTAGGCAATCTGCAGGCTGCGGTGCACTGACACAGAGTTTTAACCCTCCCTGCTTTTAATTGAAATGGACAGAAGGCAGATTAACTCCTTCATTCTGGTGCTGAAATACAGAGGCTTTAGGTTGGCGGCCATCTTCCACGCTCCTTCCTCATTTCGATTTTGTTTGTTTCAAAACCGGACGGCAATTTCTGCGACGGGCCCGAGGGGAAGGAACGAAAAAACAAGACGGCGAAGATTCATCCTCTAAAATCCGCGGCCCTTCTTTGCGGTTTTCGCTCCGAATAAAAACACCGAAGCGCGGACGCCGTGACCTCGGATCCCTCCGCCGGGCCGAGGCGGGGCGAGAAAATGGCGGGGAAGGCCGGACGTCGCCAGGATGCAAGTGCGCGTCGCGCGTGAAGGACCTCGGCCAACGGCGACCACCAGGTTTAAGAGACTTTTCCAAAAAAAAAAAAAAAAAACCTGCAAATCGAAGGAAAGAAGGGAAGAAGCGGACGGCGTGTTGCGCGGAAGGACTTTCAAGTCCGAGTGCGAGCGGCTCGGATCATCATTAAACCGACTCCACCCTGCGTTCAATGGGATCTGGACGGCGGCTGCTCGGAGGAGGGGATGGAGGTCCCCTCTTTTTAAAAAAATCACCTGAGCCGTGACTGAGTAGGTGAAGATCAAATCTGGCAGAAGGCCGACGCCGGCCCGCAACACGCCCGCATCCCGGCCTCCGTCCGGAAACACGCCGTCCGCATGCTAATCCGTCGTTTGAATACTCGACTCGAGCCATTTGGCGTCACGGCTTCAAACCGTTGTGCCGTCCATTCCGGAGGAGACGGAAGTCTCCAAGTGTGACTGAAAAGATGTTTCCGTCCCGTAAACTCGGCCTCCGGCGAAGGTCACGGCCTAAACCCTCGAAGGTCGAGATGAATGTAGATCTGCGACGGCAGATTATTCATCATTGCTGATGGGACGACGCATGAAGATGCCGAACCCAGGGATCTGCTGCGGATCGTCGAGATCATCGTCCTGAGACGTCGCCTCTCGCCCGATTGCAGCTCGAGCTGCTGGACAAGCAGCTGAGATCATCAATGAACGACTAAAAAAAAAACAAACGCTTGAATGCATTCCTTCTGATAATTTCCGACGCACCTCCGTCGCGATAGACTGTCAGAATAAAGTATCTTTTAAATAATGTTGACATTAAAATGGAGAGAACCGGACCGGGAACGCTTGGCATTCCGACCGGCTCACCTGTAGGAGCCCCAGAAGGTGTTTAGGAGGAGGAAGAAGGACGCTCGCGCAGAAACAATCAGCTCTCATTAATGCAACAATACGGTCACATGACCTTTTCCGTTTAGATGGAATAAATTCAACCTTTATTTTGATTGTTCGGTTTTTATCAGTCGACCTTTAGTGGAGTCGTTTGTCTCATTTACCGAACAGCAGATATGCTAAATCCGTAGATCGGCTCCGAATAAGCCGGTGAATTCGTCTGAAGTATAATGTTGTCGACGGAGGCGACGCCACCCGTCCACCCAGCGGAGATATATTTGTGCTGTATTTTAAAGCAGCGTTTGTGTTTTCGTGTGTGGGAGCAGATCGAAGGTCCAGATCAACTAAAAAATTCGGGAGATGAAAACACATCAGCTTGAAGTAAACTGTAAGTGCGTCTTTTTTTTTTTTTTTTTTTTGTTTTGTTTTAGAGGATTTCTCTCTTCGTGCCTTTTTACTCAGGCGATGTTATGCAAATCACGCCTCTGAACCCCATCGATATTGCCCTCGGTTTTGAACTGACGACTCGGCGCTTCGCCCGGCGGCTGTCAATCCGCGGCGCGCACTTACAATTTGCCTTCTGAGTCGAAAACAAAGACATGAAAAGAAAACAACTATGCAAAGATGAATAATTTCACCGAGAGACAAGGGGCACGGAAACAATACCGAGAGGGAAGCGGGCAAGATGGCGCTGCATTCCAAAGCGCCGCCGCCGCTTTATTATTTTAGAGGCTTCCTCCCCGACCGCTGCAGCTCCCTGTGGATCACATCAGTGTCAAGCCATCATCCGTGACAGCCCGGTGTCGCCGCCGCCGCCGCCGCCGCCGCGGACGGCGAAACGCACGCATGGGAAAACGCTCGGGAATAGCAATCCGCCCTGAGAGTTTGCTCAAAAAAAAAAAAAAAAAAATCTGAATATGAAGTTGAACCACATCAATTAGCAATTATACTTAATGGTGGAGGAGAAATTGCATTAAAAAAAGAAGAGGGGAGGAAAAAAAAAAAAAAAAAGAGACATGGCTGTCCACGGGATATGAGGAGATATTGTTCTTGGCAGCGGCGTCCTATTCATTCATCATTGACGTAAAGGTAATAGGACTTCAGAGCTGTACTAATGACCAACGACAGCCTCTCTGTAAAATAGATGAAAGGTGTGCCATTATGGGTTGGACCCGTGAGAGGAGAGGCCATGCGGCTAATGACTCATTAGAGACATCTATAGCCAGACAGGCTGGGAGCCAAAAGGCCAGGAGTCCTTTTTAAAGACTCAATACCCCGGCTGACACTAATTGTAGCCGTCAGGATGGCATGGATTTTCATCGCGGATAGTCTGCGCCGCTGACACATGCTGGCCCGTTACCCGCCGGTGACACCGGCCGGGCCCGGAGACGGGAGGCGCGGCGGCTCGGTCCGCTAAAAATAAAATAAAATTAAAAAAAAAAAAAAAACAGGCCGGGCTCGTGGAGGTAATGACGGTTTTAAATCCGATAAAGTGGCAAAACGCGAGCCGCCCGGGGTTGGAGATGCAGCGGCGGGGCCGTCCTAAAAGGAAAACGCCGGTAAGAGTAATTTTCAATATTCTGGTTGCATCATTCAGCTCCTGCAAGCACCTGCAGTGTTGAGCAGACAAATCTCTCACTTGGACAGAAGCAAAGCAGGATGCTTTATGGTCTAGTCATACTCCCTGTCACTGCGCTAATGTGATTCAGTTCCAAAACAGTCAGAGGAAATGAGAAAAGCTACTCTTTCCCACCCTTGCAGCACTCAGACATGATACACATGGGGCTTTACGCTGCTAGCGGGGGGAAAAAAAAAAAATTACAAAAACCTTTCATGATTTATTGGCATACGGGGAGGAGAGAGACGAACCACCGACTGCGGCGGCGGCGGCGGCGCGAGCTTCTTGATGCTAGATTTGAATGTAATAGCAGGAACGGCAGAGAAAAGATTGGTGGCAGTTCATTACACTTCAAACTGGAAATGACTGGCAGCTTCTCTCCGCGGGCCGGCGAGCACCTGCAGCAGCGCTGATGTGTTTTAAGCTTCACGTCCAGGTTCGCGCAATTTGTTTTTCGCTGAAAAATATCGATATTGTTTGCCGACCGGGAACGCTTAGCGCCGTAGCCTCGCGGGGACGAGGTCCGCGGTCGGATTCCCTTCCCATGCTAGGTCTCCGCGGGGGTTCCTCGGGGTTCTCCGGGTTCCTCCCGCAGTCCAAACACCCACTGTCCGGACGAGTGAATGTCGGGGTGAAGAGGAGGATAAGATAAGCTTCATTGATCCCTTTTGTCACAGTAGCGTAACAGCTATAGTATCAAAAACTATGAATATAAATGGACAATTGGAAAATAGCAAACCACAACATCAAGAATAACGATGGACAACAGAATGAAAAAAAAGCACTGGGATTTCGTTTTCATGTTCATTTACAATCCGAAGTTTAGTCCTGCTCTTCAGGCCCTGGGATTTGTTTGTAAGTTCCTGTTTCTCATCGCCTTATTAGTCTTCTGTATCATAACACTTGAGGTACATCAACTCGTAGTAGTTGACCGAAATGATAAGACCTTACGTTCCCGGCAGAGAGCTGCGTTCCTCTAATTCAAACCTACTAGCAGTAGCTTCTGCTCGCTCTAAGCGATCTCAGGCAAAACTGTTCTCAGTTCTACTACCTCAGTGGTGGAACAAACTTCCGGAAGCAACAAGACTAGCATCATCTCTCTCAACCTTCAAGAAACAGGTAAAACCGTTTCTCTTTCAGGACTTTTTACTGCGCTGATGCCCCAGATCAGGTTGGCAGCAAGTTAGGCTATGCAGTGTGTGTGTGTGTGTGTGTGTGTGTATGTTTGTGTAAAAAAAAAAAAGAAAAACCCTCACTAACCCAAGCTTACCGTTCTGTATATTTCCTGTGCATCGTGTATTTGCAGTCCTTACGTCCTCTATTGTAAGTCGCTTTGGATAAAAGTGTCTGCCAAATGCAATGTAATGTAATGTAGTAGTTTTTGTTTTTGTTTTTGTTTTTCCCCACAACCTCTCTCTACCGCTTACTTTGACAGTCATCCATTACTGTGAGCAATAATGTTGGTCCGACTCCAACCGGGTGAGGCGGAAGCACCAACTGCCCGCAAATTTTCTTTTTACAGCAAATTAAATCAATGCCACTGCAAAAAAAAAAAAACAACAACAAATATGTTACGGAGCAAAGAGAAACCAGATGTGAGGATTTCAAATGAAAACAAAGACACCGGCAGCGCAAGTTCAAATATTGAGAAAATTAAAGTGCCTCTTCCTGTTCCAGCAGAGTGTGCAGTGTTTACGGCACCGTGAGGAAACACGTTTCCCCCTCCGGGCGCCGTCCTCACCCAACGTCTGAACACGGCTATTAAATCGGTACATGATAGTTTAATAGAAGGCGGCGTGTCAAAGAGAGGACTACATCCAGCGGAAGCCGGGCTCGCCGACGCCCCGAATCGAGCCTCGGTGCACCAACACACAAACAAACTCACGCTCTTTCCATGTTGCGGCGTAGCGGCGATCGCGCGTGCTATTCTACTCGGCATTGTTTACATCGTTCATCGTCGTGTTCTCCTGTTCCTTTTCTTTTCCCCGGTAAGCTAGCGCTCAGTGTGGCTCCTGGAAAGGTTAAAAGTGCGAGTGACAGCGGTGTGAAGAAGCAGCTAAGAAGAACAGTCGGTCTGAAAAAGGATATCGAAGCTCAACGTGAGAGCGATGATCGTGTTCGCCGAGCGCTACGACTCGGCTCAGTCGACCGTCTGCACCAACCTGAAGAGCAAAGATACGCTCGGGACGGCTGACGGGGCTGAAGGGGCGACGACGAGAAGGAGCTTGGATGTTAGCTTGGATGCATGAAGGATAGCTTGCCGGAGATAGCGCGAGCGAAGGCTTTACTTTTGCTGATTTAGCGACGGAAACAGCGAATTTTTTGGGAAAAATTCTCCACCAAAGAACAAAAAAAAAAAACTTCTCCGTATTGCTTTCTCGCTCAACCGGCCATCAAACCGGTTCAAACGACACAAAAGGAGAGAAAAATCACGGGAAACACTGTAAATAAAGGTTACCTTTAAATACTTTCTGTATTTTGGCACATCAGAAAGGTTTCGGTACAGTACGTCTTTGGCGTTGGGGAACGAATCAATGGCAAACGTCGATTGGGTTGGCGAACGAGTTCAATTTGAGGGTTGGACTGAACGCAGCGGTTAGCGGACGGCGGCTGCGCTAATCACACACATGCTTATTCAAAGCGTGCATGACGTTCTTATGTTCTTACCCGGTGGTCGTTGGTGGCCGCTTTGACAAATGAGAGGTAAAAAAAAACAATCGAATCGTTCCGTCGCCCCAAGGTAAAACCAAAACAAACAATCCTTCGTGCGATCATCGATATCTCGTAGCGGTCGCTTACGTGCAGGCGTCCCTTCGCTCGTTTGGCGGCGGAGCAGACGGACGATAAAGCCGGCGTGCGAGGGACTCCTGGCTGTCGGCGGGTTTGTTTCCATCCCGACGGGGAATTAAAGCCTTTCACAACACGAGGCAACAAATCCATAACGACTGTATTTAAAAAGGCCAGAGACTAAAGAGGCCTACGCTGGGAAACGAAAGGTCAGTCCAATACAGACTTTTAAAACAAATGTCTGACTAATTCTCGCCGGCTGGGCTTCAGGTCCCCCCCCCCGACCACCACCGCCCTCGACGATCCTCTTCGGCTCGTTCTCAAATTAGCTCTCAAAAAGTTAATATCCACAACTTTCATAAATATTTGATGACGTGGCAGCGTCGGGGCCGGTGGGAGGGGGCAGAGCTCGGCATTACGGGACTAACCCCGACTCCCCCCGTGAGAATTTCAAGATTTAATTTAGGCGTTTGGAGGATGATGCGCGCTGGCGACAAGGGCTATCCATCTTCTCTTAACGGTCCTAATCTTTATGGAGGCTCCAGACTTCAGGTAGTGCGCGTGATGGATGGCACCTCGGCCCGAGGACAGTCCATTA
Source organism: Fistularia commersonii (assembly GCF_037954325.1). NCBI lineage: Eukaryota > Metazoa > Chordata > Actinopteri > Syngnathiformes > Fistulariidae > Fistularia > Fistularia commersonii. Next base: position 15,585,336 of record NC_141301.1, read on the forward strand.
GCGCCGTGAGAGAAAAGCCGCCGAGCCAAAACCCGGTTACGCCGACTCGAGAGCAATTCAGAGTTGGTGGCAGCTCCGTACACCACTTTACCAGAGAGAAAAATTGTTATTTTGGGGAAAAAAAAAAAAAGCAGCCCGGTTAGTTGCAATCGCACTCGCGGGTTGGGGTCGTCGACGACCCGGAGCCTGTCGGAGTCTCGTCTCCACCGCCGAACCGCCATCAGAAACCCGACTTGGACTCGGTTAGCGTAAACACCGAGGAGAGCTCGTCCACGCCGGACCTTCTTTCCTCCGCAGCCGAGAAACACATCCACAAGGCTGAAGACGCTAACTTGATCTTGAACGCAGCTCCGAAGCAGGAGAGGGAGCGCGGGGCGCGGAGGTGGAGGTGCAGGAGCGTCTGAAGGAACCTCCATCTAACCTTCTCCACCGCATCCTGTCCTCCTTCCACCCGTTCCTTCACCGCTTCTCCGCCCTCTGCGTCGAGCAAAACCGCCGAAGGAATGAACGCCTCCGAACGACGGCGATGATCGGCGTCCTCGGGAATCTCGGAGAGCTTGTAAAGTGATTTTTACGAGAACCATATTCTATAAAACCGCAGATAAATATAATACTCTGCGAGTAAATCCGGTCAAGTGAAGATGATGTGCCAGTCATGGCGCCCTCCCCCTTCCTCTCGCCGCCGCCGCCGCCGCCACCGCCGCCGCCATGATGTCCAATTAAGAGCCGCGCTTATCAATGGAGCTCTGCAGCCGAGCAGGTACCCGCCGTACTTTATCTGCACAGACAAGCGGGACGGCGACTCCAAACAAAAAAAAAAAACACTACGCCTGTACAGGAAATAATAAAAAAAAAAAAAAAAAACACCATCCGCATTTGCAGCCACTCGTTTGGTTAAATGGTTTTGAGCGAACACAAAAAAAAAAAAAAAAAAAACACGTTTATTGCACGTTCATTTGGCATTACAGCAGGCTCCGCCGCATTTCAACACAGTGAATAAAGGGGAGATAAAAAAACGCAGTAATCCATCACAAATCATCTCCGGGCCTCCTGTCATCCCGCGCAGCGTGCTAGCCTGCCACGGCTTTAATTAAGTTATTCTGGAACTGCTGACAACAAAATAAATAAAGAAATGCCGGGAATATAGAGAGGAGTGTGAAGTGTGGGCAGTTTCTATGGAGACCTGAAGCATCTGGCTTGACCCCAATAATTTGTTCTCTGCTGCCTCTCTCGCTCTCTCTCACACACACACACACACACACACACACAAATGTACAAATAACCCATCAAGAGCTCAGAACATTAATTATAATCACGGTCATTCTGCAAGATGCATTTCGTCACGTCTTTCTTCAAAATGCTCGTTTCTATACCGTCTTTAACCGCTCGTGTTTTCCTCGACGCGCTTCCGTCGTCGATGTTTTGCAGATACCGACGAGCCGACCGGAGAATTCTTTGGAGGACACGCGCAGGGATGAAAGCGGCTCAGATCCGGACCTTCTCCATAGATCAGCGCACCGCTGACGGCGAGTGACAAAGTGCAAAAACTTACTCTCAATTTGGACGTGGGAGAGGCGACACCTCTCGAAGCCTCGGGCGAGTTTCAGAGCGGTGATGGAGGAGGTCTTAACGGCCTCTCGGACGGTTTTAAGGAGACGGAAACCGGATGATGGATGGGTGAACTTTATATTTGACCCGAGGGGGAGAAGCGGAACACAATGTAAACCGTGTGCAGGCGAGCCGAACTGGAATTCATAAAGAGAGATTAAAGTTCGCTTAGGTTCACTCGGGCTTTGGGGGTTTGCTTTCATTGGATTCCGTGGGCCGATCGGCGCGCCGCGCAATATTTGGCCAGATTATGTTCGGCGGCTCAACTTTGCAATGACGGCGTAATTTAGATTGGTGTCCGCCCGGTGTAATTGTCGGATGAGATAGCCTCCGCTGCCTTATTGAGTTTAAAGTCGGGTGACGCGCACCGACGCGTCACTCCCGATAGCTTAGCAACAGCCAAGCGCCATCGGTACACGGTCGCCAAAAGGGATTCGAGTAGCCATTTGTTATAAACACAACGCTGAACTGAGATTCTACAGCAGAGTGGGCAAGCATTGACTTTTAAAATTTGACACCGCAAGATACGATACATGTATATAAAAAATAAAAAAAACGCATTTGTGAACAGTTCATATCAGACTCATCCGACATTTGCCTTGAAAATAAAACCAGCTTGGTTTTGAAGGCTCTGACGTTTGCTTGCATTTCATGCACAAACCGTTTTTTCCCTTGTAGCTTCACGTCCGGCTCGTTCACGTGTCAGTATGTCCACGGTAAAGGCTAAATCATAAAGCGAATCTGTCATTCAGCTCAGGAAAATTCTCAAATAGCCCCAAAAATGAAATAATCTCCTGTTTGAGCTGCCACATTCATTGATACCAATCTTTGGCGGGCCGGATTTTTAGAACCAACGGGCCAGATGTGGCCCGCGGGCCGTACTTTGCCCGCCCCTGTTCTACAGGTTGGGAAGCAGTGATGAGGGTGAAGGACAAACCGGGAGCCATCCTGGACCATCCTTCCCGCCTCCTGCACCGCGAGCCGCTCGTTCAGCCGACGGTTCATCAGAACCCGACGCTTCAGACGCTCCTTTGGAGAACAGCGCAACACCCCTGACTGGCGCTGCTTCCACCACCTCGCTACCTCACCCATCCACGTGTCACGCCCCGACGCTGCTGTCTTTATCCTCGTTTGTCCCAGCCCGCTTACATCCTGCCTATTTCTGTTCATTTATTTTATTCATTGCTTTTATTTTTATTGTCACTCTACTTCTATTTACTGTTTAGTTCTGGTTGTGTATTTTTCACCCTCACTGTTCCTTCCTGTTGGCTATTGTCATCCCTGTTGTCTATTTATTCACGAATGTCTTGCTATCTTCTGTCTCTCTATTTATAGATATTCTTTTTTGTATTTTTTGACATAAGTGTTACGCTGCTGTGACAAAGGAACTCCCCCTATGGGGATCAATAAAGTTTATCTTATACATGATAGATAGGCGCTACCTCTGCAAGCAGTCGCCACTTTTGCACGTGTAAATATTGTCTTCATCATTGAACAAACCCAACCCGTTTATATGCATCGTTAACACTGTTTATTGAATTTTCTATGTTTTTCTTGCACTGTCCACTTTCTGCAGTTGAAATTTCCGCACTGTGGGTCCATTCAAGGCACGTTGTCTTGTTTTGGGTGGGAGGCGTCCGATTCCGGGACACGGAGACATCGGACCGGACGTACAACCATCCGTTTGCACATTTGGTATCCGTTCACCTTCTCGTTCCCACGTCCGGACGACGTCGGGTGCCCAGTGGAGCTCCTGCATTGAGACTCCAAAGAGCAAGGCATCCAGTGGGGGTCCAACCCTCTGGCTGTGCTCTGGAAGGGTTAACCCGCTGCCAAAAGTCACGGCGGCTTCCTAAATATTAAAAATCCATTTTCGATCCATTCCCCGGGTCCCCGAAGAGCGTCGGACTCGTCATTAACGGAACGGAAACAACGGGAGCGTTACAGGAGCAAAGAGTTTCACGCAGAATGCAGGATTTCCTCATGGGAGAGAAAACCTTGGCTCTTAACTCCATCCATTGTACCCTGCTCTTTTATTTTCTTCTTCTTTAACAGAGGGATAATCTGCTTCAAATTACACCATATTGTTGATAGCAGAGAGGCTTATTGTCCCCCTTTCATGTGTCTGATAAAAGACACAGAGAGCTACTGTTCCAGCCACGGGGACTGAGAGGAGGGTACCATTACACTTCCTCATCTCCATAAAGCCCCCATTCATCCATTTACCTCTTAGGACTCCGGGCTCCGGCGGCCTGAAGGAGGAACCGGCGGAGTGCAGAAAGCCGCTTGATTTTGCTCCGCTGTGCGGGGAGCGGCGCCCGGGCGGGCTGATGTGGCGAGCGGTGACAGTCAGCAGATCCGCTTTGTTGTGCACTTTCATTTAGTCAACGAGGGGCCGCTTTCGTGAAGTGCAACTCGCCCGGGATGAAAGAATTAGAACTGGCGAAGGCAGGCAACGTTGGTTTTACTTTGTCACTTTGAAATCCGAGCTTTAACCATCTGTCTGACGCGCCGCGGAAATTCGAGCCGGCGCAACCGGGGACAGATTATTCATTTCAATCTCTACAGCAGATGAAACACTCACGTTAAAAGGCTTATCTTTGCAGCACGGATGCAGAAACCGGACAGACTTACAGTAATTACAACCGAATTGGGATATTACTTCGTTATTTTCCAGGTTAGTTATCGGCCCGAGTATTTCCGATGAACCCGCCGCGGCGCTCCGGCAAAGCCGCGCTGGATTATAACCGCCGAACCTTAATGGCTACCGGCGCGGAGGAAGAGCACTTAAAGTTAGCGACGAGCAAAGATGCTCTTCGATTAAAAGCCGGAGAAAAGAGTCGGACGCCCCGATGCCTCCTTCTTCAGGGCCAGACGGCCCTGGGTCTAAGGAGGGTCTAAGAGCGGTTCCATGAAGTCTGGTCACGGTGGGGAGCACCTGGAGGTCCACAAGACCGCACGGAGGTGGTAGCTGCCACAGCGTTCGTGGAAAGATAACCACGGATTATCAGACGGTTTAAGAGTTTCTATCGTCTCCCTGCACCGTGGGAAGAACTCCGTTAGCCATTAGCTAACTCTGACATTATTGAGGTCAAAATATAGATGTTGTAGGGGTGTAGCAGGCTAGACGAGCTTTGACCTCTATGTTGCTTCTGCCCATCTTGTCCCCGTCACCAAGCTAGGTTTTAAAAACGTAAACGAGTTCCACCAATCACCTACGAGAGGGAACTATATTAATCCAGGAACCGGAGGTCCACCGTCCCTGGTTCATCTGCTGTGTAAAGGAACCAAGTTGAACCTGAAAAGGTTCTGGGAACTGCAAAAAGTTCCTGGCGGGAGAAAAGGGGCTGCAGTTAGTGCACATTTGTGCGGTGGGCGACATGTTTACAAACTCAGCTCCCATGAAGTAAAATGGCAGGGAAAAAAAGCTCTTTGGAGCTCTGGGTAGAGGAATGACTTAATGGAAGCCCAGACAGGAGGGCGGAGAAAGCTACGGCCCGATGGCGAGGTAGAGCATCACAATCCACAAATGCACACACACACACACACACACACACACACACACACTTGTTTATCAGGAAACAATAATCAGACATGCACACACTGTCAAAGTCTATTCTCACACTATAAAGGTCATATTCACAGGTGCAAGGATTGTCTAATTGCACATTTCATACAATCTTGAGTCCCTGAATGGAAACCGCGAATGCATTTCCAAAGATAAAAAAGCAATAAGAGCGCGGCATATTATGTTTCTCCCAAAACATATTTGGTGGAATCATTGGCATTCATATTACAGAGTATATTTTCCAGCTGATATATTTTAAACAAGATAATCATCAGCAGAGGGAAGTGGGGTAGAAATTTCATTGAGCAAACAATGATTATTTTATTCATAATCCAGGAGAGAGGAATAGGCGGAATATCAGATGAGATGATTCCGGGTGAGGCGAGCTCAAAGCCATGTATGCATTTTTTGTTTTTATTATATTCCCTCTCTCGTTTCTCCTCCGCTCCTTTCATTTACCTGAATACTCTTGAAAAAAAAATCCCCATTTAAAGACATCCGTTGCGTCGCTCGCACACCCCAACCTGCCGACACAACTGGTGAACTCATGAAAGCCCTCGAAAAGCAGTGTCACCGATTGAAGGGGCCGATTGGAGGAAGACGACGATAAACACTCATTCATTTTGTATTTATCCTTTACTCAGAGGCACCATGGACAGGTCAGGGACATACAACCATTCACCATGTCGCATCAGAGGCATACAACTACCGCCCCCCTCATTCCTACATCACATAGAGGCATACAACTACCGCCCCCCTCGTTCATACATCATATAGAGGCAAACAACTACCGCCCTCCTCGTTCGTACATCATATAAAGGCAAACAACGACAATGCCCCTTGTTTGTACATCATATAGAGGCATGCAAATACCGCCTCCCTCGTTCGTACATCATATAGAGGCATACAACTACCGCCCCCCTCGTTCGTACATCATATAAAGGCAAACAACGACGATGCCCCTTGTTTGTACATCATATGGGGCATACAACTACCGCCCTCCTCGTTCGTACATCATATAAAGGCAAAGAACGACAATGCCCCTTGTTTGTACATCATATAGAGGCATGCAAATACCGCCTCCCTCGTTCGTACATCATATAGAGGCAAACAACTACCGCCCCCCTCGTTCGTACATCATATAAAGGCAAACAACGACGATGCCCCTTGTTTGTACATCATATAGAGGCATGCAAATACCGCCTCCCTCGTTCGTACATCATATACAGGCATACAACTACAGCCCCCCTTGTTCGTACATCATATGGGGCATACAACTACCGCCCTCCTCGTTCGTACATCATATAAAGGCAAACAACGACAATGCCCCTTGTTTGTACATCATATGGGGCATACAACTACCGCCCTCCTCGTTCGTACATCATATAAAGACAAAGAACGACAATGCCCCTTGTTTGTACATCATATAGAGGCATGCAAATACCGCCTCCCTCGTTCGTACATCATATAGAGGCATACAACTACCGCCCCCCTCGTTCGTACATCATATAAAGGCAAACAACGACGATGCCCCTTGTTTGTACATCATATAGAGGCATGCAAATACCGCCTCCCTCGTTCGTACATCATATACAGGCATACAACTACAGCCCCCCTTGTTCATACATCATATGGGGCATACAACTACCGCCCTCCTCGTTCGTACATCATATAAAGGCAAAGAACGACAATGCCCCTTGTTTGTACATCATATAGAGGCATGCAAATACCGCCTCCCTCGTTCGTACATCATATAGAGGCATACAACTACCGCCCCCCTCGTTCGTACATCATATAAAGGCAAACAACGACGATGCCCCTTGTTTGTACATCATATGGGGCATACAACTACCGCCTCCCTCGTTCGTACATCATATACAGGCATACAACTACGGCCCCCCTTGTTTGTACATCATATGGGGCATACAACTACGCCCCCCCTCGTTCGTACATCATATAGAGGCAAACAACTACCATCCCCCTCGTTCGTTCATCATATAGAGGCAAACAACTAACGCCCCCCTCGCTCGTACATCATATAGAGGCAAACAACTAACGCCCCCTCGTTCGTACATCATATAGAGGCAAACAACTAACGCCCCCTCGTTCGTACATCATATAGGGGCATACAACTACCGCCCCCCTCCCTCATTCGTACATCATATAGGGGCATACAACTATGCCCCACCCCCCTCGCCCGAACATCATTTAGAGGCATACAACTACCGCCCCGCTGGTTAATGCGTCATAGAAGCACAGAAGCAACTATTGCGTCTCCCCATTCAAATGCCTGGGCAATTCCAGGTATCCAATAAACTTCCTGCCCACTTTGGTGCTGTGGGAGGAACCCCACATGGAGACTCTATGCAGACTGTGTGGAATCGTACCGGAGACCTTCTTGCTGTGAGGTGTGATGCTTGCAACAATAAATATTAATCAAAAAGCGAACAGTATGCATTTCTCTGCCCAACGACCAAAACTAGAAGCAACAACTGATCCCTTCGATGAGGAAGCTGATGCGACCAACCCTTTCCTCAACTTCCTTATTAGGTGACCCGTCTGGCTCGGAGGTTGTTTGACGAACGTTTCAGATTCAAAAACCTTATTTCAGTTCATTTCTTCTCCTCTTTAGCTTTCCCGCACTGGAGCCACGCACATATGCGGCGCGGATCTGTTGGTTGCGTGCCTAATCTTAGCATTTAGAAATAATGCGCTGTAAACAAAATGTCACTCGTTTTAATTCCGACAAAGCTTAATGGATAATCTGTCTAATTAAATGACAGAAGACGAACACGCGGCTGGAACCTTCCGGCTGATTTAGCGCGTGCTGGTTACCAGGCCAATTCAAGAAAACAAATATAGCAAAACTGGTCCGACTGGATTTTGGAGAAAGTGATTTTTGAATTTCAAACATCTGAACCTCTGAGTACGCACATCATGACCAGAACGGAGGAGTTTGGGATAAAATCTGGCTACTCTCGTTCCTCCTCTCTGTCTTTTGACCCCGACCGGTCGAAGCAGAGGACTTCTTGAACTCGGGCAGCACGGCGGTGCAGTGGTTAGCACTTTCACCAAGAAGGTCCCTGGTTCAATTCATTGGAGGGCCTGAACCCGTGGCGTCAAACGTACGGCCCGCGGGCCGGTATCGGCCCACCAGGGGTTCCACTGCGGCCCGTGGAATAAATATACAATTTGAGAAAATACATCAAAATCATGAACTACTTTTTAAAACTAAAAATACAGTTCCTCTATTGTCTCCTAGGGCTGCACTGTTTTAGTCAGTGTGAGCAACACGGAACAATACGATGTGACTCACAACTTACAGCAGATGGCAAGAAAGCGGCTTCCGAGTTTGTCAACGGCATTTTTACTTATTGTTAGAGATTTCGGTTGGAGTCGACACCCTCATCCGCAAGATTATGTCAAAAGAAAGAAAGAAAGTGGACATGGAGTGAAGAGTTTTCTAAGAAACACCAACCGCTTCTCATTTGTTGATTGATGTTAATAAGAAACCCGTATGCTTGGTACGGATGCAGCGAGTTTCGGTGCCACCTTAAGACTCGCCATGCCGAAAAATACAAGACAATGCACGGAGGAATTGTGTTGTTGAAATTGCACTTCTTCTCCTCATGAATCTCGGGTTGTTCGACATGTATTTTTTAAAGGCACAGTTTGTGACATATAAAGATTTTTATCATTTACCTGAACTTAGTATAACTTCTAAGTAATTATGCTCGGATTTTACTGGTCCGGCCTCGTGACATCAAATTCGACCAAAATGAGTTTGAAACCCCTGATCTAAATTGTCCAGATACGCGAATGAGGGTGAACGTTTGAGTCTCTACAAGACCGGTGACCATCCCAGGGTGAACCCACCCATCACCTGACGACCCCCTCGTAGATAATGAATGAAGGAGCGCTTTCTAAATGTAAAATGTCATGAGACAAGTTTAATATACGGCTGCGTTTCTGGGCTGAAGATCACATTTGAGAGGCCGAACTGCCCTCCAGCATCCAAACGCCCCCGAAACTCCTCCCTTACGTCACAGAACGCGGCGGTTAGGAGACCACCGTCTGCCTTTAAGCCTCTTAATTTAAGCCGTGGCGTGCGAGGTGACTCGAAGATATGAAAACTAGGTCTGTTTGAGCACCGTCTACATTTGACAGCTGTGTGCTGCAACTTGAGTGTCAATGAGAAGGGCTGCTTTTTTCTTTGTGATTAAGGCTGTGGAGCCGCCGTGCTGTTTGGACCCGGACGCCAAAACGCCCGGGTCGTCCGTCGAAGGGGAGCGTCACCGAGGAACTATCGCAACTTTTTGAAACACCGGCTGCTTTAAAATTGACTTTCATAGACATCCACGGCTACAAATAGTATTTCTTCCCCAAATTCAAAGAACCTGACAACCTCATTTACATTCCAATTCCTTCTGTTCATGCTGGTGCTAAAACGTAGCGGGACGACAACCGAACTCCAAAAGACTATGACGGTAGATAGCAAATATAGCTATATATGCTTATTAAAAACAAGCTAGCGTACTCCTTCCTCTTAAAGCATTTCATCTCACAACCACCAAACAGCTGTTTGCACATCCCAACAAACACCAAAGCCTTGTTTTGCACATGCTTCCACGTGTGTGTGTGTGTGTGTGTGTGTGTGTGTGTGTGTGTGTAAACCAGCAGGGATGTTTCCCCTCATGGACGACAGCACGTGTCGCATTGACAGTCTCCGGCGTGCAGCACGTCATCACCCTACCGCCTTCATTGACGTTTGAAGCTCTGCCCGCTCGCGGATCAATGTCACCACAGGCCTCCTGCGTCATCTGAGGTCGGGGCGGGTGTTTGCTCGTGATTCGTAGGCTCAGCCGGAGAGCCGACACACACCTGTGAAGGCCTCCATCCCGGCTACTGGGTGCAAACTCCGCGATGGCACGGCCATGCTGGACGGGGACGTTCACGACGGCTCGGGGTTCTGAGGTTCCTCGACCCGATACCTCAACGCCGTGGCCCTTTTCTATAAAACGGCAGCACTTGACCGGACTCAAAAGGAGCAAATTAGCCCTGAGCGATTTCACCTGCGTAATTGTCGAAATGGGTTTGGCATTTGCGGAGCGACGGCTCGAGAAAGGGGAAATTGGAGTTTTGAAGGGCGGTTGTAGTTTACATTATGTTGAAAAGTTGCACGGGAAACGGACAGCAAGTCACCGAAAGCACCCTTCAGTCAATCGTATAGATTGAGAAACGGAACGAGGTTGCGGGAGAAGGAACATCATTATGGTTCAGGAAACTGAGAAAAATGAAAGTATTATGAGAAAATAAACAGAAAAATGAGTCCAAATCTGACCCGAGGAGCGGCGCCAAGAGACCAGAGGGCGTCTCGAAAAGTTAAACATTTCACCAAAGTCTTCTACGGACGCGATCTTCTCAGAGATGAGGAACCTTGGAGGTTTGAGCTGCGGATGTGACGCCAAACTCGAAATCTAATAAATCCAGCAACATTTAAGTGAGAAATATGAGATGAATTTCATCTGAGAGCCCAGAACGCTCACGCAGCGTCTCATCTCCAGTCCTTCAGAGTTGGCAGTTGGAGCGACGTTCCAGATTAATTCATTCATTTGTTATCTACGCCGCTTTTACGCCGCGCCACTTTTGGTCCGAATTTGACGTCGCACCACTTCAAGTTGAAATTTATATTCTTAATCAGTCGTTGGATTACTGCCACAAGGTTCAGGGCATCCTGGGACCCCCTTCGCTAGCCGCCGCATGCTAAGCTGCGGTGACGACAGATGCACGGCGCTGATATTAGCCAAAGCGAGGCGGACGACGAGCGGTCAGATTTGCCAAAGTGCTCAGAGCGAGACGAGTAAGTCCTTAAATCCAACCGTCAGCGGAGGATGAGCGGGGAAATCGGGGCTAAGCCTCCAGACCCAAACAACGGCGTCACTACCGGACCGCCCGTCACCCAAACGTCCGACTACCAGGTAAATCCGTCGATGCCTTGGATTTTGTGGGAAGAAAAGCCCCTCCTCGCCGGATGCAAACGATGGCCTCAACCGAACGGAGACTAACGGACTCGTGAATCATCATCCGGAGGTCCTTCGCAAACATCAACACCTTAATTCATTTAAGACGGCGCCTCTCGCTCGCAGGAAACCGGGGGTTCATCGGCGCGCCGTCACATATATCTTTTTGGGAAAATAAACACTGTGAACACGGCGAAGCGACGATCGACGGCGCGGCGCAGCCGGAGGAACTCGAAATGAGCGATCCTTGGAAAATAAAGTCGATTATGCGATCATTCAGATGTTGCAGAACAATCAATTCCGCATCCGAGAGGGGGTTATTCAAATGAGATAGCGAGTGCAATAAGACGCCGCCCCGTCTCCTTTTTCGAGAGACGTCTTCCTCCCGTCGCGGCGTTCGAAAGATTCGAACGGTAAAGGCTCGGAGCGCCGGAGAACACGCTCGGAAAGAGGCCGCCGAGGGCTTCATCCCAGCTACCGGTCTGCAGAAACACACGGGTCCTAATCAGGCGAGCTTTGGCGATACGTTCAAAACCAAAGACCAAACAATAACAGAAAAAAAAAAGAAACATTTGGTACACGACCATGAAAGCCCTAAGTTCAAAGGAACATGGACTTGCTGTGCGTTGCATCATGTGTGTGTGGTGTGTGTGTGTGTGTGTGTGTTGGGGAAGGGGGGGGGGGGGGGCGGTTACTGAGTCATCTGTCGAAGCGCTTCCCTCCGACGACGGGCAGCAAAACAAGAAAAGATTGTATTCATAACAACCTCAGATTTCAGGAAAGATCTGAAAGGGAGCGTGGCCGGAGCGGGGCCGGTCCGCTCGCCGCCCGCCGGTAAAACCAGACGAGTCAAAACCCAAGCAGAATTGGCCCCGAACCCGCTTTGAGTCAGTGGCAGGGGCTCGCTCGGAGACGTGGCCGTATCGCAGAGGTATAATTTAGCGTGTTTTTCCGAGCAGGAGCTGCATGAACACACCCACTGATTGCCACATGACCTCTGCAAAGAACTAAAACACCGGGTGTTTCCCCCCTTATGCAGCCATAATGATACATTACTATTTATGTTGCGGCAGCTGGTGGGTGGCTGTGCAGAAAAGTCACTCGCTGTGCCTCCTTCATTCGTCCCCTGAATTTTTGCAGATCCCGTTTTATACGAACGCGCCGAGATGTAAATTCAGTCCTAATCGACGTTTAACGCCTGGATAGGACAGCCGGTCGATTGATTCACCGTCACGTGGACGAAAAGAAAATACAGTTTCGGCGAACGGGTCCCACTATTGCGTGAAAAACACCCAATTCCGTTTTTCTCTATCGCCCGGGATGTTTTATTGAACAAACGGGAGGGTACGCTAACATCTGACTCCGCAAGCGTATGCTAATTGTGCATTTACCAAAACGTCAGCTCCCGTTTATGAGTGAGCTATTAGCAAACATCTCGGGGCGCTCGGCCCAGATTTACTATCTTTGTTTATTAAAGATCAATGTCTAAAAGTCAGGGGCCGCCTCGTCCTCCTCCGCCGACCCTCGTCGGCGGTCTGCCGCTCAGCGCCGGCGCACCGGGCGCGGCGTGGAAAATGAGATCTGCTTTCTTTGGGCATTAAATACTGCATGCAATCAAAGGTGAAATTAGTAGTTTCTGCTTTATTAAATCCAAGGGAGGGAGTCGTTTGATTATCCCGCTCCTACACTTCGGCTCCGCACCGCTGTCATACCTCCAAATACAAATTAATTGGGTAAAAAAAAAAAAAATTTTTAAAAAAAAAAAGCCGTGGCTCATTCCCCTTGCAGATTTCCGAGCTCGGGAAAAGAGTTTGAAGACGGAATAACTTTCCTCCGACTTTCCCGCGATAGATCTGCCGGAACCAGAGCTGCACAGGAACATCACGGCTGCGAGCGCTCATTACAAATCAGATGCTGATTTCGTCATTCCTGCTATCGAGGGTGTAACGTTTATTCTGCATGCAGGGAATCGATGCACCAATCAGCTGTCATTGAGGCGGCGAGGGTCGCGACCTTCCAGGGCCACGTATGGAGGCGTACAACCGTTCGCCTGCCGTACCGAGACGCACGAGCACTCACATTATCTAGACAACCGTATACAACCATATAAAGAGATGAAATCTGGCATTTTTTCCCCCTCATTTTTTCGTCCAGCTCCTCCACAGCAGAGCTGTATCTCCGCGCCGGCGCCGCTGTTTACAGCATGAACTGGAAATGAGCGAGTTTGCTAAGATTAGCGTCTAAATCAAGGCATTGTTCTTCTCCTCAAGCTGCCTGCCAGCCGTCAAAGGTGCTGCCCGCACGCCGCTGCAGTTCGGTATCGATTTTCCCGATACTGCGGTCGGCAAAGTGAACTTCCTCCGTGCGCGTCCCGGTTCCACATGACGGGCGCCGGCCATTAGGAACAACGCTCGGCGGGACCGAAGTAAGAGCGTTTTCATCTCCGAAGTAGCCAATGACAGGATCCAAATCGGTAGCTTTAATTAGCGGCGCCGCTCGGACGCCCGGCGCTTCCCGTTCCCTCGGCCTGACCCAACAGGAACAAAGATAGTCTATCCATGTCGCTGTGAGAGATGGAGCTCCGTCTCTTCAACTGCTCTGCATCTCATGAGCGTTAAAGGAGCCTCTGACAGGGACGGAGATGGAAACCAAGACCACCTCTGCTTCCGAATCATCTCATCCACCCCCTCAATTTAGATCAATAGGCCTGCGCTCCTTATCATCTTTAAAGTTGGGTGTTGTGCACCAAAACATCACTCCCAATAGCTTAGCATCAGCTAAGGATCTTCTTCTTCTTTTCCTTCGGGCTTTTCCCTCCAGCGGCGCCACATCAAATCAACTTCTCCATCTCTTCTCACACCGACTAACTTCATATCCTCTAGAACAAGGGTCGGCAACCCGCGGCTCTTTCATCTTTACTCGTGGCTTGGGAAAATAAATTATAAATATTTAATTGAAGTGTATTTCATTTGTGTTCAGTCCATTTGTTTCTTTAAGTTCTGAGTTGGAAGATTATTGTGATCTTGAAATATTAAATAAAATTATATTTATTATTTTTCGCCGCTCAAAATAACGTCACACTCGCGGAAGACGGTAAAGTCCCAATTTGCAGATGCTGTGCGCAGAAGTTCAGAAGCAGAAGTCCCATAAAGCAGGTAAAATAAATATTTATGAAGATATTTTGCAAATATTTATTTTTCATTGTTTACTGACACAGTGATTTTTTCACAATTTATTTTTTTTAAATTCAGGTCAAGGCTCCGCTAAACGCTCTGAAAGCCCAAAGCTCAAAATGAGTTCATTACAAAAATAGAATTTAATTTTCTCCACAATACTTTGTGAATTTCAGAAGAAACACACTTCGCACTTGTTTATACAAAGTGTAAAGGTAATAAAAAGCAATATATACAGTGGTGCCTTTATTTCAGACGTCAAAAAGTAATTGCTCCCGGTGTTTTCTTTTCCAAGAAAACCGGGTCCAAATGGCTCTTTGGGTGTTCAGGGTTGCCGACCCCTGGTCCGGACCTCCAAGTCCAGCATCCGTCTGCCAATATATTCACTGCCCATCACTGCATACGAGCTACGGCATTCATTCACCTGCTCATCCTGCACTCAGGAGCTTCTCCCAGGTCCACCTTGGACCGGTCCAGCTCAGGAGCCACAGAGACGGACAACCATTCACGTCTCGAATGGAAAAATGACACACACACACACATACACACACACACACATACATACACTGCCTTTCCACCTGATTTGATTTTTATCACTCTCATTGTTGCAAAGGTCTCAAACTCCTTTGAAATCGCACAAAGAGGGAAAAGAAGGTGAATTTGACAGTTTCTACCTTCAGTTCTTCATCGGCGTCGTCCCAGTTATTATTCCACTCCTTTCTTTGTTGCCGCCTCTTTCCTTCACCTGTGAGACGGGACGGAGTCCTCGTCAGCACCAGCTGCTCCCGCTGCGTCCGGCCAATCAGGCGCCTCCCTGCCCTCACCTGCCGCACCTGTCTTGTGTCGGCTGATTGGCCGGCGCTCCGCTGAGCCGGCCGGCGTCCTGTGATTAGACTCCCTTTAACTTCTACCGTCTGTTACTTTTGGTTTTTCTCCTCGACTCCGGCGTTTTCCTTTCCCGGATCTCCTCCCACGTCGCCTTTTGGGTATTTCTTACAAATGTCTCGCCGCCCTCGCGTCCTCGGAGCGCCGAGGGCCCTCGTTCTGCCCAGACTTTGAGGAACGTTCGCTCGATCTGTTCGCGAACCGACGGCGACGGACGACGACGGCGGCCAAGAAGGTGAGCGGCGGCGCAAAGGAGAAGAAGAAGGTAAGGTGCGGCGCCGATGGCCTCCACAAGCTCCAGCTGATACTCTTGTTTGTGCATCGCTTTTGGAATCGGGGATTTTATGCCTCCACGTGGGGGGGAATCTTTGAGAAGAACCTGAGATTGCTAGGTTGCTAGTTGGATTCTTCCAGCTTGGCCGGTCGTTGCGACAAAGCCTCCACCGTCTCCACCTTTTGGAGACGATCTAAGCTTCAGAAGAAAAGAAAAGCTGTAGTTTGAAGGTCGAGTAGAAACCTGCCGACAGATGTGATCAGGTCAGGCGATTCTGCTGACCTACATTTGACCCGGAAAATTGGACAGAGAATATTCATGTGTGTGTGTCCTTGGAGATTTCTTGGTCTCTTTTATGACCCTGTAGAGCGCAAACACACACACACACACACACACATGGGCAGATTGCCTCGCCATACTGTAAAAATGCTACCAGATGGTCTGCATATCCCTTTTTTTTCTCTCTGTGGTTGTGGGTTCTGCGGGGCGACGCCCGCTCCGACGCTGTCGAATGTGCTGCCGCTGCTACCAATGCTACCGCTGCTAACGCCGCTAACGCTGCTGCTGCTGCTCGGCCGGCGGCCTGGGTGAAGCTCTGCGGCAGCACGATGGGAAAAGGGGAACCAGCCCAAAAGGGGGTTGTTGTTTTTTTTTTCCATTTATTGCCTGTATTTTCTTCAGAATAAATTTGTGGGTGGACTCAACGCTAGCAGCACAGATGCAGGCGGCGGCCCCGCGTTGGTTTTAAACCTCCTTCGGTATTTCCGCTCCTCCCTGACAAAGATGCCGGCTGTTTCGCCTCCGCCGGCTTCGACCGTCGGCGACAAGATCGTTTTGACTTTTTGTGGAATTGAGAGATATGACGGCCGGGCTTTGGAGGTGCGGAGGTTTGGAAAATTCAACGTGCTCTGACTTGTGTGCGTCAGATCCTTGCCGGGGGAACGTCAGCCGGACCCCTGCTAGGTTCAGGTGCTACTTCCAACGGTTTGGCTGGAAAGCGTCAAAAAGAAATCCTGAGACGGAACGAGGGAAGAGAAGTCCTTTGTCTACTAGCGGTCGATCTGGATCCAACTACAGGAACTCGGTCAGGAGCCGCGTTCAGACAGAGAAGCTCCAATTTGGTTGCAGGAGGAAGCCTCCTGCTCCAGAGGAACCTGCTAGTTGTCCAGTGAGGGACCTAAACATCTGCAATTCAGCTCCGGACTCGACAACAAACCACCAGAGACGACGACACGGACGCCATGGAGGTGAAGCTCCGTTGAAGGAATAAAACCCCTCGGCTATCGGATGGTTGGAGTGTTTTTATCTTCTCCCTGCACTGCTTCAGAACCCGTGTGAAGAACCCTGTTAGCTAACACTTATTCTGGCCAAAATGCAGATGTTCCTCTGCGAGCCCTGGAAACCCCTGTGAGGTTCGGCAGGCCAGAGGAGCGCGGACCTCTTTGGCGTCGCCTCTGTCCAATTTGTTCCGACTAAACACCTGACCTTTGACCGGGACGGCTTTTAGAGAAAGGGTCGGCTCTCCTTCCTGGGTCCCGTCACCAGCTTCAGCTCTCACACCTGATTTCGTGGAGCAGCAAAGTCCTCGGGTGGAGAAAACCGGACCGGCGTTGAACCGGCAGGCTTTTGGCTCGGAGAACCAGAACTCGCCGGCTCTTTGCTGATAATTGAGTTTTCTATTAAACCTGATTTTGATCCTCCTTTTGTCGGGCGGCTGAAATAACAGAATCGCGGCCCTGATGGAGAAGATTGCAGTATCTGCTACAAATTAAAGTGTTTCAGTGGATGGACACCTTTATCCATTTCAGGGTTATTTGAGAGGTTGCCTTTTTGTATTTCGCCTCTTCCGTTGAAATGTCCTTGTCGTGGCGACTGGACTTGTATTTCCTCGCTTGAAAACGTTTCATCCCAGAGGCTTCTTCAGTTCTTCCGCACTAAACAAACTTTTTGAGTTTCCCAGAACCTTTTCAAGAACCGGGCTTTTTCCTGGGTTCGGACCGCAGAGGAACCAGGGACCTCCAGCTCCTGCAACCATCTCAGCTCCTTCTCCGATGCAGGATCCGTGTTGTTGGTGATTGGAGGAGCTCAGATGTCACAGTGACAAAGACCAAAAGACAGGAGGCAGAGCTGAAGATGCTGAGGTTCTTATTGGGAGCGACCAGGACGGAGAAGATCAGGAATGAGTCCACCAGAGGGACGGCACATGGTGGACGATTTGGAGAGAAGATATGGTTGGGTTCATGGAGGATGGAGGATCCCATGGAGAGGAGGATCCAGTGAATGAGGTTAGATGGAGAAGGTGGATTCGGACTAGGAGAAGAAGAAGAAGCTGGAGCTCAAGTGTGTAGATAGCTAACGGCTAACGGGGTTCTTCACACTCGGAAGCAGTGCAGGGAGAAGATAAAACTCGACCCATCAGCCTGGCGTCCATGTTGTTCTTCTCATCTTCTGGGTTTTGTTTTTTGAGGGTTCATGTTGCAGAAGTTGGGAACTAAACTAAAAAGGTTCCCGTTGGGGGGGGAAACTACTTCTTGGAACCAAACCTCAGCGTTCACAGTCGGCACATCGGTTTTAACCGTTCGAACGACACAGATTTTTGCCGAAACGTTTTTCCGGAAGCAAACACGCCGTCTTCCTTTGACCCGGTCGGCCGCCGCTCGCCGGAACTTTAACTTGCATCAACAGTTTGTTTTTGCACTGAACATAGACGGGTGTTGCTTAATGAGCAGCCGGCTAACGCTCTCCTCGTCCTGCGTTCATGTTTTCTGCAGCCGCCGTCATAAATCTGCTCTCAAACGCCGTCCCGGCTACTTGACCTATTACCAAATCCAGCGCGGCGCATGAAATGTGTTTTATACCGTATTTCTTGGAAAGCCTGCCCGGAGGCCCG
Source organism: Fistularia commersonii (assembly GCF_037954325.1). Taxonomy (NCBI): domain Eukaryota; kingdom Metazoa; phylum Chordata; class Actinopteri; order Syngnathiformes; family Fistulariidae; genus Fistularia; species Fistularia commersonii. Next base: position 15,603,754 of record NC_141301.1, read on the forward strand.
ACCGAAAATATGGGTCGTTCCAAATTACCCCCCTAAATCTAAAAAATACAAACCCTCTCCACACACACACACACACACACACACACACAGATCCAATGTTTAACCGATCGACGCCCGGCCCATTTCATTCATCCTGGTACAAATGCATTTCAAAGAATGGCTGCAGAGCCACCACGCTTCCAAAATAACTCCTTCTCTGTGCCGCGCTTCAAACCGGCGAGCGGAAAAAAAAAAAAAAACAAAAAAAAAAAAAAGGGCTTCATTGCACGACGTCGCTAAAATTAGAGGATCCAGCGAGAAGGGTTGGGGGGGGGTGGAGTGTTAAGATCACGGAGGAGCGCTTAACAAAGCCCTGCCAAGTTTCCGCCGCTGTGGAAAAGCTCTTCACCTCAAGGTTACCGGCAGACGAGCTGCGAGGAGCAAATGAAATACTCAAGGAAGACATAAGTCTCATTAAGGCCCATAAAGGACATCCCTAATAAAATCCTCCGCCTGACATACAAGGGCTCTCCAGTGATGGCTGATTAATTGCCGCCGCAAATGAAAGCGTGAGAGGGAGTGCGTGGCTTCGTGGATGTAATTCATCCTCCTCCGGCCTGTCCTGACCTGGAAGCCCGTGGAGACGCTCCGCCGCATCTCCGGGTTGTAGAAGTAGCACGTCCGGGTTTTTCGGCGCCATCATTTGTTTTGATTGTTCCCGCCGTGGCCGGGGCCGCACGCCGCGCCGAAAAAAAAATATCCCTCCGGCGGGTCAGGCTGATAATGATGACGGCGACGTGGCCGGCGAAGATGAATACGGTGGCGCCCAAAGTGACCCAAAATATATTCTCGGCAGTCGTATATCAAGATAAAAGAGTTTTTGGCGACGGGCCGCTCTGCGATCCATCAATAATATAATCTTACTGTTTTCAGGACGTATATTTCATCATTTCGCCGACTCCTTTTGTCAGCTCTTTGTTTTTGCGATTAAGCGGGAGCTTTGCGAGGACGGCGCGCTTGTCAAACATACGGATAATGACTTTATAATTGCCGGCGTACGACGTCTCCGCCGTTCCCGAAACCGGACCGAAGCGGTTTAATCAATAGCGAGGACGGGACGTGATGGATGGGGGCGGCCGCCGCCCGGGTTATAAGACAGACATGGGGGTCCGAGAACAATCTGGGCCCAGATAATACCCAGCTGAGTCCAGACACACACCTGCTCTCAAAGCGGTGTAAGTGGCTGCGGCGGCGAGGCGGCGACGAGGGATCGGCCTTCGGGAGAAAACACAACTTAAGGGGCTGAGGAGGGACGTGCGTTTCTCTATTTTCTTTTGTTTAAACCCAAAATGTTGCATTCAATCCCAGAATCCGGTAGGGAAATCTCACCAAGATTAGCGCCAGTCAATTTTTTTTCCCGTAATCGGGCAATAAAAGACGCGGCGGCGGCGGCGGCGGCGGCGGCGGAGGTGGACAGGTATACGGATTTCCAAAGCTCCTCAGAAAGCGATTGTATTGATCTTTTCGCAAAAAAAAAAAAAAAAACAAAGGATTTTGCAAGGTGTTTATCGGTTTCCCTATTGTGCGACGATGCATCGCGTCTTTTAATCGGTTGATTATTCTCCACTTCAGGTGCGCCGGTACGCCTGGTAGGTACACATTAGATGGTGCATGACGGCAGCAGGAGCTCCGGCGGCTTTTTTGCGTATAAATATTGGTGCGCAACAAGCGCTTGGCCGAGGCTCCGAGTCCGGCCGCGAAGGAGCGTCAGGTGGCATCTCTCATTTTTTGTTTTTTTTGAGAGCTTTTCATCCGATAATTTCGCCTCTTAGACAAGTTCAGACCGAGCCAGGGAGAAAAAAAAAAAAAAGGAAAAGATATATATATTTTAATATTCTGTAGGGATCGAAAATTCAATTAATTTTTTTTTTTTTTTTTCCCCAAACATTCATCATGCGCGAGTCACTGATGGGTTCATCTAATTTATCTCAGCGTATAGTTAAACACAGATCTGTCAATCAAACCCCGAGGTCATGATATGTTAATTCGATCTTAAAAATATTCGACGTGTCCCGGGACGGGCTCGGCAGCGGCGTCCGTCCCGAACACCGCGTTTGTGATTCCTGGAGTTTGTTAGAAGTAATCGAGAAGCCGCCACACATGATGGAAAAAAAACAGAAGCTAGAAACGGGGAGGTAAAAACCGATGGAGACTAAAGAGATTTCCGAAACGGTTGCCAACTGATTTGCCAGTTTCCGCTCTGCAGCGGGATTCGGAGCGGTGCCAGAGCGCCCTGCGCGTTCGGCATTACAACGGTGGATGGAGGACGGTGGCGCGATGATAAGACAGCTCAGCTCCAAACTTCTGCAGCCGCTGAAAGCCATCGCTCCGAGTGAGATTTAAAGCCGACGCTAGTATTTTTACATTTCCAAATTCAAAGAACGCCGCAGCACCGCGAACCGCCGTTTTTTGGAAATAGCGTTTCTTTCACGGTCGTCACGTGAGAAACTCATCCGAGGGTTGATTTTAAAATACTTCCCTCCGTCTGAATACTTTGCAGAAATGTCTTTAACTTGGACGCCGCTGATTTTTGTGATCCGTTCACAGTAACATTATTTCCGGACGCTAAGATGCTACTTTTCCCCCCCGGGCTTTGAACGCTGCAGTTTAAATAACGTCGCGGCTGATTTATGGATTTTTAGCGCTCTGACGAGCTCCGCGTCGCTAAAACATTTAGCCTCGTCACATCGGACCGATAAAATGAGCGTGAAATTCTGAGGCCGTTCAATTCCAACCGGAGAGAAGGCAACTTTAACGTTTTTTAGGTTTTAAGACCAAGATAGCGATCAGCTGGAGGAGGATATGGACTTTTCCTTGTCTTGTTTATTATTCCTCTTTTTCATCAGCTGTGTTACAGACACTGCGTGAAAAAAAGCATTTCCAGTGTGTGTGGATGTTAATTAAAAGCAATTAAATATGTGTAAATATCATGTTGTAATGTGCGAACCTCCGGCACTTATATATATGCACACATAGATTTATTTTGTTACTTTTAGCACTCAATAGTCCGGAAATGACGGTATTGTCGCCGTTAGCTCCCCCGTGCGCGCTCTCGTCCACACGCACGGACCATTTCGGGTCTCCGGCTACAATTCCATTTCAAAATAATTCAAATAACTGAAATCAGTAAAGGCTGTGAGTGGATCCGCTTGGATCCGGCTGACAGAGCCAAAGAAATTAAAGAAATAAACAAAACACTGGCATCTCCGTGTTACCTGCTAGTCCACTTTCACTGAAACGTCTGACTGTCCACTTACATTTCAAGTTTAATTGCATTTAAATGTACGTGCGCCGCGGCCGAGAGTCCCGCGGGCACCGAAAACACTTGTTGCCGTCGCTCGCCGCGCTTTTCAATAAAGTGACGCCATTAAGAAAAGCCATGATGAGCGCAGAGCTCCCCATCAGCAGCCAGTTGACTCACTTTGCAGAAAAGCAGACTGGCAGCTTCCCTGACAGACGCCGGGATGGACGGCAACCTTCAGTCTAACAAGCTGCTCCGCCGTGATTGACAAACACCACGAAAAAAAAATCCCCCCGCCGTCGACGTCGACGAAGACGTGAGAAAAACTCCTCCGAGGGGGAAAAAAAAAACACGGAGATCGCGGAGGCTTCGTAAGCGGAGGCGTCCGGCCCGGCCTGTTGGTGGCACGTGTCCGTGCGCCGGCGCACGGGTCGTATATCATGTGAACTATCACGCGGCCGGCCGGGGCGATGATGATTTAAAAGGCTGGGTGAGAGGAGACGGCTTGTCTGAAAGCCTCGCTTTCTCCACGTCTGCAGTTTGATGTGACGCCGACGAGTCACCTTCAAATCCCCTCCCGACTGAAAGCTTGATGGCTCTATAAATACCAATCATAATAATGATTCAACGGCAAACAAACCTCTTTTTCTGCGGCCCGGCTGACAGAAATAAGGGTAAACCGCGCCGGCCTTTTGCATATCTCGTCTGACATCGTGATGGTTTAATGCTCCATAATTATGCCGCGCAGACGCCTGATGGCCGGCCGGGCTAAGCGGGCGCGATACCGGGCCGCGCGGGGGAAAGGCGAGCGCGGCGGCGCAAATAGCGTCGCTCCCCGTGACAGGGATGGCGGTAAACATTCAGAGGCGCCTCAGCCACGACAACGAACCGTTCGCTAACCGTCAACGCATCCGTTCAAACTTTGTACCCGATGTCACGCTGGCGGCTCCGACGTTCTTCTATCAGTTATGATGTCTTCTGACAGGCGGGTCCCCGTCAGTCAACCCACCCATCGTCAGCGGTGAGATCAATCCCGGCAATCAGGAGCGTTCCCGCCGCCTCGGCTACCTGCGCCGCTAATCAACAAGTCGAGCAATTAGGCCTTCATTCAGCGGGAGTCGTGTTTACGCTCCGAGCAGAGAAACGTACGTGTTCTCCAGAAAGTTCCTCGCTTTTCTATCCCGGCGTAGCGTTGGCTTTTTGAGTTTCGACGCGTAAAATCAGTCCCTCTCGTTGTCACGTCGCTTTCTCCGAGCGGCGACCCCGGTTCTGGATGCTCCGCCGCTCTTCCTCGTCGCGGTGCGTTCAGTAAACCTGCCCGTTGGGTCGTTTCTTGCCAAGACTCAAAGGAGGAGATCCATAACTCTCTCCGTTAAGTACCGATCCACCGGTGGGCGGCGGTGCTGGAAGCCCGGCGGGCCGCTGGCTCCGGACCATCCCCTGTCGTTTTTTACACTCTTCTACGAATCCCATCCTTTTTTCTTCTTCCGGTAATTCTTTGTTAAACATCTCACTCGGACAAAATGTTTGTTTTTTTTTGTCCCTGGATCTGATCGGGGGTTCAAGGGTATCTCGTTTTGTTCGGCCTCAAAAAGTGAACGCTCGCGAAAATGAATCGGCTGCAACGAGCTGAACGCCGCCGTTTCATCTGATTGTCGTTCTGAAATACAATCGCGGACTGTGTTATTGAGAGACGGCGAACGGCGAGGGCTCTTTGGGAATCCGTGCCTTTTCACGTGACGCATCGGGTCTCGCGTGGTCCCGCTCGAGGTCCTCGTGTCCACGTGCGCTCCGAGCGGCGGACGCTCGCGATATTCCATCTATTCAGCAGAACTACTCTTTGACCTCCCGGGGAAGAGAAACGCCGGCTGATTCTTTTTTGCACGTCCGTCCCTTTAGCATACTGTACATTCCAACCTTGAAATGGTGTGTGTGTGTGTGTGTGTGTGTGTGTGTGTGTGTGCATCTCAAAGCATCACATTGAACGCGGGTCCGAGCCGCAGCCTTGACCCACGTCACTAAAAAAAGCGTCTCTTTCTCCTTTTCATCCCAGTTGGTTTCCTGCTGAAAGGAATTCAGGGAGGCGGATTTTATTCAACTTGAATTCAGATGGAAGATGAAATTTAAAAAAAAAAAAAATGAATAGGATAGAATTTTTTTATTGTTACGCAAACATTTTCATCCCTGCTATTTCACGGTGAAAGGATTCACGCATCTCAAAGATTTCTTAATTAGCGGTTAATGAATTGTCTGACCTTATCGTTTATTCATTGTGCCCTTTTTAGGCCGGGTATTTTAATTTCACAGCACTAGGTGTTCAATATCTTTTTAACACAGCCTGTTCCATCTGACGCCAACTGCTTGTCGGATTTTTTTTTTTTTTAATTTATTATTATTTTGTTGTTATATTTTGTTGAGTAGGGCTGCCGTCAGTTAAATGCATTATCATTATCGTTTTATGTATTTGAATATAGACTTTAATGCAGGATCCCTTGATATGAGAAGCAGGACATACAAGGACAAAATAGAGACAAGCGTGCTAAAAAATGATAATAGTAATAAATAATATTTTAAATAATGATTAAAATAAATAAATTCTTAAGTGATACATTGAAAAGAACAATATATTAGCGTTGAAATGACAAAAAGGAAGGGATGGAATCCAGCACGAGCGTTTTGATAAATCGGCGAGTTCTCAAACGAGGGGTTCCTGCGTTCCTCCGTTGCAAACCCACTTTTCGTTGCGAACCCACTCACTTCCGCCCGCCCGAGACGTTCTGACGCATGAACGGACGGAGGGAACGCAAACCGCCACGCTAACCGCCGACTTAGCATCAACTGCCGTTTCGCAATAATGCAGAGTGCATTTTAAGGGCAAACAAATTAGCGTTTTATGGCAAAAACAAACAAAAAGCAAACCTTTAGAAAGTTGATGGCCATTGTGATATCAAAGGTGCAAAGAGCTCCAGGCAAAGTTGTTTCAAGCAAATATGAGGAATAGAAAAAATAATAAATAATCATAATAACTCGGTCGCCATCTTTCATCGATAGCCACGCGGCGCATGGAAATAAAAACGCGGGAGTGGGAATGCAATCAATCGTCATCGACATAAAAAGAAGAGGAGAAATTAATGATGGCGTTAAAAAAGCAGCTGCTCGGCGAGGAGAGAAGACCTCGTCGCCGCTGAGCTTCCGCCGCGACGGATGAAACCAGACGGCGGAAAGTGTGACTGTGACGGCGGCCAAGGAAGAGCTCGGAGGAAGGAAACGATCCGACGGCCGGCGGCGAACTTCACTCGGCCCGCGCTCGCGGGATTCTTAATTGGCGGTTAGTTTTAAGCGGGAGCGAGCGCGTCTGTTTTCTTTCGCGTGGAAGCGGGCCGGGGTCCCGAGGTCGAACCCTGAGGTTCCCCGAAACACAGGCGCTCGTCAATAACCGTGTTGGCGATAGATGTGGGGAGACGGTGGAGCTCACAAGGCGTGGCGTCTCTGCGCGCCGTCCCACGATCTGGAAGGAAAAAGATCCGTCCCGCAACTGTTTTGGTTTCTTTTATTTCCTCTCCGCCGCCTCGTCGGGGCCTTTTGTTGGATTTGAAACGGGGAGGCGAGCGCCGGCAGGGTCTCCGCCGGGCGCCGGGCCTTGAACTTCTTGGCCGACGAGACACAAATGTATCACGATCAGAAACAAAGCGCTGGCTTTTTTCGAAGGAATTCTTGAGGCCGGGGGGTCGACTTGAATTTAGAGATGTTTTGGGTTGAAAGATCTCTTTAGATACTTTCGGACGAAACCGCGAGACCTCACCGATGAGCGCGAGGTCTGAGTGTCAAGCGCTGTTTTTTTTTTTTTTTTATCCCGTGTGTTATTAGCAAATAAAGCGGACTTCGTGTTTACCGGGTTCACTCGGGTTAAATGGGAACGTCTAACACGGTTAAAGTCAATATCGTTCCCTCAATATCAGAAGATGAAGTATTTTAATGGTCTTTAGAAAGTGCTGTTTTTTCGCGGGACGCCTTCCACTCCGCGCTCTTTCCTTCTCCTCACGCTGAATGACACACTCCTCATTTATCCAAAGTGGAGAGGTATTCGCGGCCTGTTTGGAGGGGTTAAGAAATATGGACGCGTCGGTTGCAAAACAAATCCGGAGGCACGTTCTCTGCAGACGGGCGAGGGAGGAGGAGTCAAATTAAATCTAAAAGCACTCGTTCGCCTTTGGGCTGATTTGAGATAACAGGTAAGCCGGTGTAAAATAAAATGCGATTGTGATCAGCGGAGCTAATATCAATATAGCGTGTTGTTTACAGCCACGGGTCGGTGATGCGGGAGGAACACGTTTGTGTTCGAAGAATTCTGTCACAGGTCCGGGCGCCGATGGAAACCGTCTTTTTTACGAACGCAAAAAAGAATCCAGGACAAAATAAAAGATAGGAAAAGAGCCGCGGGTTGGGTTACCGAGTCTGAGACGCTTCCTTAAAGAGACGGCCGCGACGCCGCCGAGGACGCTTAATCTAGGCTGGCTCAGGTTGGCGTCGCCGGGGGGACAAGTTTCCATTACGGGAACTGTAATATTCCGGGTCGGCCATGACGGGCGATAAGGAGGAAGAATTAAAGATCGGGACTGACGATGAATAGGTCGAAAAACCCAACGTGAAGAAAAACGGCAACGCCGGAGAACGTGGCCTTCTACAGTTAATCCCAACTGGGTTGCGATGGATATTCAAACAGCCGTTTATTCCCCCCATGCGATGCATGGCTGGGTTACTATTGGCGACGGAAAACTTCAATCAGGTTTTCATCCGCATCTATTGGACTTCCATCTGCCTGCTTAGCTTCAGAGCTGCCATGCTAGCCGCTAACGCTACCACGTCTCACCCAGGTCCGCTTCGCCGCGTCGCATCCGGGGAATCGAACCAGCGAACTTCCGGTATCGCCGAACGTGGACGTCCGGCTCATGTATGGATATTTCGCCGTTCTAAAGTAAGATTTTAAGGGAGTGTTACTAAAACAGGACTAACTGGCGGGAGCCCACGGAGTGACAAAGCTGCATTCCGGGTCGGCCATGACGGGGCGATAAGGAGGAAGAATTAAAGGTCGGGCCCGGCGATGAAAGCGGAGAAAAAACAAGTATGAAGAAAAACCAGCGGCGCCGGACAACGTGGGCAGGAACGGGAGAAATGCTTCTACAATTAATCCTTCGGTAACTGGGTTGCTATGGATATTAAAACAGCCGTTCATTCCCCCTCCCGCGACGCATGGGCGGGTTACTATTGACGACGGAAAACTTCAATCACATCTATAGGACTTCCAGCGGCTTTCTATTTCCAAAGCCCTTTCCAGCAGCAGATCGCACTCACCCGTTGCATCTTGCACGCAGGTGGACGCCGGAATCAAACCAACGGCCTTCCAACATGGCGGGAAGCGTTCTGCGCTTAATCCCGATCGCATCCGCAATCCTCCACCCAGCGGCGCCAGCCGGAGCAACTGGGGGTCGGACTTCAGATTTGCTTCGGCTCGTCTGAAACGGCGCTTCGGCGAGATCGGGAATGGAACGGGGGACGCTTTGGGGCCGAGGCCCCGACGCCGCGACCACCCGTGAAAAGGCTAATTTAGCATCATGGACGACGGGGCGTTTAGCGCTGCCTCGTAGCGATGAGGATACAATCGACTTTATTATTCCCCGTTGTTGTCACAGCAGCGTAACGGTTATAAGTATCAAATAAATGTGAATATAAATATAAATAGAGAGCAAAAGGAAAGGGAAAAAATGGACAAAAGACAGCAGGGGTGAAAAGGCGACCAAAACTGAATGACAACATAAACAGAGCGACAGTGGCAATGACAAGAATAAAATAAACAAAAATTTATTTTTGCAGGAAGCGGGAGGGCCGAGACCAAAAAGGATATTTAAAAAAAAAAAAATTTAAAATGCCTCTGTGACGCTGAGTGTCTCTGTGAGCTGGGATTGACCGGCGCCAACTTAATCTGAGCGTGAGCTGCTGCGCCGCGAAGCAAGGCTACATGCTAATTATCCAAATAATCCAGGATCTCTCTCTTGGAATGAAACCTTTTTGACGGATTACGCGGCGCCGACCTTCTCCGCGCCGCTCGGACGTGAACGGATGCAGACTCGGGCTACGGCGGCGAAAGGCGTGTCAAAGTGATGCACAGCTGCATGCTAATCGCCTGAGTTTCGAAGCGGCGGCGTTCCCCGGATTGCCACGCGAGATCTTTCGAAGTTTAACGCACCGAACCCGCACGCGTTTTCATGCTAATCTGAATTATTCAGACGGCCTTCACACCGCACGGCTCCGTGCCCTTACCGCTATTGTACTGACAAGCTGTAACGAAGCTAATAGCGCTTTGTCTCCGCTCTCGGGCGTCGAGGTTACGCTTCCCATCATTAGTAATAGCACACAAAGAATGTTCAAGGGGAAGAGAGTTCTGTTAAATTGGCCCGAGCGGAAAGGCGGGGAGAACGGAGGAGTGAGGAATAATCACAGCGGACCTCAGAAGATATGACATTTGTCGGGTATAAGTGACAAAATGAAACCGTGTACAACATTCCTGCGACGCGCGCACGCCGTTTGACAACCCGAGTCGACAGACATTCGAGTCGGAATAATCCACGTTCTCCAGGTCCGGCCTATTTATTCATGCACGGATCGCGACTCGCTCAGGCTTGGGGAAATCAGCTTTCGCTTCAATGCCGCCTTTGTCACACACACACACACACACACACACACACACACACACACACGTACATCCCTGCCCTCACTAACTACACTATCTCCCTGCCTGTTCAAGCAGAGCTTTATGCTAAGTAAATCATTTACATCTCCCAAGCAGCCTATCTACATTTTCCAATAAAACTCTAAATTGATGGATGTCATCTTCGTGTTCATAGGCAATAACTCCCGCTGCTTCGAAATAACAATGTTTTTTCGTTTTATGAGGTCTAGACAAGCCATTCTTTTTAATGACATCCTCGGGCCGGTGCTGTTTACATTTATTGATATCTGTTTTTAGACCGGAGCTTGTCTGTCCTCTGCAGAGGTTTGCAGCGCAGAGCCATGTCGCACTTAAAACGGCAAAACAAAACTTTTAATTCGGTGGGTTTAAGGCGCGGAAGCTGTTAAACCTCTTTTGTTCGTTGTATATTGTTGGGGTTTTTTTTTCTAGACGCGGCTTATTGGCGGAAAGAGACCTCTCTTCTTGTGAGGAACTGCGGAAAAGAGAAAGTCGTCTGACTTTACGGCTGTTATCTAAATATGCTTGTGATCGGCGTAATTGCGGCGCGAACGAATAAAAACGGTGTAAATAAACCATTTTTCAAATAGCTCGAAATTAGAGGGATGCGCTTTTCCGGATAAAATCAGCGCTCATTTGAACCGACGCGTCCCTTCTGAACGGCGGAGTCATCCTCGCCGAGACGGAGGGCGGCGTGGGCGCCTGAGGCAGGCAGGGCTTCACGGACGCCGGGCCGAAAAGGTTAATCGTCCCCTTCGCCGTCAACGTTTCCCCTTACGTGTCTTTCAACCCACAGCTGATGGACTCGGCCGGACGACGGCGAGAACGGCGTAAATTCTGTTAAGATGGTCGGTTCTTTATCCGAGGCCGGCTCGCTTCGGCCTCTCCGAGGAACCCGGAGGAACGTCTCACACAGCGTAACCTCCCCGCTCACTTTGGTTCCCCGTGTTGCCATTGACGGTCAATTCCTGGCTTGGTTTCTCTACAAAAGCTTGTTTTCCTTTTCTTTTTTTTTTTCCGAATTGCTTCACCTTTCATCACTTAAACCATGATTATGTGGAATGTGATTTAATATAGCTGTCTACCTGAAACAGACACACTTTCAAGTCTTTTTTTTTTTTTTTTACGGCTGCTTAGAATGATAATCTCGGTAATAATCGTGTTTACAACCCACAAATTATGATCCTGATTATGAACACCTGCACTTGAAGAAAATAAGGGCTTGTCGCCGTGCTTTTATCACGCAGCTGCACAAATTACAGACGTCGGATTTCATTCGAGGTAACGGCGGTGAAATAAATTCCGAGCCGCTGCGCTCGGAGCGGACGGGCCGCGACCACGCCGCGGGTCACAAATGTGATCAACGAGCGGCGCCGGAGCCGGATCCGCGTTCGCTTTCCGCGCGCCGAAGTTTAACGCCGACTTCCCGCGTCTTCCCGTCGCAGCGGTCGCGCGTTCGCCTTGGAGGACGACATTAAACCAATTGAAACGCAATTAACGAGAGGGTGCCGACTGTAAAACGACTAATTAATTTTACGGTGGCACAACCGCGAGTGCTTCATGGACTCTCAAAACCAAACGACGCTTGTTTAAGGGAGGAAAGACGGCCGCGTGCGGGGAATTCGCTCTGTTTATCCCTTCGGGTCGTGCGCGCCTTTTGGTTGCGGTTGTCACGGGGGAAAACGGTCTCCGTTCAAATCGCTTTCCACCGGAGAACGTGTTCCCCTTCGCACTTGCAGCGGCAAAAGGAGGAACCGGGGGTTCGGCGTCTGCGGCGCCAAGACGGGAGGAGCTCGGGTGCAAAGTCGCAAATGCAATAAGGATCCAGGATGACAATAAAGATAGGAAAAGAGCCGCGGGCAGAGTTACCGCCGCCGTTGCTTAAAGAGACGGCCGCGACGCCACCGAGGACGCTTAATCTAGGCTGGCTCAGGTTGGCGTCGCCGGGGGGACAAGTTTCCATTACGGGAACTGTAATATTCCGGGTCGGCCATGACGGGGCGATAAGGAGGAAGAATTAAAGATCGGGACTGACAATGAATAGGTCGAAAAAACCCAACGTGACGAAAAACGGCAACGCCGGAGAACGTGGCCTTCTACAGTTAATCCCAACCGGGTTGTTCATGTTTGTTTGTTTAGAAGTTTATTAGGACAGAGTGCAAATATATTAAGCACAGAGGCAGAGATGTTTGTACCAGATTATAGCTCATAGCTAATTTCCATCTGGAGTCCTGGACAATACAAATATAGAGCTGTATAAAATAGACAATATACACTGTTCAAAAAAATAAAGGGAACACTTAAAAAACACATCCTAGATCTAAATGAATGAAATATTCTTATGAAATACTTTGCTCTTTACACAGTTGAATGTGCTGACAACAAAATCACACCAAAATGATCAATGGAAATCAATTGTATCAACCCATGGAGGTCTGATTAGGAATCACACTCAAAATTAAAGTGTAAAAACAAACTCCGGGCTGATCCAACTTTGGTGTAATGTCCTTAAAACAAGTCAAAATGAATCTGTGTTGCTTCCTGAGCGGACACTATGATTTCACACAAGTGTGATTGACTTGGAGTTACATTGCGTTGTTCAAGTGTTCCCTTTATTTTTTTGAGCAAGTATATATAAAATATACAGATAGGCAATAAAATAACTATACAATATATAAACAGGCAATAAAATATGTATTTTGCAAGTTGAAAGTGCTATTGTTGGGTTGCGATGGATATTCAAACAGCCGTTTATTCCCCCCATGCGACGCATGGCCGGGTTACTATTGGCAACGGAAAACCTTAATCAGGTTTTCATCCGCATCTATAGGACTTCCATCTGCCTGCTTAGCTTCAGAGCTGCCATGCTAGCCGCTAACGCTACCACGGCTTCGCTACGTCGCGGGCGCGGAATCGAACCAGCGAACTTCCGGTATCGCCGAACGTGGACGTCCGGCTTATGTATGGATATTTCGGCGTTCCAAAGTAAGATTTTAAGGGAGTGTTATTAAAACCGGATTAATTGGCGGGAGCCCACGGAGTGACAAAGCTGCATGACTGAACATATTTCGGCACCGAATGCAAATGGAAAATCTCCAATTTTTTATTTTTTCTCCCCAGGATCGGCGCACTGATGGATCAATGAACAAAGGACAGAGAACTTTTAAATCTGAGATAAAATATGACAGAAGCAATCGGCTTAGCCTGTCGCATTAATTCTGCCGCCGAGATTCATCTTTAGTTTAGCGCTTTAAGCAAGTACAACTATTGTTTACCATTAGAAAAGTTAGCGTTTCATTCCTTTTTAATAAGCCGGCGAGTAGATGCAATAAAAAAAGGATCAAGACCGGAATTGAAAAATGTCATCAAAACATATTTGAGGAAATACACCCCAGTTTAAGCAGAGCTCATTAAGAAAGACGGGGAAAAAAACAAACACCCTATTAGAGCCCGGCGGGAAAATGCGGCGATACAGGCAGAATGTAATAACTGCCACGCAACAGGGGCAACATATGTGTAATCTGCGCGAATAAATCACCCATTTAGATGTCATTTCATTAAACGGCCATTACCAACTGCTCTCGCTATCCTGATGAAACGTGGAATATAAACAACATATCTATTATTATCATCCACTCTTGAAATTAATGAATTTGTGGACGTTTGTGCCGATCACGTTTCCACGAGGAGGTTCGCAAATGGCGTCCGCTTTTCCTTTTTCTACGCCGGGATGATGGTGCGCCGACGTCTTCGTTTTGAAACCATGGATTTTGCTGGGGGTTTGGAGGACGGTTTTATTTGAGTGAAAATGTTTAAAGTTGTGACTTGTAGAAATCTCAATTTCCTCAAGGGGTTTTCCACAGCCAATCATCTGCCTCCATCTGACCCTCTCCTCTCACAACAACCGCCTTCCTGTCCTCCTCTCTGGTCTTCCTCCTCCAACCTCAGCATCCTTCTACCCAGATCTTCTCCATCCCTCCTCCGTCCACGTCCAAACATCTCCTATGTCCAACCTCCACATCTCCTCCACATCGTCTCCAAACCAAACACCATCTCTGCTCCCACCTCTGTCTCCTCCACCTTTCCCTCCCCTTCTTCTGGCTGATGCTCCTTTATAGGCTTGTAAATATCTCTAATACGAGTGTGTGTGTGTGTGTGTGTGTGAGAGAGAGAGATTTAATAACATAGTTGTGTATATGTGAAAATGAAAGCCAAATAAAGCTTATTGGAAAGCGGCCCCGCCCACACAGAAGCTCTCACACCGCTAAACCTGAAGATCAGACAGGAGCTTCTCTCCAGATGGTTTATTCCAGTCACCGGCGAAGCACATCGATTCACATCCCGTTTAGATTATTCGTACGGCACCGGAGTAGAACCACCAAGCCTTCACGCGTGATCGGCGACATCGGGTTAGAAACACACCACGAAATCCGGTTGGTTTAGTCTGAAATGACTCGTTCCTGGAGAATTTCGTGCAGCCGGAGAAACGCCCCCAGGATTAAAACACCAACCTCCAGGAGTGCAAGATGGTCGCGGTGGCTTGTCCCGGGCGTGAGCGTGGAGCCCCCCGGGCCCGGCAGCGCCGACCGCCGGCTCCTCCGTTATTGGATCAAACCCATATTTCCTTTCAAATACACTCACCTGTCAACTCCGATGTAAACAATGTGACTTTGAGTTCCCCCTTCCATTAGCTCTATTGCCTCCCGCGTCCCTCCCCGGCGCAATGACTCAAGAATGAGCAGTAATCAATAGGCTCCTGGTTTGGGCGAATGAGTCCTGGTGCAGGGTTTGCACGGTCCCGATCCGCCTGACAATGACAGATGATAGCGCCGCGTCTGAGAGTAATTAAGATGGGTCTATCGTCACGCTGATGGCCGGAGCGCGAGCCGCCGCCGCCGCCGCCGCCTCCAGGCGAGCGGGGCCGACCTGTCAGACAACAGCTCTCTTCGGCGTAAACATATTCTCTTATGATTCACCTTGAGAGGATGGGAAAGTTCTGCGTCGGCCGTTAATTGCTTTAACGATCATGAACGGTTCCTCGGCGACGATCGATTCCAAAAAGATAAAAAAAAAACATCATCGTTTGTTGTTTTTTTTTTTTTTTTTTTTTTTTTACGCAGTACGATGGCCGTCGCGCTTTTCCATTTCATGGCACGCGTCAATCTTTAATATACTTCCACACAAACTTGACTTTATTCGACAAATAAGTCCGGACGAGGTGTTTGCGGGAATAAACAGTGGGCAAATATTCCTGTTTGCTTTCCTTCCCGGAGTAAGATGGGAGGATCAATAGGACTCCACGGCCCATCTGTTAAACAGCTATGAAGGCACGTCCAGCAGCTAGCTTCGCTCGGAGGAACGGCGCCGGGGAACCGCCTATCCTCTCCAAACACCGGCCCGCGTCGTCCGCGCTTAGCTAGCTTGAACAAACGCCACTTTACGAGTGACTCCCCGAGGTCCGGACCCTTTGTTTTGCTTTTTTTTTTTTTTTCTGTACGGATCAAAGAAACAAGACGTGTTATTTGAAAAGCTTTGCCGGTTCAGCCCGACAGCCGAGCTGCACTCTCGCGCTCGTCCCGAGAAACGAACCCGGCTTATTCCGCAAATCACGTGGGTTTCCCCGCACTGCGGATGGAGCTTTGGTTCAAACGGGCTGAATTCTATGTGGTTTTCATCAACGCGGGGGGTTTTCGTGAGAAACACGGAGAGAATCGGGGTGCGGCGGAGGTCCGGACGCCCAAAAACACAGATCCTGTTACTTTCAACCAGAATCACTTAGTTTCTTTGCATGAGGCCAAAAAAAAAAAGGAAAAACCGTAAAATATTTTACAACAGGGGAGTAAAACGGTTTGCAAAGTGACGTCTATAAATTTAAAGTATTATAAATGATGTCCTTTATTTGCACGAGGCGAGCTGATTCGGAGGGAAATTGAATAGTCGCGCTTAAAACAGAAAAGTACAGTCTTTATCCGTTCCAATTTTCGACAATGAACACGAATAATAGCGTTTCAGTTCAACTTCCTGATTTGAATAACTTGCTTTTAGATAAAAAAAGCTGGGGTTGTGATTACCCCCATCTCCGACCGCCGATATGTGAACTGGCCGGCAGAAACCTGGAGTTGAATCCTTGAAATGCATTCAAGGTGTGTGTGTGTGTGTGTGTGTGTGTGTGTGTGTGTGTGTGTGTCCGACAGCCCATCACGACCGTTGTCATCAATAGCAGACTGCGAGCGTTTGCGAGGCACTCGGGAGGAGATCTCAGAGGCTGTTTAATTTTATTAATTCGTTTAATTTTTATTTTATTTTCGACTCAACTGCTGAAACAGTTCAGCCGCCCTTTCATTTCCTCCGGGATCCATTTCTTTATTTGTTTTATCTGTTTAGAAAGTGCATGTTCACGCGAGTCCGACGGCACAGGGAGAGACGTTCTCACTAGCGTTAGCCTTTTCAAAGCGTCACAATTAGAATCGAAAGAAAGCTCGAAACAAATTCTAGAACTTTACGCGGCCTTGAACGCGCGCTGACTCTCCGCGGTAATTCCCGGCGGAGGCGCGTGACCTCCCTGCGCCGCCGCGCCGCTCCTCTTCCTCTGTGAAGCGGCGATTTACTTGATTCCGATGGAAATGTGCCCCCGTTTAGCTGATTAGCGGCTAATCCCGTAGCCGCTGTTATCGCGAGGTGAACCGATCATTTTTCCGCGCCCCAGCCTTCGCCACCGTCCCGTTTCCAATTTCACCCGAGGCGTTTTCCTGCGCGCTACCGAAAACCGCCTGTATTTAGCGACGGTAGCTAGAAACCGGAGGCGCCGACCGGGGAGCGGACCGCCGACCTTCAGATCCACCGGCTGCCGATCACTTATTTTCCATTTCGGTGCCGCGGCGCCGTTCGTTCCCCGACAATCTGGTATCTCCAGTTCTTTGTGCTTTGGGCTTTTGTTCCTCCCTGCTGGCTGCCGTCTCCGAGCGCGGTGAAAAGAGACAAATCTGCGGGAAGACCCGGCTGTTGTAATGTCGTCCCCCGGTGTTGGCGTCCCCCGCTGAGCGCAGGGCGGGTGCTAATATTTTCCACTCGGGATGCATATGCATAAATGCATCCGTAAGCTGGGTTTTTGGTCTCGGAGAGCGACTCGGGAGGCCGGCGTCGAGCGACACCGCGCGTCTTGTCTTAAAGAGTCCGAGCGAAACGTGAGCCGGTGTCGATCGATTTCACCCTTTTTACATTTTCATTCTCATTGCAAAGTTAAGTATGACAGTGCTGTGTTTCTATTAAGAATGCAAGATTTATTGATTTGTAAAGCGTTGCCAGCGGAATGGAACTTCCTTCTATAGAGTGCTTGTACTGCCGACGAAAACTAATCGAAAGTGCAATCCGGCCTGCCTCTCTTTTGTGACTTCCCCGCACGTCCCGTGCACTGTATACTTCAGACGTAAAATTGTATATCGAGCTTTTCCGCCCACGCGTCGCCGAGCAGTGCGACGCCGAGCCCGTGCCCTCGGAACAAGCGAACGCCACGCCGTCACACACGCCTCCTGACACGGAAAGAGCCGAGGCCGAGAGGGCGGGGCGTCGCCTCCCCCCTCCGGGAGGCCGCCGCCATCGCGCAGAATGACTCCAAACCAGGACAAACAAATGATTGGGCACCAACCCTCCCGGGAGTCGGTCACTTCGCTGCACACGGATCAACGGGTGTCTGAACGATACCGGATTTGCGACTGACGGCCAGCAGAGGCCTGGAATCACCGGGTGAACGCTTGCATGAGGTTTCCGGCCGAGGAAGGACGGCGTAGACATCTAGTTTCCGTCGGAGGCTGTTTACGTTTAGAGCGGAGACGCCCAATACGTCCATCACCATCTACTGGTAGATGGAATGGTTTTAAAGGACTCACGTCCACCTGTCATCCGTCCTTTGTCACTTAATGGACCTACAAGGCAGCCGGTCTGACCTTTTCTGACAAATGGGTCACCGCGCAAAACTAGCAAGCTAGCGACTTACCTACTTGTCCTCCAATTTATTCCCTTTAAACTTCAGAAAGGGTATTTAAAAAGCTAACCACTTCCACAGGGAGCGGGAGGAGGATTTTTGCCGTGCGTTTGCCTCGTCCGCCGGTCTACCTTCAGAAGGGAAAATGTGAAGCGGAATTTTCGGACTGTTCGTAAAAACCTACGACACGCGCTTCCCTCCGAAAAGCCAGCTAAGGAGGAGAAGGAACTAAAAATCAAAGTTGTCCATTTAGTGACGTGAGTCAACCTTCTCCCACGTGAAGATCGTTAAGTCCAAATACTGTTCTACCATGACGGATCATTTGGAAGTGCGCTTGAGGCCGGCCAGCGGGAGCTTCTGTCCGGATCGTACATCCCTGCTTGATTCCATTCAGGGCAAATGGACAGAGTTAGAATCGTGCAATATTTTGTTCACGCTGTTATGCAAGCGACACCAACATATTGTAGTATTTTAAGTAAATAAGTTTGCATTTTTACAGCAGTTAGATCATTTTGACTTGGACAAGCGTGCAAACCCCTGGTCTACAGGACTGAATCTGCATCGCTCGCGTATCGTTGCTGTACGTCCAATAATGATCGTATTCGCTGTGTTTTTTTTCGCTCTCTGCCCCGGCCGTAACCAAAGTAACCGGCACTCCATTGCTGTTTTGCTACTTGGATCAGTTTAACAGCCACTATTAACAGTCTTGTTCCATCTGCCGGAGCGGCGTCTGACTCCTCTCCGTTTGCGTATGCATCCTCGCGCAGCTTTTGAAGGACTCTGAGGGCGTCGGCGTCATAAAGTAGGGATGTGAACACTTTTCAAAGCCGGCCTGTCGGCCCGACAGAGTGATGGATACATTTCATCAATGAGGGATTGAACGGGGGAGAGTGGACCTTCGGCTAATAGGGTAAACATGATTTATCTCCGAGACGTTCTACAGGCGACGGCCAGCGGCGCTGCTGTTTACTTGGGAAACCTCAATCGTCTTCAATCACCTTCATTTTCCAAACGGGTCATGGATGAATGGATGAATGCATGAACATATGAACGCCTTCCCAATGCGGTTGGTTGACTTTAGTTCATTGATACTCTATTTTATACTGAATTTTCCAGACTATTGAGCGCAGCTGAATATAAGCCACACCGGCTGAGAATAACTCGATAAATCTATGCGTACATATATAAGCCGCACTCGTCTATAAGCCGCAGGTGTGAACGTTGGAACATGAGATATTTACACATTTTTTTAAACCCTTTTTTTTTCCCCTTTCCTTATTTTTAACATTGAATTAAATGCATACATCACTTGCAGAGCGTCACGGGCGGCAGCCTGCCAGATCGCTCCCGTACATTCGCTCACTTTTTCCTGCATGTTTCAAGTGAACGGATGTGATGTCGGAGCCGTCCGGCAAACGAATTTCCTTTGGGATTAATAAAGTTGTATTCTAACATTAACAAATACGTAATGGAAATGCTTTTTTTTTTTTGTGACGAGGCTAAATGTTTTAGCCGCGTGAAGCTCGCTAGCCCAAAAAAATCCACAAATTAGCCACGTTGTTGTTTGAGCAAACAAAAAAGTAGCGACTTATAGTCCGGAAATGCCGGTATACCAATTTGTGAGAGTCAATAGTTGTACGTCTCTTTTTGAGGTTTGAATAAGAGGCGTGAATGGTTATATAATGGTTGTATGTCTCTATACGTGTCACGGGTGACCCCGCCTCTCGTCCAATCACAGCTGAGGCCGAACGAATGAACGAGTCTGCAGAGGATCTGGCCAATCCGGGTCACCGTGAATTCTCGTCCACATCTTCAAGATTTCGACAAGAATCAGCAAATGAATGAATATTCAAAGAAAGTAAGCGCGCCGATAAAATCCCTCATTGCAGGAGTTATAATCCAAACCAGTCGGAACATGCGACGAGTTCCGCCGAGCGCCCTCTCGGGGTCGTCGTCGTACGATTTCAACGCAAGAAAGGAAGAACGGCGCACGTTTCCCGAGGCCAGAAACCTACGGCGAGGTTTCTCCTCCGCCCGTGTGGTCATGTTAATCTTTTTAAATTTAATTTAATGAATTTAATCTGGAACAGGCCGACGAGAGATAAAGATGCGCCGATGTTTCTCAAAAATATGACCGGCAGCAGAGCCAAACCGTTGACCTCAACATCATTGTCGAGCGATTACACGGAGGCCGTCGTGTCCGCGGTGACACGGGCGGCGGCCGGGGATTAAGCGAACACAACTGGCTCGAGGCCTTCCTTCACCTCCCAGAAAATCGTTCCGCCCGCCATCTTCCAGTTCGACGCCCACGGTTTTCACCTCTCGAGCCTCGTCGGATCCCAAACCCGCCTTGGGTTGTTCTGGGAGGGAGCAGGCGAGGGGGAGTGGATGCGCCGCGGATCCGACTGACACGATACGAAGCGCGGTTTGGCAAAACATCTTACCTTCAGAAGATATTTGCCACATTTCTCCCGAGCTACGCTGCATAAAATAGTCGTTTTATGAAACCCGGAGCTCCTGGAGCTCCTCCGCTGAGGAAGCGCGACAGAAGACGGACTTTATGATCCTCTTTAAAATGATAATAAAGACCCGCTCAAAATAGCAGCTCCCAAACAAGCCATCTCTGGAGACGGTCGGTCTGATGAACAAGCGGGCATCCAGGAAATAATCAATCCCTATCAACCGAGTAGAAAACGATCTTTACGCATCGTCGCCATGCATTTGGTCACACGTGTTCCGGGATCTCGTCGGCGCTTGAAGGACAAAACCGTTTTAGAAATGCACCTCGCATGTTTCCTCCCTCGTCCCGTGAACGTGGGCGTGTCCGGGACGCCGGCGGCGTCACTCATTGCTTCTGATGACGACAGATTTTAATCTCTATCGATCAAACGGATTCTGTTTGCGTTTCTGAGTTGACGACGCCGGTCGTCGGAGCTCCTCTGGTGTCACGGCGGGATTCTCGGGTTGAAAAATGGGGAAAATCATTTTAATAAGACGCTCAAATAATAGATTAGAAGATTAGATTAGATTCAGGCCACTCTGAGCACCTTTCAAATCAACCAATATTGGTATATTATCTTTACTGGTGTTGTTATTTTAATTGTTTTCTTTATTATTATTTTTTTTGTCGGTTATCATATTTGTTTGCTAAACAATCCTTGGGTCAAAGACGGAAAACTGAAGAATAATTGAATACTTCGAGGGAATAATTTTCACGCATCGATTATTTAGAAGGGATTTTTTTCCAACCGCAAATGCGACCGACTTCTCGTCCGTCATTTGAAACGGTCTGTCGTCGCCGCGCGATCGCAAAAGGTAAACTGAGGTTAAGCGGCGTTGCAGAGCTTCGGTTGGAAAACGCAGCCGCGTAAAAGATTTTCACATGAAACCCGGGGAAGTCTGGGCGATGGAGGTCGGCGGCGTCCACCAAAACTGCCACGCAGCCTTAATGGCAGCTTGTAATTGCTCCATCACCCATACTAATGTGCACTCCCCGCCCCTTCTCCAGACAAAACATTGTATTTCCCTTTTTTTTTCCCCCCTCATTGTGAACTTGATTGTTTGTGCCGAAGCAACACGGCCAATAGACCGAGATAGACTCGAGGCTCTCAGATCCCGGGAACACAGAGAACAATGTCATATTCATAAGCAGAGACATCAGCTTTCCCCCTCATTAAAACAGCAGAGTTATGAATGGAGGCTTCTGTCCCGGCCATCATAAAAGGCCCTGTCATCGTCTGTTTCTCCTAATTGACTGTTTTCTACATTTCAACACCGACAGACACGTTTCCGATCGCCCTCGGTTTGTCATTCAGCTCGACGCCGCCGCACAAATCCCTCTCCAAAGCGGAGTCCCGAGGTTTTTTTTTTTTTTTTTTTTCTTTTTCATATTTATTACAGGACTCAAAGTGATGTGATGTCCAATGCAGCGCTTCCCTGACCTTGACCAAACAGCCGGGTACAGTAGGAGACGAACCCCCCCCCTTCTTCCTCCCCCCCTTTGCCAGGCCTGAAAACGCACAAAAGAGCGGAAAAAGAAATTCTCATCACGCGGACCTTCGTAATCGCCTTCCCTCGGCGTAAACGACGCCGACCCGCCTCCGCCTCCCGCACCAGGGGACAAACAACCCGGCGATATCCCGGTTATTCGTCTTGAACTCGGGGAACCGCTCGCCGTGCACGCCGGCGGTCGCGCGGCAGCCATCTGAGCGGAGAAGCGCCGCCCAGAGGTGTCGATGTAACAATCCACTTCCTTTGTCACCTCTTCTACCGGCGCCTTCCATCGGCGAGCGCGTCCCTTGAAGTGGCGAAATTAGCTGCCACGGCGCAAAGTAGCGGCATGCATTATCTTGCAATCAGAGCGGGGGGCTTATTAAGCCGTTTAATGCAAATTTAATGAGCAATAAATTCAACGTCTTTAAATAGAAGACTATATTATTGTTACAAATGATGTGCGGCGGTGATCTCAACGTGCAGCCGATGGGATCCTTCACACACGGCTACATATCAAAGGGCCATTAAGCGAAGTGTTTTTGCCCGGCGCTGCAAAGGAGGACGCACATCTGCACGGACATGCGGTACCGTTCTGACGCCATTACGCTCACGGGTTTCATTTCCAGATATTTGGCCATTGTTTGGATCTGAAGGAGAACAACGGCGAGAACAGAACCTCCAAATCCACTCTTTGGTCGTGGATATTGTCTGGTTTGTTCGCTTTTCGGAGACAGAAGTTTGAATTTGTTTGAGTTGACCGGCTTCCTGGTCCCGTGAGCGGCGATGCTCCTCACCTATAAAAGAGCCGGTAGCGTCGCAGCGTCGTATCTACCAGGCTCGGTGAAGTCGAGGTCGTCTCTCTCGTCGCCGATGTCTGAAATCAGACTGCTGGCGAGACGCCTTTTCTTCCCGTGCACTAATTCTGGAGAACATCTGCCTCCGGGCACCAGGCAAAGCCCATCTGTCAGGTCTTCAACGACCCACTTGTTAGCCCACAGGTGGTGCAGCGGCTCGCGCTTCCACCTCACGGCGAGAAGGTCCCAGTTGGATTCCCACAGGAGGTCTTCCTGGGTGGAGTCTCCATGTTCTGCGTGGGGTTCCTCAGGGTTCTCCGGGTTCCTCCCGCAGTCCGAAGAAGCGGGAATGAACGGACGAATGTGTGAAACTTCTCATTCGCACAAATAAATCTATCATCGTTACTTCCGGGGAGCCATGTTTGCACCACCTTCTTCCTCGGATGCCACACCGCTCGACGTGTGTGTGTGTGTGTGTGTGTGTGTGTGTGTGTGTGTTCATAGTCTGAATAAGCTGCAGCTGCAGCTAAAATCACTCGGCTCAGAGAGGAAAGACAACTCTGACTGAGACGAAAAACAGAAAATGTGTGTGTATGTAAATATATATATAAAGTTATATAAGACGTCCTTATTCCCAGCTCATTTGGTGTGCAGGTTGAATTTTCTGCACGTCGGCACCGATTTAAACCCTGAAACTGAATTGTGACGTCGCGTTTGCTGCGTCGCGTGTTTGTAAACTCTGCTTTAACCATCAAAGCAGATTAAAAATACATGTTTGGCGTTTGGTAGGTTCTTCTAATACGGCAGGGGAACTCGTGACAAAACGCAGAGCTTTGACTTCAGCTGGAGTCCTTTTTAACGGGTGGTATTGGATCGTTACGGGGCTGAGGATTCACCTCTAAACGTCGACCTCGTCACGACTTAAACACTTAACGCCACGGAGATCTTCATCCTCCCTCACGCTCGGAGGGAGATCAAAACAAAGCACCTCCATCTCCAGGAGCGGCAGCGCCGGAGGGCAGAGCGGAAGCCCGACGACAGATTTCAGAGGCATCTGTTCCGAGCGCGACGTCCTCCGTCGCTCGCCGGCGTCGTCAAGCGCAAACCGCCGGTCGAAAGCTGCAGAGCGGCCGCACGCTTCCTGTCCCCCGGGTGGCTCGCCGCCTCGCATCCACGCGTCTCTCCGTGGCTCGGGCCCGAGGAGGGGGGTTCGAACCGGCAGCCGGGACACGAAACGTTTGACCGCGGCGCACCGAGCCGGGACGGGTCCGGCCTCAGCAGCTCCACGGGGAGAATCCTGCTCCATGACGGCCAGGGGGGCGTCTCTGTGCCTTTTCTACCGCCGCCCCAGCTGGACTCGTACGGCCAGCTGAGAAGGTCAAACGCCTGAGATCGGCTCCGTACGAATCCGAGAGGAAACGGGGAGGTCAACGAGTGCAGGTCCCACCTGGACGTCCTGCAACCCCGAGTGGTCGTTCCTCACGACGGCACCTCGGAGATGTTTCCACCAGTAGAAGATGTCACCGAGGGCGGTGAGGAACCCAACAGAGCAAGCAGACCGGCTGAACCCAGATGGGAGAAGCCACTTTAATAGGAACCCATCTCAGCAGAACCTGTTGATGTAAGCTGCGGGGGGGGGGGGGGGGGGGGGGGGGGCGGCGCACACCAAACACGCGTGTAACTCCGTGGGTGCCAGCCGAAGCCCACGGGAGACGTGTCCGCCGCACAACCCGGACCCGCGGTGTCCGGCGGGGGAGGGGACGCACGGCCTGACCGGAGCTGCAATGCGTGTTTTCGCCGAAAAGCGCGCCTGAAACGCGGAAGACGGGGGTTCGGTTCCGGGCTGGAACCGAGGAGCTGCCGCGGGGGGAACCGACCGGCCGCCCGCCGGACCCCCGCTCCCCCGCCGCCTCTCCCCCGGGGCTCCTCCCGCCGCCGAGCTCACTTTCCTCCCCGGCTCTCCTGCGGCAGAGCGCCGGCGCTGCGGATCGCGGAGCTCCGGGAGGCGCCGGGACGCGTCTCCGCTGGTGCCCGGGCTGGGGGCGCCTGCGCCGGGCAGGAGAGGTGGAGGACCGTCCCTCCTCCGGCCGGACACCCGGAGCGCGTCCGGCGCGCAAAAACGCGTCGCAACTCCCCGGCCCCCTCCTCCTCCTCCCCCCCAACCGTTCCCTCTTCCCCCCTCGCCGTGGACGCGCTTCGGCGTCACGGCCACGCACGCACATGCACACGCAAGAAAAACTTACCTTTGAGAAGAAACGCCGCGGAAATCAGGACGAGAGAAAGAGAGACGGCGAGAGATCCGCTGCCCGTGTTCGCCATGTTGGACACCTGCGTGAGACTGGCGGCGCTAAATCACCTAGAGACGGCCATGGGATGGAGAGGAGGGAGGGGAGGAAAGGGGGAGGAAGAGGGGAGGAGAGGGGGAGGAGGAGA
The DNA here is from genome assembly GCF_037954325.1 of Fistularia commersonii. Classification (NCBI taxonomy): domain Eukaryota; kingdom Metazoa; phylum Chordata; class Actinopteri; order Syngnathiformes; family Fistulariidae; genus Fistularia; species Fistularia commersonii. The sequence goes on from NC_141301.1 coordinate 15,628,980, forward strand.
AGAGGGGAGGGGAGGAGGGCAGGAGGGGAGGGTCCAAGCGGGGCGTCCGCTCCCACATTGGCCCGCGTTACGCAGACACGCCGTCCAGGAGCCGCTATGAATTATTACTGTAAACCAATATCCCGCCGGCGCCCGGAGGACCCACCGCCACGCAAACACCCCGAGACCCCGTCATTGCATCGGTGTGTGCGTCCTAACACACACACACACACACACACATACCACGGTGGACCTGGCAGCCCCCCTGGTGCAGCGGGACCCCCCCCCCCCCCCCCCCTCACGCCATCCAGTTTTGCAGCACAAAATGAAAAACAAACTGATCAAAACCACAGCTTGACGACTTTTGATTGCAATTATGATCTAATTACATTTTATTTTGGGGGCACCTTTTGATCTCCAGGGTCAGCAAGTTAAAGATAAAAGGGTTTCCATCTGTCTGAATGGAGATCACAGAGGAGGCCCCTTTGAAGGTGTAGATACAAAGAAAGAAATGTGGATGATCGATACTTTATTGATTCCTAATTGGAGCGAGGAAGGGGGCGGAGCCTGTTCGTACCGTACCTTCAACTAGGACCAGGTCACTGATATGGGACTACAAAGACCATGTCCTTGTCCAGGAGGACACCTGGACTGGAGGCTTGGTCAGTTGAAGGAGAACCGAGATCTGACCTCGGAGAAGCCGTCAGAGCTCCTCAAGGTGGACGTGTGATTAGGAGGCTTCAGCGCTGGTCGTCTCCTAGACCTCCTGCCTGGCAGTTCCAATTCCAGCATCTGTCCACCAATATATTATCCCTCCTCCTTACATGGCCCAACCATCTCAGTCTGGCTTCTCTGACCTTCTCTCCAAAACATCTAACATGTGCTGTTCCTCTGATGGACTCCTTCCTGATCCTATCCGTCCCGGTCACTCCCGAAGAGAACTTCAACATCTTCATCTCTGTCTTGCTGTGACCGACCTTCATCTGTCTTCTTACCAGGTCATACCTCCACCTCTCGAGATTTTCCTTCACCCTTTCCCTGCTGTCACGACAGATCACAGAGTCCTCTGCAAACATCATGGTCCATTGAGAGATTCCTGTCTCACCTCATCTGTCAGCCTGTCCATCACCACTGCAAACAAGAAGGAGCTCAGAGCTGACCCCTGATGGAGTCCCACCTCCACCTTGAACCTCTCTGTTACACCTGCAGCACACCTCAACACGGTGTCACAGCGAGCATACATGTCCTGCACCAGTTTAACATCCACAAAGCACCAGAGTTCCTCTGTGCACTCTGTCATAGGCTTTCTCTAGGTCTACAAAGGCACAATGCAGCTCCCTCTGACCTTCTCTGAACCTCTCTGACCTTCTCTGAACCTCTCTGCCAGCTTTCTCAAAGCAAATACTGCATCTGCAGTACTCTGTCTAGACACAAAGCCATACTGCTTCTCACAAATGCTGCCTTCTGCTGTCTTGTTTCCACTCTAGTTTCCCCATAACTTCTTTGTTCGCCTCATCAACTTTGTCCGTCTATAGTTTCCACAATTCTACACATCTCTCATACACACTTTGTCTCCATTCTGCAGGCATCTTCTCACTCTCTAAGATCCTGTCCAATCATTTACCCAGATATTGTACCGCTGCCTCTCCTAGACACTTCCACACCTCCACAGGTAGATCATCAGGACCAACTGCTTTTCTTCTCTCCATCCTCTCCAATGCCCTCCTCACTCCACCTTTACCGATCTCTACACAATCATCACGTCTTCTATCCTTCCGTCTCTTTCATTTTCCTCATTCATCAGCTCATTCGAAGAGCTCTTTCCATCTTCCCATCACTCTTCTGGCATCTGTCGATACCTTTCCCTCTCTGCCGTTGATCGCCCGAAGCTGCTGGACATCCTTGTCAAAATCTTCTTCTCAAAGTAACTGGACTTGATTTTTGAAGACGTTTCCCCTTTCGTACCAGAGACTCAGCACTGAGTACTACTACACTGAGTACTACTACACCGAGTACTACAGAGAATACTGAAGTGAATACCATGACCTGTACTACAATGTAAACTGCAATGTAAACTACAATAAATATGAGCATGAATGCGTCAATGAAAACTACAATAAACACTTTGATGAAAACTGCTGTGAATACTGAAAGTAAAACTATGATGTATGTATGAAAAGTGCAATAAAAACTAAAGTGAATACAGTAAACCTTTGTTTTTCACGGGGGTTACGTTCCAAAAAGAACCCGTGATAGGCAAAATCCGTGAAGTAGAAACCTTTATTTTTTATTTTTACAATTATTATACAGTTAAATACTCTATTATACATTGAAAAGAAAGAACAAACCATTTTACAGGCTCAATCATTTGTTTCACAAATAAAAGTACTGGACTTTAGAAACTTTTTTTTCAACAAATAACTTCTGTACTGAACTGTCAAATGATAATTTTAATCATCAACGTGAACAGAAGGCTTCAAATTGCAGAGATTAGCTCCGCCCACCGCAACCCGAGTAATTGGATTAAACGGGAGACAATTAAAAATGATTATGAAAAAAATTGCGGACAGTTGCAACCCTTTTTGCATCCTTATTAAAACTTATCGCTGCTGTCGTCCTTATGTTATTTTCTTCCTTCTTTATGGAACGAACGGAAGATTCATTCATTCCGTAATGCCGACCTCCAGCCACATAGCTTTTAGCTTCCCTTAGCATGTCCAGAAGTTTACCTTTATCTGCCATAGATAGCATCTTCCGCTGCCTTTTGGGCCCTTTTGTCGCTCCAGAGCGTTTTGTCAACATTATGGGTTTTAGAGAAACTCGAAATCGCAAGAGAATTTGCACGTACGTCATGTAAATTTGGCAAGCTGTTTTACGTACGTGTACATATTAAACTGCAACGTTATTGACGCACAGGTAGAGAAGAAGCGGGGTGACTTTTTTAGCCAATCAGAATGCAGAACACAATGCATGATGCAAATCCGTGAAGTAGCGAAACCGTGAAAAGTAAACCGCGTTATAGCGAGGGATACAGTGACTACTACTATGAAAACTACAAAAAGTACTAAAAACTAGTACTAAAAACTAGAAAACTACAAGGATTATTACAATGAAAACTACTTTGGGACACTTCAAAAAATACTACAATGGAAACTACAGTGAATACTGCAGGGAGTAATACAATGGAAACATCAGTGAATACTGTAATGAAAACTACGACGAATACTAAGATGACAACTACCGTGAACGCTACATAGAAAACTAAAGTAACTACTGCATTGGAAACTGCAACTACTACAATGCATTGAAAACTACAATAAATACTACTTTGGAAACTCCACTGAATACTGCGATGAATACTGCAATGAATACTATGACGACTACTACAGTGAATGCTACAATGAATGCTACAATGAAAATAATGCCGAATACCGCCGTGAATACTAGGATGAAAACTACACTGAATGCAACTTTGGCGAGTACTATGACGATGACTACAAGGAGAAATACGATGTAAAGTACAAGGAGTACTACATGGAATACTGCATTGAAAGGGAGAACGGACGTGTGGGTCAGAATCGTCCGCAATGAGTCCGGACGTTCAAGAGTAATGATGGGCGTCCCAGAATACAGATTCCTGGTTGCGTTGTGTTGTTGTTGTTGTTGTTGTTGTTGTTGTTGTTGTTGTGAGGTCCACCTCAGGACACGCCGCCATTATCCTGCTCAGACTCCTGCATGCAGAGAGACGGGGTAAAAATATCCGTCTGCCGTCGACGTGCCGGGTTTATTCGTAATTAAAGCTGCTAAATATGTGCATTTATTAATACCCAATCGGTCACGTCTTCTAATAGCGATAATGGCAAGGCCTGCAGAACGTGTTCACCCGGAAACTAGCTTCCTCTCCTTGTTTGCGAGAAGAACCTCCCCGACCGTCGCGAATGTGGGAAATCGCAGAGGTGTTTTGTGATTTCGTTCAAGGCGCCGCTCCAGCTGTCGGTCCGTCTGCAGCGATAGCGCCCCCTATCCCCGGGGGTGGAACGTCGCGGGCGGCGTTCGCAGCCGTTGCTTCGTACGACCCGCGTACGAAGAAGCGGACTAATTACCGCACGTCGACCGATAAACCGGCTTCTCCCGTTTAGTCTCCGCTTATTGTCACCTGAAACACGCAAACATTTGAAATATCTCCCGGAAAAACGGCGCGGCTACGCGGGAGCCGCGCACGCCGACGACGACGAATCTCATTTCCCCCGTTTCATTGTGTCAAAACAGCACAAAGGCTGCTAATTGCACAATCTATTCTGCGAGGCTGCGGTGTCAGTCCTCATTCCATGGATGAGTAGATAGCATTTAGAACTTCGCTCTAATGCCGCAGCCGTCCCCATCGCTACAGATTGAATTCCACACATCAAATTTATTTCAGATGTTATTATCTGTGGCAGCTTGCCAGTTCTGCCTGCCACTCACACAATGTCTCCACAAGGTGCTTTCCTCCGGCCTCGCCGCTTTCCCACTCGCAACTTTTCCCACTCCAATTTCTTTTTTGGGGCCGAGTTGGATATTCGCAGGTGATTCGCCGCTTCCGTTCGCTCTGAGCGGCGTTTCTCCGTCCCGCTCACCAGAACAGATGGGGTTCCCGGGTCCGTCTGAGAAAGGAGGCCTCCCGTCGTCACCGGGTCGGATAAATAACGGATGGGGGGGGACGGATCGGATGACCCGGCCGCTTCGTCCCCGACGCAGATTCTCCGGGAGCTCAATCCCCGCGATCGAAAAGCTCGCAAACGGTGGAGTTTATCCCCGAAAGCGAGCCGGTCGCTCGCCGAGCACCGGTGGTGACATTTAATAGGACGTCCGTCAGCACTTTCACTTTCAATTAGCGGGGGTGCAGAGGAGGAGGGGGGAGGTAATAAAAGATTTTCACCCGGGCCTCTTTCTCACTTAATGTTTGATTAGGAATGCAGTGGTTTTAAATTAAGATTCCCTTTTTCCTCACAAAGAAATCAATCAAATTAACGGAAATTGAATTATTCGAGATGGTAATCTATCCGGCGTTCGCCGTGAAAATGTTGTTTTTTTTTTTTTTCCGCCCCTCCCCGTCGCAGGAATACTCCGGTCACGTCCCCGTAAGTGACCCCGCCGGGGCCGAGGAAGGCGGCGGCGCGCTGGAAGGAGCGGGGCGTCTCGGCCCGCCGTTAAGTGAAGAGGCGGATGTACGGAAATTCAATTTGAGGCGGGAGACAGGTGGAGTTCACGTGGGTGCCATCTGCGGCCATCTGCGGCCGCCACCGGCCCGCCGCGCCGCATCAGAACGCGTCCAAAAACGTGTGTTTTCGCCACGCTCTCGCTTCCACCGCGCTTCCGCTCCCGGGCCAAATCCGTATTTCCTTTAACCTATTTTCACGGCACCCCGGCAGCAAATTATTACAGGAAATTATATTCCAAATATAACACCCAGGGTCATCAATTCTTTATGCCTTTGAGAGGTTTAACAGCCGAGGCGATCGGTTAAACAAAACCCCAGCTGCCTCTCCGTTGCGCTCGCACACGTGCCGGAGAGAAACCCTCCCCTCCCCGCGGTAAACCACATTTCGACGTGTTTTTGGGGGGAAGAGCCGCCTCCCGGTGGCGGGTAGATGTCGGGAGAGGGCGGTCGTCGCTCGGAAGAAAACACCTCATGACGTACTATGACGTCCCGTGTGGAGACACAGATGTCTGCGTTAATCTGCTGGTTTTTGATCGACGTCATCGCGGTAATTTGAATAATGGATTGATGGCGGCGCAACAGGGCTTCTGAGACCTGAAATCGCCCAGACCTTTGAACGGTTGTGTATATCTACCCTGTTTTCGCACTATAAGGCGAAAATCGTCCGTGCGGCTTGTAATCCGGTGCTGTAAGTATGAGTTCTTGTTGCTCTTGCTGACCTCCAACCAGTTTCATGTGTCACACTGCGCTCAGACGTCTGGCACAATGTTTTAGAGCGACTTTGGTCAGCGACCATGGGTCAGATAATATGGGTCAGATAACTTATGATGTAGAGCTAGCATACAACGTTTATCCAACGCTAACGTCAGGTGTACGCTATCGCCGGCAACCATAACCAATCAGCACGTAGCACGCTTACCTCCGACATGTTTTGTTATAGCGCTACGTACTGTGCTTCAACGCAATATTACTGAGGACCCCCGAAAATGGCACCTGTATACGAAGCGTAATTCAAACTCAAGGCTATCAGTCGATGATGGGAAAAGAATTTAACATGAAAGAATCAATGGGACGGAGGTGGATGGGACGGAGGAAACAAAGCAAGATGGAGAAAGTTTTGCTTTATATCCTGTTTGTTTTATGTATAAAACTAGACCCGTTCATTGATATTCCTCCTTATGACGCGTCTCCCAAAATATTGTATAGAGGTGTGAGTGGTTGCACGTCTCTACATGCCGGCCCGTGATTGTGAATCCTTCCCTCCTGGATGGGCCGCATCAATAAATGAATATGAGCTCATCACGTCAGCCTGTTTAATTTCATGTTCGATCCCCGCGCGGTGACGGTAAAACTTTAAAAGCTTCATAAAATAAGTTAATAATTCTCCTCATTTTAGGAGGATGGAAACCTCCCCAAGTTCTCAGCATAAACATATTTTCCAGTCCCTTGAAAATCTTGGTTTTCATTGATTGTCAGAACCTTTGCTGAAATTATTTTCGTTAAAAGTTTGAAGAGTAGGGCCGCTGAATGAAAAAAAAAAGTTTTTTTTTCCCCTGCTCACGAAGGACGTTTTAAATTTGAATAATCCAATTCAACAAGTAGATTTTTAGAAAGTTTCCAGAGACACTCCATCTTTTTGACATCACGGTGTGTGTTTTTTCTTGAGATGTCACGAATTAACCCGCCCGATGAACCGTCGTCGGGTTCCGCCGCAAGATGTCCGTTCGCTCCATCGTCTGCTTCTTAAAATTCAAATTGCAGAAGCTTCATGAGGAAGACTTAGTCCTCGCTTTGCATTGAGGTTGCGGGAAATGTGCATCCAAATGCTGATTCCTCAGAATCAGAAAAAAATTGTATTTGTCCCCGACAGGCAATTGGGGAGAAATGGGGCAGCAGCATCAAATTTTGAACATCAAGAAATAAAATTGAAAAAATAAATTAATCAAATAAAAATAAAAGTAAAATAAAATAAAATTAAATTAAATTAAATTAAATTAAATTAAATTAAATTAAATTAAATTAAATTAAATTAAATTAAATTAAATTAAATTAAAAAAGCGAGTTATACTATCTCCAACTATTAATGGTGACTGAAATCATGGTAAACTGCAGTAAAAATAAATATCTATGATAATCTGCGGAAAAATCTGGCTAGCTCTTGGCGCCTGTGTTAAGATAGGAATAGATAGCTTGATGGTGGAGGTCGTCCTCCTCCATCTCCACTCCGTCCTAAAGGTCAGCACCACAGCGGAGGTCTTTATCTGAGGCCACCTTCCCTCCCCCCCACCCTCTGGCACGGAGAGTCATCACAAAAACGAACATGGCCGACGCAGACGGCAGACAACGGCGGACAACGGCTGAATGAACGAGCGCGTCACACAAACCCCCGCCAGATGATTAATCTCAGCAGAATACAAAGCATCCGGTCCGTAATGGAGTGGACTCCGCTCGCGCTCGACTCGGGAATCTTCACGCCGCCAAATACGGGGACTATGTCAAAAGCAGATGTCAGAGTCGGTCCTCCAGAACACCAGCCCTCATTAGAAGAGCATTGGGGTCCAATAGTCGGTCGTCCGATTCACTTTGCACGAGTCGTCGTACCTTTGGATTGTTTTAATCTTAATCTGCATCCTCAATTCACGAGCCCTTTGATTCACTTGGAGACAAAAGATGGAAACGGCTTCGATGAGAATAAGAGTAAGAATAAGAACAGCTTTATTTATCCCGAAGGAAATTGCTGTGGCAGAGTTACAAGAAAAATCTAACAATCATAAATGATAGTAGAAAAATTGTATAAACAGTAAAAAAATAAGAGTAAAAGGGAGAATAAGAAATACAGCTAAACTATAAAGTGTCTTAAGTAACAAGTGAAAGATAAGGAGTGCACAAGAGAATGTAAAAATATTGTACATGTAGCTTTTATATCGCACAGTTATGAACATATATACAGAATAATTATCACAGTTTAAATCATTATAATTTACAGTAAGTGGGTAAGTTTTTTTTTTTTTTTTTTTTTTTTTTTTATGTTTTCAGATTTTAAGATTTTATGAATAAGTCATAAAATGAATAAGTCACAGACTGGAGCTGATGATGTTTGCGCAGAGATGATTCAGGCGTGTTCCTGACTCCACGTCACCCCCCCCGTTTCCAACCGAAAAAACAAACAGCGAGTGGAGGCGCCGCGGCCGACATTTAGCCGGCAAAATTAAAAAGGATTTTGTAGGCAAACGTGGAACTCTGAAAGATACGTACCGTATATCCGGTATATAAGCTATCTATACGTGTCCGGGGCGGCTCTGCAGGAAAGGCTGAGACAATAGCGTGAACCCTATCACTCAGGCTCAGGCCATTAGCGTCAAACTCTCCATGACACTTTTTCCTGGGAGCCAAACACCCGCTGGCTTCCTGCTGCTGTTCAGGGCCGGCCGCCGGTAATTCCCCACATTAGCTCCTGAATACATCCATCCATTAAATGGCAATAATACACATGTACTCACTCTTTTGTAGGCCATCAAATCCAGCTCACTCCCTACGGCCGCGGCGCGCCGCAAAAAACATGGAGCGTCGTGATAAAAATACACCTTTCTCTGGGTTTTTAAGCAAAAGGGAAACCGATCCAGCAACACGGGATCACGGGATCCTCAAAATCACATCATTTTATTTTTCAGTCTGCTGTCTGGTTGTCTATTTTCACCCTTGCTGTCTTTTTTTTTATCATTCTGTTGTCAATTCTAATCCTGGACATTGTTGCTGTTGTTGCGCTCTGTCGATTTATATTCGTATTTATTTGACTCATAACTGTAACACTGCTGTGACAAAAGCAGGGTATAGGGTTAATTAAAGTTTATCTTATCTTATCTTATCTTATCTTATCTTATCTTATCTTATCTTATCTTATCTTTGGCTCTCTCATGATCTCTTGGTTTGAAAACCAAAATTAAAGAGAATTCATTTTGCATAAAGAAAATGTATTTTAGCGAAAATGCGCTCTTCTTCAGAAGCTTTCTCAAAATGTCTTTCCTTGGTGTGCGGATTTTTTTTTAAACGTTTGTTTAGTGGATACTTTTGATCCGACGCCCGTCCCTGAGGTGCGTCGTTTTCTTTTTTCTCTTCTCTCTCATGATTTGGCCACGTTCACAGAAATTTCCAAATAATCCCCACAGATGAGCCCGATCTGCTCTCGAACTTCAGCGGGTCCTGAAATACAAAAAAAAAAAAGAAAAGAAAACGTTCCTCCCAGGTGTGTGACTGCATTAGCGATGACGCGGCACGAACACAACCCCGGCGAGAATCAAACCTCAGAAAATCCAATAAAAATGCTTTAACCTTGACAGTGCATATAGCAATCACCCGTAATCCTGTTGGCCACACAAATTAGTTTACACGCCATGTTTTCACACATCAGAATCATTTCGTTTTTCAATTATTGAAGCCAAAGGGACCATATTGTGGCTCCGGAAAAACCAGTCGCTAATTTTCATAATCTGCAGCCGTTCTGAAAAAAAAAAAAACAGGCAGAGGTTAATATCTTCTCGCTAGATGTTTGGTTTTTTTTTTTTCCCCCGTCGACGGAGGGAATATAATTCTGTTTGGCTTTCCTGTAAATGAGCAAAGCGACACCGGGCTACGAGCCAAAAGGTTAAGCGGCGAGCCGTCGCCGTCCTCGCCGTCCTCGCCGGTTTCATCCGCGGTTCCGAGCTCTGACCTTTTGACCCCGGATTACAACCGCAGCTGTCGGGGGCTCTGGGAAAAAAAAAAAAAAAAAAAAAAAACACGCTCCCGTGACGTCTCGCCGCCGAAGAGAAAGATTCTGAGGAGGTGACCCTGAAATCCAAGGAGGCGGATTAGTGAGATCGGCATCGTCACTCTTTGAGTTTTAACTTCTCGATTTAATCAAACGCGGAGACGGCGAGCGTTGTAACGTTTCTCATTTGCATTTTAATGATAGTACCGTCGTAAAATGTGCGCAGTCGCGTCGGCGCCGAATTCGTGTTTGTCTTCGAGTCGCTTGTTTTTTTTTTTTTTTTAGTTTTTTTTTTATTAGAAATTCACATGTAATCTTATTTCTCCCCTCTTTAAAATCTTGTTTCTAAATCAGGCAAATTGTAAGGCGAGGAGACCACACGCTGGCAGATTGATTGCAATGAATCTGCACATGCACAGTCATGCACGCGTCTACATATGAATATTCAACGCTGGGTTTTTTTTTTTTTTTGCATAACAGGATCTGCATAATCTCTTTCTTCTGGTTGTTCTTCTCCAAAATTCAATCCCGATCACAGGCCGCGGATCTAAATCGGTCGCGGCTATAAATACCGCCACCAAATACACAAACTGCATCTGATGAATGTGATATTAATCCGCATGTCTTATTCTTCCGCGCGACACGTTCCGAACCGCGCCTTCTTGAAGGCCCGATCTTCTGCGTGGACGTCTGCTGATCCAGACATTACGGTTTCATCTCCCTCCTCCGCGTTTTGCGATTCTCCTTATTGAATTAATGAACGGGATGTGCGGCCCGAGCGTCTCCGTGGGAACAAACGCCGGCGTTGTGATCCGAAATTTCATTCCCTTTCAGCCCCTCCATCATAAAGGCTACATGAGGCCGGTGAAAACATTTGGAAGTTTATTTTAATTTTGTATTCAATGGCACTATGAAATATCGGAGGCGTTGCAGCGGGTATCCGTTCCTCCCGCAGCCTGAAAACACTTCGGAAGTCAAGCTTGATGTGAACGGTTGTACGTCTCGATATGAAATGAAACGAGAGGCTGAACGGGTAGAAATACCAGATGAACGAATGAAGGAAACGCAGGAGGAGTTGATTTTTGCCATTTTTGCTGTCAGTTGGAACTCGCATAGAGACCATGAAGACCCTGACTTGCTCTTGGGAGCCATCAACTTTCCAAAACAAAAAGAAAAGTATAACCGGCGAATGTAAGCAAAGTATTGGACTGTATTTTCATTGTATTTACGGGAGACGACGACGTCGGTCGAAGACGACATAAACCGAGGACTTCCTGTATCGTCTCTACCCAGTGTTAACAAACGAGTGCCGTTTCCAAATATTTACAGTTCCCGCTAATCCCGGTAAGCCCGGTAAGTCGATACATATACTGATTATTTATAGCGTGGGTTCCCAGGGTGTCCGCCCGGCTCCTCGCCGCCGAAGTCCACCGTTTGACCGTTTGACCACCGGGGCCGCTCTTGGGCTCGTCGATGCCAAAGGTTCTCTTGAGTTCAAGCAAAAAATGAGATGAAAATTCACCCCAGCAGCGATCGGTTTGGATTCATCCGGGAATTAAGAAAAACCAACCGGTTGTTTCTGTCCATTAAAGCTGACGAGCGGCGGATATCGGCGGCGGAGCTCTGCACGCCGCTGCGCTAGATTTGCACCAACCTTGAATAAGTAGCTGCTTAGGATACAATGTTTGTCCTTGTTCTTCAGAGTTTCACACTGACTCACTGACGGACAAGATATGAGCAACAATAAGGCGTGCAGAATGATGTATCTGCCCCCCTTCAAGGCTGCTTCTGCTGCCGCCGGCGAAAGTATAAAAATGCTGTCCGAGCTCACGGGGAGTCTGATTGATGGCAAATATTTTACGTTTAAATAACGTCCCGTGTTCTATGGAGGTTTTACGCACCGCCGACGCAACCGGCTTCGGGATCGGCTGCGGGACGCGTCTTTTGTTTAGCAGCGGCCCGCGGAATGGGAAATATTTGCATGGTGTTTAATTAGTGTGAAGACACGCGCGGCGGGTCAGGGATCTTAACAAGATGTGTAAAAAAAAAAAATGACCGCGGATGTCATCTTTGAAATTTCCGGGCCCCCGACCGGAGCGGTGGGTTTGCCGGCTCGTCCCGGCGGAAGAAGCTCGGAATAGAAAGCGTAGATCGTTGATCGGCTGCGCGCGCCGGCGATGGACTCGTCCAGACCTGCTGAGCAACTTCTGCATGGAATACGACTGGATTCATGAGGCTTTAGCATTTTCATGATCTGCATCGCCTTTGACGGGTCATCGGGGCCAATAAGTGTTCCATTAAAATGTATTTTATTTTAATTTGTTCATTTTTAAAATGTACTTTCAACTTTGAAGATTGTGCAGATCTTGTACCATCCAAAAAAACGTGTTAAAAAATTGCTGCCGCTCTTTCAGCAGCGCCGGTTAAAGGGTGACACGGGGAGGACGGTATTTTTGGTTTGCTGCCGATGGATCATTTAATTTTTCTTTCTTTTTTTTTTTTATTTGTTCTCACAAATAGAAGGACTCAATTAGACTGTGAGTATTTTGCTGAAAAGTTCAAAATGTTTTGCCGCATGCAGAAATTTAATTTTGTGCAGTTGTTTATTGATTTAAAAAATACAACATATTTGTTTAAATGTAGCATATAGCGTCGACCGACGAAAACACGGAGCCGCCGAGCCGACGGCGAATCCCGGGGAACTCGAAGAGGCCGGCGAATGACGAGGCGGCGCGATCGGTCTCATCGACCCGTTCTCCCGCTCCATTATTCAAATCACAAAGCTGGGGATTGTGTTTACACAGTGACCCTAATTATCAAAATACTTCATTAGCTATGTGCACCGTCCTGGTTTGTTGGCCTCCTAATGTTTATCACGCCGACTAAATAAACCTCCGACGTCTGCGTGTCCGAAAATGAACCAATAATGATAATAATAGCATTTAAAAATCTATTTTTTCAATATATTATATTTCTTTCTTTTTTTTAACTGGGGTTCTGGTGTGTTTGCGTGTTTTCCTCTTTGCGTCGGGCCTGTGGGAACGGCTCACGCTCTCGGAAATGAATGCAGAAAGTGTGTCAACCTATTTGCAGTCTCACAGAATAATACGGCCACATTAAGAAGTCCTTTTAAAATATAAATCCATTTTTCTCTCTGTTTCATAAATATAGGTAAAGACGTGCGGGTGCCCCTGTTTATGAAAGCGTTACAGAATAATGCCGGTCTTTTAATCATGCAAATGATCCACCTGCATTACACACAAGTTCCACCAACTTTCAAGACAAAAAAGATCAGCGCAGCAAATCTTCTCATTAGAAGATAGATGGTGAAATTATTCATGCGGCGCTTCGGTACGAGCAGAAGTAGATGCCGGCGTTCATCGGTTTCAGAAACTCAAGTCCCGTTTGGCGAGACAAGAAGATTTCCACAAGAATTCCCCACGACCTGGACGACTGAGAACCTCCACGGACGCGGGTGAGCTGGATTCACCAGAACCAATAGGAGCGCGAACCTCCTCCTCAGCCAATCAACGTGAGGTTCTCGTAGAAGACGTCTCCTCGCAGGGTGATTTCACAAATAAAATTGCAGCAGATGGAGGTTGGAATCCAAACCAAGTGGAGGAGATTCAGCATGAAGACGGCGGTCAGGCTACCTATTACTTTTTTTTTTTTCGCTCGACTGCGCGAAGCTCGCAAAGGAACCCTCGGCCGGAGAAAGAGAGTCTTATAATATCCATCACCATAAAACCAAACAAGCTCCGATGTAACGCCTCACATTTTATTTCCAATTCACAAGATAATGGCTTCATTTGAAACATAAGGAAGGTACAGCACATCAGTACACGCCGTGCAACCAGCTCCACGCAGCCATTTTCATTTCACAGTGTCAGCATAAAGCCAACAACAGCTGTCTCATTTTCATTTTCGCTCTTGCACAAATCCAGAGTCTTTGCCACAACAATAATGTTATAATTTTTTTTTTTTTTTTCGACCCACCGGCAACCCGAACAGAAAAATAAATACAAACGCAGTCGCTTTCTAGAAGCACCGGCGAGCCCACGCCGCTCGGGTCCTTATCAAATCCGACGTGAAGGTTTTCCTGGCGGGTCGACGCCTTTTCCCCGACGGCGCCGACGGGCGCCGACTGACGGCGTTCTTTCTTCAAACATATCCGTTTCACACACGGAGGAACTCTCCAGCCGTCCAACGCCGCCGCCTAAAGCCGGGCCAAGTCCATCTACCTTCGTGCCGCTGGTTTTTATTTCTTACTCGCGGCATCTCCCTCCATTTTTCCTGCTTGGAGAACACTGAGGTATGTTTTCGCAAGTGAAATTATCATATTAGGAGAAACATTACAGGGAAAAAAAAAGGTGATTTGCGAGTGGGCGTTCAGCCCACGCTCTTAAAATATCATGCATAGGAGCGCCGTGGCCCTGACACCGCAGAGCCGAGGCGGCCCTGAGGTGAGAGCGGTTCAGTCTGAAAGGAGCTGAGATTCCGGTGGCCTCGTTTTCACGGGGTTTGTTGAAAAACATGGTGTTTTTCAGACGAGAGCGCCTTGAGAGAAACGCGGAGAGGCTGAGGTTGATTTTCTAATTTGGCAACAAGGTGCGGGGCAAACAAATGACAACCGTGCTAAGTGGAAACCGGGAACGATACCCGCATTTCCCATTTGACCACCGGCGCTGCTTGGAAAATAGAGCCATAATTCTCAGAGCGCCTTTCTTCTAACGCCTCTTTCAGTACGGAGGAATATTTTAAAGGCGAGCCGGGCCGGAAAACCTTTCCTTGAAGCACGGTGGCCTCTGCTCCGTTGTCTATCACCGCCCCGGCCCCCAGACGCTGCCTACTCAACCTCAGCCTGACCTTTAGTTTGATGCCTCCCGGCACGTCCACTGAAGTGATTTAAAGATAAAGAAATGCACGTCGCCGTCAAAGCCGTGTGTGTGTGGAAAGTCTCTGCCTTTTGAAATCCTCTTTTGGTTGCAGCACAATGAAATATGGAGAGTTTTCCAAGAGAATAGAGACGCTAAATCAAACGCCCGAGCGGGGAAACGCCGCAAACACGTACTGGAAATGCCTTTTTTTCTTCTGTGTGGAAGAAATTGGTCGTTTCATTTCATTTCATCGGTCCGATGCGACGAGGCTTAATGTTTTAGCGGCGTGAAGCTCCGTCTAAACATTGGCATGGTCTTGCAAGTCCAAAACACCTGGTCTGCTTTGAATAGGTGATAACATTGGTTAATAACTGAATTGTGTTGCGGATCAGGGTCTTCCATGCTTTTGAGGCCAAAGACCCACAAACTGAAGAAAGATGGGAGCCGCTGCTGCATATATAGCCTCGTCTGCCCCCAAAAAATTGTCATTTTAGCCGCAGTGCTCGAAAAAAATAGCAGCGGCTCATCGTCCGGAAACGTTTAACTTGGTTTAAGACGGAGGAGGTTGACGGACACGTGCTCAGCTGGATTTTCTGAGCGCGGCGAACCAAGAGGCTGCTCGCCGCAAGACTTTAGCCTTGGAATTGAAGCACACATTTTCAAGTCTTTCATTTACAGTTACAAATTGTATCCGCTGCTTTCAAGGCCTCTGATAGCTGTCGGATTTCAGACGCCCATCTCCAGAAGGGACATCCGGGCAGGGTCAAGATTCAAACGCAATTTGTTGGAACGTTTCCCTGAATACAGATACGCTCTTGGATTCATTGTATTCTATTTGGTTTGTTCGCATTATGACGTCAAAGCCAGACATGTTGAGTTGCTTTCACAGCCTATCTGTGCATGGGTGTGTGTGTGTGTGTGTGTGTGTGTGTGTGTATGTGTTTGTGTTTGTGTAAATACTACATGTAATCTTATACAGATACCCCTTACATATATTTTTACATACCTTTACATACTTTTATTTTTATTTATTTCTTTTTGATCCCAACTGTTTTTTTTATTCTATTTTCATTATTCACTATTTTATTCTTTATTTTTACACGGAGTTGATTCGTCTCCATTTATCTTTGCGAGCAGGAGCCGCTTTCAACAAGAAGCGATTTCATCAATAAAATATTCAGATTCTGATTCGGACTGTCATCCCATCTAACTGCTTCCATCTGTTTACAGAACCTGTGGAACTAGAGCTTGTATTTCCAACCCTGCAGCCTCTTCAATCAACGGTTGGAGCTTCAGCCTCGCAGCCAGAATCAGAATCAGAATCAGAATCAGAATCAGAATCAGAATCAGAATCAGAATCAGAATCGCTTTCATTTTGCAACGACATGGATTTTGCTTTGGTTGACGGTGCAGAGCAGAAGGTCCCCGGTCGGGTTCCCTCCCGTGTGGAGTCTCCTGTGTCTGCGTGGGGTTCCTCGGGGTTCTCCAGGTTCCTTCAGGAGTCCAAACACGTGAAGGAGGTTCAGTGGAGACCCCGGCTGGTCCAGACCAGTGAATGGTGAATGCTTGCGTGAAGCTTTATTTACAATCATTAATTACCAATAAGTATTCCACCCTAATTTGTCATTCTGCTTTTAATCATATTTATTAAATATATTAAATTATTAAAAAAAAAAAATTCATTTGATATTTTGTTCATATTCTTTTGGACCTTAACTAGGATATTGCCGTTTAAATGTTATTTGTCATAAAATGTTTTAAAAATATGCATCACTATTATAGCGCTCTATATTATACTAGCACAATTAGCATTAGATGTAAACAAGATGTTATAGAAAAATGTACTTGAGGCAAAGAAGCAGAGCGTCCGTCACGCAAAAACGGCGTGAATCTGACCCAGTTAATCGTCTCCCATCCTCAGGTGGCATTTTGATGAGTTTAATGTGCAGATCTGTGCGGAGGATCACCGTTAAAGTCTGCCTAAAATGCAGCGTACGAGTGTGTGAGGGGAAACCGTGACCGCCGTTAGGATGCATACCGCCATCTAACAACACCTCTGCCCTGTGTGTGTGTGTGTGTGTGTGTGTGTGTGTGATATATACACTGTGTGCACAATTATTAGCCAAATGATAATTTTGACCGTATCGTCATTTTATCCATCATTTCCAACTCCAAGCTGTAGAAACTTGAATGCATATTAGGTTCAATGCATATGAGGTGAGGTGTGTTTGTACAAGGGAGTGTGTGGGCTCAGGAGATCAACAAGCTGTGCATAATTATTGGGCAGATTCTTCTCCTCGGGAAAAAAATGGGTCAAAAAAGAGATTCAAACATTGCAAAAGGTCTTTCAGAGGGATGCAGCACTCTTGAAATATCTAAGATATCACAGAACCACATCTATTTTGTACAGTTTTATATTTGCGTTGTCCAGGACTACGGATGGAAATTAGCTATGAGCTACAATCTGGTACAAACATCTCTGCCTCTGTGCTTCATGTAATTCTACACTGTCCTAATAAACTTCTAAACAAACAAACAAACCTTTTGTTGCAAATTGTCAGCAGTGTCGCAAGAAACGTGTCGAGAAGGAAAGACGCGAATGAACGGCAGGAGATTTGAGAAGAATCAAAGATGAAGCCGTTCTCCTCCAGCGATGCCGCGTTCCACAACTGCGACCTGACCGGAGCGTCCAGAAGTACCAGGAGTTCGGTTCGGGTTTCAGAGAGGCTGAAACGCGACCCGTAAGTTGAAACGTCAATAATGGGCCAAGAAATATCCAAAGATAGATTTTTCAAAGGTTTTGCGGACCGGTGAGATGAGAGCGAGCGTTGACGGAGCAGATGGGCGGTCGGATGAGTGACGGACACGGAGCTCCTCTTCAGACGCCAGCGAGGTGGAGGTGGGGCGACGGCAACGGACAGGCGTGATTAAAGAGGAGCCGGTTGGACCTTTTCGGGTTGAAAATGGACTCCAAATCAACTCTCAGACCTCCTGCCAACTTTTCCAAGACACTTTCTTCAAGCGGAGGTGCAGGAAAAAGTCTGCATCTTTCAAGAACGCTTTGATTTTCATGCAAGAAAAGGCTGGGTCACGTGCATCGGAGTAGACCGAGGCCGGTAAAGGCCCGGAAGATGAAAAACGCCTTCTTCACCTGACTTAAACCCTACGGAGAACTTTTGGGCCCTTCTTAAGCGGGAAGTTTCCAGCGAAGGTAAACAGTGCAGCTCTCTGGACGCTGTCTGGGAGTTTGCGGTTGCGGCTGCACAAAATGCTGATTCTGAGCAGATCAAGAAAGGAACTGACTCGCTGAATGGAAGGCTTCAGACTGGTATTGAAAAGAAGCCTGCTTATGTTGCTCACTGAGGGCTTTTTCTTTTTTTTTTGGAAATTTCAGACATGTTTATTTGTAAATTTTTTGTTTGTTTATTATTCGCACTTTTACATTTGAAAATGAAGTGAGATGGGAAAATCTTCCCTGTTATTCATTTAGTCGCATCATAATTCTGCACGCTAATAGTTGCTAAATAATGGTGTACATACAGATCGTCTCTCAAGAAAGCCAGAACAACTTCACTTTTACTACTTCAATGTTCAGGTTTGACGGTTTGTTGACATTTTGGATTGACCAAGAGCACCGCTGATGTTCAAGAACAAAGTGTATCCTCGAAAATACAGCTTGCCTAATAATTGTGCAGGCAGTGTAATAACTCAGCATGAAGTCGAATCATAAATGTCCTCTTCTGTTCACCAACATTGCTTCGTGGAGCCGGAGGAAAAAACGTCGGTCCGCAAATTACGAAACCGCTTTTAAGCGTTTTTGTGACATAGCGGCTTTGAGACGGACGAACGGAAGGTCCGAACGGAAGGTCCGACGGCCGACCTGGAGAAGGATAACCATCCGGTGGGAAAGAGGAAACCCCGGTTCCTCGACTCGGTCGCGCGAGCGAAACAAATCAAAACCCAGAACGGGAAGTCAAATAAAGCCAAGGTTAATTTGCCGCGCAATTTATTTCATTTGCAGCTGTCAACCACAACCACTCGGAATATAAATAAAACGTCGTCGCCGCGAAAAGACGAGCGTTTGCGGACCTACGACGTTGTTGTTGTCGTCGCTCACATCATTATTTTCCGCTCCCGGTCATCAGAAACCGGTCTTAAATTTAATTAAAGGGCTGAATAATTGCTTTCCTTGCAATTCATGCGTGACAAAGGTGCATCATACTCCAGGTATTATCGCTTCATCTCAATATCGGAGGAGGCTCTCCTGTGAAATATCTTTATTAAAACATGTCCGAGGTCCGGAGCCAAAACCTGCCCATTCAACAGCCGCGCGTCGTTCATTAAGCCTCCCTTATTTTTTTCCGTCTGTCAGTCATATCTCAGCCTGGCCATAACTCAGCCGGGGACATGAGTGATAACAGCACCGCCGCGGCCTTTTTCAATTAGTTTCCGAGATTAAAAATATATAATCCCCATCCTTCATGCCAGGATGCTTTCTCAGATTACAGGACGGACTTTATTAATCATGTAATTTATGAACAAGAGGCCCGTGCTTGCACAGCGCTGTCACTCATATTACCTGATAGCTCCTCGTGCACGGGCGTAACAAAGACGTCCAGGCGGGGGGTCGGAAGCGTGCGTTCTCCTCTCTTTCCCTTTACGCTTTGAATTTCAAACAAAAATAAAAAGAAGCGTCAGCGAAGCCCGCCGGCGATACATTGCTACGAAATAAGGCTCTTCATGATACTTGTTTATGCAAATGAGGCTCACTTTGCTTTGTTAAATGTGACGGAGTGAGCCAGGGTCGCTTTACCTTAATGCTTGTTTATTAAATGAGTCACCTGAAAAAGCGCAACGGAGCATCGACGCAAGAAGGAAAGACGGCTTTCAGCGAGCAAAGTCGGGTGTCGTATGAATGTAAATCGCGCCGCCGGCCCGTTTCGTGGTCGGGATTGGAAGGCGGGTCGACGCCGCGGACGCCAAGCATCCGCCGGCCTCCGTCTGCGTTCTGGTGCTCAAACCAAACGCTCCGGTCGGCGCCGCCACGATTACCGGGAGCCGACAAGCGTCCGTCCTTTCAGCCGCGGTAATGGGAAATAGTTCGAGGGTGTTTCTCGTAAAGTGTCTGTCTTTGTTTTGTTTTGCTTCTCCCCGTGAATTCTTTGAAGGATCCGGTAATTTCGCTCTCAGCGGCGGCAAAGTGTGAAAATCAAATTGGTTTGGATTTACTCTCTTGATTTGAGAAGGAAAATGTAAAGTAAAATTATATATAAAAAAAATAACAACCAACCCTCTCAACCATAACCGGTGTAATTACCAACAGAGCGGTCGCAAATGTAAAAGTTCTGATTATGTAACAAGTGAGACATTTGCATGGCGCCGCGCCGCTAAGCCGCTCCCACCAGAAACAGATTACAGGAAAAGCCGGTTAGATGTTGGTGTCTTGGAGCTTCCACAGCTGTGCGATCACACTGATTACAATCTTCTCAGATCCAATCATCTTTTTATTTCTATATTTGATTACTACCTCGGGATTCGGCATCTCTCTCCCAAACGACGCTCCGCAATTTCATGATCTTCCTCATATGCGGTCCTGAACGCGCACGTCGGTCAAGATCGTCGCCGAAAACAAAACGAGCCTGTGTCACTTCATGATTGCGATGCTTTTTAAGCGATTTTAACCTTTTTTTTTATCCTTTTTTAACCTTTTTCTATCCTTGATGTTGTTGTTGTTGTTTTCTCTGCTGTCTTCTTATCTGTGGATGTCTTTTGCTTTCTTCTAATTGTCTCTATTCGTATTTATAGTCATATTTATGGACACCATTCCTGTTACGCTGCTGTGACAAAAGAATTTCGACCATCGATAAACTTCATTTTAGTCGATTCATTCGTTCCCAGATATGGAGACATGCTGGCGATCATCTTCTCATTCACTCGTCCGGACAACTCGGGGTCTCGGTGAACCTCGGAGAACCCCGAGGAACCTCAGGCGGAGGCAGGAGAACATGGAGACTCCACACTGGAAGGCTCTCCAGCGGGAATCCAAACAGGAAGCATCCGTTCGCGCTTCTCCAGGTGAACCAGGTGACCGACGGTGGTTCAGGTCAGAGGGAACCGGAGGAGATGAACCACAACATGCTAGCCGTAGCATCAGCAGATGAGATCAAGTAAAACCCTGATTTAAACCTCCATGGAGGAGGGGGGGGAAGGGGGGGGGGGTCTCAAAGCAATTCAATTGGCATCCTTTTGTTGAGAAGCTAACAGGATTAATTGAGAGCTCTACTTCCTGACTGTTCCAACTGCTGAAACCTGAGCACAAAATCCATTCCCTGAACTGAGAGTTAATGAGGCGGGTAGACTCAGCAGAAAGAGCCCCCCCGCCTCGCCTCCACCCCTCGCTAATTCATTAGCAACCCTGCATTTGCATCGCGGCTCCAAAACCGGGGCAGAACAAGGAAGCGGTTGGACATTTTGGACGTGAGGACGGAATCCGTCCCGGAGGGACGAGCGACGCCGCTCGCAGATTCACAACCTTCACGCGTCTGAAGAAATGTGTCGATCCTGACAGCGCTTTGGTGAGACGGCGATTTAAAAGTCAGGAATCGTCCTGAAGCAGCCACACACACACACACACATTTCATTCATGAGTCTGGGACACAGGGTGTGTCTGTGGAGGTTCTGAGTCCTCCAGTTTCTGGTCAGATCTTACGGCGGCAACCGGACTCGGTTTCTCTCCTGGAAGACCGTGGGGAGTTTCCGGTAGATAACTGGGGCACCATGTGAGTGAGCGAGTTGTTGTGCAGCCGTCGGGGTGAATGGGGTAGCTGTGTTACTGTGTGTGTGTCGTTCGGGGAAAGGAGGAAAGTCTTTAGGGACTCACCTGAGGTGGAATCTGAGCAGGTAATCATGAGGCTCATGTGTGAAACAAAAGAAGTCTGTTAGGTCACCCGGGCCGAGGCTCGGGGGGGGCGGCGCCGCAGCCTGGCTTCGGTTGTTGACCTCTCCAGGTCAGTTACAGGGTGCAGATGGATCTGCAGGAGTGTGTGTGTGTGTGTGTGTGCGTGCTGAGCTGTCTCAGCACAGGGCTGTAGGATGTGTTTCTTTATATGCTGCCATTACAGCACCATCCTTTCACAAGGATTATGAAGTTGGATGTCCAGCTCTCAGTGAGAGTCAGACAAGTCAGACAAGCTGTGAAATACCTGCAAATTGTACGAGTACAGTGGAAGAGTGGAAACTCGTTCCGAATCGTGAACAAATCTGAGTTTTTGAACTAATTTTGAAGCCTCCAAACACACGGACAGACAAACGTTGTAGCGTAGCCGCCGTCGTGCGTGCTACACGCCGTTGTTTACGTCGTTCGGCGTTGCCTATTAATGCGCTTTTTTTTGCGCTTTTTGTATTAAATCAGTTTCATTATAAGCAATGTGCTAATGATAGTGGAGGTAGGAAGTCTGAGCCTGTGACTGTCGATCTGAAGAAGGAAGTAACAGCCAATGGCTCGATGGGATTCGCACGAATTCCAGTGTGAAAAATGAATTCGGTTCAGAGTCAAAGGACGAATGAAACCGGACCGAGTCGAATCCACGAGCGTCTGCGGGTTCTGCAGATTCATCCGGACGCTCCGGAAGCGTCAAATGTAATTTCTGGAGGACCTGATCAATGGCGAACACCACCGATGCTCCCAGATAACTAGTTTAACCCTCTTTTCATCTCATGAGTTAAATACTGATATTTCAGATTGGTTCGGAGAAACTAACGCAGAGGCGCCTCCTTTTGTTCGCGGGGCTAATTCGTGCTTTCAATTTCAGGACGAAATATTCTCGGCTCATCTTTCAGCATTCACAAACTCGGGTCGCCGGGAGTCCTGTTCGGTTTGCGCTTAATCTATTTAAATCGTGTTCGCGGGGAAGTTCTGCTTTTCAAGTTTCTTCAAGGGTAAGAACAAATTTACTGCCTGAGCGGCCGAATGATTTCCGCCCGGCGGAGCTTTCCGGTATGTGTGAGATCACAAGCACAAAGTCAAACATGTATGTATTTACGCCTTTACGGCCCTATAAGTGCCGACGCTACCTCATTTAACCTGTTCGATCAAAGGCCGGCCGTCCTCCAGGTGAAGAAAATATGTTTTTCCACACGATTGGAATCGACTGGGATCGGCGTCTTTATCCGGAGGGAGCAGAAACGTTTGCCCGAGACGGTCAACCGAACCCCCGGAACGTCCACATTCAAAGCACCTGAATGCCAAACCCCGCTGGTCGCCCGATGGATTTTCTTCTCCCTTCTCCTCAAGTGTTTGCGAACGATCGTCTGAGACTCAACATGCCGCTTGTCAAATGTCAGCGGTCGCAGAGCCGGAGAAACGCTATGATAATAAAGATCTGGCGGCGAAGGAGCACGGAGCCCATTGATCGACACGCAAGTTCTCGTTGGCGATATTTAGACGGATTTTCACGCTCAAAGCGACGCTTGTCCTCTCAGTGGTACTTCCTGGTAGAATCTCACGCCGTCATTTCTAGGTGAGAAAGAAATAGAAGCACAAAGACCTGCTGGCGTTTTTGTTCCGCCAAGAAGGACGTGAACGTTGATGATTTGGGATTAATATTGAAAATCCCGTCGCTCGGTGTTTTGGCCAGTGTTTCCGCGGTTTTCCGAAGAGTCCATCAACAAAACACTCACATCTCCGGCCCGAGGGAGCGATCCTGCTCTCCCCTCACCGAGGAAAAAAAAAACAAAAGAGCAAAATGACGACATTTGTGAGTCGGACTATGAAATGAAATGCAAAATGCAGCCTTTGTGCGATTTTAGATTTGAAGGCCATAATTCAGGGATGAAGGTCTGCGCCGATCTGCATCGTAATATCACATAATATCGATAGAATATATGATGAATATATGGCGAACCTCTCCGCCTCCCAGCCAGAAGATCCTTTCCTTTCCTTCTGGCTGATCGTCTCCTATCTCTTCGTACCCCTGATACTTTTCTCCACCCATCGAACCCGTTTCTTCACCTCCTCTCCACGCTTGCTCTGGACTGTTGACCCCGAGCACTTCAAATCCTCCACCTTCTTGATCTCCACTCGCTGAATCCTCGCCGTTCCACCCGGGTTCCTCTCGTTCACACACATTATATTCTGTCTCGCCACAACTGACCTTCGTTCCTCTCCTTTCCGGAGCACACCTCCACCTCTCTAGATGTTCCTCCACCTGTTCCCTGCTGTCGAACAAAATAACCGCACTTGAAAATACAGCAAACTTAAGTGCGTTAGCTTAGCTGGCGCTTCAAACCATCCCCTGAGAATACAGCCTTGTCGCACCACAGAGTGAACGTTAAATTCGCCTTTCAAAGTCTAATTTTCCCTGCTACAAAGTTTTGTTTTGCAAGTTCATTGTCGAAACTTTCTACTTATTTAGCGGGGGCTTTTTATTCAAAGCAAGATCTGAGGATTCAGAGATACACTGAGGGTGCAGCATCGGGAGCAACCGGGGGCTCTTTCTTATCAGCGGCGTCTCTCGGATCAAATCGGCGGACGCCCGGCGCTCATGCTTTGAGCGTTGGCGAGGACGCGGGTGTGTGTGTGTGTGTGTGTGTGTGGTGGTGGGGGGTTCTTCCGTATTTCCATTTGCGTCCATCTGTGCTTAACTTACACACCTTCAGCATCAGTCTGAAGTCATCAGCATCAGTCTGAGTCCTCAGCCCCTCCGAGCCCCAGCTGAATTTGTACACAGGCTACAGCTAATGAACTACGGCAGCGTTAAATTCCGAGTTGGCTGGCAGGATCCGGGCGCCGCGGCGCTCCGGCATGCTGCAGAGGCCCTGGCGACGCCAGCGTCAGACCTGGAAGCTTTAAACCCCGCTAGTGTCAGACAGACCGAGCAAATCCAAAGGGTCCGCTGGACTCCGGTGCGGGCGAAAAACCTCTCGCGGGCAGTTTCCGGGTGTAAATGGCGTGTCGCGCGCGGTCCGGGGTTTTGGTTCTACGCGAAAATCTTTTAATACATCTCGAGTGAAATCAAACGTGACCGACTCCTTGAATCTGAGGAGACGAACTGACACTTAACTGTACAGATTGTGGGGACTGACAGCGCGGCTCTGCTGGATGTCTTGGAGGGCAACGGAGAAACTCTGACATTTTAATGAATACTTTAAACAAGAGTGCTCTCGGGGGGGGGAGGAATAAAAAAACAGGCCGCCTGCATGCGTTGGCGTCGATCGATAACGTTCATCAGCTCCGAACGGCGGCGCGCTCCCGTGTCACAGGTGTTCAACTCATTTCTCCCGTCCAAGATTTACAGCTCTATGTCTATTTCGGGTGTTCCTAACGATGTCGCGACGCGCCCGACGACGACGACGACGAGTCGCCGGTTCACAAACCTTATCTTCGTCCGAACAATTACGAACAATTATGCCGCACTGAAGCAACAGCGGCTCAATTTAACCTTCTCCGCCTCTGGCGCTCTCCCTCCCTCACGCCCTGCCCCCTCGCTTTCTCAGCCCAAAACACATTCCAGTAGGATATCACAGAACTCTGAACATCGCTCTAAACACCACCGCAGTGCCGCTACAATATGTCGCCTCTTATTGCACCCTGTTATTAAAGCAGCGTGTGTCTGTTATTGTAATGGTGATAAGGACGGCCGTTATTATAGTTAATCACATTCTATGATTGGACAAGAACGGCACGTTTCTATTTTCTAGGATCCATCCCATCCAAGGCAATCAAACGCGACGGAATTATTGAGCGTGATACTGAACGTTATTAAACGGTGTTCGTCGACCTGATTTGTTTTGACCAAAATCATGTCAGACAAGATACTGGTCGATGTCAACGCTTCTTAATAATTCATGATCACATCAACGCAGGAATTATCAAAAAAAAAAAAAAAACAAGAGAAATTATACATATATGTTACATGCGTATGCACATTTGTTTTCTTTGACTCCTTTATTTGCCTCGGACATTGTACAGAATGCCTAAAGGCATCGTGCAATTATGAACCACAGATGATGCCAGACGCGGGATTTATCACTATAATAACTGATGCTAATTGCTAAATTGAGCCATTAGATGGTTTTAAAACCAATCTGCCAAAACAAGCGATGGAGCAAAGCATCTCCTGCAGCCGTGGGGCGGCGTGAGGAGTGGAGGTGTGCTGTCTCCATGTGGCACAAACACAGCATTACATGTGAAATGGAAACTATGGTTTCAGCTGGTTTCAGTAATGTTTGTATGACTGTAGGTGGCAGCAGATGCCCAAACTTTACACATATATCCATTTCTATGTGTATATATATGTATCACCCTCATTGGCTTATATAGTATATATGTACTTTGGCATTGTGTTGCATGTTGTGCATCATGTTAGTTGTTTGCAGGTCTGTTGAAACCAATGCAACGCGCAATTAGAGGATATGTTTTTTAACAGACATTCTCCCAGGTGGATTTCATTATCACTATTATTGGTGTGAGAAAAGCCAGAGCGTCGTTTGAAACATTCATCCGAATATTTTCCATTTTACAGCGCACACCGGTCTTGCTGTCTCGCCGCATTAGGACACTTGAATGCAACGCCACCAGGGGTGATGCTAATAGTGACATCTGTGCTGCTGCTGTTTTGACAAGTCCAAATGTTTATGCTAATGCAGGAGGAAGGTCTGCTGGGCTGACATAGTGGAAGAGAAAACTGAGTTTCTGCGCCGTTTGACTCTGTCGATACAAGTAGCGTTAATATGATATGACCGTATGAATAAGACGTTCAAAAAGGTGATCGAACTTGAGTTGTCATCTCTAAGTTCCCTGCTACGTGCAAAAAGAGTTAGCCGTTGGCGTGCGTTCACAGTCGTACCGCTAATATTTGAATGGTGGCGCCGAGGAGCGGGTCAAGCGTCCGCCGAACATTCGGCCCGAGTGCTCGCCGACGTCAGCGTCGCATCTGAAAGTGGCACCTCGTATCCGACACCGATCTTGCGCTTGCGGTTAAAATATATTTTGCAAAACATCATTAAACAATGAAATGGACGCCGCACTGCTGTTAGGTAATGAATATGCATATGGCTAGGTCTGCGTCTGCACCTCCGTGCGTGCTAATGTGCGCTACCGTATCTGAGCTCAGTCAGGCCACTCCAGATCTGTGTCTACATAGATTAATATCTGCGCTCCACAAAGGAGCCCTGTGTGCCTCGCAGAATAGACTCTAAGGACAATGATTCCACTGTCTGACAACACCATCTCCTGCTAAAGCAACTGATACGCAACCCTCGGACCCCAGATGAGAGAAAGCACCGGCTTTTTTGCTCCGAAGGCGGTAATTGAATATCGAAGTCGCCCCCTTTGTTTCTCGCTGCCTTTCACCAAAGCTACCGCGGCAAAACCGCGATTCAATCACTTAAAAGTCGCCGTTCCGGTCGGAAGGCTCGGACGGCGTCTTGAAATGTATTTCTTTTTTTTTCGTGAAGACTTTCATGGAAAGAGGTTTTAATCACACTAATGGTTGAGCTTTTCATTTGAAAACGCACATCATGGAGCCAAATGTCAAAGACGATGAGCAACGTCGCTGGATTTGGCGCTTCTAAGTTACCGATCTGCCTTCCGTCCGCCGTCGCCGTCTATCCAATCTGAGGATGGGGCTCCACGCCATGGATAGATAGATAGATAGATAGATAGATAGATAGATAGATAGATAGATAGATAGATAGATAGATAGATAGATAGATAGATAGATAGATAGATAGATAGATAGATAGATAGATAGATAGATAGATAGATAGATAGATAGATAGATGTAGTTAAGTTATAAATATTAATGGGAAAAAGTTAATGACAAAGGCATACAAAGGGTCAGAAAATATAGAAAATAAAAAATAGAAACGTTCTTGTGCAAAAAATCAAAAAAAACAAATGAGCAGCAGAAAACATCTGCTCACTGCAGCAACGGGAATGAATAGATGAATGAATAAATGAACGAATGAAATGAAATGAAGTCTATTGAGAGCAGAGCTGGGTTGTAAACGGTCGAACGGCAGCTGGAACGAAGGACCTGCGAAAACAATCCTTCACACCCTTGGGGTGAAGGATAGATGGATAGATAGAGAGAGAGATGGACAAGCATAAACAAGCAAGTGTGTAGGTGTGAGTGCAAAGTAAACAGGGCAATGGCTCTGATGGGTGTGAGGGTGAGTGGAGGCAGATTACGTGAAAGCTAAATGCGCGTTGAAGAGAAGATGCCATCGACTGTGGGTACCGGCACATTATTATTATTTTTTTATTTTTGCGTCTATTCATCTGGTTGTTTTACACAGCAGTCAGTCATGCAGTTCAAGTTGTTCTTCCCACGGGGGTGACGAGTGTACGTCAGCTAGCTGGCTGCACAAGAGAGATGCAACCCCGACGGGCCTCGCTAACAAACATCAGAAATGAGCTCCGTTTTGCCGGACCTGTGGGCGGATAGGACCGAATTGCACCATCCATCCATCCATCCATCCACCCATCCATCCATCGTCTGAAGCTTATCCTGCAGTCAGGGTCAAAACCGAAGCCGTCATCGGGAGGGAGGTGGGGTTCACCCTGGACTGGTCGCCAGTCAGTCACAGGTCCACATATACAGACAGACAACCATTCATGCACTCATTTGGGGCAATTTTCCCAATATTTTTTTCCAATTTACCCGCGCAGACACGGGGAGAACATGCAAACTCCACACAGAAAGAGAGATCCGCTTGTCAGAATCCAACCAGCGAGGCCGAAGCGTTAAAACCACTGCACCATTTTCCTGAAAAATTCAAAGTTAGTCAGCGGCGACATTACCAAGATTAAAAAAAAAAAAACAAAAAAAAAAAAACAAAACAGAACAGCCAGGTCAGCTGTTTTCACAACTTCAACGCAGTGAATAAAACACAGCAGACTGAATTAGGAGGGTATTTATACGTATGAGTCATCTGATGAGTCACGCTTCACCTATCTATGATATTTGGAAAGCCATTCAAATCACCCCAACCCCCCCACAGTCCCCTAAACCCATCCATCTTAGTTTCCCTACTCCTGGTGAGTTCTCCACCCCTGTAGCTTTTTTCCAATTTTCTTCTCAGGAGATTGGTGGTTAAAGGAGGAAGGGTGGAAAGGAGTGTAACATTTCGAGGCCACGCTCCCCGCGGTGAAGTGTTTGGGAGGAAATTGCCGCAGAAGGATGGGTGGCAGAAAATGTGCATGATTTGACCATAAAACGTTTTCAACCAACCCACAAAATGATTTGGGTTTATTAAATTTTGGACCATCTCATCTCTCTGCTGGCCAACAGTGCAAATCAAAGGCAAACTGCTCTCTCGGGGTGCCAAAGACCACGGCACGTCCCCTGCTGCGCAAGCAAACAAGATTCTCCTCGATTGCATCGTGGTTCCCTCAGGTGCCGTTCATGGGGCATCATCAGTAAAAGTACTTTACATAAGGAGAGCGTTTCCTTCGCCGTAAACCTTTCGTTAAAGCGCCGCAACTTCCTAAAAAAAAAGTACAATGTGCTCAACGATCTCATTTCGGCATTTATATTTCATATCCTTCGCCTTGCTCCTCCGCCAAGATATTGAATGTCTTGCAAAGGTGTAATAAATCAGCCCGCCAGATTTATCGCACGTCGCAATGGCGAGGTGATGGGGAGCGAGCTGTCACATCAGTTTAGAAAATTGTAAAGGGTTATTTTTCAGCAGTGGCCTGATCCACGGTTAATTTCAACGGCTGGGTGCCGCTGGCGGTCAGATGGTATTATGCATCATTTCCCTGATCAGAACAGCAATATGCCGCGTCTGAGTGCCCGCCGACGGACGGTTGCTCAGAAAAGCGGTTGAACCGCGCTCGCTCGATGGAAGAACCCGGTTCAAAGGTCAAACGGGGAAGGTGGGAAAGGACCCGTGACATCATATTGGGGAAAAAATGCGTCCGCCGGAGCCACTGCTTTAGCTCGCGCCCGCTGGGAACCTCTGCGGACTTGGATCAGGACGTGCATTTCAGTGTTGTGTCTTTTGGTGGTTTTCCAGCCTTGCCTACTCGCAGGA
Source organism: Fistularia commersonii (assembly GCF_037954325.1). Classification (NCBI taxonomy): domain Eukaryota; kingdom Metazoa; phylum Chordata; class Actinopteri; order Syngnathiformes; family Fistulariidae; genus Fistularia; species Fistularia commersonii. The sequence continues at coordinate 15,658,825 of NC_141301.1, forward strand.
CATGATACTCGACTGCGCGCGCTGTCTGGAGGAGGTGGGAAGGTCTTAGCTCCGCAGTGACCTCGCTATTCACCAGCAGAGGCCAGAACGTCCCTCGCCCTGGAGCTGTGGGACATTCTGTCCTGCCCTGTGCAATAACATATTCCCTTTCATGGAAATGTCTGGAGCAACTTCTGTGGCTTAATGCTTCAACAAGCCTCGATCAATAATCTAATTCAGTCTCTGTTGCAGGAGGGTCTGCGTGGTGAAATCCAAATGGCGGTTGCTTTTTGAACGCTTTGGTCTTACGGTGAACGTTAATAATTTTACAGAAGGCATGTCCATCTTGCTGCATGTTTTTAATGCATTTAGTGAAAATGTTGGAAGCATTTGGAATGAGTTTTCATGTCTATATTTTCGGTCCCTTTTTTCAAAAGGAGTTGAACGATTCATTTGAGATGTTCTTTTGGACACACAGACAAACACCCATATGGAGAATTCCTGTCGTTGATTTTTGATTGTCATTGTTTTAAAGCAAAGTCCATCCGGATCCGTGACGAGCTAAAAATACTCGACCTGGGAATTTCTTATATTAACCTAAAAACGTGCCTTTTGCAGAAATGTGCATAACTTGAGCTCGTTTCAGGATGTTTCTTCATGTTCCAAGTTTCAGCCCCACAGTGGTGTTTTATAAATAGCCTTCACCAGGGATGATGTCATGTGGGCTGGAGCTGCCACTGGAGTCACCAAGGTCACGTTCGCTTTATTTTCTCAGCGATTGCATGGATTGTTTCATGACCTGATGCCAGAATTATATATACATATATATATCCATATAAAATAGTAATCATACGCGATGGGTTTTCATTCAGGTGCGATTGCAGGGGTTGCCTGCGGACAAATAGATAAACAAGTGAATGAAATATGCACGCACCGGCAGGGGGACGAGGCCATCACACTGAATTCTTGTCATCGTGCTGGAATATGAAAAACACAGAAAGCCCAGCTTCAATGAGAAAATGTGTTAAAATCTCCAGGAGAATATCTTCTCTTGGGCTTTCCCACCTTCTCCATCTGGATCCTCCTCTCTCACACCCACAACCTTCATATTCTCTCTCACCACCTCCATCCATCTTCTCTTTGGTCTTCCTCTAGACCTCCAATTCCAGCATCTTTCTACCAATATATTCACCGTCCACCCTCTGTCCATGACCCAACCGTATCAGTCTGGCTTCTCCGAAATTCTCTCCAAACCGTCTAGAAATCTCCAGGAGAACATTTGTTTGCATTCCCCCAGTGAAGCAGGGCTGCAGGCGGCATCTCAGGGGTTAATATCCCCTCAGCTTGTTGTTGTTTACACATTGGTTATTTGCTAATTGTATAGTAAACACCGGAGGCGCACTGGTAGGCTCCTAATAAATCATGAATCAATTTCTCCAACCCTGTCATTTTAGTTTTTATTGTTGTTACTGTAAGAATAAAGCACAGATGGAGATGCCTACTTGATAAGGAATCCTTTTATATAAATCGTTTTTTTACAGCGAAAATCTCAACAAATGACTAAATCAGCTCATGTGAGTTTGAATTTCAATTTTATCTTAAATAAAAAAAAATAAAATCCCGTGTATTTTTTTTTTCTTTTGGAAAAAAAACACGTGACCAGCGCACTATTTAACGCGGGGGGTCCACGATCCCCTCCGCGCGGAAGGATACAACCGTGTGAAAAGGCTCCGCTTGTCAGTCAGACTTTGAACGGCGCTCTGGCGCTCATCACCGCCGACAGCCAGCACCGACGAGCCGGGGACCCAGATGGGGATGAGCCGCTGAGAGGGAGGGAGAGAGAGAGGGAGAGAAAGAGACAGAGAAAGAGAAAGAGAGAGAGAGAGAGGCGGGCAGGGAGGAAGGGAGGGACGGAGGGAGGGACACCCGACGGCGGCACCGCAGGTAGCGAACGGAGGCGACGCGTCTGTTCCGCCGCTTCGCCGTTAGCGGCTCCCGGGAGTTGCGATGGTCAACGCGGGGGATATTATGCTAGCTCTGCTTCTTGTGGCTCGGGCAGGTAAGAACACACACACACACACACACACACACACACACACACACACATCTGTTTGTTTAATTTCCCCAGTTAGTGTGGTATCGACAGTTAGCCGTGCTTTTCCCGGGTCTCCTCCTCCTCAGGTGCATCACCTCTGGCTCTGCGACTAGCGCTAATTAGCTTCTTTTCCTCCTCTTGTTTATGTGTGTGTGTGTGTGTGTGTGTGTGTGTGTGTGTGTGTGTGTGTGTGTGTGTGTGTGTGTGTGTGAAAAGCGAAGGCTGTGACCATTCACTGGCTCTCCACACGTTTCTTCCTTTCTTCATTTTATTTTATTTTTCAACGTTCCCCCGGAACGCTGACTTGGCGTAATTGCATTATAAATAAATCATGCAGCAAATCAAGATTTTTTTTTTTCTTGCTAAAGATTGTATCAGAGAGGGCGTGTGCAGCGGTGAAATGGGACTTCTTATTATTATCATTAATATTAATAATAACAATCATCATATTATCGTTTTTATTGTGCTAATTTCCCCCCTGCCAGTATCGTGTTGTTGCTGTGGGATGGGACGTGTTGTTGACAAGGAGTGATGTCGGGCTGGAGGCTCACCTCCAGCTCGTGTACGCGCACACACGCACGGGCGCCTGCACGATTGAGTCACTGTCGGTCAGTTCATGGTGCAAAAATATATATATAAAAAAAAAACAAACAAACAAAACAAACGAACAAACAATGCACGCTCTGTGGTGCACCGGTGGTGCGTTCAATGGCGCTCAGGTTGTGTAGTATATGTGTGTGTGTGTGTGTGTGTGTGTGTGTGTGTGTGTGTGTGCGTGTGTGTGTGTGTGTGTGTGTGGGTGGAGGGGGGGCACAGTGGACGCCGCTTGCGTTAAGTAAGATCACGGGTCTTTCAGGGATAGTGTTGCTGTGCACCCCCCACCCCCGCCCCCGCCCCTCCCCAGCACACGGATGATAGCATGCACAACTTACACCGAATCATCTGTTATGTAATCCGATTCCATGATAAAAGCTTTGAAATGAGATCCTCTAAGTTGGTGAAATGCGTTGTTATGTAAGTGCAGCTGAGAGGAGTTCAATGTGAAATTGCATTTTTTGACAGCAGCATCCCTCCATTTTTCTTAATTAAATAAGCAATTTGATGTCACGCGGCTCTCTAATTTGTGGTAGTGGTCTCGGATTGACTTGTGCGAAGGGTTAGCGTGGGACATCCTTTTAATCCTTCATGGACAATCCGCTATGTGCAGGGGTGTTCCTCTGGAGAGAGCAGAGCAGCGGTGGGAGTGGAGCTCTCCCTGCACTGTATGCTCATGTCCTTCTATATGTTAAGTGGTTGTAAAAAAAAAAACAAAACTGCCAGACCATCTTGATTGATGGTTTTTCTTCCGTGTGCCAGGTTTCCATGTAATCCCATCTTAATGTGCTCGACCCCTGTGTTCGGCCCGTTTTGTTTTGTATTTATTACCATGAAGTACTTGTCAGCACACGCCGAGGAGGTACTTCTGACGATTCCTGAGAGCATCTTCACGCGGTTTGATTTCCAAAAGCATTAGATGAGATCAGAAGGCAAGACACCGTCTGAGTGTGTTGAAGAGGACGGACATTGTGGGATGCGTGAGTTTGTTTGAACATCAGCCGCTGGAAGTAACACGCGTGAGCAAATATCCCATATTTTCCGATACATGTTAGCTAGCTATGACCCGAGCGGGGCAACTTGTTTGCTGTACGCCTGGTAAATATATTTGCTGTTACACCGAACTGCAGATAAACCCGTATAACTCAGTTGTAGATCAACAAAAGGGAAGCGAGGCAGGAATTGTCGCGGGACTTGCGAGGCACTCGTCGGTTTTACCGTTATCTCCGTCTACAGCTACGAAACGTAGAAAGTCGGAACAATGCGGGATCGGTGATAAAACTGTTAAACCTCATATGTATAGCAGGCGTCTGATTTCAAGAAAACTCATCCCGAGTACCTGTTAGACTGTATCTCTATCACCGTTTTATACGTTCTGTATTTCATTTGAAACACGATGGGTCTCTATCTCTACTCTCAATAATATCCAATGCATAATTTGACTGAAGCTTTGAAGTAGAATGGGGTCGAAGGACTCCCTCTTTGTTGTCACAGGAGTTCTTCATGGGCAAGACTGTTAATTCAACATTAAATCATATCAAACCCTTTGATTGTCGCGTAAAAAGAAAAAAACCCGGGAGTAATTTTGCTGAAGCAGCACAAGTTGACTGTCCATACAGCTCACCTCTCCTGGCTTGGCAGGAACATTATTATCAGCGACTGGAACAAATCACGCTGCAAATTACACTGATTGTGTTGAACATAAAGATGCACGGGTCATTTGAGCGGTGACTGGATTCAGCCGGCTTCCAGCCTGGAAAGCCACGACTGGAGACACCCATCGGTGTCAGGAGGACACGCTTGCATTACATGTATTAAGAAATATACAACCAAGTTTTGGGAAAAAGGAAAGGAGCGTAAAGCACCTTATCCAAGCGTGACGGAAGCCAAAGCTATGTTGTCTGGTTTTGTCTTTTCAATCACATTGTATATTGGTGGAATTTTGATATTCCACAGAAAGGTCTGGTAAAAGTCACTTTTACATCCTGAGCTGTTAAGTTCTTTAGAATCCCTTTTTTTTTTTTTTTTTAAGATAAATGTGACTGAACTGATAATGCAGAGAGACTGGCCAGCTTAGTCTTCATTTTCTTCTTTGCCTTTTGCATGCTCAATGGGCCCATTGAGACGCTGACATAATTATTAATTGGACCTCTTCTCACTGATAACCGGAATATGAAACATTCTCAAGACAGTGTTTCTGGCAGATTTTATATATATATATATATATACATCCCTCAATAATCAAGGAGAAACAAATGAAGCAAAAACTGGAGGAGATCATTCAAAGTAGATTAATCCTAAATGCTATCATCTTAAGAGCCTGATCAATGAATATTCTGCATGTCACCATATGGCTTCCTTGAAGAGCGTGGTTATGGCCCGTGTTACGTCATCGGGAAGATCATGTGGAAATGATGTAGTAGCCTAGTTCCATGCTGCTTCACAAAGCACCATGAAAACATGGCCGCTGTATGCTTCCTGACTCACAAAAGCTACAGCCTTCCTTACGCCTGACTTAGCTTTACGAGGATGGAACTCATCAGGAGCCAGGAGCAATGGCTGCAAGTGCAGTGGCTTGATCTTGATAAAATGATTATTTCAGAGTTGTGTGTGCACATTGTGTACTGCCAGCAGAGCCTCCTATTTAGGAGTAATTTGGTCAGCACAACACATTTGATTTCTCTCAGGAAAAAAAGCCCCTGCACATTTCCTGTGTGTGTGTGTGTGTGTGTGTGTGTGTGTGTCAGTCATCACATTTTCACATTACTGAAGTTGAATCAAGCAAATGACCAAGAATATTCATTTATTCTCCTTATTATCAATCTCATTTTCTGTTACAGAGTTCACTTTGATAGCACCAGATCAAATTATTAAGCCTTTTATTGCACTGTCAACCAGAGAGATTCCACATATATTATAAGTGTCATCTGCAACAGGGAACTTATATATTTGGGGACATTTGCGGATTTTTTTTTTCTTTTCTTCTAAATCTAGACTGTCATTCAAGCAAGCGAAATCCTATTCAGAGAGACGGATATACTTTTGGATAAAAGACCATTATGGAAATCCAGGATTTCAGTTTCAGGAACAGTCCTAGTTTGTAGCTCCTCTTAAGTGTTCTTTGAGGCTTTGTCTACAGAAATCCGGTGAACGTCAAGTGATTTCAGATGGGGACCGTCGAAGCTGACGTACAACTGTTGCGGTGGTTGTGCAATTTGTGGCAATCATGAGTTTTATTCAGACTAGTTGGTTCAGCAGAGTCCTCTGATTTGGATCTGCTGAACTCACACATATTAAATGTGAACAGTCAACTCAATACTCATTCCCTATCAGATGTAGACTTACTTTTAATGCTCCCATTTTGCGCTGTTATCGCTTAAGAGAATCTCACAGACGCTGCGGTTGTCATCTCGTAGCACCAGATGAGGCCGAAACCCGACAGACTGTGGTTTTGTTTCAGCCAGGACGACTTGATTCGATGGTGACGGAGAGTGGATCAGACAGATCCAGGTCTGAGAGAACGGAGATCCGTTGCCCAAGGATACTGCAAAGATGACGTTACACATGTATGTGACCTCTTCAAGCGTCGTGTTGGGAACGCGAGCATCTTTTCCTAAGGCTTTGCGTTGAAAATAAAAGGACTTTGATTATCGTCCCGGGTTTTGAATGTTTTTTTCAGTGTTTTTTTTTTTGCCTGGAGTGAAATCTTCCTTTATTTATTCTTGGGGGTTTTCAGACACCGTTTGTGATTTAAACACAAATAAATCAAGTCCAGCGCTGACATAACTGATCACAAGCCCTGTTTGATTACATTTAATGCCTAGGTAATGCAAAACAAATTGCACTATCTTTTTTTCAAAGTGTTCTTTTTAACTGGATTGTGCGTGCGCGTGTGTGTGTGTGTGCGTGCTGCATATTGGAACAAGTGTGTTCTTTTACCGATCAAGAACATGATTTGTCGGGCCGGGCATCTCTGTGTCATTTCTAGCACCTCAGTAGGTTGATATCTGAGAGGTCAGCGAGCAGACAGAGTGTTTTGGGGAGAGCAATACTACAGCTAGTGATGTGCGATGAGTTGCTGAGCAGAAGAGATGGTCAGTTTTGTGCCACCCAGTCATGTATCTGCATGTGTGGGAATCCAGGTTCATGACCTGCTCAGTGGAATACGTGATCAATGCAGAAGAGTTAGATCCAGTCAACGCACGCGCAAATCAGCAGTATATCACCTCCCGTGCACAGTGCATGGTCCAGAAGAGCAGGCCTGACTCCTTTCATTGATTCCCAGCAAAACACTGATAAACCAATGTGAAGGTCAATTTTCATGCCCTTTAAGAGTCAGTTGTGCCAAACAAGCTGGTGTCTGGGCGCCGCGTTAGCCGAGCGACGGTCCTTTCATCAGGAGCAAATCACAGTCTGCCGCTACTTTTGACTCCCAGTTCTGCTTTGGGTTTTAAAACAATCAAAGATAGTAAACAACAAAAAAAAAATCAACATCTTTCTACTCCAATTTTATAAAATTACGAGCTAAGAACAAAGAATATGTTCTTGCAAAATACATCTGTGCCTACAGCGCTATACATCTATAAACACATACCTACTGCCTTTGTTAGGCTTAGAGTGATTGTAATCTTTGGTAAGATTGCTTGTGATTGTCAGGGAGAATATTAAGGCGCTGTAGCAAAGACTCAAAGGTTACACACAGAAACACAATTCAAACAGCATCAGTCCTTTGCCAATGTAAAGAAAAGTCGACTTTGTAACTTGTTACAAACTCCGTCGACAGCCTCTATGAATTTGACTTTTAATGGCTGTTTAGCTGTAATCTCCTCCTGCATCTCTCATTATGAAAACATCTTGTTTATTATTCCCTTCTTCATCCTTTTACCTTTGTTTTTAGAATCCCATGTCGATTCAAAGTAAATGCAAATAAATGTGTTGGAGGATGAAACTTAACATGAATGAAGAGGCATTTCTCTGTGGTCTGTGGTAGCGGTGATAGTCTGTGTGTGTGTGTGTGTGTGTGTGTGTGTGGAGGACACGGGCTATCATTCACATTCTGTCACGGTCTGTGATTTCAAACAGCAGCAGCACACCAGGTCCCAGTCACAGGCAGAGTCTGAAACGTCTGAAATGCACTCTTCAGAATAGCAGTGCTATCTTGTGGAGTTTGCCTGAACGCGCCCATTTTCTGACAAACACATCGACTACGGTAGTTTGTTAATTTGGAGGTCGGTCGAAACTCCGCGACGTCATCGCTTCCTGTTACGCCGCCCATGCTGGATTCAAAACAGAACCGGCTTTACATTCATGCAGAATTTATCCACAGGGAAAATCTGCCTTCAGCATCAGAGCTCGCGGTTGAAGAAAAGCAGAGCTCCTTTGATAATCGCGGCGAGATTCCTTGTGAATTAATCTCCCTACTTGCAAATACGGTTGTCTGCTTTCGTAGTGTAAACAGTCATGTGTACTACTACTACTACTACCGCCCATTACTGTGTTTATTCATTTATTTACCCAGTCTTTGATATTTTTTCCCCTCTGACAAAGAGTCGCTGTAATTGTAAACATTTAAACCCAGATCTAAGACAGCTGAATCGGCCTTTTTTTTTTTTAAGCGCATGGCTTTTCATCATCTTTTCGTCAAGCCAAACTGCTAAATTCACCCATTCACGCACACCCACACACGGATGGCATCGGAGCTGACGTGCAAAGGTGCTAGCCAGACCGTCGGCAGCGACTCGCCCGAGGACATTCGGGCACACGGACGTGAGGATCCGGGATCGGACCGACAGCCGTGCAATGGGAGGGACGCCCTCGACTCCCGCCGAGACGCTGCAGAGATACATGCACACAAATATGTCCCACTGATCAATGGCGTTACCGCTGTATAATGAAATGCATTACTTTTTGTTTCACTTCTCCTTTGACTTGATAGATTATTCCATTCTGTAAATATTAAATCTGTCCTTCCGTATTGATCTTTTATTTTTTTCTCATTTTTCATTGTCATTATTTCCATTTTAATTGGTAATCGCCGATACTCCCAGTTCTTTATTTTGCTATCTAATTATTTCTCGTCATGAGCGCTCAATTTTTCCACGTCTCGCAACCGTCGCCTTCCGTATCACTGTTTTTCCATTTGCTAATTTAATTTAACCGTGAACTATTTTCTGTCTGCGTTGGTGTTTTAAATGTCCATTTTTTGTTGACGAGCCCGCAGATACACAGATGAGCGTCCCATGCCGGACAGATAGATATATGTGTGTGTTTCTCAGTATATATGATGAATGGATGGTCGGGCGGCTCGGAGGAAAGGAAAGATAAATATGGTTTCAATTACCGTGCAATTAATTAAAATATTGTATGGTTGGCTGACATTTAATTTAATCAAAAATGGCAGCTATGATTTGAAAATCATATTCGCACCAGTCGTCCATACGTACGTATCCATGTGTATATTTACTTTTTCGTGCCCGTTGATCTAAAAATGAATGTGTGCCAAGTTCTCAGCAGCATTGAGAAATAAGAACATGGTGTCCTTGTCATTTCCTCAGTTAAAAGGAGGCCAACGCTTTGAACACAGCATCCCTGTGGACATGAGACATTTGTCTGGTATTGGCAGGGCATTGTTCCCTTTTCACGAACACTCTCCGTAATCAGGTAAAACGCGAAGCCAATGCCTCTCTTGCCGTGACCCTCGGACGAGACGCATCTTTAAGCCATTTCTGCGTCGGTACTTTCCTTTTGTTCTCGCCGCCGCATGTGCCTATCGAACGACAACATGTGTCGCCCTTTTTTTTTTATGCTTTCATAAACCCAGAGTACATCATCGCTCCCCCTTTGCCCTCTGTTATTGTAGTTGGCAATGAGGAGCTTGGACTCCTGTAATGTAAACTGTCATCACCGCCGCGCCCGTGGCCTATGTGGCCCATGAAAGGCCTTGTAACCATGTCACCGTGCGCGAAAGGAGGAATCGCGTCCCAATTCACAAAAGATGCAGATGAGTCTTCTCGACCGGCGCTCCTCAAAGCTTACAGTATGTCGGATGAAAAGAAAATGAGCTCATGTCTCGTTCCGCCATGATGCTGTTGGCCAGGATTTAGCCCTGTGCTTCTTTTCTGTAATGTGTAGGAAGCGCTGTGTCTTTGCATGCTTCCGTGCACATCATGGTGCTTTCATTATTAAAGCGCCATACAGTGCATCGCCGTGCACAAAGCAGGCAGATTTCTGGTCGGCGGAGCCCCGGGCTTCCTTTTCATGCGCTCGCCATAGTTCGCCACCTTTTCTTACATTCTTTTTTTTTTTTTTTTTTTTTTTGGTTTAATCTTCGCCTCGCAACCTACCTCTGTCTCCCACAACGTGATGACATGCATCCTGTTAATATGGGAAAAAATTCATTTTGGTTATTGAAGTGACACTCAGCGCGAGTAGAAAGCTGTTATTTTTAATCTGTAATTAGATCATAGTAAGAAGGGACGATCTCCAGAGAAGCTGTTCAAGCTATAGCCGTCTGTGATCCACTTCGAAAATTACGTCTGCGATTCTCCAAGATAAAACCACTGAATAATAGCCTTTCGCCCCTTTCCGACTCCATACGCTTATGAGTATTTTCTGTCGTCATTTAGAGTACAACAATTGCAATTACCTCGTCCAATTCTTGTTTCTCTCGGCCGGCCTGGTTTCTCGATGTCGCTCTTTACGAGGAATATTTATTAAGCATTTTTTTTAAGATTATTGGCCGGAGAAGGTTACTTCTTTAACGTTCATTAAAACAGTCCTTAGAATGAAGAGCTAATAAAGCACAGGGCAGAGCCGGCCGCCAAAAAAAACAAGATGCTAATGAAAATAAATGGCAGTGTATCCCACTCTGTGGCAGCAGCAGCAGCAGCAGCAGCAGGTGCTCCTGAGCTACCTTCTCCGCGAAGGCTTCCTCGTTCATGGCTCCGCTCACCACGATCATGAGCGTCTGTAAACGTTGCTGCAAATGTTGCCGTCGCTCCCGGCGTTGATCCGTTTCTACGCTGTCGCCATGCAAAATACATACACCTAAGACTGATTGGGCGGCTTGCGGTTATGGCCGATTAGGCCGCGAGCCGACTGTTCTCCTAACCAGTTGATGGGTCGCCGCATCGGTACTTGCCGTTACGGCTGCGCGGTTGCATTCGACTCCATTCGAAGTATTTTAAACGTAGTCTTTCCCAGTAATGCACATATGGAGGACGTGATGTAATTTTTATTAGGTTCCGAACACATTGCTACAGGGAATGTGCCTAGAATTCACATTATGCTTTAAATGGTAGTACTTTACATGGTAGTACTTTATGGCTTCATGGATTGGTGGCGGTCTTTTTGGAGCGTTAGACAGAAAAGAAAAATTTAGCAATCGCTGTCGCTGGGAATGGAATTTAACCTCATTTAATTCTTATTCATGCCAAGTGATCTGAAAATTATGTAATTGAATGAAATCTCCAATGAAGTGCGAGTGGTTTCGACTAAAATCGTAAATTAAGGAAAGCATGACATAAGGTGTCTTCATAACTCAGGGTCTTTATGAGCCATTAGAACAACTTCTGCGCATCTTGGCACAGAATTTATAAAGCTCTTGAACACTGCCGGAGCGACTCAACACCTCGGATCCTTAAGATTTTCCTTCTTTTTTTGAGGGGGATTTGATGTAAGAGCTAGAGTGGTGGAGGTCAGACATCTTCTGTAGGTGTTCAATTAAGGTGAAATGTGATGACTGTGAAGGACACATCCATCATGTTCCCCCTCATCAGCCCATTCGGTGACCCCTTGCACCTTACGGCCAGAAGTATTGCCGTCCTTCCTTTCTCCTTATTCCTTGAAGCTCGTCTTGAAATTTTTTGTCTCATTTCTCACCCCAACGCTTATTTCTATCCTGTTAGAATTCATATGGCCTACTAAACCCCATTTGGTGGGGAAGCCGACACCTTAACCAGACCATTTTCCAACCTAAGCTGAGAGGGAAAGCATACTAAGCTTGATTTTTGTTTTTTTTATTTATTTTTTCCTTCAAAAACAACCTGTCGGCTTCTGAATCACACTAGCATTTTTGCTAGTTTGCCGTATTTTTCGGATTATAAGTCGCAGTTTTTTTCACAGTTTGGCCGGGGGTGCGACTTATATTCTGGAGCGACTTATGTGTGAAATTATTGAGCTTTCTTACTCTGATGTGTGTGTGTGTGTGTGTGTGTGTCTGTAATATATCAGCGATCGTCACACACACACACACACACGCGCCAACCAATCAAAATTCAGCGGAGGTGGGTCATAGCAGAAGTGCGTTGTGAAAAAAAGATTCTACCTGCGACTTCTGTACTTATGAAAGCTGAAGATTTTAACTTTCGGAGTAACTTATAAAAACAACTGAGAAGGGCTGAACAAAAATGGCACCAAAAAGAAATTCATATTCTGCAGGTTACAAGCCGGAAGGAGTGAAATATGCTGCTGAAAACGGCAACCGAGCAGCAGAAAGAAAGTTTGAAGTTAAGGAGAAGCTTGTAAGGGACTGGCAAAAAGCGGAGGTTACTCTTACTGAAATGAAGGAAACGAAAAAAGCTAATTGCGGGCTAAAAGCTAGCTGGCCACGGCTAGAGGAAGGAGTTCACACACGGGTGCTTGAACAAGGTGCTGCCGGGAGAGGCTTGTCAACAGGACAGTTGTGTCTTCACACCCAGGTAGTTGCCAAGGAGATGAATATAGATTACTTTGCGGGAGGACCTTCCTGGGGTTACCGCTTCATGCAACGCCATCGCCTCTCTATCAGAGCAAGGACGCCGTCCTGCCGGGATCCAGAAAGGCTGGAATAATTGGAGCTGCAAGTGACGACTCTGACGAAAGATTTACCGGTAGATGAGGAAGCGGCGCGTTGTCTACCTTCGGAGTTGGCGGAGTTGTTCGGTGACACAGAAGAAGATTTCTTTGGATTTAGTGATTGAGAGTGACTCAGATTGTTTGGTTGTAGCATGTGCTATGTGCAATAGTTATTTGAATGACTCTTACCGTAATATGCTACGTTAACGTAGCCTACCAGACACGTTCTCAGGTTGTTGTTTTTGCGTCATATAGGCTTAACTAGGCTATACTTATTCAGCCTGTTGTTCTCTATTCTGTTTTTATTTTAAATTGCCTTTCAAGATGAAACGTCTATTCTTGGTGTTGGATTTTATCAAATAAATTTCCCCCAAAAATGCGACTTATACCCCAGTGCGACTTATACATGTTTTTTTCGTTCTTTATTATGCATTTTTTGCTGGTGAGATTTATAATCTGGAGCGACATATAATCCAAAAAATACGCTACTAGTATATTTGTGTGTGAATAATATTTATAAAAACAATATGTATATATATATAAATAATAAGGTACCTTCCTACATTGAACATATTTTACTGCTCTAAAAATACAATGAACTAGTAAAAAATGCTAGCGCAATATCTATCTGTCTATGTCGCTATCTAGCTATCTAGCTATAGATATATGTATGTGTATATATATATATATATATATATAGATAGATCGATAGATATTGCGCCACCATTTTTTACTTGTTCGTTGTGTGTGTGTGTACATTCTATTCATAAGAAATAACAAACCACAGCTGCTGTTCATAAACCTGAACAGCCACATCTGCAGTGTTATTGCTCCCTCTGTCTTAATCTCTCCCTACTAACTGAAAGAGTTTGCAGCGACTTTTAAATCAAGGTTATTATACAAACAAGGCCAAGCTCCCGAAGATCCAGGGATGCCAGCGGTTCGGCAAACATCATTAGCACAGTAGCAGGTATAGCTCAGGAGAATAGTTGTCCTTGTTCCTGCAGCAGCTATCCCCGATGGAGATTCAAAATGCTTCTACAAGGACCGGCTGCTTAATCCTTACAGTTTAGGGGCGAGGTTGAACTGTGTTATGGCCCCCAAACTTGACCCCCTGTTTTTCTCTGTTAAATAAGCAACACAAATACGATTCTAAAACCACAATGTTTTAATGTACTACCTCATTTTGCAAATTCCTCAGGTCCAAGTGATTAGTTATTAATTACAGAATTTCCAAATGTCAGTCTAATGAAATTTTATTGAACAGAACTGCATAATACAGGAAAAGCTCATTATCCCTTTCCATGCACTTAATCTTAATTGCAAAATACTAGGTTTAGATTGAGGGGAGCCAATGAGTTTTTTTTTTTTTTTTTTTTTCGCCTACAAGAAAATTATGACCATTTCCAAGGTTACTTCAATATCTCTAATTTTATAGTAAATGATAGGCACAATTACATCTGCAGTGATTAGTTTTTGCCTTCCAAAGATACTCGCTTTGAAGAAATTCAAGCGGTTGCCGCGATAGTAAGGTTAAAGGTATTGGGTGACGTGGCAATCAAAACGATTACATTTTTTTCACATCTAACCGACCGTAGAATAAGGCTACTGAATTCTGACTTAAACCCATGAACGAAATCTACAATGATAGGATTCTGAGGACTTTTAAAATTAGTAGTCAAACCAAACATTGGATACAAGTATTTGGACCAAAGTTTTTTCCGTACACAGTACTTCGACAACTATCTTGACCATATTATTTACCATGTCTTTCACACTCCTCGCTTAAAAATCTCCACGCAGCATGAGTCACTGGCTTCCACTCCCTGACAGCAGTCTTGTTGTCATTGCCAGCAGAAGCCGGATGTGTCATGAATCCCATCGTGCATCTATTTCGTGATGACAGGTCCCCAGAAGCAAGTGAAACCATCTCACATCACCAATTACAAAGACCGGGCCCTTCAAAGCACGGTGTAGCCTTTCCGTGGATAAATAAATAAATGAAAAGCTGTGAAAGAACCCAAAATAGTGTCCTCTGATCACAATAGGGCAATGTTTTAACACCAGAAAAAAGTCAATTAATCATTGGTGGGACCCGCACATGCCCGGTGGTAGAAACACGTACTGCTGCGGGTGTTGGTCTTTCTAAACGAATCGGCCTCATTGCATTACATCATCAGGGACGTACGATTCTTCTACACAACCCTCATCATCTCGTTATAGCGGGGGGTGTACAGCACTTGGCATCCTGTGAGTTACAATTACACTCCGTCAAGTTCTGTTCTCTCTCATTGTTCATCGCTGTTGACGTATTTCATAACCAGCCCCCCCCACCCCCTCCCTCCCGTCCTCTTGTTCTTACTGAAATATGTTCTCCAAGGGGTGTTTGCGAAGTCCCACTGAGGGTGGAGGATCTTCTTTGAGAGCCGCCGTGACAGCTGAGATGTGCAGCCCAATAAATCATGACATTTGTAAGGATTTTCTGCTCCAATAAAAGATGACACAACACCCATCAGTTTTCAGAGAGGTTTTTGAGTGAGCATTCAAACGGGTCTCCTGCAAAGGCCAGACCTCTGCGAGACCAGGGCGCTTTGCGTGATGACCCAGGGTTGCAGGTCGCCATCTAACCAAATAGTTAACAAAAGATCGACGGAATAGCTTTTTACAAGGATTATTATTTAACAGAGATTTAACAGTGATGATTCTACTTACAACTGGTTAACTTCTTTATTAGAATTATTTGCCGGGTCAGCTGAAGGACAATGATAACGGATCTTTTGTTTTATAAAAGTTGGCTACCACGAGCCGAGCCAGTAGGTTTAATACTAGTCCTGTTAAAACCTAAAATAATCAAAGTAGATTGAAGTCCATGTCCGTAATCAACTTATCAGCAACAATCAATGAAGGACTATCAAACTAATGTAATTTGACAATTTTTATTTCACAGTGCCAGCATTTTGTTTTGTTTTCGTCCTTTTCGGTTAATTGCCAACCGAGCCTCCAATGATAAGTGTTGTGATTTGGGCTGAGACGCCTGTAAAGGACTGATCTCCACATTATGACAGCACATGGTTTCTCTTTCTGCCTGAGTAGCTACAGTAAAGCTGTTTCAAAGCACATTCTGACTGAACAAGGTCAGGTGGTTGTTTGACTAGTTTGAGCCCCCATTCTGGGAATAATGGAGAATTTGACATCAGCCGCTGCGCCGCTCTTAGCGTTTGCCTTTCATCCCGGGCCGTTTTGGATTAATGCATGTTAACTGATAAGACTTAGGGTTTTTACCACCAATGCATCTGTTACCTTATCTCTGAGTCAGGGTACAACGTGAGCTACATTTGACAGCTGTGTATTCTTCAACCGGGCGCAACTGTGCGTGGTCATGCTAAAAATATATTGGACAACAAGCCCTATATTGTGTGTGTGTGTGTGTGTGTGTGTGTGTGTCTGCATGCATGTTCCTTTATCAAGGTAAAGGTTAGGAGACGGTACCTGAGCACATATTAATTCCACTGAGTGAAATTTTGTGCTGAACAATGAATGAGGCCGATAGCTAATGCTGACACCTGTACTTTTGTTTTTAATTTATTCTCTGCCCTTCATTGCGCTATCTTTGAAAGCATTTAAATTCACCAGAAATGTCTAGTATATTAGTGGGTTTCTAGAAGAGGTAACTACGCCGCCCATTGTGTCTTCGTCTGTCATTTCTCTGTTCTAAGTTGTAAGTCATGTCGGAGAAGGACAAAGACATCATTCAGGATGGCTCTTTTCTTCCTGCCCTGAGCTTCTGCTTGAGAGAAGCAGCCATCTTTGAACACTTTAACATTTTATTCTTCCTAACAAGCACAGCTAAACTGCCGGGGTACATGCAGCCGGCTTATTAGTGTTCTCTTTCAGACAAAATAATTGAAAATATTGCTCTCATGCCTGGTGTGCCCGGTGGTTTGATCAATTACCTTTGTCTTATTGGCATTTAGCACGCAAAACTTTTATTCCATTAATGGGATTATTGAGTGGAGCTGTTGTGATGATTCTGATACAGCATGATGGATAATGGCTGATACAAGTAATGATCCAGTGGCGGTGTGGTAATAACACCCTCACTTTATCTTGACGGGATTGATCTATGATTGTCCCGTTGTTGTATGACCGAGTTGGGTTCTGCCTTTAGTAAAACAAACTCGCTACTTCTGTACAGTGGGAAAGATTGGATTTTCAGTTTACCATGAGTCAGCGATAACAAGAATAACGATGAAGCTAATTGTGGGTTTGGTTTGATCGGTGCACAGCCTCAGCGAGTACTAGCATTGCATTTCTGCTTTGTATCGGTTGGTTCCTAATACCGCGATTCATATTCATGTCCGTGTCATTTGGTCATTGTTCTGTGATGTCAAAATAAGCAACCATGAAAATCTTTCACTTCATCGGTGGATCGATTGATTTGCCTTTAAAAGCAATGTTTTGTTGTTCCATAGTAGCAAATACGCCAACGTCTCGGACACGCTTACAGTAACCCTCGATTTTGAAAATATGGAAGACAACTAACCGTGGTGTACTAGTCTAGTCCCCCGCGCTAAAGCCATCTCGTCTTTTCGAAGCCGCAAGAAATGAGAAATATGTATTAACCGGCTGCACAAAACCGCACCCTCGTCTCCCCTTTGTGCAAATGGTTCTGGAGATTCGAGTGCCAAGAAACTGAATACTCAACTCTCACGAGGCCAGGTCTGTCTCCGTGTCTATTTTTAATATTCCCCCTCTGATTGGCCGGCAAGGTGTGTGTGGAAGCTCATATTGTGTCATAAGGTTCTTTTCGCCATCTGTCGCCCACTGTGGCGCCATTGCGAAGACAGAACAAGCTTAGTCAACTACTCACAGAATGCAAAACACAACCTTGGGCTTTCCTTGCTCCTTTGTGCTGAGAGCTATATTAGGGATATGGGGAGAGCGCACCACAGGCTTCCCAGCCATTGTTTTTACTGAAACCAAAACATCGTCTCTGACCGTGAACAAAACTTGTTGAAATTCCACGTGAATATCTTCCATGTATATGTATACATATGTATATAAATATGCAAATTGTTAAAGTCACCACAGTATTTTCCCAGCCGCTTGTTCAGAGTTGCGAATGTGCACTTGGAAATGTGAAGCTCTTGCTTTATCTCGATATATTCTGTTCTGACAAATTGAGAC
Organism: Fistularia commersonii; assembly: GCF_037954325.1. Classification (NCBI taxonomy): domain Eukaryota; kingdom Metazoa; phylum Chordata; class Actinopteri; order Syngnathiformes; family Fistulariidae; genus Fistularia; species Fistularia commersonii. The sequence goes on from NC_141301.1 coordinate 15,676,514, forward strand.
ATCACTCCATAAAATCTCTGGTTTGTCTCATTTTGCATGAGGTGCCATCTTTTTAATGCCCCTGATATTTCCCCAATCTGCTTTAGTGCATACGATTTAGAGGAACGAACACCTGGTATGCCATGCTGACAGAGAACATGGACAGATTAGCGTAGCAGGTGCGTGTAACGGGTTATAAATGACTCATTGGTGGCCTAATAAGTCTAGTATAATTTTTATTTTTACTCGCCCAGACTGGGGAGTGACCAAACTGCAGTTCTTTTACATTCTTTGAAAAGTAAGCTCAAAATAAGTCTAAACATCCACAAGACAAAGCTTTTCTCAATTAAACTGAGACCTCATGCTTATCCTCCCTGCTGTCTTCACTTTATTTTTATTATTATTATTATTGTTAGCCTGCACTAACAAAGCTGATTTCTTCTGGGCTATCCAAATATAAACGTAAGCTCGGTAGTAATCCAGTAACCTGCTGTTTCTTTGGCTCTCATCACCACCGCTGCCATCCATAGCGTCAGTTAATGTGCGTATTGGATAAGCGGACCGTGTTTAAGGTACCCCTGTTTTGGAGCTGCATGGCTCTAAAAAAATGTTAAACCAAAGTCAACATACATGTGAGGGCGAGATGATGAACCTGTGAGACGCGCTATCAAGCATCGATGGCGGAGGCGTGATCGTAAATCGTTATTCAAAACCCTGCCACGCAAACTAATGTGCTTTTTTTTTTTTTTTTTTTTTTTTCTTTTTCTCGCCGCAATAAATCAGCTTCTTTACGAGACGGTGGGACGGAACAGCCTGAAATGCGGAACGATGCGGCAGTTAAATCGCAGGCCGGCGAATGTATGCCGCGGTCACCGTCGTATCGTGAACGACGCGAAGCCCAAGCATCATTACATGAGTCACAGGCAAATGCAGTTGGCATTTGATGCTCGTCAGGTGTTCACTTTAGACTCTGTCAGTGTTAAATGTGGGTCGGGGCGGTGGGGGTTGCATCAGTGCGTGATTGACCGCTTGTGGGTGATGTCCAAATGCTCAACTGCAGTCAACTGTTTCCATGCCAGGAGGCGAAGAAGTAACTCCAGTGAAGTTTGTCCAGCACGCCTCTGGTCGGAGAAGTCGTTTAGATTCCCGCTTGCTGATATCTCTACCTGCTATTGGCGCAATTTCATAACCATCTCTCTCTGCCTCGTAACCTTGATGGCGTAGGGGGAGGTGGGGGAGGAGGAAGGGGCGGGCGTGGTGGATGGCAGCTTATATATTAATTTGTGCTTAAATCCAATTACTGTGTGTGGTCTACTCCAATCTCTAATGGGTCTGCATCATCTTCCCCTATTCATAGATTACTGCACAAGTAGGCACACACTGTCATCCTACACAACATAATGAGTACTCAAGTGCTGCTCTGCCTCTCCGCCCTGCCCCTGGCTCTGTCTGGCGGTATCTGAAATGGTGCATTCCCTCCTATTGATCCTCTTCCTGGTGGAGTCACAGGCAGGCTTATCCGGCTCGTCTCAGCTTGTCTGCCTTCTGAATGGACGCACAGAGGGAGCTGTGTACATGTGCCAGGCTTCGGGGTTCTGTGTTGTCCCGGGCAGCTTGTGGCTGAGTGGTCATTGTGGCCGTCCCTCTCCCCTCCGTGTCCCCCATTTTGCCTCTTTTGTTATTATCGTAATTATTACAGCTGCATGAAATACTACTCTGCCTGCACAGACGTATTATATTCCATAAAACCTTCCATAAAGCTTTGCCCCAGTAACAAGCAGAACAGTTGCATTTCTTTTTCGCGGCGCGTGTTTTGACGAAGGCTCACATCACCGAATAAACCCTCCATTGATGAATAGGGAAGATTTTTATTGCATTTTATTGTATTGTATTGGATAGTCTAGGGTGACTCACGGTGTTTGCAGAATAAAAGATTTCAACAATCCAAAATAACACACACACGCTCACTTCAGCAGGAAGTCGCCAGATAGTGTTCAGGCTTACTCCATGAATCTTTTGCAGTTTGCTGTTTGTGTGTGTTTTAGCCATGTGATGGACTGCTTCGTGTCAACAGCGGCACAGCTTGAGCAGCTGTACTGGAGTCCGAGTCTGGATGAAAGTCAAAGCAGGATTTCAATCTAATTATATATTCACATATTTTCAAAGCCGTGTCTTAAAGGTGCGTTTGTTTTTTTTGTTTTTTTTTTTGGACCGGATTGCATAAGCGCTTGTTTGTGTCTTCAGAAGAAAAACATTTATTTTGCAGCGTTATTATTATCTTATTCCTCTAAGAGTCAGACAAGAGCGGTGCCGTATCTCCATTTTTTCCACCCTTGTTTTCAAGTTTCTAAATACTGACTCATTACAGGAGCACACAGCATGACATGATGGGCTACAGACGCCGCGCTTTCTACATTCTCCGGCTTTTGTTGCATTGTACACGACCCAGGCAGATGCTGAGGGGGTTCGCAGTAAATTGCCTGAATGACAGTGGATTCAGTTGGCTACTGAAGAGGATTGCTCCGTTGCTCAATGAGTCACAGCTTATCTTTGACAACGAAGGGAAAAGGATTGCGGCTCAGGAAAGGCATATGCGTGGAGAATGTTCATTTTACTCATTTTATGCTTCTGATTTTGTCATCCCTCCTGTTCCCCGTGCGCAAATGCATTAAGAGCCTTCAAAATCCGGTGTCGCTTGACAATAACCTTCTTGTTAACATTAAGTATATAACTCGTGATAGTAAGGCGAACGCAAGGGGAGGAGAAACGGACGGAGAATAGAAAAATATAAATATCCTTGGCGAATGTTATGTTGTCAACTTCACTTAGTTTCCCTCTGTGAAGACATTTCACTTCATCACGGTCTTCTTTGGTCCTGAAAGGCCGCGGGGAGTCAGATACACACCTGCTGGGGTTGGGAGTGAACGCCGGATTGGTCAAATAAATCAACGCGCTGTCGTGCAGCGGTCTGATCGAACGGGATTGTTTCGTTAACGCTCTCGTAACGTCATGGTGCGGACGGACCCGCAGGTTTATGTGCGTGGATCTCAGCCCCCGATGTATGTGAAAGGTGAAAGGTCGTGTAGAAGCCCCTCCTCTGGTCAGTGGCGGTCTCTTCGGTTCGTCAAAGACGCCTTCTTTGACCACGCCTGTACAAAGGAGTGGCACTTGTCCTGGAGGTGTACTTAGACGTCAGACATGAAGAAGAGGCCCTCCTGTTGTTGGGCCGTCCGTTTCCGGGGAGGTCGTTTTGTCTCACAGAAGTCGAGCCTCTCGGATTTAAAGTGGAACGTCTTCAAGGAAAGAAACCAACTCCATTTGCCGCGTTTGACAATGATACACCATTACATGGATGGCTGAGAGCCTTCACAGAAAAAAACACACTTGTGGTATCGGCTGAAAAGATATGAATCATATCGTGTGTGTGTGTGTGTGTGTGTGTGTGTGTGTGTGTGTGTGTGTGTGTGTGTGTGTGGGGATGTATAGGGCCCTGCACACTAAACAAACTTGCTATGTTGCTCACACGTCATCGGACACCCGTGCTATGTTGCATTTCTTTGCATAATCCATTTATTTTTTCATCCTTTTCTCTTAAAGCAAAGGCTGATCAGATCTGGCCGTGCGTCTGTCTAGCCGTGGTCTCTCCGCCCACGCCGTGTTCCCGGGCTGTCGGGATATTTGCCTCGCGGTCCAATACGTCAGCGAGCCGGGCTGGGCTCGTCAACAATGTTTTTGTTTTTCTCTCCCATTTGTTCAAAACTGCGAAGTGACGTAACACCACTGTGACGCCACAGCCGTGATGTAACTCCACAGCTGCGCACTGCCGTGGTGAAACGGCTCTTCAATCCCCCAGACTCCACTGCTGTGAAGGAACGCCACACACCCGGTCTCTGCTCGTTTGATTCTCCTCAATCACTCCCTGCAAGCAGGATAATGTTTCCTGTCTACTTAAGCTTGCTTTCACTCTGCTTCTTGTCATCCGTTAGCTTCAAATGTCTTTCCGTACGCAGATTTTTTTAAAAATAAATTTGACCGACCTGCGATCGTGTACTGACAATGAGTGATAGCCTCGGTAATACAAGGTGTCTGCAATTCCAGGCCTTTGGCTAATCTTATTTCCTGCCGTCTGTAGGAGCACACCTGGAGCTCCAGTCCAGTCTGCTAATAGCTGTTTGAGTTCAGCCTGATGTTATTGCATTGGGTAGCTGACCCGCCCACGTAGAGTCATTTCCCACTGGTTAGCTGTTTCCACGTTGTTGCAAGGTCTTTCCGTAGTTGTCTACTCAGCTGTGAAAAAACAGTCAACGGATGCATCCGGACACATGGAAGCCACATATATTTTTCTGCCTCTGAGGTTTATTCGGGGTGATGGGAAACTTTTTTGCCGCCACAACATACAGAAACATGATAAATCCGCGCCGAAATCGTACGATGGAAAATCCACCAGACTACGCACACGGGTTTGGATGGAGTGAAGCGTCATCTTGCACCGGCAACGGCCACCAGAGGAAATCTTGGGTATTTTGACAGCCACCTTGTTGTAAATAGTCCTGCTGCTCAAGGTTGCACGGGTGTATCCGGTAAGAGGGGGATCGTGGCACGAGTCGCACGGAGGAGAAAGGGAAAGTGAGTGAGGGAGGACCGGTGATGTCAGAATGTAGGAGAGGGGAACTGGGAAACACGTTTCCATAGCAACTGGTTGAAGTGAGTGTAATTGTGGTGGAGAGGCATGAGCGGGAACCAACCACTCACTTGTTCTTTCAAACTACCGTACAACCAATACAACCGTATCGAGCTTTAATTGTCAATTAAATGTCATCATTGAAATACCGAATTTGTTGAGAGTGGGTTATTAATTTGACACACTATCCGACTCTTGCTGGTAAAGGTTCATATTTAAGCAAGCGGATCCGTTTCATAGATGAATTCAAGTTTTTTTGTCCTTTTTTTTTTTTGTCAAGAGGTCATAAAATAGTTTTTTTTAGTCTCCCTTTCAGCCCTGGCAGCAGTTGAAAGCAGACAAACCCGTGAAAATGATGGTGGCTTTAAATATAATAATCATTGCATTGAGCCTCTGATCCAGCCAGAGTGTCTTAGGTTTTAGAAAGCAGATGTCTGTTTGAGTCCATATTAGTTTCTAAAATAAACCTCTAAACCAAGGCCAGCGCTGAGTCGACGCTTGAACATTGACTGAAAAACTTTCTTTGCGCCAAGAAACGATAACTTTGGTTTTTATTCGTGCTCCGTTCGCTTACTTGACTTTGCAAATTCGGGAGCGAATTAACGTCGAAATATTTCCGCGACCTCCGGCAGGTTAAAGGAGTGTCATTGACGCTAAACGCGAGAATGGCTTGAAATCATTTCGGACCTTCAAGCTCTATGACGGGGTGAGAAAAAAAAAAAATCAGCCTTTCAGTCAGAATGAAATATTGATACGACATTTGCCATTAATATTCGTGACATTTTCTGATCCGTGTAAAACTGTCAAAAGCTGATCCCATCAACTGCACTGATCGCTTGGCGTCCTTGCAGATAATCCTCCGCAGTGTCTTGCTGGGAGTCTCTTGTGGTTTTTGCAGACCGTGAGCCTGTTGTGGTTTGTATAATATGCGAATTGAGTCGTGGATGAATGAAGCTCCGCTGAACGTCTGGGTTTTTCTGACCGTGTTCATTGGTTATTACCGATAGAATGGAAAGCCAACAATTTCTCGCAGAGCTTTCACACACACACACACACCCTTGTCTCAACCTGAATTCTTTAATTTTGGATGCTGTGCAAATCCCAGCACTCTACCACTTCTGGCAATAATTAACATTCACTTGTTGTCAAATAGCTCACAATTTGACCAGCATTTTAAGTTGGCTTTCACAGTATAGTGACAGTAATGAGTAGTTTCTCTTTCTCCTACACATTTCAACGCGCTCTCTCCCACTCCCGATCTATCTCGAGTTTGACGTCTCCATATACATTTCATGTCAGCGTATATAATGCTTATACTTATCGGCTTAAACTCTCAACAACCGCCGTTTTTGTGCGGGGATAGCGGATATCAGACGCGTGTCTGTCACAGTCTCGTGTTTTGCGCTGCGACGACAGTCGTGTTCTGACCGTGCTCTTTATTATTATTTTTTTTTAATGTGCTCATTTGTCCTAATAGAATGTCCTAAATGTTTTCTCATAATGCACGGCTAAAAAAAGAACAGAAAAATAACCGCCGGATACAAAGTGTTCCAAGAGGAAACATTAGCTACTTGTGAAAACCCTGCCCGTGTTGTGATATAATGACACATTTAAAGTGTATTAGCGGGTTTGGTTACTATTCTTAATATAATGGCTGCAGTAACAGATCCCAACAGATCTGAAGGAAAGGTCAACCTCCCTAGATTTGCATTTTAGATTGTTGAATCGCTTCAAAATGCGACTATCCTTTTTGGGCATTTTAACGTAATTGTTTGTGTGTGTGTGTGTGTGTGTGTGTGTTTTAAGCTGGCAGAATCGATAATGAGCGTAATCCCACACGGCAAGCGAAGCGAGTCACGACGTGGGTTGGGGCTTACTACAGCATTTAACAGCAAAGGCTGCAGTACCCGAGGTGTTGTTCTAAGATAACTACAGACGGTGGCGGAAAGAGGCCAGGCTCTGCATAAATTCTCTGTACGGTGTCCTAACTCTCGATAGCTTATCTGTTACTTTCAACTTAACAGTGAAAAAGTCAGTATATTCCTAGGGGGGACTTCAATCTAAGATATAACCCCAAGCCAGAGAGGATTGGTTTTGTCAACATAAGACTGTTTAAGACCCTCCAACTGCAACAACTGATTACTGTCGCTCAAGGACATCAATGTACATCATTTTCATTCATGAAATAACCTCCTCCTGCCTCCGTCAATACAGGCACGTGCAAGAACACGCGATTGTGACGGCGCGACGTTCTACAAGGTCTCATCGTTGCAATTAGATTACCGATACTTAAGCACGGACACTGGCGTCACAGAAACGTTCACCGACCGTTCCTCACCTGCAACTGCAGTCAAATAAATGTGACACGATATTGTGCTGCGCGGCGCTGCGGAAGGATTTTTAAAAGCGCATTTCAATTTGAAACTGTGTTATTCATCCGAATTGCTATGAATTTCATGAAAATGCCAGGATCGCAAAAGGAGGGTGTGAAGACCTACAGAGGCATGAATTATTTACACTTCAAGCTGTCTCCTGTAGATATAATCAGCCCGTATCCGAGTATGACATTGCCCGTAGTACCATTAAATGTTGCGTCACAAACGTGCAAATCCACAATGCTCGCGCTGCATTCAAACATCCGATGTGTTTTTCAGGTCAGCTGCAGAAAAAAATGCCCCAGAACAATGTCTAGATCACCGTGCTGGGATTATGTTGCGTTTTGTGGTTTTTGTTTTCATATTTCCACGTTGTGAATTTTGCTGTTATTTTTATGTAATAACGAGAATCTGATTCCCCCCCCCCCTCCAGGGGCAATTTGGGAGCATAAGGGGTAGCAAATGCAACATCTATAAATATATAAATATAAAAATAAGTATATAAAATGAGGCCAACGCAAGAATCCAATAAAAATAAAAATTAGATCATTATAAAGCGGGGAAAAAAAAAACAGATGTCCGGATGCGATAAAACTGAGACCACGTCACTGCTGTTGACTCGTCATTTTCAGCCCGAACGCAAAGAAAGACTGGAATTCCTGCCGAGGTTCGGGGATGGATGGGAATTAATTCAGCCATTAGTTGCCAGCTGGTCTTCGGGGGTCCAACCGCCTCCCACGTCCAGGATCGCCAATACCTTAAAGGCTGACGTTTTGAAACCTAATTAATCACTTTGTCTTTTCTCTTATTTATCCCTCTCTTTTCTCTTTAGAGTTACATAGGTGGAAAAAATGGAATTGAAAGCTCCTCGGCTATTGAGCCATAACTCTGGGTTTTATAGGATTGAAGCTGTTAAAAATTGACCGTCGTGATAAACTACAGGGAGAGCCTTATTTCACTAGCTAATGGTTGATTTCTCGGCGAGGCTCTCTCAAGTCTGGTGTCCGGAGCCGTCCAACGGAGGAAATGTAACCCGGGTTGGCCGCGTTGTTCCTGCTTTTTATTTTGAAGATTTATTAGCCTTTGGTTAGGTTTGCCAATTAGTGCCGGTTGCACCTCATGCTCTTGGGGCCGACTCTCGTTCCCCAGATGTCCAAGTTGTTCCACTTTTTGTACTTTTCACACTTTTAATCATGTTTTGTGCACTGTTACAACTTCAGGCTTGCATGAGGTTATTATTCTGAAGACCTGGCCGGTAAAGTATACAGCAGCGAGCGGTTAAGGTAAATCTCATTTCGGCCGTCTCCTTAGGCCGCTGCGGGAAATAAGAGGAACCCACGTCCCCGTTTGGGCTCGTGCTCGTAGCCAAAGGCCGGATGAGTTGTTACGGGCGTAATGAGCTCGCGCTCACCTCGAGCTTGATGTTTTTGTTTTCGCCGATCGTCAGAGCGACCTTGAACCGTCCGCGTCTGAGAAAACCCAGCTCCTCGCCGAGGTGCCGCAGCTGGCAATGAACAACAACTAGTAGAAAGAGAAGCTATAAACCGTGCTTTCTTGTTTTCTCGCCGTACTCGCACACGTCGATAGCTGCATTTCTTCCGTTTCTATCGAAAGTTCTGCCGTGCACTTTTGAGATCTGGTCAGTGGTTCTGTTGCATTCGAATTGTAAAATTTCAAATTCTGATATTTTGAAACTCCACCTCCGGCCCTGTCCGGGCGACGCTCCTTCAAGCCCAGGTCCTCTTCCGGAGGCCTTGGAGCTCCAGGGTCCTGCGGAGGATCCTCGCTGTTGCTGGGATCATCCTCTTCTGGACGGAGATCTCAGACCTTCTTCCTGGAACCATTCTCCAAACTTGGGGGATGCTGCTCCAATGACCCATCGCTGCTAAATATATATATTTTTTGCGTGACTGTGTTGTCGGCACGTTGAACGATGGAAAGAACAAAGTATTGAATAAGACTATTTCATTCATTCAGATGGAGGATGTGTTATTTTATCGTTTCCTTCATTTTTTTGAGCGGTGTATATATATGCACACTAAATGGTCCACTTGTTCCCATCCTCCATCCGTGCTCATTTCAATTTGTGTGGGTCATTGAGTCCCGGGCATATTTTCGGTTTTAAAATAGATTGGTCACCTGGGACACAGAATCAGATTAGATTTCTCGGGCACGTAGACTTTCTTACTTGTAATCTGTTTCTTGTAATTTGGCCTCCTCATTTGCAAGAGTCTCTGCCCTTTAACTAGGCGTGGGCTACAGAATCTTGTTAGCCTCTTTAATATATGAAAAGCGGGTTGTTGGTGGGTGCAATTACCTCGTGTTTTCATAACTATATGCAAAGAGGAGCCACGGCTCTGTCCTAGATGTTGGAGAACCAATTAGTGTTTGGGCATCGGAAAAATTTAATTTGGAAAATTCCCAGACTGGGCAGGTGTGTGTTATTGTTGCATTTTATAGAACAAGGCGAAAAACACTTAGTGAGAGACTGATGGGTAAGGGGGAAGATTTGATGCGTGTTCCCTGCGGGACCCTCATTCATCTGAGAGTCAGCTTGCCTGCAGGGTACCAGTTCAGATTTATTGGTTTTCATATAGGAAAAGCAGTGTTGCAAGATACTTAGAGGTTTTACAATCCCTGCACTTGCTTTTCCTCCCCGACTTCATGACACTAATGAAATTCACTCACCTGATATAGATAGATGAAAGTTTGTGACGTCTTAACACCGGATTGTTTTAGAGAGAGCGTTTTCTCCTTGTTGGGGGGTTTGCAGGCAGGTCGCATTGCCAGTTATTGCACCATGTCGTTCCGGGCGTTATAAGTCCACACGTTGACGTGTCTTTTTGATGTTTTCCATCTTGGGGGGATCTTAGCGGAAATGGCGACGGAAGTGATTGTCTTTTAAGAAATAAAACAAAAACGGCCCGACGACTTGTGTTGCTTTGAACACGGAGATGCGAAATTAGGATATTCTTAATACTATCAACTACTTAACCTTTCAACACGGTTCACAGAAGCGCATTCTGTGCCGCTACATCACCGACACGGACCCGGAGAGTCACACCAATCGATTCTCTACTAGTTATTGGACTCGGTGTTAGTTTTATTACACTTAACCGTCGGGCCAACACTGTTTCTGTTGTCTGCCTACGTGCACGGGGTTAAAAGTACCTTTGACGGCGTATAGAGCAGAGTGTGCAAAAGTACTTGACTTGAATACACATTAATATTACGTCTCCGCAATAGCAATCGGGTTGCCTGGTTATTAGACTTATAAAATGCCAGCTATTCTGCTGTCTCCGCTCCAATTAGACCGACAAACAAACAACATCTCCATGAATCCATGACGCGCGGACGCCGTTGTAGTAACACATTCGCGGGGAATCAGAAGGAGAGGGTTTTCGATCGTTTCATGTCATGTTTCTGTAAATCTCGAACGGGCCGGACTTTTGCAGCGCGTCTAAGTATAGGGAACCGGCGGTTTAACAATAATGTTCGACAGAAATTTCATTAAGCATCGTCGCTCCGCCTGTAATTTGTGTCTGTCTCTGCAGCTTGGGACTAAATCATTTTGGAAGAAGTCACTTACATTTACAAACAACTGTGACTTGAGAAACTGTTATCAAGCAAATGTAAGATACACCGTTTCCTCTCTTGTTAAATCCTGATTTAATGATCTCAAAAATCCCCCAAATCAGCTGAATTATTGATAAAATGTCATGAAGCTGAGTGCCGTATTGATGAAACGTGATCTAACGCCGGGGTACCTTTTGATTCTGACATTAAATTGTTCAAAACCGCAGCCTCATTAGAATTATTTTACTTTGGAGAAATAAAGAAAATGTTTTGGTCTCATTTTTATTGCGTACTAATATGAGCTTGTTTAGGGGAGCTGTGTGTCGGCGAGGGGGACTACACTGCTATGTTAATATTTAGAAAGTAAATGCACTATGCAATACAGCCTGAAGCCTTTCGTTGTATTATCGTGAGTCATTTTCATTAATTTTCAAACCAGCTACTCATTCCTCCATTTTTAATGCTACCTTTTAATTTCCACAATTGAGGTAGTGCTCCTTTTTATGAAAATAATTAAAATCACTGGTAAAAAATATCATGACTTTCTTATTAAAGCTGCAGGCGTGAAAGAAATCACTCTGCATTTTCGCTCCAGCTTCTCGAGCCCTTTTGTCATTCATACTTTAAACCCAAGGTTCTGTTCCCCCCTTGATCGCTTCGTCGAAGGTGGCGCCGACTGTCGCCACGCGGTCGGGTGCTTTATGGACACGTTATCTGATGCTTTGACATTAAACACACGGAGCTTGTGAGTTGCGCCGTGGGAGGGTTTCCGCAGAAAACAAGCATTTCTTCATCCCCGCCAATCTTTTAAAACGCCACGATTGTGTCGAATATCAGGAAAATCCCTTTTTCATCCAGCGGTAAATGAAACGACCGGAGTGTTGACTTCTGTCGTCGTAGACGCCCGCAGTATATAACGCGACGCCCGCAGCATACCAGCTGCTGAATCGCGCTAGATGATTGCGGCGCCAGCTCGGTGTTATTTCTCTTGAAAAGAGGAATGTTGGGTCGCTGTCGAAAATAAATGCTCATTTCTTTTTGGGGAGGGGAAGTCGCAGGTTAACTTGCAAAGGAGCCGACGACTTTCTTTTCCGCCGCGAGTCAACAGCAAGTCAGAAGCCTTGCGGGTTTTAGAGGAATAGCATCACAACAAACAAAAAGGAGAAAACGCGGTTTCAACACGGACGGGAAAAAAACACTTGGAACTCAGTGAAGTCAGTGATTGTCAGAGTTGTTTTCAATTTCACACGATGTGGAATGCAACTCGGGCCCGAACGCTCATTTTATTTTATTTTACACCGGCGAGATAGCATGATTTTATACTCCCACTCAGCATTAGTAATGTGTCCCACACAAACTTGTTCTTTGTGCCACATTTGGTTTGTTCTGATCTGGTCACCCCTGCGCCGGCACGAAAAAAAGAAACCCGAAGACTCCTACACAATGTCCGTCATTTGATCCCACTTCTTCGAAAATGCGCAGGGCTCTTTTGCTTTCTTTTCAAGTAGAAAATCTCGAGCGCTGCGGCACAAGCTCCTCGATCGGGTTTTGCGTTAAGTCACATCACGTTTACTGTCGCTCTATTTTGCGCGTTTGACATTAGCGCCGACGACTTCTGCGATGGAAATTCCTTGTTGTGAATATGCACGGAAACTGGGTCACTGAGGTAACAGTACAAGGTATGAGCTCTGCCTTGGGAAACCACACGCAGCTCATAAAGTATGAAAGGAAAAGCACAAAATATCTGCAGTCTGGATTTCCAGCCCGGAAAGGGGAAAGGGCTCCGTGACAAAGCGACCCGTTTCGTCCTCTTAAAAAATAAAAGCCAACAACTACAACAGTAATTGCGGTGACTTGCTGTGTGCGTTCATAATTAAAGGTCAGCCTGACTTTGACATTCTTGGCATTCGCTGATTTCCCGGTAAATACGGCGGCGCGGAATTTATAGTTCACCTAGAAATGGGAGCGTGCTGTGAAAAAGCCGTTCGCAAATGTTTTGTGTGAACAGTGTCACACCTGGAGCCTCCATTTCTCTCCCAACGCCATTTATCCGCCACGGTTTGTATTGCATACGCGAGTTGTAAAATGTGATGATCGCCTACGTCTTTTTGATTGAACTGAGGATTTCGTACCATCACGGCTTGTTTTTGGTCTCACTATTTAAAGTCCTACTGTACCGATATACATCGTTTCTGCGTTTCTCAGTAGTGTTGTTTTTCCCAAACACAAGGAAATGTCTCCCTGATTTGTCGCCGCGTATTTGCATTTATTTAACATATGCTTTGCTCTTTCAGTGTCACTGGACGTGCAGATCACACCCAGCCATGGTGAAATTAGTCTCGGAGAGTCTAAATTCTTCATGTGTGAAGGTAAGTTTATCAAGCCATCACCACATAGATAGAGGCCACTTTTTACGCTCTCAGCTGTCAAACTGAAATTTTTATTTCGGTCCATGATTGCGGTGCTTTACACGCTGTCAACGTCATCCCCGGGTGACATCCTGTCATGTATTTCCTGGGGTTTCCTTGCAGCTACAGGCGGCACTATGTCTTCCATTAGGGCATCGCATCTGTCCGCGAGATAAAGGGACTAATAGTGGAGCGGAGAGGGAGCGGGCGAGTAAAGAAGGAAACCTGCTCGTTACGTAGTAATACATATAATACATCATACGTGTAGCTCCGCTCAGCTGTCTGAGAGCGCTCAATATAACGGATTGATTGATAAATCATAGCATTTTTGGCAGACGTGCAATCAGAGGAAATGAAGGGAAACTATTCGCTTTGCTTCGTCCAGCACGTTTTGGTTTTAGACAACCATTGCAACCTGTTATTTTCATTTTGCCACTAATGAAAAGTAGCTTTATTTATTTGCAAGCCAAAAGCAAATTCTTTCAAACCCCAGTACCGATTTGGAGGTGGATGTCGAGAGCCACTGGCGTAAGCCGTTTTTTTTGCACATGCAGTGTCATCTATCTGTCGGCGCTAACTCGCGTCCTTGTTTTTGATTTGTAAATTGTGCATCATTGTTGTCTTATTTTTTTTTCGGTCTTTTTTGTGCCGTCAGTCGTAGGCGGGGCCAAACACATCGACTGGTTCGGACCGACCGGGGACAAGATAGAATCCAACAGGCCCGACGTGACGGTAACCCGTAACGATGAATCGTCATCCACCCTCACGTTGTATAAAGCTGGAACTGAAAACGCAGGGACGTACAAGTGTGTCGCTACCAACGGAGACAAGCAAGGGGAAGCAACAGTCAAAGTGAAAATCTTCCGTAAGTTTTTTTTTTTTTTTTTTTTTTTCCGAACCTTTCGCAGTCTCACAATTGAGCTGTACGAGTTTGACAGCAAAAAAGATGGTCTTATTGAACTCATAGTACGTTGTATTTTATTGACTGCTCAAGGGCAACACATTACTCTTTTTCTTTTCAAGTGAAGATGGATTTTTCATTAGTTCTATGAATGGTCGGAAGACCATTAAAAGGCTGCCTAATGATCCTGTCTGTGTTGCAGTTCTTCTGAGTAATGGTGTTTATTTTCCATGAATGCTGAGCATCAGCAAATGTCCATCATTCAAGAAATCTTTTGATTTGTACAATAACAACTTTTCTGTTATTTCAGGACCGTTTTTAGGTTTCTTTATGAGCAGCGGCTAGCCAACACACACCGTGTCAGATGTATACAGAGGTCAGATATTGCAATCATGTTCTTTTTGTCCCCTTTTAAAGGAATAGAAGAAATGGTACTAAAACTTGCACAATAAAAGTACCGTATTTTCCAGACCGTTGAGCGCACCTGAATATAAGCTGCGCTGGCGAAAAATAAATGAATATATATATATGTGTGTGTACACATGTAGGCAGCTCTTGTCTGGAAGCTGCAGGTGTCCACATTGTAACATGAGATATTCACACACAAACTTCTTTTTTTTTTTTTTAATGAAATTAATGCATGTGACATCCACAAATACGTTCTGGAAATTATTTTTTCCTACCTGTGCCTGTAACACGGCTGATGACAAAGGTGAATAATAAATAACACAAGGAAAAGTCCGTCCATCCATCCATTTTCTATCCCCGATATGTCTATCCCCTCCAGCTGATGGCTATCTCGGCCTTCCTCCTGCGCGCTAAAACCGTTAAAGTCGTCTTTTTTTGGTGTCGGAATTGAACGGCCACAGAATTTCACGCTGGCCTGATGTGACCAGGCTAAATGTTTTGGCGGCATGAAGCTCGTCACCCCCCAAAAAAATCCATAAATTCGCCACCGTGTTCAAAGCATGGGGGAAAAGTAGCATTTCAAGTCTGAAAATGACGGTAACGACGCATTATCTATTTTACATATTCCAAATTCCATTGAAACATTGGCATGGTATTGCTAATCCAAACACCCGGTCTGCTTTGCTTTGCCGGTCAGATTTCCAGTAGGTAATAACATTGTCAACAACTAAACAATGTTGTAGACCAGGGTCTTGATTTTGAGGCCAAGGACCCACAAACTGAAGAAAAGATAGGGCCCCCACTACATATTTATATGTATATATGAATAAACATACCTTGTTATTGTGCATTCCATACTGAACCATTCACATAATACAGAGATTCAAGCATCCTTTTTTTATTTTAAACATAAAAATGCAAAGATGCTTCTTGCCATTTATTAATGGACCTTTAGAATCGATAGCGATGCCGGTATCAACATTGCGTGGTCATTATGGTCAGTCCCCACCTCTTGCCCGATGGCAGCCTGGATGAGCCGTACAATAATTCGAATTTTCTTATCGACCAAAAATTCCCCCCCGCCGTTGAAGACCTCCGGGCTAGACCGACCGCCAAACACAGTAACGCCGCATTCGACACAACAACCCGGAGTGTTATTTTAGGCTGGACATACATTGTAGATCACAGAATCAGAAAAATGTAAACCATCTGCATGCTGCTACCATATTCCGTCAGAACTCCAGTAAACATGTCTCTGCTCTCAGCCAAAGCTTCAGTTGTGTTTCTTTGAAAATAAATAAGCAGTTTGTCAGAAGTCATCTACGGCTTGTAGGAATTCCTGCGGAAATGCTATAAGGCACGGTGAGTGCTCTTTGCCTGTCTCTGGATGAAACCGTGCTGCTCGAGAACCACTGGTAATGTATGGATCTGAATTCAGATCTCAAGGGGGAAGCCGATGAGTCTGAATACTGAAATGAAACGTTCGTATTGTCGTCGTCCTCTAATCATGCCGGGCAACCACAACATCGTCCGGTGGAGGAAACCAAAAATAAAGCTGTAGATAATTCTGCCCGCTGTTCAACCTCTGACTAAAAGTTGCATGTTGTGCATTTTTTGCTGAAAATTTAACCCCCACTTTGTTTCCTCCAGCAGTCAGTACATCTCATCAAAAAAAAAAAAAAAAAAAAAAGGAGAAACCTATCGAGAGCATCACGCTTGTGTTTGCTCCGACTGTCATTTCACCCTTGTCAGGCAGAACATCACCATTACCTTTTTTATTTATTGTATTCTATGCATGCAAACGTTATAACAACTACCTCTGTCTTGACTCCAGGGGACATCTGTGCTCGGAGCAAAACAGCCCACATCCTTAGGCAACTGCACCCAATAACAGCCGCACACAGCATTGCAGGACACAAATAGCTGCTAGCTTCTTCCGCCTCTTTGGGTGACCTATTTCTCTCAGATGGTCTGTCACAGTGTTCCACACATTATAATGCAGGGAGTTGTTTTTTTTTTTTAAATACCATCCACGGTGGTCAAAGATTGTGTGTTTCAGGTTCAGAAAATAATTTCGGTCCGGACTTGTATCACCTCAGAACAACATGGTTAAAAACAACGGTCTCTCCGAATGCGAGGTGTTACTGTAAGCAAGATGTGAGTCGGCCCAGTTTATCAAGTGGTAGAAGGAGCTCCTGTGCTCGCAGCAGGTGTCGTTAACCAATGGGTTGGTTACGGAGGTCAAGGTGGATTTGGAAATGGTTAGAGTGACGACTATTCAGTCAGAGGAGTCTGTGAGGGTCAGTCTTGGATATGTGCTGCTGAAGAAAGCCAACATTCAGGGAAATAGATTCCTCTCAGTGCACTTTGAAATTTGTAGAGAAGGTCCCAGAACCCTCCGGCCCGCAAAATGGATTTGAAAAATAGAAACCAATCAGTTGTCTGTGAGAAAGTCATTTGTTTAGAAAATATAGAAATGAGCAGTGCTACCTATTTGTGCTGATTAAAAAAAAAAAAGGGAATAAGGGGGGATTTAAAACAAATAACAAGCAAATAAAGGAATGGCAATTTTAATAATATCCCGTTGCATCTGGAAGACAATTCTAACACAATTACACTAATGTGGCTATATAAACGGGGGGAAAATATTTCCCTATTCCAATCATGAAACTGAGAAAATTTCATTATACCATTAATTACAATGTGTGTTAATTGTTTTTTTTTTTCTATATATTTTCCAGAGAGAATTACCTTCACTAATGCACCGTCACCCCAGGAGTTCACCGAGGGAGACACCGCCGACATCATCTGCGATGTCGTCAGTTCCCCTCCTCCCACGGTCCTGTGGAAATACAAAGGTGTAGGAATACAGATGGAAAAGGATGGTAAGGTTACCCTTTGAGGCACTGTAATTATATTTTAAGGATTTGGCTAAGAAGTGTCTTATTATCAGTTTCAGGAGGACCGAATTATCCGTCATTAGCAATAGGAATGAAAGGAGCGCCGACCTATGGCCAGACGGAGACGCTCAATATATTTATATATATATTATACTTCAAAGATTGTTAAATACTCACTCTTTCATGATGTAATGCTCTTGACATAATATACACTGAGGATCTGTAAAAAGCTAGTGCGTGGGAATCGGTGACATCCCATAGTGATGTGATGGACTGCAGCTCTGCGCGCAACCCCCTTTCTTCCCAAGTGTACAGAAGAAACTAATCATCGGCCTGTGGGCTAATGATTTGTCTTGTCAAAGTCCTCTCAACACAAAATTGTCGGCCATCACCGGCAACCATCGATTCTAAAAGAGAGAGAGAGAGAGAGAGAGAGAGGAAAAAAAAATGATACCCAGAGAGGAAAAAACATTAGGAAGGAAATAATTTGCCATTTTCACAAGATTAAATTCTCCAGAGATGTTAAAGAAAGCGTGGGGTTGCGTGGGTCCACGGCGGACACTTGGTTGTCAAAACTGCAGTAACATCCCTTCCTTTTGATTTTACCGTCGCGCCAACATGTGTCTTATGACTTAATTCCCGTTTCCCACAATCTCGTCCATCATATATGAAAGTGATCTAAGATTCCTTGTGATAACGGAAGGGATACATCTTTTCCATCAACCGGCAGCTCGTCCTCCTCCGGTCCGGCGTGACCGTCGGGAAACTACGGAGCTGTTGCACGATGGAAACAAAGACAGCGGCGTAAAAGGAGTAATCGGATTACCGAGCCCCGTTAGCTCGTTTAGAGAGGCTACTACTCAAATGAATGACCGTAATTGTTAGAAATCTAGTGAATACGCGCTTATTGACTACCATTACTACAGTAGATGCAAAGAGCGCTGAGCCGGCGGCGTGTGTAGGTGGAGTAAGTTCTAAGCATGAAAATAAACATTTTCTAGCGTCTGTTGTCATCGCCTCGATGAACATTAGCACCTCGGCTAGTCCGATGTTAATTTCATCTTCCAATAATCTTGGAACTAACTTCATTAAGGCAAAATCTCTGCTCTGTTGCATCACATCTTGCACAAACGGCTCCCTTTGTAATGAAGTAGCACCGAGAGTTTTTAGTCAACAGTAAGGGGGGGGATTCAGCTGTAAAGATACGCTTTTCTTTCAGGGAGGCAGATGAAAAACAAAAGCCAGCATGGAGATAACCGTGAATAATCGTCTTAATTCACAGCGATCGAAACGCGTTTGAAATGCCGAAAACCCTCCGTCTCCTCCTTTGTCGTTAAATATTTTTCCGTGTCTCCTGGAAAAACTTGCCGGGGTTTTTGCCATTCAGAGCACGACTGGTGTGGGGGAATATTTCAAAGTTGCCTTTTGTGCTTGAACTACATGTGTTGCTGCGTCCGCTCCCCCACAGTGACTCCATGGCTGCGGGTTGGGAAATTACTGCTTCACTGTTTCACCGCTGTTCGCCACATCTCTCTTCTATTTTTCCTCTGCCACCCTGAGAAGTAGTCCCCTCTTTTTTAATGGAGGTTTATTGATACAACCGCAGGGACCTACCTAATGACGGTCTATAATGGCTATGCAAATTGGCCAGTGTCTGAAACTTGAAAACTGACTGTGTCTGTCCTTTACTGTCTTCATCTCTGGGGTTTATTCTGTGCTTTGAAAGGGACAAATGAATTTGGTTCTGAATTTAAAAAATGATTTGGACTCAGTCATTTGCCCCAGACACTGAGCAATATCAAAAAATGTATTATCACAAGAAAAATAATAACACGGGCCTATGCGTCGGCTCTTACAACGGTATTTGGGATTACCGCATGATTCAATTTATTCAGTTCCCATTTCTGCTCAAAGTGAGGGAATTCTAGGGGGCTCTGGCCATATCTGCCTCCTATTTTTGGCTCAGGTGGGGGACTGGGCTTGTTCGCAGATATTAATTTTTACAAAGAAGAAAACCGGGTCTGGAAAAAAAAAGCCTTGTATATTCAATATTTTCATCCGACTGTAAGCCCGCGACAGATGCATATTTCCAAGACCGGTTGATCTGTTGCAATGCCTTATCTTGAAGAATGTGTTAAGGGAAAAGAGGAAAAATAGGAAAGGAATTGGAGGGACGAACGCAGGCGGTTTAGCATCGGACCGCGATAAAAACTCCAGTGATTCGCTCCTCAAATAAAACACGCCCGAAAATGTAACACAACACTGCGAATGCCCTCTGCTTGCTTACAGTTCGATTTAAGGTACTGACCAACAATCACCTCCAAATCCGGGGAATAAAGAAGACGGATGAGGGTTCTTACACCTGTGAGGGCCGACTCATGCCCCGCGGTGAGATCGATCTGAGAGCCATCAAGGTCATCGTGAACGGTAAGTGTCACTGTCTTTTTTCCACTCGCGCCACTTTCTGTCCACTCCGTAGCTCTCATGTGCAAGTTTTTTTTTTTTTTTGCGCGGCAAGTGTCCTGAATATCTCAAATGTGTAGCTCCGTGGATGCAGGGGGAGGATTTCCAACACCGTTTATCTCAAAGATCGCCTAATGGTTCCTCCCACGTGTCCTGAATCTTCTGAAAGTATGTGGTATTTGTCTCAGTGCTTCCGACCATCAGGGTCTGGCAGTCGGAGGTGAACGCCACGGCGGACGTGGGCCAGTCTGCCAGGTTGACTTGCGCCGTTGATGGTTATCCTGAACCCATGGTGACCTGGACCAGGTAAATCTCTGATAATAGCCTGTTACCGTCCATCAATCCATCCATCCGTCTTCTACTGCTCATCCCGGGTCGGGTGGCGGGGGCAGCGTCCACCTGGTCCAGCCCTTCCGGGAGGATCCGGAGGCGTTTCCAGGCCAGTCTAGAGATGTAGTCCCTCCAGCGTGTCCTGGGTCTTCCTCGTGGCCTCCTCCCCGTTGGACGTGCCCGAAATATTTCACCTGGGAGGCGTCCAAGTAGCATCCTGACCAGATGCCCGAGCTACCTTATCTGGCTCCTCTCCACGTGGAGGAGCAGCGTCTCTCCGCCGAGCTCCTCCCGGATGGTCGAGTTCCTCGTCCTGTCTCTAAGGGAGAGCCCGGACGCCCCGCGGAGAAAAGTCAGTTCGGCCGCTCGGATCCGTGACCGTGTTCTTCCGGTCACGTGAGGGTAGGAACGTAGCGCGCCGCCTTTAGCTCAGCTCCTTCTTCACCGGGACAGAGCCGTGCAGAGTCCGCATGGCTGCTGATGCTGCTCCATCCTTCCCTCACACTGGAGAAGCCACCTCCTCCCCGACCCGGAGCGGGCACTCCGCCGTTTGCCGCCTTAGAACCACGCTCTCGGATTTGGAGGCGCCGATCCTCATCCCGACCTCCTCGCTTTCGGCTGCGAACCTCTCCTCGCCGGAGATCATGGTCCGATGAAGCCGACAGATCCGCATCATCTGTAAAAAAGGGAGGACCCGATCAAAAGGTTGCCAAACCGGATCCCCCGGAAACCCTGGCTGTGCCTCGAAATTCATTCAAGTTATGAAGAGCCCGGGTGACAAAGGCCGACCTCCACCGGAAACAAATCTGACTTACAACCGGCAATGCGGACCAGGCTCCGCCAACGGTCACGCAAGGTTGGAACAGCCTGTTTTACAGGGTTCAGCACCCCATTCTCCCGGAGAACCCTCACAGGATTCCCCGCGGGACTCTACCGGTCCACAGCACACATGTAGACCGGTTGGGGAAACTCCCACGGACCCTCACGTACCCTGCTGAGGGTGCGGAGCTGCTCCACAGGGAACACGACCGGGACGAGAAACACTCGTTACCCCGAACCCGATTACTGATTTAACCCGATTCCGGCTTGGAAATCAGTGTCTGTTACATTCGAAGTTTAGTTGTCAGATTTCCCATAAGTGATGAACCAGTCCTATTACGGCGGTTGCTTGTTATGAGATTAAATAGTGTGGAAAAACTTTGTCGAGTCCATTTAACGTCGCTGTTCTTTTACTCGGATCCGTGCGATAGGGGCCGCCAGCACTAAAGATATTCTCCTCACTAGTTTATTCATTGCAGCGGGATATTTAATTGAGTCTTATTAAAGGTTTATGTCAACAGTGAAACGTGAACCGTGCTGTCATCAGAAGCGGCATTGTCCCGGCTCTTTGAATGGCGCCATTGATACGTCCCCGTTTTGTCCAACGGATCCAGGTCATCCTGTTTCCAAGACGGGAGTTAACCTTTGTAAACTATTCAGATAGAGGAGCGGCAAACAGACCGCCCAGAAACTACCGGGGCCCGTTTATAACACACTGTCTGGTAAAACACGTGTTTGTCCGCAATTGCAACGATAAGCAAACGAACTTTGTCGAAAGTTGTATCCAGAGTCACAGACCGGGAAGGATAAGAACGCAATTTTTACACCTATGGAACCAGGGCACGTTACGCTTTATGTCATGACAATGTAAAAATGACAAGCAAAGGCTTTCCAGGGAAAAAAAAACCCGCCGTTAACTTTTCACTATTCAAATCTTAAAACTCTCCTCTTCATTAATTAAAATTGGAGAGTATAGCGTATAACTGAGACTGCCACGGGGCTTCCAATGTGACGACTTTAACAATTTCATTTGGAATTTATGGGACGGCCGACATACGGCTCAACGTTGTCTGTCATTCTGTCAACAGGAACCAAGTGGTGCTCGAGGCCGAAGAGAAGTACAGCTTTAATGACGATGGCTCGGAGATGTCGATAAAAGATGTGACCAAGCTGGACGAAGGGGAGTACACCTGCACCGCCAGGAACAAGGCCGGGGAAGCCGAGCAGGAACTCAGTCTCAGAGTTTTTGGTGAGCGGAAGAGTTTACGTCGTATCTGTAAAAGTGACCGTAAGAGGAGCTCAAAGCATGCGGGGATGGCGTACAAGTACGGAGGTGGACGAAGAACAAAAGTGTGGTTATTTCTTTTAATAACTCCGAGATAAGATGAGGTGTTGTTCGGGTGTGGGCCGAGGACGGACCTGGAGGACTCGCGCGACGAGCCGAGTAGGATGAGCGCCACTCTGAAGCCAGTATTTCTTTTGTTTCACTTACGTCTTCATGTGAAATCTTTAGTCATTTCTTGCGCAGCGTGAGAGCGTCTTTCTGGAAATCGGGGACATTGCACACCTTCGCAGCGGCACCCATCCGTTCTATGCCGACGGATTCCGCACGTGCAGACGTCTCCGGCTGTTCCACGCACCCGCGGAAAAAACACATTTTCACATCCGCCGGCACAGACATTTGGCTTGAATTTCAAAATGCCTTGGTTTTCATATGTGAAGTCAAAGAAAAGATAAAGAGATCTGAAAAAAAGATTGATTTTTTTTTTTTTTTTTTTTTTTTTTGTTTATTTTCCCTTCCTTGAGAGCCGTAGTTAGCTCATCAATAACGCATCGTCAAAGAGCCTGTCCGTTGATTGTGGATCCAAATGCCTTATAGGAAAGGGTTGAACGTCCAGTCTCCATTCATTATACCCGCCTTCTCGTGTTAAATTGATTAAATGGGAGACTTTTGCAAACACTACATGCCGTATTTTTAAATAGCACATTCACTTTTCTCATCAAATTTAACAAACAAACATTTTCTCCGTGCCACACCATGATATTTGAATTGACCATGGAGAAATACATAAGTGATCATTAAGAAAACAGCGGGAAACGGTGTATTAATTCAATTCACACGGTGAAAAAGGCTCAGCATTTTTGTTTTAAAAACAGCCGCCCCACACGCGGTTGTCTGAGCCTCCGGTGCACGTGTGGTCTTTTCCGTCACGTACACCGGTCACAAGCGGATCCCAATCCCGTCATGTTACTTGATTCCAAACGATCAATAAATGAATGCCGCTCCACTCGTGAGTGGGTGCGCACGGTGTCTTTTAATGGCACACTTATCATTTCTGCAACGGGGGGATTCGCTGCAGGTAGTTCATAAATATGCATTGCATATTTGTTTATTCCGTTAACCGACAGACGTGTGCGAGCGGACCGTTTACAAGAATGCACGAAAGCCCCCTGAGGGGAACCTCCCATGATGTACACAATAATTATTGTTCACACTGTGATAGTTTTGGGTGTTTTGTATTTATAAATTCAACTGCGCACACCTGCGCTATCTCGTTTGCGCGCTCTTACTCTCATGTAGGTGCGTGTCACTGTCTGAATATTGACGTTTTTAAAAAGCAGGCAAATACAGCTCCGTTCACTGCGGGCCCGTTGGCTGTTGGTCAATAGCCCATTTTATTACCAGCGCGGCGTCAGCGCTGCAGACCACGCCTTTTGGAAGGAAGGATAATAGTACGTTTTCGACGGAAACGTGGTCACATTATGAGGGTTTGTTGAGCCGCATTTTGTAATAACAGTGCATTTTGTAATAAACGTCCAAAATGTAATAACTTTTTCTTTTCATTTTGTAATAAAGCCGCATTTTGTAATAAACTGCCCCGACGCATTTTGTTATAAATTTTGCTGCATTACGTAATAAGTTATTACATATTGAGAAGATTATTACAAAATGCACTTGCAAGAAATGTAATAATATGGTGCATTATGTAATAACAATTCTAAAGCATAAGTTTGTTAATTGTATTTTATTTTACTTAAAAGTATTTGTAAAAGCTAGGCCTATTATTAGTATCACTGTATTAGCCTAGTAGCAGTACTTAGCAATTACTATCAGTACACTATTCAAAGGTTGCATTAACAGAGAATATTCTATAAATTCCATGTTATTACATTTCCTAGAGAATAAAAAAGTTGCAAGTGCATTTTGTAATAATCTTCTCAAAATGTAATAACTTATTACATAAAGCGGCAAAATTTATTACAAAATGCGTCGGGGCAGTTTATTACAAAATGCGGCAGTTTATTACAAAATGCGGCTTTATTACAAAATGAAATGAAAAAATTATTACATTTTGGACGTTTTTTACAAAATGCAGCTCGACAGGGTTAATGGCTGGCGGTGCCGGTCGCCATGCAAGTGCACACCTCATCACGACTGGAAACACAAACCTACAACCGCAAAGCTGCTCCATGACATTATGTATGATATCGAAATGTTTCCAAGTGGTCCATAAATTCTTAGAGATGACAAGAGCAAAGAAAAATGATAACGCATATAACGTATAATTGTATAAATTGACTACTAGTGAACATAAAAAAAAAATCTCTGGATAGAAATAGCATATGTATCGCAACATGAAAATGAACTTGACATTTGTAAAACACACGGTTGGAATCAGTCGGCTCTTGATGAGGACTTCTAACGCTCCTTGAAATAGGAAATCAAGAGAATTCATAGCCGTTCTCATAGTTTCACATTTCTTCTCCATAATCTCCAACTATAGTGTTGTCACTTCCCAGATACTGAAGAATTGCATACCAAAACATCTTGTATTCCACCGAGCTTAGAAATGATGCAATTTAAACATCGACTAACCCGAGCTAACTTGTCGAATCCCTTTTGTCAGGTTAAATTTCCTAACAAATTAGGCCTGTTTTGTTTTTCTGGAACACATAGGTTCTACGTTGTCTGTGAAACTCTCGGCGTCTTCGCCTCTAATTTCTCTTTATTTTTCTCTGATCAAAATTGTTTCCAAACAGCGCCCCAGTTGCTCTTTGTCAACCGTTTCAACCAAGACACGGCACGGCAAAGCAAACAATAAAACAACACCGCTGCAGCATCAGTGAACGAGTGGAGTGTGTGTGTGTGTATGTGTGTGTGCATGTCTGTGTGTGTGTCCTATGTTATCGCACTTGTGACGCCCCGCTGTGGTTTGAATGCGGGTTTTCTTTTAATTTGACAGTAAATCTTACATGCTTTTGGTGTCGTTCGCAACATACAGCAAAAGAAGGGAATTCGGTGAATCACCACTTATTTTGCGGCAGGGAATTAGCCGGTGTGGGAGCAGTGACTTTCTAATCCCACACCGAAGGCAGTTCTGCTTCACTGCAAGCACGGTGCATAGGTCACTGGAGGCTGGGAGATTTATGAGGGAGTAGACCCGCATTAAACATATAATGCAAGGTAACATTAAGTGTATAAAAGGCGTTATTTTACAATCCGGTGTCACTTCACCAGTTCGCCATCTGTGCATCTAAACTGTCTGTCTCCCAAGATGTATGCTTGCATTGGAGTTTAATTAGAGCTGTGCATATTTTGCTTTTGGAGTGTTTTTTTTTTTTTTTTTTTTAATCCCTTTAAAAATCCCAGTGTTTGCATTTGAATTCGTGTACAGCCTTTAGTTTGTACAGAATGCAGACGGGTTGTTTCATCCCGGTAAAATGACTGGTAACACAAGTATAATCTGGATCCTATTTTTTCCTCATTTGTTTGTTTATCAAAAGAGCTCCATCCCAGTTTTGCCGTTTGACTCACCGTCTCACCTCCTACCGTATTCACCGAGGAGCTCGTTTATCGTCCGCGCCGTCGGGACGACCGGAACCGCTAGCTTTCCTGTCACGCTGCCACAGCGGTTATTACTTTGTGCTTATTTTTCGCAGTCAAGCCCAAAATTACCTACATCGTAAACCAAAGCATCTCTGAGATGGAGGAGCAGGTAACTCTGACGTGCGAGGCTTCCGGAGATCCAACTCCCTCCATCAGCTGGAGCCACAGAGACCATGTTTTCACGGAAGGAGAGCAGGTAAAATATATTCAGTAAGATCGTGGCTCCATCTGTGATCATAGTGGCTTAAAATCCAAATCCATGGAACTGTGTTTTGATCATAAAGGGCAGCCGTAGTGGATTTTTTTTTTTACCTGACAGAAAAGTAGTCAAGTGTTTATAAGGAGTAACGGCCTCATTTGCATTCTACCCACCGAATCTAATTTTACCTGTGCTAAGAAGAGGTTTGACACAGGATAAAAAAAAAAAAAAAAAAAATTGGTTGCAGAAAATTACTGGGTAGAAACTAAAATGAAAATAAAAATAACAGCGCCGGCTCTGGTGGAAACCTGCGAAACAATCAGCACTAAGTTTCCTAATAGTAAACTCAGCAAGAGGGCACTCGAGGAAGGCAGGCCACCCACCGCCAAGGCCGGCAGCTCGGTCTTCTCTTTATGCAAATCTACTACGGGAACCGACGCACTCCGCTGTATTTCCAGATTTTCAGCCGCTGTTCACACAGCCGGTTCATTTCTCTGCCCACCGCTTTAAAAAGAAATACCTTTTCCCTGTCGACTGTCGGCGCAACCTGCCGATGCGGTATTGCGATGGCTCGGAATAATACCGCCAAGTCTGTTTTTTTTATGTTTTCGTTTCCCCCTTTTAATGCGAATGGAAGATTTTTCCGAGACATTAAAGAGATTGTATCGAAAAGAGACCGATCCCGAAATGTTGAGGAAGAGCCGTCTGCCCAGATATTACCGGCAAACTCGCCAAAAACTAAAATATCACTTCCCTGGCCTGGTGGGAAATTAAAAACACACGCCCAAAAAAGGGGGAGGGATACAGGGTGAAATCTGAAGCGCTTATTTCTTTAGAAAAAGAAATGAATTATCTCTGACCTGAATTCAAGTCGTCTATTTGTCATGTAGAAGGTGAAAACCCTGAGCATCGTCCGCGTACGACTAATTATTTCCTCGGAATCGGAGACTCCGTGGATCTCATCCAATTAGAAAAGCAATATGTTGTGAAGATCAGGTTGGACGCGAGATTACCCGAATGTCAAAAAAATGAAGATCGAAAAATCGAGTTACAAACAGCCTCAAATCACCTTGCGGTAATAATTGAACGCCGTCTGTTTTTGGCTTCTTTTTTTTTTTTTTTTGTCCTCTTAGATTGAGCACTTGCAAAAGACGAGTGTTTAGAATCTCATTCCCTATTACCATTTAAGTGCTCCTTCTGTTGATAGAAATATTTAGAAATAACATTTTATCGTAGAAGAACATTTATAGATTTTTTTTTTTTAACTGCCATTATTAAGTTGATGTTGGATATGCAATAATAAGATTATTTGTTTATTTTTCATTACATTCGTGACGGGTACCTTTTTCCTCCTCCTAATTCCTCCCCAACTAGTCAATATGGGAACCATCAAAAAGCTATGAATTCCAGGGTTGTGTGCTTATGCACATAGCTGGGTTCTTTACCGCCCTGCTACGGTGTTGGGGTAATGGAGGGGAAAATGTTGAGAAATATAATGTAGCTGATAGAGCAATTGCTGAGGCAGGGCATTAAACCCAGTGCTTTTTTTTTTCCCCCTACAGGCACATCTAAACAGGATCTACCAGGTATGAAATCCACTTGGCACAGAAAAGAACTGGGTTACTCTACAAAGTGTGGCTCCAGATTTGACAAAGCACCCACATAAATCAAAGAATCACCATTTTATTAAAATGTTTCTGGCTGTTTCCTGAGAACGGCCCCATCGCACGGCCCCGCCCGTTCATTGAACCGCCGTATTCTCTCCAAGCGTCGCGCGTAAACGCCACCGATCTGCAGATTCGAGCCACGATATCATGACATCAGATGGTATTTGGTTAATAAGATCATAAGAGGAGACGCCGTTCATCAACGCATTTCACACCATCCCGTCGCCCGACTCAAACCCGGCCGTCGTTCATATTGACTTTTCATTCTTCTAATGACCGTAAACTGAGGGCCAAACCAAGGTCTCCTAAGGTGACGCCGTACCTGGATCTTCCCTCTCGAGTGTCAGAGGCAGAGCTATGCGGACGTTAAAAGGTGTGAATCGGCGGGATAGAGTTCTGATAATACGTTCTCCAAGCTCGCACAGGCGAATGGTGTTTGCGCGGAGCACGCCGCCGCCGCCGCAGAACACGCCGTAACTCCCCCGTAAACTGGAAAGCATGCGGTCGTCAAAGTTTTACACGGCTTCCGTATTCCCTCGCGCAAAGGCCACATTAAAAACGGCGTTTTCCCGTAATAGGCCTCCTTTGACGTCCCGTTTGTATCCGCTCCCGTTTTCTGAAGAAGTCCTAATGGAGAAGGAGAGTCGTCACAAGGAGGCTCGGCATCCGGCGCCTCGCTCGCACCATTTTATGTTATAAAGCATTACTTGGCAAGCTGTGCCGTACGTGTGAAAATTGACTCTTCGGCTGAACGGTGCGAAAATAAATATCACAGGGATGCTTTTTTTTTGTTTTTATCGAAAAAGAGGCAACTACAGTATCCGGCGCGCGGCGTCAGTCTGCAGGTCGCTGTTGTCTGTCAGCTCTGGAGGCGTGCACAGCTGGGCTTTTGTGGCGCTGTTTGTGATCTGCATCCTTCTCTTCAAATTCGTCTCCATTCAGATGATACCTTATCGAGTCACCGCTGGGTTTGGTGAGAGGAGATGTGGAGGATAATTTCTGACTTTTTAAAAAAAAGAAATGCGCAACAGAGCAGATTTTTGAGGGTGATCTGCGATAAAAAAAGGGGGAGGGAGAGGCTGCTAATTTTTCATCTCCCGTTTTGATGATGTTTTGTCCCTCATGTTTTCACCGCTGACGGGTGAACTATTTTAGCTGGGCGCTAGCTTTAAAAGCTTTCGCTACATCGCCGCATTTTCGTATGAAAATACAGCGTGAGGGTCACATTTCGAATGCGAGGTGGAGATGAGTGGGCCGAGGAACGAGAATAGAGTCGTTGTTTTCTGTTTTTCCTTCGCCTCTCGTGTCGATGCTCTACCCTGTTTTTGATTGTAATATCGTGTAGTGCTGTAATTAATCCAGTGCGAAGACATTTTCTCTTCAGACCTGAAGAAGTCTGTAATCCCGGAGAGGATTGTCCTCCGCAACACGAGACGTGACCGTTTTTTTTTCTTCCTTTTTTCAGGATCCGTGATAATATACCCGTTTTTCCGAGTACAAATCAGACGTATGGGAAATTAGTGTTCTGGGACAGAATAGGGGATTAATGCAGTTGACAGGAAGAGACTGTAAACGTAACACTGAGTTTCCAAATGGATGTTATAATCCAAGGTCAGAGAATACCTTCATATTGCAGCAGCACAAAATGTCCACATCTTCACTCTTCATCAGCACCGAAGCTTTTCTCGTCTCTCCGTAGCTGATGGAGAGTCCTTTGTGTTTTCACATCAATACCACTCTCACGATACGTCGAGCTACATTTTCCAGACTTTATTCTTGTTTCTTTTTCAGACCAAAGGAGGAACAGTAGCAGCATAGCGGATGGGTTTGTCGTAGGTGCCGTTAACATCTGCCTCAACCGGCGCTTCACGATTAGGTTAACTCATGTTGTCAGATCCAGTGGCAGGATAAGGAGAAGTTCTGAAATGTTACAACATGTAATGGATGCAGTTCCTGCTTCGCTTCTCGCTGTGCCTCCATGGGTGGCGGGTTATCCGGTTTCCTCTCAAAGTCCAAAATGAGAAGATCAACCGAAGCCTCTGGATTCTCCGTGGGCCTGAATGAGAGGGAATGGTTGTGTGCTGTGTGAAGGATAAGCGGTGAATCGCCGACCGCACGGCGAACCATAAAACAACATGGTAGTGCACTCCTTTACTGTGGTTTTGTGGGACCGGTTTTACGCACGGCGATGTTTCCCTCGGACCGTTTTTTTTTCTCCGTTCACAGTATCTAACGCGAATACAACCATTACGGGTAATTACAGTATAAAGTGCGGCGGTCAGGCCGAGGCGGAAACGGTCGTTTTTCAAAATAAGACCCGAAAGGTGGAATGAAAAACGATTTCCTTTGCGGACCGGCGCCAAATGATACTTTGGACCCGGGGTTTGGTACCGCTGCTGCAGACCAGATGGCTCACATCTCCAACTCTCGGTCAAAGAGAGCCGTGCGGTGATTCCGTCCCGGATGAACGGGCTTCTGTCGGTCTGTTCCGACTCCCCGCCGTCTCCTCTGGTCGTCACCACGCACGGCTTCTTTTGCTCTTGATTAAGGAAAACTCGTGAGCTGGAGTCGACTCGCTCCGCCAGGTGCGTTTGTTTTTTTTAACACGAGTGAAATCGGCGGAGCGTCTCTTTAAGTTCTCGTCCGCTTCGGTAAGTTGCGCGAGTAGCGAGTCGGAAGGCCAGGAAGAAGCCCGCAGACCGCCGCCGTCCCCGGGGACGCCGCTCTGCCTCGCTCGCACTGCGAGGATTTACCGGATTTAGCAAAGGTCGGTCTCGGGGTTGGCCAGAAATGTGCCAGTTTAAAATCCTCCTGTGCAGAAACCCGAAGAAGTGACCCGCTTTCCTTCGGGCCGCCGCGGTCCGGAGGCAGAGCCGGCCTCACCCGCACAGCCGTGGATACTTCGGGATATTGTTTTCAATGAGAATCTCTCTCTTCCAAGTGATCCTTTGTGATTCACAGTCTCTGCATCGGATGATTAATGTCTGCCTTTGCTTGAATCTATTCTTATTGTATAGCCTCGTGTTTTAAAGGTCAACACAAGACAAAATTATTTTGGGACTCCTGCTTGCACGTCTCTGTCAACAGACACAGGGAAATGTTTTAAGAAGGTTCACTGTAGTGTAAAATAGAAAAAGCTGTGATAGTGAACATAAATACGGCAGAATAAACACTGGATTTACCGGAGAACAGTTGTGAGTTTTGCCCATTTGGAGTTTTCTTTTCAAATTCAGACGGGTCCAGGTCTTTGATTACATTTCCTGCGAGTCTTGTCGAGATAAATGTGCGATTTAATTGCCAGGAATGTAAATGAAGAATTTACCCATGCTTTGTACATTATCTGCATAATGGGTGTTTTGCCCATTTTAATACGTATTTAACATTCTGCTTGATTCGCACCGTTCCGAGACGCATAATCTGGATTTTTATTTATTCTTTCATTTATTTATTTTTTTCCATTTTGTTTGTTTCCGTAGAGGACAGGGGGAAAGTTGCAGTAAAATGGGAGCGATTATGAAAAGCAGGGTTGTTCATTGTGGACGCGTGCTTTTCCCGGACACGGCGTTTATCATCGAACCGACTCAAAGCCCATTGTTTCATTACGTCTGGCCACCATCCAGGCGGACAATTATTAATTCAAACCTTCAAAAAAGTCATTTGTTTTTATTTTATTACCGGATACATGAATACATTTTGAAAATGAACGTTAAGCGGCGAGCAGCGTATACAGTATTGGGTCACAGAAACTGGACGCATGGATGCAGCAACATCCTGGCCGGATCGGATCACGGAAACGTTATAGTCGCTAGAACAGCAGCCCTCGCCGACCAGCGCGGCAAGAGCACGGAAGTTAATGACACAGGTTGATGACGGTACGCCTGACCGGCGCCGGGAGACAGAAAACACAGCCAGGGTTTTGTATATTTATGCGTTGGTTGCGTTCGTACGTCTCCTTTCTCGACGCGGCCCTCCGCTCCGATCACGTCAGGAGAGAGGAGGAGGAAAATCCTCCCGGGGGAAGGGGGGAAAAACAATGGAGGGTAAAAATGATAAGTCCCAATAGAACCGTGGCGATATTGTTCTGCGGCGTTTCGCTCGGAGAATTGATTACGTTACGGCGTCTTCTGTTTTACACGCTTGCATCTGCTGCCGTTCATTGTCCTTTTGTCTTCAACAAACACCTGTCACAGATATGACGGTGATACACAAGCCGCGGAGACAAGCTTCGGGATGAAGCCGCGATGTTCCGGACTATTAGGTTCCCTGTTTAATTTGGCCCATCCATTTGTCTTTTTTTTCTTTTTTTTTTCGTCCCTTCTTTTTTGCAGAACTCTGACACACGACCAAGTGCCTCTTGTAATGATGCACCTACCTGCCTCGCCCTGTTTTGCCGTGACATTACGGGACTTTCCGGCTATTAAAATAAAATCCCCGTCGCGTCCTTTTCAAACGACTCGCCAAATGAACACGTCCACATTGTCGGTTTTCTCATTTTTGTGTCATGAAAGGCTCGTCAGTGTCACAGATAATAGGTTATCTCAGAGGAATGGATACAAGTCCGCTTTTGTTTTTTTAATGTGGTTCGGTTAAAAACATGGAAATGTTAGCAAGTAGGGAGTATTATTTACTTTAAAATGACTGTAAACATAAAAAAAAAAAAAAAAAAAAGAAACATTACATTATCGAATTCCCAGTGATCCACTAGAAGGAACATTACGTAACAAAGTTTAAAATCATCTATCCTCGCCTCGGCCCGCTTCTCTTTTATCCCGGAGCTGAACATGTCAGGAAGGAAGCTCAACTATTAACAACACCTGAAAAACACAGGTCCCGAGGGAAAGGTGCGATATTGACTTATTTTATTCCAGCGTGGGTGTCTGTGTGTGTGTGTGTGTGTGTTGTGTATGTGCCGCACCAGACTTCTATAATGCGAGTGTGTGTGTGTGAAGAGGTTTTGAAACACACGACACTGAAGAAAAGAGGTGGCTGGTATGTGCGCTGTCATGGCGGTCACTTTAATTACCGGCCGAGCTTGAAGGTTTTTTTTAAAGGAGGGTTTTAAAGATGATAATCGACAAACTTTGCAGCGTAAAGTCGTGGCGGCGAAATGTGCGACGCAAATACTCGACCGGAAAGCGGACGCAAAACCTCCAGCGGTTATTTGTAGTCGTGGTCGAAATGGTTACCATAACAGCGGGGATCAGAAATGCTGCTTTTGAGAACAGTTTTAAGGTCGAGCTATGTTGAAGTGTTTTTCTGGGATGGTAGCGGGAGCCTCGGTCCTCAGCTGGATCCCGGTGGATTCTTTGCAAATGTTCCGTTTAGCGGGAGCCATTTCCACAGTCTTCTCTGGATTAATGTGCACTTGGGAGAGCATAATAAGATTGCATATTGCTTTTTGTTAATACATGTATCTTACGCATATTAATGATTTAGTGATTTATAAGCTGCCAAAAGGAGTGAAGAGTGAGCGGGAGCTTATTAATTTTTCAGATATGACTGCATGCGTAATAGTACCTTGGTTTTACGGCGACGTATGGCCGTGTCGGAAAACAACGCCCGACTGTCGTCGACCGCTGAGGAAATGGGGTTGCGCGTTTTCCCGTCAGAAGCCCGTGGCAGCGACGGGTTTTATCTAAAGGCTGCAGGAACCCTGTATTGACATGTTTGTTCCAAACCGTGAATTCGCTGATAGTTTGCGTCTCTCGTTTTGACTCACAATCATTCCAACAGGTCGCTTTAATTTGCTTTGCTTTTCGGTAACACCTGGCAAAATGGCTGGTTTTCCATTTTGCCCGTGAACGTTCATCACGTGCGCCATCACATACCATTGTCACGATCGCCATTTTCTGTTCGGTGTTGTGAAATCCATCAAGCGTGCTCCCCGAAAAGGCTTTTTGTCATTAGGAATCGGGCTTTTGGCTATCATTGTGATTTTAATTGACATTGATGTCGTCTATTCCAATCCAGAGGATTGTTATCATCGGGTTTGATTTCATCAAACATGACTGTCGGCGGAGCGGCAAAATCACTTCTCTCCTTCTCAACATGTAATTTTATTTCACTCAATAACTACAAGGCGGCAGGATAAGAAGTCTGAATCTCGGTTTTGGTAAGGGTGGATTTTATCGATTTGCAAATCTGGTAAGAGGACCGTTTTTGACAGTCCGCCTCCCACGGTAGCCGCGCTGTAAGAAATCCATATATAGCTTTTCACAAAATAATTATGTGCGGAACAAATAAAAAAACAACGCGGGGCCGCAATCGATAACGGGTTTTAAACCGTTATTAAAGATCCGATGACGGTGTGGGATCTTTTTCAACTTTATTACAACGAAATGGAGAATGAATGACCCGTCCTGCTCAGCCTACCTGCGGGCTGAAACGATTCGCGGCCTCACGCAGAGCCAAACCAGCGCTGCCTAAAAAAGGGAAACCAAAATGGATGCCTCGTTAGTAAGTCACCGACTTTTGCGGAAGAAAGTGGCATTTAGGGTTCCATTAACATTTTAGCCGATGGACTCCTCCTGCCCAGAAAAGGATTGTAAATCAATAATTGCCTAACTACTTTACCCAGCTGGCAGACATATCTTTGCTGTTGCAGTTTAATGGAGTCACCTCTTCCCGATAAACCAATAACCTTCTTATCTGTAAGCATTTGTGCTATCGCCACGCCAGCCGGGCCTCTCCTCTGAAGCGCCGCTCCAATATGCGGCGCTGAAAAAGACACACGAGGGACATCCTAAAACTATTTGTTTTTTTTGATATAAAAAAAACCTTTGCGATGACACAAGAAGTGGCTGCGCTACAGAAACGCGGATTTTTTATTTTTTATTTTCCCCCCAAGCGAGCTGATACATTCGACTCAGGTGTCGTCGATTTCAAGCAAATGCGCCCGACTCATAAACACTTGAACGCGACGCGAAGCAAACCGGCTTTGCTTAAATGAGGATTGCTTTCTAAGAACTGCTCTGCCTTTTGTTTGTTGTTCTCTCTCTCTGTCCTCTACAGGCGTCATGGACTCGTCCTGAGCAACACAAGGTATTCTAAATGCATGACTTTTACCTACGCCAATCCATCTTCTATGTCAGGGGAGCGTAATTCAATTCTGGATGGATGCAGATGGAAATCCGTGATCAGAACTGTCCAAAAGAGTATCGGCCCTCGGAAAACGTTGGCCGTCGCCGACCTCTCCGTCTGTGTGTGTGCGTGTGTGTGTGTGTGTGTGTGTGTTTGCACGCAGTTTACATTTCATAACTCAAGATTAATTTCCTTTTATCTATAACTTGGGCTGCCAGCAAATGACACCGTGATTTTCTATCTAAATATGTTTTGGTTTGTTTTGTTTTTTTGGGTCACCATAAATTTCACAGATGTTTCTCTCACTGCAAATTTGTTATCTGACATCTTTTTTCTTTTCGTTTTTTTATTTTATGTTTTGTTTTTTTTGCTTTTTTTCTCCTCAAGACTTTCAGTCAACTGATAATTTATGTGAGAAGCAATATTAAAATCTCCTCGCAGCTGCAGTGTGCAGAGATCCTGAGCCATGGACTATTCGTGAAAATAAAAATTGGCAAAATAAAGCGCTGCCCACATAAGCTTTTCTCCAACACACTTTGCTTAATAGAACTTTCTCTTTGTTGATGTGCACAACTGTTTCAACTGCAGGATGAAATGTTTGGGTTTCTGCATTCTGCTGTCTGTATTTTTAGACCGCGCGGTCTTTAAATAGTCTTCCTAATTTATGCCGAAGTTGAAGGAAATGCATCGCATTAAGACAGTTGTTTTTTTTTTTTTTTTTGATTTTTTTTTATTGCAATCGAGATTTGATAATGACAGTGTGCTTCCAGCAAATGGATCGGCGCTGACTATTAGCGCGTCTGCTAGCCGGGGATCCCGGTACGAGGGCGGGACGAACCCGGCCGCCACACGCGAGCGAAGAAAATAGGAGCACTTCTCCAAAAGTGATTTACTGCGTTCGCAGTTGTACTGCCTTCCCGTTTTCAGCGAATTGCGTTAGAAATATTCTATTTGGCTTTTCCGAAGACGAAACATTTGAAGTTTCGCTTTGAAAGCCATTTCTTTGATTTATTAGCTGATGGCGCTACGAGGCGAGCCAGCGCATCAGAGTTACATAAACATTTCAGTGATAAATAAGCGCACCCACCTATCCGTAACACCGTGAAGCAGGAATGGCTGGAAACATTTTTTGTGCATTTTCAGTTTCAGCTACATCCGGAGGTACATATTTCAGATCGCATCTGATTTGCATTAATATGCCAGGCAAGCATAATGTTGACTTTCTGAAGTGCAGGGTTCAAGTCCTCCTGTACTCTGAATTAATCCGTGTGTCTGTACACGATATTTCATTACGGAGCAGACACGGGAGAATTTGCGCTATCAGCTGTAAGCATGCCGGGCATTTCTGTCGCGGATGCGCCGGCTGTCGTGGACTCGTTTCACGAAATGGGAGTGCGAATTCAAAGGAGGGTATTACCAGCCATATGCCGGCCCAGTCGAGACACGTCTTTAAGGTATTCTCAATTTTATGCTCGGATATTCCCGCTGTGTCTCCTCAATTGGTGAAATTGAGGAAGGTGTCACAGAGCTCCGCTGTCAGTCCGGGATGATTTATTAGAAGGGCTTACAGTCCCTGGACTGTATTTCCTCCTCGCATATCTGGGGTGCTCTAGACATACAAAGTGTTTTATGCCCCCCTAATGTGTGTATGCATATAAATATAATGTCTGCTCGGAACCGTAAACAAATCCCCGCGTCGCATTCCGCCGGTGAATTTTTCTGACACCCGCCGATAAATCTCATTGGTCTCACGTAGCGGGCGAGACGCCTCGGCCCCCGAACAGAACGCTCGGGATTCTTATGCGAAGCCAGAATCATTATTGAAACTCACTGGCTTGTTTTCCCCTCCCGGTGAACACACCGTGGCACATTGCCGAGGCGCCCGAGCCGGCGGCGGTAAAACAAGGGCCGAGGGAGAACGCTCTCTGCACAGAGGTCAGAATGAAAGGGTATTGTGTTATGTAAGTGTCTCCCTAGTCTTGCTACCCACTATGCATAATGAATGCCCCAGACATGCTTAGTCTATTGAATTTGAATACATACTAAACAGGCTTCTCTTACATGGCTTCATAGACGGGCTCCTAATTCAATATGTGTAAAAGCATCTGTGCCATTGTTTTGCCCGCAGCTTGGATGAAAGCCACGCAGGCAACCGAAAGAGATGCTCAGATATCCAGTCATTCACGTTGTAAAAGGAATATTTCACTAAACGCCAATGCTAATTGTATAAAGTAGTGCTTAATAGAAACATGTGCTCCAGATCCATAAATTAAAGTTCGCGATTTTTACGGGTACGTTTTAAGTACCGCGTTCTCAGATAAATTCAACCGGATGAGGGTGTGATCTTTCTGACGCTCTCGCTGAAATCGACGCCGTAAGCGAGCCGAGGTGCTCCTGAACGGCCTTTCCCAGAAATGGGTTAAAAAGTGAAAACAACATAGAAGTAAAACCAGAAAGCACCAACTACCACGAGATGAGTCTCAGGCCCGTGCATCGGTTGTTTCTTTTCTTTTTCTTTGTTTTTGTTTCGGAGTTCAAAAAAATCCCGAGACCTATTTGACATTATTTTATTTTGAAACGTACAATCCGCTTATTTATAACGTACCCAAAAAGATCGGTCCCCGGTGGCAACATCCGACACAGCAGCGGCGTTCGGCATGTGTTCGGCTATAGATAACCAAAAAGATGGTAGAATCTGCAATGCAGTCCTACACATCCTAATTAGAATAGATAATACGGCTGACACCGTGGCAGTCTGCGGTGTCACATCTACAAAGACGTCGTCTTACCCGCGGGGCGACGATCGTTGTCGCCGTATCACATTAATAACACGGGATATCTCTGGAGATGAAATTCATTCACATATCTCATTAGGCGAGTGTCACCGTCCACGTGACCAGACGTTTGCTCTATATCTCCGAATCTGGGCCAGGCGCGTTATGTGGCTCGGGAGAGCGCGTCAACCGAAAGGACTAAAAATAACAAAGACGAGTGATTCCCCCCCGAAGAGGAAAAAAAAAAATGACACACAAATGACATAAAAGCCTGCGTGGGGTCAGCGGGAAAGTGCGAGTCTGGCATGTTTGGTAATTCTCGGACGTCTCTCATCACGCATCAGCATATTTCACAAGTTGCTAAGCGCCGTGCGCGAACGGCTCTGGATGCATTCGAGTGCCTTCTCTCATTAATTCTCGATGAGCTCCCCTGTGCTGTCAACTCTGTCCTTACATTTGCACATCTTTACAGAGCAGAGCGTGCCTTTTCCAGCCATGTCTTTGCTTCTTATTAGCGCCAAGCTTTCTTTCAGGTGGCGGACTTCTGCAGATTTCCACCTGGGTTATGTAAACGCGCGGCGTGTCCGCAGGTCGTAACCGATCGTGGACGCCGGGTTTTGCGTTTCCCATAACCGCTTTTATTTCTACGTCCGTTTAGAGCCTGGATGGAAACGTGGTGGTGAGGAGTGACGCTCGCGTGTCCTCCCTCACGCTCAAGGATGTCTTGTATACCGATGCTGGCCAGTATCTCTGCTCAGCACGCAGCGCCATCGGTGAGGATGATCAGCTGGCGTATCTGGAGGTCCGATGTAAGTGGTTTTATCTTTTTTTTTCCCCCATACGGCTGCTTTACTCGGAAACCATGGCGCAATTTAACGCACGGAGGGAACCGACCCCGATCACTCGCCGTGACACGGTTTGATTTAAAGCTTCTCCGAGCGAGAGCAAAACTGGAAGAGAGGGAAAAAGCGGACCCGTATGAAGCTAAAGGACCGGGCCCGGTTGTGGTTTCTACTCTGAGCACATGAGGCGGAGTGTTAGTGCGGCCTCTGCTGGAGAACGTGCACTAAGACAACACCGGCGAACTGAAGCAGGCGTCCCCGAATCTGTCTGGACTTACTCCAGAGCCTCCTGGACGCAAAGAAGCGGTATCACCACCCCACCTTTCTCTTGGGCCTCCTAAAATGCATCCCCGACACTTGTGACCAAGTGGAGCAGGACGATTAAGTTTGTCCTGCTTTGCATAAGATGTCATTTTGGATTAACAGCCATTTACTGCGATCAGAAATGAAGTCCCTTTATTTATTAATATGCACCGGTGAATCTCCCCTCCGCATTGAACCCGTCATGGATGAAGCGCCGGCGGCAGGCGGCCCCCCCGGCGGAGCCCGGACGCCAGTTAGGACTTCAGCGTCGCGTCCGACAACTCTTGACATTTCGTCACGTAAATGCGTTGAATGTTGAAGCCTACGGTGCGTCTGTGGAGCTTCTCAGCCATCCGCGTGACTCCTCGCCGTGGCAACCGGCCTTGAATTTCTTCACTCGAACACGTCTCAGCCCTCATCCGAGAGGCGGCTTCAGTTTTAACCACCGATGGGGAGTTTCCAAATATAACTGCCAGGGTTTTGGGAGCGTCTAAGTTACGGTGGCTTGTTGTGTGAAGGGAAGAGTTGATCTGCGGAAACGAGGCGTAAAGTGGGGGTTGTTATGCTAATGGGGGTGACGTCTACGATGAGTATCTCTTTCCCGTAGATTCCCCAAAGATCCACGGCTCGGTCGCGGTGTACACCTGGGAGGGAAACGCCGTCAACGTCACCTGCGAGGTCACGGCGCATCCCAGTGACGTGGCTATTGTTTGGTTGAGAGATGGACTGCAGCTCCCCAACTCAAACACCCCCAATGTCAAGGTCTTCAGGTCAATATCAGCCAGCTACCTGCAGGTAACTAGATGCACGCACACACACACACACGCGTTTACTTGGCCAGCCTTGTTCCAGTATGGCATTGGCTGACATTAATTATGGAGAGCCGAAAAAAAATCCCTCGCCAATTAATGCCCGACCCCAACTGTCAGCCAACCTCTGTGCAAACCTCAACCGGGAACTCGCATTTCTCCAGAAAATACTACTAGTTTTGACTCTCACGCACACACGCGTGTACACACCCCTTATGTCATCAAGTTTTCATGAGTATGGGCTTGAAGTGAAGGGCTTTCTTTCAGCTCCGCTGTAGGAGAAAATTTCTGAATAATTCAGTAGCACAGGCGCTGGCAACAAATATAAATGGGGTTCTATACTGGACAAACAAAAGGTGGCATCCAAACGACAAAAAAAAAAAACAACCCAGCAAGAATGAAGCTGTTAGCAAAGGGAAAAAAGAAAAAAGTCACAGATTTGCTGTTTGGTTTTTTATTTTTAACTGTAAAATAACGGCATTCAGCCCGTGTCGGTTTGTAATAAAGCATTACAATCGATGGTTGCGTCGGTGCTGATCGAAACACCCGCGGATGTTTCTGAATGTGGTTTCCCAATTAGTCCAAGTCCTCCAGGATGGCTCGGTCATCCTCGGGGCAAAGCTGCGGTTTTGTGTTTTCAGTGCACAACTTGTATTTGCTCCGTCTGCGTGCTCCTCCAGATAACCCCCGCCTCTGAGAATGACTTTGGGAGCTACAACTGCACCGCCTCCAACGAGATGGGGACCAAGTCTGAGGAGTTCCTCCTGATTCAGGCCGGTCAGTTACCAACGTGATAATCATATCCTCGGCGTGGCGTGTGATTAATGCAACTGTGTTTTTTTAATGCCTCCATATCCCAAAGAAGACCTTTTCTACCATTATCTAAGACCCGTTGCCTAAATCAGTGAATATCAGTCAAATTACACAGACGAATAAGTGGGAAATTCAATGTCATTTAAATTTCATTTGCTGCGGCTGCTTAAAAAGCATCCCACTTTTTGGTCTGCGAAAATTTAACTGCATTATTAAGGAGACTTTGGAGACATCTGCCTCCGGACCTCAGCCAGGCCCGATCCGTATGATCTTCAGAGCAAAATCCGAAGACCTGCTGCTTCATAGGAGTCCCGTAGAGAGGAGTTGAGTTTTTATTGTGTTTGGTCACGGCTGCAAGGAGGTCCCTGGTTGGATCCCTTTCCTGGAGCGTGGAGTCTCCCGTGTTCTCCCCGTGTCTACGCGGGGTTCCTCGGGGTTCCCCGGGGTTCCTCGGGGTTCCTCCGGGTTCCCCGGGGTTCCTCCCATAGTCCAAACGCATGCGTGAGGTTCATTGGAAGCCTGGAGCTCCACCGCCTCCCTCACGACAGGATGGGAGGAATAAATGAATGAATGTGTGACTTTTATTTCATTTGTGTCCTACTCTTATCTCCTCTCATTTGTACGGCACTTAGAAAGTGCTCCATAAATATATTATTATTATATTTATTATTAGTGCCTGTGCCGACCAAACTGCTTTTTACCAAGCTAAAAAAAGGTGCTCCTCTAAAAAGGCTGGGCAGAGAGTGCCTGAGAGTGCTTAAGAGGCACTGCCAGCTTTTTCTAAGCTGAGAAGCTAATCACATTCTGAATATCTGCAGAAGTAAAACAGGCGGTGCAAAAGGGCCGACTGCGTTCTTCTGCTTCTGCAGAAAACAAGACCAAATTACTAAGGAAGATAAAACGCGCGCTTGTTTCGCGTGGGTTTGCAAAGAAACAAGTGTACAGTACGGTTCCAGCCAGGAGAGCGCCTTCATTCATGTTTTTGCGCCGGTACGTTGCGGACGCGCCCGTCCGCTGTGTCTCCATGCCTGGCTAGCAAAAGGCCGCTAACCTTTTTCATAAAGTTGAACACCTCTCGACCTTCCGGATGGAGAGCCGATGCTTAGTGCTCGGCACTCAGCGCTAAACAGATGCTCGGCGTCTCATCACACCGCTGGCATTCGCAGCGTGGCGTAAAAAAACAATGCGCTCCTTTTGCAATCAATTGAAACAATAGACTGGCCGCTGGACAAAAAGCCTTGGCGGACACGGATGATTCTCCTGGTTTTTTTTTTTGTAACAAGAGGTAACTCAATCATTTTCACATATTACAACATTTTAGCCAGCGGCTCAGACCGTACACCTGTCGTACAGACGGCTACCGGAGAGCCGTGCAAATTTCCTGCAACAGTCGGAACTGAATTAAAAAGTAGGTTCCTCTCGAGGTGACCGTGGACAAGGAGGGATCTCATTTGAATATTTCATCATGAAAATGCGCTCACACTACAGCAAACCCGTTGAACGTAGAGTGCCGTTAAGACCTTTTCTGCACAAATTCTCATAAAATCACGAAAAGTTCCAAACCGGCGTCTTGACATTGTATCCAAACATCTCGGTGCTGAGATGACTGCTCACTGTGTGGAGAGCACCTTGAATCTCATCAAAATGTCCTAGCGGGTTTTACTTTTGGGACTATTTCGAAGATTTCTGCTTTCGTCACCCGACTCACGCAATCCTTGAAATGCAAAACACGCGCGGATACGTTCTCGCCGGCCTTCTTTCCAGATTCCAAGGTATCGCCGAGAGCAGGCGTCACTTACAGCGAGCGCAGTGAAAGGGAGCTCCAAGTGTCTGGAACCATAGGCTTCCTACCAAGATGACACCATTTTAAATTCATTCTCTGACTGTCAAGAGCCGCGAGATCCATCTGTTGGTGGTTCAGAACAATGGAGTCTGACAGCGCCTTTGTACTGCAATCTTACCACCCTGTGTTGTAACCGCACGTACTTTTCCTCCCTTTGGCAGAGGTTCCATCATCTCCGTTCATCAGCGAGGTGAGACCTTTTCCCACCACCGCCCGGATGCGGTTCGAGGAGCCCGAGTCCAACGGGGGCGTCCCCGTCCTGAAGTACAAAGCGGAGTGGAGGCCGCGGGGACAAGGCGGCTGGTCGCACGTGGTCTACGACGTCCAAGAGGGTACGGCGGCGGCGGCGAAATAGGAATCAGTGTGTTGAAGAGAAAAGCAATACATTTTTCATCAGTCTTTTTTTAGAAGAGTCGGCGACGGAGGCGATCATGCATGCGTACGTTGTGTTTAATAGTAATTTGTCGAGCGGCGTTGCGCAACAGATTACACGCGCGAAGACGGGTCGAGTAATCCCGTGCACCGGACGTAATCCTT
The DNA here is from genome assembly GCF_037954325.1 of Fistularia commersonii. Taxonomy (NCBI): domain Eukaryota; kingdom Metazoa; phylum Chordata; class Actinopteri; order Syngnathiformes; family Fistulariidae; genus Fistularia; species Fistularia commersonii. Next base: position 15,719,109 of record NC_141301.1, read on the forward strand.
CGCGTAGGGCCGGTTTCCGAAAATTCGTCCCGAGAAAGAACCGCCCGTTTCTGTTATGCACGAGTTTGGAGACCTATCAGACCATCTGCAAACAGACTAATCTGGTTTTTCAACATTGTTGAAATGAGAATTGAGATGATCAGTGTTTACTTGATGAAATAATTTATGCCTGTACCGTTGGACCTGGAGACTTGTTTGCTTTACCGCTCATCAGCATGATGGAGGCGCTCCCAGCAGGTGCTTCAATGCCTCTAATTATAACACAGGCGCCGCCAATGAGCTGACAGTAACAGAGCTGAGGCCCGAGACCGACTACGAAGTGAAGCTGTCAGCCATCAACGGGAAGGGCGAAGGGGAGAGCAGTCCCGCCGAGTTCTTCAAGACCGAGTCAGTCCGTAAGTTCCGTCGGCGCCTTCTGACTTTGTCCGTCACGAAACAAACCCCCGCAGCAAACCGTGAGAACTCATCGTTTTGGCGACGGAACCCTTCTTTTAAGACGCCCGCAGGGTCGTACCTTGTAGACCGTAAAGCCCCTGGTTTTGCGATCGGGGGCCGTCGATATGTGAAAGATGTGCACGCGCACTCCGGTTTTCCAACGCCGACAGGTTCTTCATTTGATCCCGCGACGCTCCCTGACTAGAGATTCGGTGATTTACCGAATTTTACAGGCCGCGGCTCGTCACGCCCGCTTGCGAAAACCGATCTCGAATTTAAAACGGCGTGACTCCTGTCCTCCGTGCACCGAAGAGCCGGTCTGCAATGAGCGGCGCTCCATCGCGCGGTGCTTCAGCACCTCCTGTTGGCCGGGAATAGTGTGTCGGATGAAGAATATCATCTCCATTTCCAATCGCTCCGGTGCCTGTGAGTCAAAACAAGTCCCGGTTATGGGATATTCGTTTTAAATTAACGTCCAATTTCTTCTGTATGTTTTTGTATTTCCAACATCGGTGTTCGTATTCATCCTCCGACCGTTCCTGTTATGCACGGGATGGCTTTAAGCTGTGTTGGTGAAGTGGGACATCAGAAGAGGATAAATAATAGCTTTTCTGACATCAGATCTGCCAGTCCCAGGTAGACAAACCAATACAGAGGCGTCGATCTTAATCAGCATAATTGCCCGTTAAATGTGCGGTTAATATACCCTCCGAATGAGTCGGTTCCTTGAAAGCGCCGTCGTCTATTTAGGAACATACGGAAGAGATTTGTGTCGTGTTCTTTGAGAGCAGCGTCTCAGAACAGCCTCTCTTTTATTTTAGCCCAGCGCCGCCTCGTCCCGGCCGCGGATGTGGCTATTATCAAATGAAATGCTTTTAACCCCTGCTTCTCGGACGCGCCGCACGAGGAATTGTTGAAAGGTACTCGTTCGGCCAGACAACCGATCCTTATTGCCGATATTATTTTCCTTTCTTTTTTCCAGCGAAGGCGCGGTTTTTCTTTCCGTTTCCAGGATGAGACATGATTAGGTTTTTGGCTGCTATTGTTATCCCCGCGGGATTACTCTGTCACCTCCGCTGATTAGCTCCAATTGGAGTAAGTCCTCTGCGTACTCAAATTTGGATTTTGTTCAGAGGAAACTTTCGCCTAGTTTGTCCTCCGTTACCTTTTCGCCCTGGTAAATTCAGGCCGACTCCACCGTGTCGGAAGACGGATTGGCGGGTTTTAATTCCCGCCGGTCGAGTGTAAAAAGGCCAATCGTAGCGAAGAGAAATTAAGAATGCAAACCAAACAAGAGCTCGGGTCTGAGGAGGTTAATCCCAATCTAATTTGCAGCTTACTAATTAAATAGCTTTAGATATCAGAATTAAGACTCAAAGCTAAATCTTTGCATTTCAAAAGCGTCACGTCCCCCCCCCCCGGCCCCCGTCTCTTTGTACAGTGTGTGTTTGCGGTTGGATTACTCTCAACGGCGCCGACTAATTTGTGTCGTCGTAAATCACCATTTCCCCGCTAGCTGTCTGGAAACATTACCGCTACCCATACAAATGCCTCGGACATCCAGTCGCATTATGCAAAGTCTTTTTTTCTCATTATTTTGACTGAATGCTCTGTGTTTATTTATTCCCGTGCCCCTTGACACCCCCTCCATCATTCCTGTGACAGTTATATCATGGCGCTGATGATTCCCTCCACTTCACTGACCTTTATTTTACAGACCTTTTAAAAGGGGAGCGCAGGCTTTAAGTGGGTTCCCGCAATTAAACACCCAATTAATTGCTTACAAGCAGCCGCGTGGAAAAAAAAAAAAAAAAAAAAGGAAAAACATCAAGCCCGCACCTTTCAATCCGTCATGCAGATGTGTGCTCCGGAGGATAAATGAGGCCCGGGCCCGTCTCCTTGTTGCCGTTTAATTGCCGAGCCTGTTAAATCAGCATCAGTTGAATAGCAGCGAGCGTCTGCTACCTGAGGAATATGTCACTACGATTCCAGTCTGTCATTATAAATCAGCCCGTCGCCGTAAATCAGGGCTCCGGTGACCGTAGCTTGTGCTCTCATCGCAAACGAGGCCTGACCGGTCCGGGATCATCCGTGGTGGACATTTAAGACGGAATGGAAATAAGCCTTTTGTCTGAGCGCAGGCGGCGTGCAGATGTTCACGCTGATTCTTTTCCCTTCTTAATAAATAACTGCTATTATTTTACAACAGGAGAAGGGCGTCATCTATTTTGTCTCGTGTCCACATGACACGATAGCTCAAATCCAACGCTCCTCGACCTTCTCGGCTGCAGAACGCGCTACCAAGTCGCGCGCCGGCTCTTTCCTCTGGTGATCCAGACCTCCTCAGTCAACAGATGCGTCTGGGAACGTTCACTTCACTGAGATTAGCCCATTATTTTATCTGTACATGTGCAGACGGCAAGCTGGTGAATCAGGTTGCACAGCTTGTGCGAAGTCGCGCCGCTTCCGTCCCTTCAGCTGTGAAGCGTGTCCTGCCTCTGTCCTCGACACGAGCAGCGAGTGTGAACAGCTGAGAACATGCTCTGCTGAGCAAACTACCCCAATCACTGGAAACATCTCCGCTTACGTCATTGTGTACTTTTAAGAAGTTTTCACCGAGGAAAGTAACTCACCAGTCCCGTATATCTGCTTAGAATATCTGAAAACTCTCCTCACAATAGAGTTCGGTATTTATGAGGAGAGCCTCTCCGTGCATTTATACCCTTTATATTTTGACTCGAAAATGTAACGTTGGTGGCAGGTACGGTATACAGAAAACCCTTGTTTATCGCGGGGGTTACGTTCCAAAAAGAACCCGTGTTAGGCAAAATCCGTGAAGTAGAAACCTTTATTTTTTATTTACAATTATTATACAATTAAATACTCTATTATACATCGCTGCTGTCGTCCTGATGTTTTTTTCTTCCTTCTTTACGGAACGAACGGAAGATTCATTCATTCCGTAATGCCGACCTACAGCCGCATAGCTTTTAGCTTCCCTTAGCATGTCCAGAAGTTTAACTTTATCTACCATAGATAGCATCTTCCGCTGCCTTTTGGGCCCTTTTGTCGCTCCAGAGCGTTTTGTCAACATTATGGGTTTTAGAGAAACTGGAAATTGCGAGAGAATTTGCACGTACGTCATATAAATTTGGCAAGCTGTTTTACGTATGTGTACATATTAAACTGCAACGTTATTCAAGATTCAACGTTAACATCTTCTACGCTGTTGTGTGCTGGGTAGCAGGCTCAAGACAGCTGACACCAACAGACTCAACAAGCTCATCGGCAGATGTGGGTCGGTCCTGGGAGTGGAGCTGGAGTCTGTTGTGCAGGTGTCAGAGAGGAGGATGCTGAGGAAGCTCCTCAGCATCATGGACAACGTCCATCACCCCCTGCATGCCACACTGACGTCCTGTCAGAGCTCTTTCAGTCGTAGATTGATTCCACCGAGGAGCTCCACTGAACGCCACAGGAGGTCTTTCCTACCTGAGGCTATCAGACTTTTTAATTCCTCTTCCTTCAGCCGCGGGGAATCTCCAAATCTTTGTACTTAAGACCTTAAAACACTTGATAGCCTTAACCTTGACAATTTATATTTTATTGTATGTCTGATTCTCCCTCCTTCCTACTATTATCTATTTATTGTTATGTTTTTGCTTGAAACTCTGGCACAGCAATTTCCTTCGGGATAAATAAAGTTGTTCTTATCTTTTCTTATCTTATCTTATCTTATTGACGCACAGGTAGAGAAGAAGCGGAGTGACTTTTTAGCCAATCAGAATGCAGAACACAATGCACGATTGAAAAGTAAGCCGCGATATAGCGAGGGATCACTACATTAAAAGATGGAGACCCGTTGTTTTCCTTTAAATGGGGTTTAGCCATAAAGAATTCCTCCTCGTCACACCGAGGTAATCGGGTAGGTTTTGTTTTTTTGCTCTCTAACTGCCTTTCGGGCACTGACGGTCAGAAGCAGATACGCACATATCTGGTAATTACTCTGATTTGGCGGTCGTAAAGCCAGCTGATAAGGAGGGAGGAGGCAGGGACAAGATCTTTTAATAAGATCCGGTTGTTTCGCTTTGTTTCTTTTAATCTATAGCGGCTCCGTTTTTCGATTTCGGCACCGGAAAATAATCCACCTCCGTGTCGCTCCCGCAGGATATCCCAATCCGCCCAAACTGGAAGGGGCACTTCAGCCCATCGGCAACTCCGTCAATGTCAGCTGGATCAAGCAGGACGACGGCGGCTCACCCATCTCACACTATCTCATCTTCTACAAGCCCGTGAGTACGACCGGCCCGCAGGACACAGCGGAGGACTTCATTCGTAGCTCCCTGACGTTTTTGACCGATCTCAATGGTTATAAACCGTCTGCTAGCAACTCATCTGCCGCCATAGTTTTGACCAGAAAGATTCTCATTTCCCGTGCCCGTAGGTGCAGGCCCCGGAGTGGAGGTCAGAAATCCAAGCTCCCCGGGGCCGAGAGTACGCCGTCCTCGGCGGCCTGGACTGGGACACGGTGTACAACATTTCTGTGATGGCGGAGAACGTGAAGGGCAGGTCGCAGCCCGCGACCCTGTCCATCAGGACGTCCACGAAGCCGGCCGCCCTCCCAGGTACGCGTCCCGCCGCCAGGACGCCGAAACCCCGAGCTGTTTTTCGCCTCGCTAGCGTCCAAAGGTGAATGACAACTGAACAAATCTACTGAAAAAAGGAAAATAAATTCCCTGGAAAGCGGCGAGCCGGAAAAGATTTTCCCGCTGTAAAGTTTTGACAGCCCCTCGCCGAATTAGCCCGAGCGTGCTTCCGCAGAACTGGGACGGCCCGTTTCCACAGAGGACGGCGCGCTTTAGTTTCTTCTTAAGATTGAAATATTATGGGGTGGCGTGTCTCTGTGAGGATGCTGCCTGAAAACCGACTCCCTGACAACCGCTTATTGACTTTGAGCTCAACACCCGCTGAAGGGTTGGTTTTTCTGAGGCTTAAAAGAAAACCTACCCGGCTTCTCATATTACCTTTTATTTCATTTCATTCATTTGCCGAGCGGCTCGGCCGAATCCCGGCGGCAGACCGTTACGTCCTCGCATTTTTATTTCATAATTCATTTTCTAATCTTCACCATTCTCCTCCCAGCCGCCACTGAGTCGTCCCTCGGCGCTGTTGGCATCTCCCATCTGCGTGCTCTTTTTGTTTTTTGTTTCCGAGCGTTTGGTGAAGGCTTCCTTCCTTCATACCCCAAAAATTGTTTTTCAGACCTGATATATTTTCAGTTTCTCCTTCCCTCCTATGCCTCCCCTCTCTAAATGTTCCTGCTCTCACACCTGGTCCTGGACAATGGGTGCGATGGACCACATGAACATTTCCACGTCCCCCTGTTCGGTGTCGTTCTCCCTGTCGTACATCGCGGAATCGATGAAATGAAGTAAAAAGTAACATTTTATGTAAATACGGAGCGCTCGGGGAATGGGTGGTATTTTCAGTCGCATCAGAAAATGTTCTATTTTTCATGCATTTGTAATAAGCTTTTAATTTCGGGTATACAGAGCGACGATTTCAAGGAATTTGAGATAAACGCCGAAAGTCATTTCAAATATATTTTACACCAAAATGTATCAGATTAATACGTTAATTATCGAACGACAGAATGAGACACAGTGGTTTGCCCCGGTGGTTTAATGTGAAATAATGTCTGGCTGGGTTGCACAGCGGCTCCGCCTCACAGAAAGAAGGTCTCTGGTTCAAATCCCGCCTCTCAGTGTGTTGCGTTGGTGTTTCTCCACGCGCCGGCTGGCGTTCTCCAGGCTCCACGGCCCAATCGCATGCAGGAGACCCTCCGTCGGCCAGATGTGTGAATGAGCCGCCTCTCGCCAGGCGGTCGCAGGGATAGGCTCCGCCCCCAAGTGCAGGAAAAGCTATATAATGAACGCGTTTCCGTTTTTCTTTCGAAATGATGTCAGTCGTCACCAAGGCTGAGCTCCGCAGTCAGTCTTACTTGGATTATCAGCCTGATTATTTCTGGAATATTGATTACCGTGTCAGTTTATCTCCGCTTCTCCTCAGAGCAGCGTTTTCTCCCCTTCTCTTCGACAGATTTGGACGAGGACAGCGTGCTCCCCATGGGCATCATGCTCTGGGCAGGGATCCTCGTCGTGGTGTTTGTTCTCCTCCTGCTGGCCGTGGATGTGACCTGTTACTTTGTGAACAAATGTGGCCTCATCATGTGCCTCTGTGGAAAATCTGGCACGGGAACCAAAGGACATAACTTAGAGGAGGGAAAGGCCGCTTTCATGTAAGTAACATTTCAAGTCGGCTGTGGTTTGGCGAATAGTTTTCCCCCCTGAAATACTTTCAAGAAGTGTTTAAAAATGTCGGTTTCGGGAGAGAGCGGGAGGAAAATTGGGAAACCGCATTTTAACGGCGGATGAAACCCTGCCCTCTCGTGCACGGCGAGCCACGTTGGTGCCGGATGTCTCGCTGACATGCAGCAGGTAGAAATGAGCGGGGCAACTTGAATATCTCCTCAAATCAACCTCCTCCGTCTGACCGCCGCTTCCTCCGACTAACGTCATGTTTTCTCCATCCCTAAACCTTCTCTCTGGTTTTCCTCTAGACCTCCTGCCAGGCAAGTTCCAACTCCAGCCTCCCTCTTCCAATACACTCAGTGTCCGTCCTCTGTCCATGTCCAAACCATCTCAGTGTGACTTCATCTCCAAAACATCTCACCTGCGCCGTCCCTCTGATGGACTCCTTCCCGATCCTCTCCGAACCTCCGCATCTTCACCTCCGGCTCCGCCTCCTGTCTTCTCCCCGACGCCGCTGTCTAAATATTGATGCCGCGTTCAGCTAGAAACACCTCGGGTGAACTGTTAGCGGTTCACGTCTTTGGGTCTTAAAGATCAAGACGGTTGTCTTTATTTTCCAGGAAAGATGAGTCCAAGGAGCCGATAGTGGAGGTCAGGACGGAGGACGAGTGCACGGCCAATCACAACGCGGCCGGACCCACCGAACCCAACGAAACCACGCCGCTCACCGAGCCGGAGTGAGTGGAAGCCGCCCCGCGCAGCCTCTCCGTCGCTCCAGTCCTTTGAGTTCCTTCTAGCTTGCACTCCACTCCAGAGAATTGCCCTTTTCAACAGGACAAAATGATTTCTCACCATTTGAAATTGAAAAAAAAAAAAAAATGCCGAGGTCGTTCTTGAGTGGAGTCCACCGAAATGCCTTTTCTTTTCTGTTGATATTCCGTTTTGTAGAGAGTGTACGCCACTTTGTGTTTCTTACTCTCCAGCTTTTGGATAGTCAGTCTCATACATTACGGTCGAAGCGATACCAGTTAAAGACACAGAAAGGCTCTTTGTCCCGCGGAGGGCGCTTAAGTCACCGGAGGGCGTTCGACGACCTCGTCCGTCCGTCCGTCCGTCCGTCCATCACGCCGGCGGTCCGGATAAAGACCGGCTGAGGTTGTCGCCGGTACCGTTGGACCCTTACGGGTGATTCCTCGCGGTGCCGTCGTCTCCTCGGGGGAAGACGGCCGCTTCTTTGAGTGCGTCCGTTTCTCCAGTCAGTACACTCCATGTCGATGTGTGTATGGGATGTTCCCTTTAATGTCCACTCACAGCATGACTCCCTTTTCTTCTTTCTTTTTCTGCGCTAGGCTTAATAGTCGCTGTTTTTCAGTTGCTCTTGTCTGTTTGCGTGGGTTTCCGAAGCCGACTAACCCCTTCTGCATGCTGGTCCGGGCCACCCTTCCTCTGTCACGGTCACCCCGGTGTCTAGTCTGTGTGTCTCTGTTCTCTCCCTGCTCTCTCAGGCTGGCGGCTTTCACTGCTGCTCTGGCACTGGACACCCTCTCCTCCATAGCCACCAACTCTGACACGGCCACTGCGACAATTGACCCAGCTCAGGACAGCCCCTCTAGCGAGACCACCACTCTCACTTGTAGCCTCTCCACCCCGGCCAATGACCCCTCGCCCGGCCCCGTCCGAGCCCCGGCCCCGACCCCGGAGCCCGCCGCCGCCCCGCCTTCCCCGCTCGTCCCCGCCTCTGCCGTCGAAGCCGAAACGGCCCCGTTCGCCGAGCAGAGGGGAGCCGGCCCCGCCGAGGAGCGGGAAAGGAGTCCCGCTCCGAGCGCCCCCGAGCAACGGACGAGAGCTCAAAAATCCGGGACGCCGATACCGCCCAAGCGTAGACACTCTCCCAAACTTGCCGCTCTGAACGCGAAGCGTAGCCCCCCCGTGTCCCCGCTCGCCACGTCGCCGGCTCCCGCCTCTCCCGCTTCTCCCGCCGTCGACGCCAAGACGCCGGCGCAGATACTTCCGGTCACGCCGCTCAACAAGCAGCCGGACGCCGCAGCCTTAGACGTAGAAGTGGACGGCGGTTGCGGTTCCGAGCGGAGCCTCGCCGCGTTTGACCAAACGGCCGATCGCAACAAACCCACATCCAAAGACGGCCCTCCCGCGGCGATCCAGGCGGCTCTTAAAGTCCCGGGCGCCGCGGGATCGGCTCCTCTAGTCGCGGACGTGCCGTCACCTCTCCCCGCCGCCGTTTCTCCCGCCGCCGAAACACCGGCCACGAACGACCTCCTCACGTCGCCGCAGCACATGTACGAGTTGCTCACCCCCGACAAGGGGATCAGAAACGCCGGGTTCGAGATCGAGCTGAGTAACGGCGCCGGGAGTCCCGTCCTGCCCCCCGCCGACCTCATTAGCTTAGACAGCCCGCCCTCCGCCCCTTCTCTGCCCAATGGGAACGGAGCAGACCTCCCCCCCCCAGGCCCAGTTCTGGAGGCATCAGAGACTCTGGCCAAGACCGCTCCTCCTGTCAACGATGAGTACGACTCCCTCTAGAGGTTTATCTATGTGTTTGTGTGTGAACGAGTGTGTCTGTGACTTGTGCGCCCATTCATTCACCACCACATCTTGCCATTGGCCACACAATATGTGATATTGGAATGGTAAACTGTGGGAATGACATCGTGACGGGCGGCGTGGTGTCGGGCCGCGCCGGCGGAGCGGTAGGACCGGCCCGGTTCCTGCGTTGTGTGTTTCAGCCGTCCTTCCTCGGACGTCGAACATCACGACGGGGCGTTGGGGGGGTTCCGCCGCGCCCCCCCCCCCCCCCCCCCCCCCCCCCCCCCGACCCCGTCGGATGTTACGCCCGTGCATGTCGTCCCACCTTAAACCTCGACATAGCGACCGAGCGGCAAAGAAAAAGCTGTCGGCGTCGAGCGCGGGTGCGAGCGGCGGCGGGTTGAACAGCAAGGCCGAGGCGAATCCGTCTTATTTAAATATAAAAAAAAAAAAGGGGGTGGAATTATAAAAAGTCTGTGTACGGCGGGTGAGCAGCAACGCTATTATTTATAAACACCCAGCGCAACCTAACCTGAGCAAAAGAGATTAATTGAGTCCCCGGTGAATCGTCGGCCCTCACGACGGACGACGGGGACGATGTAACCAGGCGTCGGCCCGCCGCCGCCGCCGCCGCCGCCGCGCCGTGCCAGTTATTAGTCAGGCTCACGGTGACCCGAGTGAAAAGCCATCAGCCGTCCCGTGACAGAACGTCCTCCTCCTCGGCTCACGGGTGGGTTTGGGAGCGCGAGGGGAAATCACGCCGACGTCCTTCGCGGCAAAAGGAGGGGGAAAAGTACGAGATGTAGTTTTAGAAAAGAAGAATAGAATTTTCCTTGTATCGTTCCACGGTGGGGACATTTTCAAGAACTCACGGCAGAAAGTGGACAGTGCAAGAAAATAGAAGAACTAAAGATAAACAATAAACACTGTTAGCGATATACAGCGGTCCCTTAAGATACCGATTTAATTCCTTCTAGAAGTGGCTTCGTATGTTGAGTTATTTTTTTCGTATCTTTAATGAATTTTCCCCGTTTGAAATAACAGAAAACAAATGAATTCATTCCAACGCCCCGCCATATTAACATATTCATATCGAAAAACCCTGAAAATAAAGTACATTAATAATGTAAGGGACATCAAAAAGAAAAGTCATGGCTGTTGTAAACTTACTTTCTTAGGACCCATGATGATCATTAAAAAAAAAAAAACACACAAAATAAGCAAAAAGATATAAAATGATGTAACACAAGAGATAGGAGCACCACGGCAGATCTGCGTCCTGGACCAGGACCAGGACTAGCAGAAACCCTGGAAGCTGCGAGGCGTTCTTCAAGGTGAGAGCGGCGAGCGGCGCTAACTCAGAAGAGCTCATATTTGTATCCTGAAATTGTTTTTGTACAGGAAAGATGAAATTTGCCCGCTTCGCGTTACGCATCTTAAAAAATTCATATATAAAGCGATCGGTATCTTAAGGGGACGCTGTATAGAAACCTCTTTGACAATATGACAGTATATAACCGTGCTAAAGCTGCAGCTAGCAGTAAACAGCAGCAATACTAGCAGTGATAGCGGCGCAGTAGCGGCGCCTTTGCTAGCAGCCGGGGTCGTAAACCTTTCCCGGCCACAGGTGGGGTCGGGGGCGGGAACCCCATGCTAACACCATGCTAATACTACGCTAATGCCATGCTAATTTGCTCGCCGACGACGTTCTAAAGTACGCAGGCCTGGAGGGAAAATCACCTTCTCGATGAAAATCGATCACAAATCGATCCGCTCACGGCCTGCGACCGCAGCCCCCCCTCCCTCCCTCCCTCCCGTCCGCCGCCATTCGAATTCAGACGTGTTTCGTCTTCTGGCGGCGGCTCAGAGGTGCAGGCAGGATCTAGAGCCCGAATGTGTATCGCACACACACACACACACACACACACACACACACAGGCACGCACGGAACTCACTCTGTGTTCAGCGGGTTGTTTTGGAGAACACCGGCAGCTTTATATAAGGACGAACCCTCCGGGACACGATGGATTCCACGGTTTGTCTGTATTTGTTGAATTTTATCTGACTGTGTTGAAGGTGGTGAAGAGATATGTAAGATTTCTCAGCACTGTGTCTTCTTACATATTGGGTGGAGACGTCCTTGAGAGTAAATGTTACATCTGTTTAGATCCAAAGAGACCTATTTGTTTTTCTCGCCGGGCCACGAAGCTATTTCTAACATTTTCTCTCCCTCTTTTTTTTTTTTTTTTTCCTTGAATTTCAGGAAGATTTTTTCCGACGAGAAAGCCAAACTGGAGGAGGCGGAGTTATCGAACGCCCTGAGGGAGGCCGCCGCCGCCGAGCGCAACAGCGTCACACAGACAAAACCCGCGGAGAGCAAAGCGTGATGGGCCGCCGAGACCCGCTCAAAACATTGTGCAGCAAAGAAAACCCGCGCAGGAGTTAGGATCTTTCTTTTATTTTTTTTTTTCCAGTGCCCTTAACTACACATTCAAAGCGACGCACCGTGACTGTGGTTTGATTCATGACACGTTTACTGCACCCGAGGAGTCTCTCTGTCGGCCACGAGAGACCCCCTTTATTTTTTTATCCTATCGTTTTAAGGGGTCGAGTGGATCGGGAGCGACCTCGCTCACGTCATGAATACTCGGCTAATATATGAAATTCCACTCCGCCTCCGTTGCGGCTGCACACGAGCATTGGATTATTATTATTATTATGAGATATGTAAAAAAAAAAAAAAAAAAATTGAGAGAGAGATTATTTTTCTTATTTTATGTTTAAATGTTGATTTTATTTTTTTCTGGACTTGATTTGTGGGCTCGTCTCATCGCGTAGCTTGTTCTGCATGTTTACAAGGGATAATGTTCGGACGTCCCGCCCCTCGAACGGACGCTGGCGCCGATTAAACACGAGCCGGCGTTCGCCGTTCGGAGAACCAATCGTATCTGACCCCCGACCCCCTCGCGCTGCCCCGCCGGGATCTCTGACGAGGGCGACGACTCACCAAAATCTTAAAAAGGAAAAATAAAAAAATGACAAAGTGCCAGCGGAGCCGCTGGTTCCGATCCCAGCGGCGTCTCGGGATAAATATATAAGCCGCGCTTTGTTTGTGTCCGAGGTTGGGACGCCCTCTTTTCAGTTAGGTTTTTTTTTTTTGATGTACAAACAAAAAAATAATAATAATAATAATAATAATAACAGTAACTAAAAAAAAAAAAAAAGCATTTTTCTACTATTTAAAAACAAAGATTTCCATTCCTGCCTGCAAGCTCGTGCACTGTGCCTGTGTGTCCGTAGACGTCTCGTCATGGGTTTCTATAATAATCTGCATAGCTTTGTCGTGAGAGAGTTTAGCTTCTTTTGGTGTACAGACGTATCTATAAATATATAAATATAATATGTATCATTAGAAGAAAAGTACAACCGATGGACTAAAGCGTTCATTCTAACAGGTGTGATGTATTCAGCCGTCCGTCTCTGGTCATAGCACTATATATCGCCAGCTGTAGTGAGGGAAGATGTTTTTGAGCCTTGGCATGATCTCAGTACTCCATAGCGTGTAACTAAAGGCCGGCGGACGCGACGCTTCGTCCGCTCTCGTGCTCTCGCGTCCCGGGGACCCGTTCCGGCATCACCGCGCATCGTTTTCTAGCCCCCCGACCCGCACCCGTGTTCTGTAACGTGCTCTGTTTTTCGTTTTCTTTTTCTTCTTTCCGAAGTTCTTGTCTTTTGTACGGAAATCACCCGCCGAGAGCGGCCGCGGGGAAGCGGGGTCGTCCGCCGCCGAGTTAGTCTTTTTACAAAAAAGATCTACATATCACACGTCCGGTCCGGAGGCGACGTAAAGGCGGGAGGCCTCGGCCCGAAGAGGCGTTCCGGGCCGGCCCCGCTCCCCCGACCCCCCGGACCCTCCGGGGCCGATCCAGACCGTAGTTGTGTCCATTCTCAGAGCTAACCCATTTTCAGAATAAAAACAAACACTGCTTTCTGAGCCTCCTGGTCCTGGTCCTCTCTGAGCCTCCTGGTCTTGGTCTATTCCCTGAGCCTCCTGGTCCTGGTCCATTCCCTGAGCCTCCTGGTCCTGGTCCATTCCCTGAGCCTCCTGGTCCTGGTCCATTTCCTGAGTCTCCTGGTCCTGGTCCATTTCCTGAGCCTCCTGGTCTATTCCCTGAGCCTCCTGGTCCCGGTCCTTTTCACGAGCCTCCTGCTCCTTTCCTGAGCCTCCTGGTCCTGGTCTATTCCCTGAGCGTCCTGGTCCTGGTCCTCTCTCTGAGCCTCCTGGCCCTGGTCCATTCCCGAAGCGTCCTGGTCCATTCTCTGAGCCTCCTGGTCCTCTCTGAGGTCCTGGTCCTGGTCCTGGTCCTCTCTCAGCCTCCTGGTCCTGGTCGTCTCTCCGAGCCTCCTGGTCCTCTCTGAGCCTCCTGGTCCTGGTCCTGGTCCTGGTCCTGGTCGTCTCTCCGAGCCTCCTCTCACCCTCCGCCTGCGACGACAGCTTGTGTCCACTAGATGGCGCCAGACGCCCGCCGAGCAGGGTGGTTGGTCGGTGTGTGTGTGTGTGTGTGTGTGTGTGTATGTGTGGGGTTGATACTTCCCGTCTGTTCCCGCCATGTCACGGAGGATCCGCGTCCGCGTGCGGGTCCGGGGATCCTCGGGCGGGAGCAAATAAACAAGTGTTGCGTAAGGCGTGTTTGTGCACGACGAAAGCCGATACCTGCGGCCGGACGGGGGCAGATATTTGCGGCTCCCCGCTGTGTCAACAAGCGCTGACCCGACATGGCATCCGTTTACAGGCGATGCACATGCACACGCACACGCACATCCCCGTGCCCCCCCCCCCCCCCCCCCCCCATACCTCTTCGGCACCGGAGCTTCTTGCGGAGCGCTCGTCCTGCAGATGTGTGAGGTCGCACCTGATGAAGAGGAAGGGGGGGGGGGGGGGGCGTGCACGCCGAGCCGTGACGTTGCCCCGGTGATGATGTGCAGCCGGTCCGTGCAGCAGCCGGCGAGCACCGGAACACCGGAAACGGACCGGTGGCCTTTTCAAAGTAGAAGAGCCGCACGGCTCTGCAGAGCAGGAGCCAAAACCAATGCAGGAATTACACGGGTGACGTGGGCTCCGGCTAACACCTGGAAGGGGGCCCCACGGGAGTGGGAGGGGGGGTTGCATCGATATTCTCTCCACAGCTGCGGTTGCCATTGACGACGGTGGTTTGTATCTGAAGTTTTTTGGAGCTGAAGTCTCGTCAACAGAAACATCTAAAACATCAGCGCTAGTTTGCATTTTATTCAACTGTGTGTTTGAAGCCTCGGACGGCGGCGCCGAGCATCTGCTTCCTGTCGGACGGGCGGACGACGATTCGCGTTGGCAGAGTTGGAAAGCAATTAACTGCTGAAAACAATATTCCACGTCCAGGATTCACACGGAGGCAAAGGGTTTAAATGCAAACCCGTATCCGGATGAATATTTGAAACGTCAACATCGTTCCGTCTATTTCGACTCAACTAAAAGCGTCTTCCTGCGCGGACGGACTTCCTCCTGATTCTCCGCCTCAGCTGTTGATCTCAACCTTCGACCTTCATGCAGGTTCCATCTACGGTCCGGCCACGTCTGAGATCCCGGGGCCTCCGCCGACGGCGGCCATTATAGTTGAGTAACAGAGGCGGCGTTTACACGTCCTTCGGTTACTCGCAGACATGCGTTCACCTGCAGTTGCCATCGGAGCGTCTTTTCTGTGGCGGCTCCGCTTTGTCTCCGGGTAGACGCTGTAAATATTGAAACCAAGGTTGCCGATCCATACCCTTTCAAAAATGGAACAGGCTGAACCTGCCGTTCCTTTTTCCCGGGAACAAAATGCCGCCTCCTCCTCCTCCGCCGTCTCCCGGTGGCCTCTGATAGCTGCCGAGACGCAACGTGTTTGAAAAACACCGGATCTGTGGATCCAGGAGTCGCAGCTGCTATTTTTATCAGTATGAGTTTTGCTCTGACTTTCATGATTCGGGGAAAAACAAAACGTGTGTAAAGTACGAAAATACCCCGGCGAACGCAAACGCCAATTACAACCGAACGTGACATTGAAGATTAAATATGACATTTGCGATTGTGCGTTTCCCCCCGTGTCGGATCGCATGGCCCGCCGTCGCCACGCGTCCCCTCTGGAATAACAACCTGGACGGCGTGTTGGGAGCTTTGCACATCCTCCTTTTCAAGGAATCCATGGGGGAAAATGTATCATCCCTTCAAGGACGGTGGGGGAATTTAAAAGACGATCAATCAATCAATTTTAGAAGAAAGATGCATCTTTCCTCCGCGTTTCCTCGCTTAAAATCCGAACCCAAGACCTCCAATGGCGACAAGTGGAATGCTTGTTGCGCGTCATTCATCCGTTCTCCGCACAGAAAAGTGGGACCTAAAAGTTACGCACATTTTTTACATCTTTAAACGTTAGGGGGATTTTTAGTCGAGTCGAAGAAGCGGGAAGGATTTATATTGTGGAGAGGAAGTTGTGTTGTAGTTTTCAAAGATTCAAAGTGTCATATGTACAATGTGGAAACGTGCTGCCCTGTACTACAAAATGCTTACTTTGCTGTCCACAGTGCATTTGGATTTGTACTGGCAATAAATAGGTATCGTAAACATTATTATCGACATGAAAGGTGTTTGCGAGGCAATCGAGAGCAGCTTGGTGCGCAACTCACAAAGTGCAGTACAGTTAAAATGGCGGTAGTTCCGTGTGCAATGCTGCATTTTAAAGTGCTTTTCAAGTTTTGTAAGCACTTATTCACGAGTGGAGGGATATCAATAACAACCTATGACCTTCATGAACCGTCTTCTTTCGCATTTAAGGCTAAAACAGAATCAGAAAAGCTTTATTGATCCGGGAATGATCTCAGTTGCGCCATACAGGAAAGAAAAAGAAATGAAAAAAATGAACAGAAAATGAATAGGTGGAGATAATATAATATAAGTGGTGTCAAGGTTCGAAAAGAATAAGATTAACAATTCAGAGTGATTATTGTCACATGTACAGTATGGAAATACTTTTCTCTGTACAACAAAGCTCTTATTTTGCTGTCCACGGAGAGGCCAGATAGTTAGCAAATAATAAATAAGAGAATAAGCGTATAATTTGACTATTTAAGATAAGATGAGATAAACTTTATTGATCTCCATAGAGGAAACTCAGTCACAACATTGTAACAGTTAAAAGTGTCCAATAAATATGAATATAAATATAAATAGAAAGACAATTAGAAATATACCGACAGCAGAATTGATATATTATTATTACTTGTTGAGTAAATACGTTAAAAAGAGGCAAATTACAAGCAGACGGACAGCGTGGCGTTTAACAACTTCATTTAACAGCTTGTGTTTTTGTTTCCTCCTGGAAAAGGCGCGCGTCTTTTCGAGCCGGCTTTTATTTTGAAGGCGCCAGCCGGAAGTGCGCTTCGGTCCAACCCCGCCAGCTTGACCGTCTCGCCCGGGCGGTGATTTGCTTACTCGGAGCGGGTCTGACTCCGGAGCGGGCACTGTGAAATGTGGAACCATGATGGTCCCTGGATAAGCGGCGGCGGACGCTAGGAGACGGCGGTAAGACGCGCGGTGACACCCCGCACTTCTCTCTCTCTCTCTCTCTCTCTCTCTCTCACACACACACACACACACACACACACACACACACACTCTCTCTCACACACATCTTTTTCCGGCCGCCGATTCCGCACAGATGAACTTCTTTTTATGTGACGTTTTTGGACAAAGCGGAAAATAAATTTGTAATTGGAGAGAAAAGCCGCTTTGGAGCTCTTTTGTGTCGATCCGGCGTCTCAAGTTTAATTCTGGATTTAGTAAACTTAGCCTGAGCTCCGCGCGTCCTCAGGTGTTCGTGGGGGGGTTTGTTTGCGGGGATTGTTTCCGCGTGTCTCCAATAATAATAATAAAAAAAAAAAAACAATAATAGAATAAACCAAAATAAAATAGACGCCTTTGCGCTTTTTTGTCGCAACGTGCGTCCCGGGATCTGTGCGTGTGCACCTGATGCGCTCCACTTTGCGGGGCTCACTGATCCCACTCATTCCACCATCACCACATTAACCCGCATCATCACGCACGTCGGCGTTGAACGTGGTCACGTCCGCCAGCCGCGGCCAACAGTCCCGGTTTGCCCCCCCCCCTCCCGCTCCCGCTCCCCCCCCCCAACCCCCGCAAGTTATCGCGGGATTTGTCCGAGCCTTAATTGTCTTTCACGCAAGTAATCACGGACGTGCGCCGCCTAAATGAACCCGTCAGCCCTGCGAGGCGTCCGCCGATTGCGGGCTACCTGTTGAGGTCGTGCATGTGCGTGTGTGTGTGTGTGTGTGTGTGAGTGAGAGAGAGAGAGAGAGAGAGAGAGTGTGCGTGTGCGTGTGCGCGCCCGTTTTGATAAATGGATCCGTCTCCTCTCAGTATGCAGACGTTATCACGCCGACGTGCCGCCGGAGCCGCGGGAGAAGCTGCTCCGGGCGGGAACTGTTGCTCTCAGACCTGTTGTCTGCAGCGCGGCTCAGATGGCCGCTCACGCACGGAGGCGCGCAGCCAGGCTTTATTAGACTATATTTGGCCGTGGCGGTGCGTGTGCGCGTCCCCGCCACTAATGATCCTCTCTTCCACCCAGAGCAGACCCAGGAGCGTCGGAGGCTGAGCGGCAGCAGGCCGGCCCGCCTCCCGCAAGGCCCCGCAAGGGTCCCACAACCATGGGTGTGCTTCAGCTCCACAACCCCACGCACCCCGGCACGCTCCTGCAACGGGCCAATCAGATGCGTCTGAGCGGCACCCTGTGCGACGTCATCATCACGGTGGACGGCCAGGAGTTCCCGGCGCACCGCACCGTCCTGGCGTGCACCAGCAAGATGTTCGAGATCCTGTTCCACCGCAGCAGCCTGCGCTACGCGCTGGACTTCCTGTCCCCCAAGACCTTCCAGCAGATCCTGGAGTACGCCTACACCGCCTCGCTGCAGGCCGCCGCCGAGGACCTGGACGACCTGCTGTACGCCGCCGAGATCCTGGAGATCGAGTTCCTGGAGGAGCAGTGTCTGAAGGTGCTGGAGACCATCCAGGCCGAGGAGAGCGAGGAGGCTCTGGTGAGGAACCACGGCGCCGCCGACCACGGCGACCACGGCCGCGCGCGCCACTGGAGGCACCTGATGTCCAGGAAGCATTCCTTAGCGGACGTCCCGGCCCGCGGCGGCCCCACCGCGCTGCACCACCTGGCCCTCTTCCAGATGGCCGAGAGGGCGGAGCCGGCCGAGGTCCCCGGGGGCCGCCGGGCGCCCGACGCCCGGGCGGCGGCGGAGAGCTCCCGGAAGCTCTCGCCGCCGCGCCCCGCCGGATGCATCAAGTCGGAGGACATGCAGGTGGACGAGGGCGAGGGCCGCGAAGACCGGCCCCTCGGCGGCCGCGCCTCGGAGCAGCCCAGGGACGAGGGCCCCGGGACGCCCCTGAGGAGCAGCGTGATCACCAGCACCCGGGAGCTGCACGGCGGCCCCGAGGACGGCGGGCAAGCGGCGGCGGCGAACGCTCTGGAAGGCTTCGCCGGCGTCGCCGAGAAGCACCTGTCCCTGTACTCCGTGCCCTCCGGCCGCGGCGCCGACGGCATGACGCCGGTGTCGGTGTCGGTGGGGCCCTCGCTGGGCGTGCCCCTGGACCCCCGGGCCTACGGGGGCCTGCTGCACCAGGGCCTGCTGCACCGGGAGCTGCTCAGCAGACTGGGCCAGTTTGCGGCGGGGATGCGGCAGGAGGGCCCGGCCCCCGGGCAGCAGTGCTGCGAGGAGTGCGGCCTGCAGCTGAGCGGCAGGCAGGCCATGGAGCAGCACAGGTAAAACCCCAACCCGCTAGCTAGCCTGCAACGGCAGCTCGCCGGCCCACGCTAGCACGCTGCAAGGAATTGGCCCTCGGTGGAAAAGCAGCAGCATGTGGCGCGTGTGTGTCTTTGTGTGTGTGTGTGTGTGTGTGTGTGTGTGTTGACCCCAAGCGGTGGTTTCGACGGTGGTCTCAGGAGGAGCGCTGAGGGCTCCTCGGCTCTTTGGTCTGGAACCTGGTTCCTCCTCCGGCCCTCTGGTCCCGGGGTCCATGGTGGCTCTGAGATCGAATCGTGGGCCGGCGGTCGTTGGCGCTCGGCTACCGGGCTCCGGTTCTTATTTTCTCGGCCGGACCGGAGCCTCTCAGCCGGGACCGAACCCGGACGGGACAAGAGGGAGGACAGGAATAGAAGTGGAATATTCAGCGGGTCCCAGCAGAGCAGCAGGAACGCCGGCACAGGGTTTCTTTGACTGTTTAGCTTCTAATCCTGAGCTCCTGGTGCCTCACCTTCACCTTCGAGGGTGGAGGCAGCAGACCTGCTGACCTGAGAGTTAGGGTCGGGTTAGCATTAAGGGCTAGGTTAGGGTTGATGGTTAGCATCGGGGGCTAGGTTTATGGGTTAGGGTCAGCATTAGGGGCTAGGTTTAGGGGTTAGGGTTAGCATTAAAGGCTAGGTTTAAGGTTAAGGGTTAGCATTAGGGGCTAGATTTCGGCTTAAGGGTTAAAATTAGGGTCTAGATTTAGGGGTTAGGGTTAGCATTAGGGGCCAGGTTTGGGGTTAAGGGTTAGCATTAGGGGTTAGGGTTAGCATAAGGCGGCTAGGTTTAGGGGTTAGGGTTAGCACTAGGGGCTAGGTTTAGGGTTAAGAGTTAGCATTAGGGGCAAGGCTTAGGGTTAAGGGTTAGCATTAGGGGCTAGGTTAAGGGGTTAGGGTTAGCATTAGGGGTTAGGTTTAGCATTAGGGGCAAGGCTTAGGGTTAAGGGTTAGCATTAGGGGCAAGGGTAAGGGTTAAGGGTTAGCATTAGGGGCTAGGTTTAGAGGTTAGTGGTCAGCGTTAGGATTGGGGTTTAGTTTAGGGTTAGCAGTTAGCATTGGGGTTACATTTAGGTGTTGTGGTTCGTGGTTAGCATTAGGGGTTAGGTTAAGGGGTTAAGGATCAGGGTCAAGGTTAAGAGTTGGGTTGAGGTGTGGGCTAATGTTAGCGGTTAAGGTTGTATCGTTGGGAGTCAGGGTTGGTGTTTAGCAATAACAATAAAACCAGCGCAAGTCAAGCAGGTTTTCTGATCCAGTCATCTCGCCGTGTCCGCGGTGCCCCCCCCCCACCCCACCCCCCACCCCAGGTGTGATGGCGGCAGAATGCTGGCATCCTGCGGGAGCCGTGAGTGTGTGATTCGGGGGGGAGGGGGTTGGCGGTGGCGGTGGCGGAGGTTCCGGAGGTGCAGAACCAGGTCACTGAGCATCTACCTGCTCCGTGGAGTGACATTTTTGGAGGCTTGTTTAAACAAAGTCCCCCCGGCACCGCTAAGATGCGAGTCAAGCGCTGGAAATGGACGGGATGTGAATGCCTGCTGCAGGAATGAGCCGTCACGGATGGGGGGGACGTATGAAGGAGGGAAGCGTCGGACGCCGCAGATAAAGGGGATCTTAGCATGCCGGTGCATTTCTCCGTACAGATATATCGTCCTTTTGGGGTTTGCTAATGTTCGGCGGAGGAGGGGGGGGGTCGTGCGGCCGGAGGGAAAACAACGGCAACAACGCGGATTTACGGTTTCTCAGGGCCGCCGGCCCCGTCAGGATTCCCTGACATAAAAACCCGTCCACCGCGGCAGCTCCGGTTGCAGGAATATTCCCCCCCCTGCGACCGGACCGGCTTTTCAGGGGAGGAAACCCGACGGTCGTGGCCGCCGTACGCGGCGCGCGGAGGCGCCGGGGCGTCCGAGGCCACGAGCTGGGCTGTTTGCGGGGTCACGTAAGGACGAAAGTGCGGATGCCTCGCACGCGTGATATGATATGATGGGTTTTGCTGCTGGCTGAGCTTCAGCGAATCATCTACTTTTCTCCTTTTCATCGCAGTTCCAAAGCAAGCCATGTGTGTTAACGTGTGTGTGTGTGTGTGTGTGTGTGTGTGTGTGTGTGTGTGTGTGTGTGTGTGTGTGTTTTCAACGCTGGCGGGTGGAGGCACGCGTACGTCTGCACTCTGAAATTAGCTAGATATCCTATTGTCTGTGTTCTCTTAGCATTCATGCGTTGTGATTCACAAACTCCGAGGGCCTCTTACTCTAATGATGATGCATTCAGCCGGGTTTTTTTTCCTTTTCTCGCCGGGATTAAAACATGCTCCTCTTGTTATGAGAGCACAATGCGGCTGGAAGACGCTACGGTGGGGGTGTTCGGCGCTAACCCGTCTGTGTGTCCGACAGGAGGCTGCACAAGGAGGAGAAGGGCCACGGCTGCGAGTTCTGTGGAAAACACTTCCAGGACAGCATGAGGCTGCGGATGCACATGCTGTCTCACACAGGTACTCGTCGCTTCCACGGGGCTTCCCGACCCTCGGCCCCTTCGTATGCACCTGTTTACGCTCCGCCCCCCCCTCCTCCCGCCGGTTAGTGCTGCCCCGAATACTTGGATCCGGCCTTTTTTAGTTTTCCACCCCCCCCCCCACCACCCACCGCCCCTCGCTTTAGGTCTGCGCACCTCCGCCGCCCTCCCCCTCCCTCTCCCTCGCTCTCCGTCGAATCGCTTCTGTGTTTTTTCGGAGAGACTCTGGCAGCTGGCCAGCTCTGCCCCTTCTGAGTGATGACATCATCAGCCGCCGGCAGGCCTGGGTGTTCTGCCAGTGTTCCGAAGCGTGTGTGATGGCTCGCTCGCAGATGTGTGTCCAGGAACACACTGTACCCAAATGCAGACTTAATCAGACCTGACTGCTCTCCCAGCTACTTTATCCAAAATAGAGAAAGAGGAGCAGGGGTGGGGGGGGGGGTGCGGGTGGGCGGGTGGTTCGGGCGGGCGGGGGGGGGGGGGGGGGGGGGGGGGTCGGCGACTAAAAATGCAACTAAAACAGAATCCTGGGTTGGGGAACGTGTATAGACAAGAAGAGGTCCCTGTCTGCTTTTGTCTGCCCCCCCTTCCCCGTTCAGGAGCGACATACCGCTGACAAATTGGCGAGCGTCTGCGTCTGTAAACTTGAAAACACACTCCCCCCCCAACACACACACACACACACACACACACATCCCCAACCCGTTCCCCTCCCGCCGCATCCCCAGCCGGCGAGCACACGTACGGCCTCGTGCTTTGATTTTCAATTTACAGTGACACCTACGACGGCGGCACCTTCAACCTCATTTGAATTTTTTGCATACCCTCCTTTCCCCCCCCGCCGTCCCGCCATCCCCTCCATCCCCCGACCAATAATACAACAAATAACAGAGATGTGGATCTCATTCCTTTGTCACTGTGTATTTCGGTATAGCAGCCTTAGATCCCGCTGGTTGCTAAGGAGCGAGTGCTCCACCGCTCTAATAGGCTGATTTGGTATTCAGCTCGATGCTGGCTCTTATTTTGGTATGCCAGACAAAGTGTTTTGATGGAGGACGATTGCAGCCGCGTCTGGAGACAGTTTGATGGTTTATGGATGAGAGCACACTCCGTGCCTTTGACTGCACAAGACAATGCACTATGTTCTCGTCTTCCCTTATCACACAATCTCCGCACAGCGCGCCGCGCCGCGCCGGACAGCGTCGCACAACATCAGGATCCGCAACGCCGTTACTGTATACGACGCGGCTCCGGAGCGGGTTTAATTTCGGCCCCCCGTGTGAGAAAACGGACCGCTGGGAAAAACGGCAAACGGCGTGTTCTGTGCAAACACGTATATTTTATAAATGAAGCGTCTGAATCTGTGCGGTTGCTGTGCTGTCTGCGCGTGGCGGCATCGCGGGAGCACATTTAGGCTGCGGCGCTGCGAGTTCCCAAAGCTTGTGGGTGTTTTAATGAGTCATTTTAACTTCATTTAAAGCCAGCTGAGCAGAAAATAGATCAGTGAATGAGCCCTGGGCCAGTATGGATCTGCAACCGATTTACATCTCTGTGAGAGCCAACCCACATCCAAACAGCTGTGTGTGTGTGTGTCTGTGTGAGACAGCCAGTGTGTGTGTGTGTCCTATGTGTCTGCCTGTGCAGGTGTGTGTGTGTGTAGCGCACGGCCGCGACCGAGCCTGTCTGCGAGCGGCGGGCACGCTTTCCCCTCTCGTGTGTTCATCCGAACGGGCGAGGGCATTCCAAAGGTGAACGTGGAGCTGCGGTGACGCTCCATGCGATGGGATTTGGGGTGTTGACTCTGAAGTGTTTTTTTTCTGATAAAGGATGTGCCGCAGGCAGCGAGCGTCTGCTGTAGAGAGAACACCCAGTCCTTCTGTGGCCTCTCAGGCATACAGTCTGCTCACTGTTCAGAGACTGATAACAGGGGATGGTAAATAAAACTCTTCAGCTTGGCTCTTTTTTTGTCAAGGAGGGCCGTTGCACCCTGTCTGGTGCCTTTGTTTGTCCCGACTCCACGTTTTTTTTTTTTTGTTTTTTTTTTTACGGCGCTCCCCCCCCCCCCCACACACACACACACATTGTGTGCCGTGCATTCGCTTCCATACGTTAACACCTGAAAAGCGGCGAGTGTGTGGCGAGCGAGGCACTTTGGTGACTTTCCAAAAAAAAATCAAATAAAAAGAAGGGGCGCCTTTGTCCCCGTGCTCTTCCTTTCTTTAAATTCCGTCTGGTCACAAACTCACGAGTGTGATTTTCATCTACAGCTCCTGCAGAAGCGCTGGTGTGTGATCAGTGTGGAGCGACGTTCTCCTCCGAGGATGCTCTGGAGGCCCACAGACAAACACACACAGGTACTCCACACACACATACACACACACACACACACACACACGGCGTTGAGTAAGCCATGACGGTGCGACTCGTGATGGCGGCTCTAAAGCGGCTCGTCATGCTGGCTGGGTTAAACTGTTCCTGTCATGTTGCTCCATAATTTATCAACACGGAGGTGGGAGGCCCTCTCACATATCACCCAGTAATATCTCTTGGCATTCAGACCCACAGCATGCCACTTCCACATCCACAGCACACACACACACACACACACACACACACACACATGCATTGTCCTCACCTCTGCCTGTGGAATTATTTCCCTCACACATTGTTGAAAAATGCATCGGCACCTTTTGGCGTGGGGATGATGTAAGAAGGCGGATGGCGCGGAAAGCCAACGGGCGCCTTCTTGGTACCTTCTCAGGACCTCGCAGTGTGTCCTCACAGTCTTCCTCATTCTAAAGCACCAATCGTTTCGGTATATTTTTATTGTTGAGACCAGGATTTAGACGCTTTTGCGTAAAGATCACGTTATCCATGTCAACTGCAAGTTCATGTCCTGAGAAAGGTTCCTGCAGATAAACGCGGAGCAGCGTTCTTTAGCTTTTCAGCTATTCGTCACACATACAAAGTGTAGCACATTTGATTAAAAAAACGGTATTATGGTCTTACCTTTACTTATAAATGAAATCCATGTGAGTCCAATTTAGAAAATTGTCTCAGTCTGGATATGTAATCTAAACTAAATGGACGGCTGCACATGACTCGCTAACTCTAGCTTCGTGTCGGAGTATTCTGCAGCCGAGGAGTCGCAATATGAATCCCTTGAATCATGAGCGCCCCCTAACGTGAGGCAGGAGAACCGCGTGCCTCACCTAGTGGCTCTTGGCAGTTGCGGTGGGGTAGAGCGAGCATCGATTGTCCTTGGAACTGAACATTCCTGGTTGGATTCTTGTCTCCTCCGAGAGCAGCGGTCGGGAACCTTTGGCTCGCGAGCCACGTATGGCTCTTCCGGTGACGGCAGATGCCTCCCAGACAGCTTTGAGTTGAAAAAGAAAAAATCAGTTTGGAACTGATTTTAAAATATTTCTTCACAATACTGTGTCATTTTAAGGTAAACAGAAATTAGTTTTGAAGATAAATTTCACGGGTCACCTGTCGGTCGGGTCGGTAACCATCGGCTTCCGAGCACGTCATTGTAACGGAGAAGAAGTTAATCTTATTAGATAGCCAACTAGTTTATCAGCGTCAACCCTATTAACGGCGAAAAGAAAAAAAAAAAAAAGACGATGATTACCGTGCTGCGTGGACGGAGGAATTTTCATTTGGATTTGCGGTATGTCTTATATACAATGATAAAATTGCATCGATGAAACGGTCAAATATAAAGCGACACTTTGAACAAATCCAAAAGTAAGACATATTTTATTTATTATACGTCAAAAATACTACATGAGATGAGATGAGATGAGATGAGATGAGAACAACTTTATTAATCCCGAAGGAAATTGTTGTGCCAGAGTTTCAACTAAAAACATAACAGTAATAGATAATAGTGGAAAGGAGGAAGAATAAGAAATATATGAAATATAAATTGTCTTAGCTGTTAGCAGTAACTACAAAATATATGGCTCTGGATGAAATATATTTAGAAATGTTTGGCTTTTACGGCTCTCCCGGTCAAAGAGTATCGAAGTGTTGTGGAGCAAGAAACTGAACCCTTCAGTTCTTCCCTGGCGCTGCTAGACGGCGTGCCAACCGCTCAATGCAGTGAACAAAGTTCCCGCAAGGGATTTAGAAAATACGATAAATTAAATTTATGATCGCTCAGCAAGAAGCTAATAACACAGTTGTTGTGAAAACAAACACTGTCCATTGGAATTGTAGCTCATGTAGCAAAAGTGTTTCAACATTTGAATAGCGACAAGCAATCCGGTGTCGGTGCAGAGCCTGCCGGCGGTCAGCCGTCATTGAGGCTCAGCGGTCGGCAGCCTCACCTCACGTCTCGTCTCAGTATTTGAAGAGTAAATGTGAAAATCGAGCAATTTCGAATAAAAAAACTGGTGAAGTGAAATGAAAAACACCTTTCTAGTGCAAATCACTGATAAATACAACCATTTCATTTTATTTTTTTCCTTTGACAATTTTTCTCTTTCCAAGATTGGCAAGTGAGGCACGGCCTCTCCTGCCTCCCCCGACTGCTCCTCGCTGCTTTTCTGGGAATTTCATCGGGCGGATATCGGCGGTAGCATCTTCACGCCACTCTGCGCGGCCTCCCGGCCACGAGCTAACCTCCGGCCCCATCCCTCCGCGGTTGCGGTATTTTTCGCGTTTCATTACCACACGATTGTCTTTGCCCGCGGCCGCAGCCGTGATTTCAGCTGCAAACAAATGTTTTCGTCGGACAGGCGTTCCTTTGTGCGAGCGCGAATCCTCTGAAATCATAACGCCTTTCGATCAATCGATCAAGACATGTGGCTAAAATTCACTCCGTTCTGACTTTTATTTCCGGGAGCCGTGTTGAGCGGGGAAGTTTACCTCGTGCACGGAGCGGGACAGGAAAGGCCAAATTATAGTTTTGTTCCTGAAAAGAAATCCACTGATATGCTACGGGGCCGGGCAGAAGGTGCTCGCCGGACTTTCGGGAATCGTCATGCCGCACGTTTCTCCTCGACGCACACGTGATATCTGTGTTTAGTTATTTATTTAGTGTTTTTGTCGTGAGCGTGGGATCCTTTTCTTCCAGGCTCCGGGAGTTTTCCAAGCCAAAGCTAAGATATTTTGGGCGCGAGGAGCGAGCGGGGGGGTCTTTGATGAATCCGGAGCGACCCTGCCTTTGAATTGTTCCACGTCTCACATCTTCCGAGATGAATCCGCAGAACTTCTGAGCAGAAAACCGCCTTAATGACGTTCAGTAACTTCCACAACAGCGAGTCGACTCAGACGGTTTATTTGTTAACGGCGGCCTCGGATACGCGCCGGACAACTTTTATTGCTCTGTAGACGAGACGGGCAAACCTCCGAGATGGTTCCTCGGATCGGACCCTTCATGTCGAAGCTTTAAAACGGGATTTTTCTGTCGAATCTTCTCACAAACGGGCGCTCGTCCCTCCCGGAGATGTCAAATATCGATAGAAACTTCTCTTTTACAGGTTATGATACAGAAGTCAGCGTCAGGCTGCGGAAAAGCGGAGAAAATAGGACTTCATATGAATAATGCGTCCGGCTGGGACGTCGCATTCATTTCAGATTAGCTCTGACGGCGTCGCCGTTCAGGAACGTCCTCTCTCTCCGTCCTGCGTTCGATTTTAAGACGGACCTTAAAAGTTAATCGCGCTTCCGTCCGACTCCGTCGTGCAGTTGTTGTTCAAAACTGCGATATTAGAGCGCCGGGAGGATGTGGGGATCCACACCTTTTCTGCCACTGTAACAGAAAGGTGATAACCGTCTCCGGAACGGCGGCATGTAACTGTAACTCCAGGTGGCACACACAGGATGAATAGTTAATGGCCACAGGCATGGAGTGGTGTTAACGATGCCCAGAAGTTTCTACCCCCCCTCCCTCTCTCTCCCTCAGTTGTAAACATCCAGAGCTCGGTTTCAGCTTGGCAGCGAATCAAGAGCAGGGTACAGGAGGGCATTACTCTCTCATTTTGTCATGATCTCCGTTTGGTCCGCCGTGACGCACGGCGCTTCGACGACGTCTTTTGTAAGGCTCCGGCCCTCCCCTCGCCGCAGGCAACCCGATAGCGTACGTGGAGAAATTATATTTCACAAGCTTCCAGGGTGATGCGGGGTAAACATCACCTGCACGCCGCCGTCATTTGCCAGCCGACGAGCCAAATCCAAATAGATCAGGACTCGTCGCGGCCGCATCGGAGCCGACCGGGTTGTTGTCTGGAGGTGGGGGATGGTGGGGTTGGGGGGCCGGTTTACAGTGAAAGTCTCTCCGAGCGTTTGGATATGTCAGAGGTGAACGGCCCGGGGTTGCCGAAGTTTGACATCAAAGAGGCGGGAGGCGGAGTGGACGGCGGGAAGGGGGTATGTGAGGACTTCCTGAGGGCAAGAGGATTGCTGCTGGTGTTGGATGCCAGGAGTGAGAGGAAAACAACATCATGTGCTGCTGTTTACCCCTCGCCACAGCGCTGTCACAGTCTCCTGACCTACTTGTCAGCGCCCAAAATAAAAGAATGGATCTGTCTCCGAATCGCTCTCACAACAAAGGGGTTTGTTTCATCCGAGCGGCGAAAGTCTCTGGGGCTCGTTCAATTTTAGAAAACCCAAGACTGTAACTCATCGGCGGCGTGCGGAGAAAGGGGGGGAAAAAAAAAAAGGAAAATAGACTGTACACGCTCCGAGCCGTCGGCCATCTCGCCTTTAAGGCAAAGGCCGTAAGAGTGGCGGCTTTGTGTACTCACAGCAGCTGCACTGTTTCCACACATTACAGGCTGCCTCATCAACTGAATAATATTACCGTCTGCCCGCGTCCTAATTAAACAGCGCCGCCGTCCATTCAGATGCGGCCCCGGCTCCATAAAACAGCCCTCCTAATGCAAACCTTTTAGCCGGCCTAATTGCGTGTCCGTCATCGTCCCGCACCCTTCTATTAATACCCATTTGCAATTCATACGAGCCTTAACACGGCCCGGACTGTACTCCGGCCTTTGTTCACCTGCGATTGACATGTTTCGACTGTAGATATAGAAAGCCCCCCCCCCCCCCCCCCTCCAAAAAAAAAAGCGGGGCAGCGTCGGCGGCCGAAGCGGAGCGTGACCCGGCCGAGCTGCTCCGCGGAATGGTGGTTAAACACGAGCAACGAATCTCTTGTTGCATTAATTATTGAGTGGGTTGTTCCTCAGCGGGGTAGATTAGCAGTCTGCTGATGAGTGCCTGGGGTTGTTTAAGGTACTATAGCGTGTGTGTGTGTGTGTGCGCGCACGTGTGTGCGCTGCGGCTGCATGTACAGGATGCTGGCTGCGTGAGCACATACAGTAGCGGCGTGAATCGGCCGGGTCATCTGAGGTATAGCGTTTCTGCACGGCTGTCACAGTTTAAGCGAGCGCTGCGAGGCAGCTGGCAGAAATTACTACGTGTGCACGGCCGCGCTGCGCAAACGGGGCGGACGTGATCACACACGATGTAATATCGTCAACGGCGAGAGGGTTAAACCCGGTCTGAGACGGCGAGGGATTTGTTTGGCGTGAATCAGGCCTTCATTTCGCATTAAACCTCGAGGAAGGCCTCGGACGATCGACGGCCGCGCGGTCGCTCGTCCGGGAAAAAAAAAAAAACAACCTTATTTGCACAACACCAATTAAACCCGATGTTTTATTTCCGCACGATTTCGCAAACATAAAGGGGAATCACGGACGGATCAGATGCGTGCCCCCCCCCCCACCCGATGGGCACGCTAGAAATTATACAGATCTGCGGTCATCGC
The DNA here is from genome assembly GCF_037954325.1 of Fistularia commersonii. Classification (NCBI taxonomy): domain Eukaryota; kingdom Metazoa; phylum Chordata; class Actinopteri; order Syngnathiformes; family Fistulariidae; genus Fistularia; species Fistularia commersonii. Next base: position 15,748,553 of record NC_141301.1, read on the forward strand.
CGAAAACAATCCCTTGTTCAATTTGCAGTGGGTTTACTCCCAGATTCTCAGGGTGGGAAAACTTTTGTTCGCCGCTTGAAAAGAAACAGGCTGCGCTTATTTGTGAATGAAGGGATTAGCTTGAACACTTCACCCCAACAAGGACCATGATCCTATCTGGTTGCCTAGACACATGGTTTTGTTTCTTAGGCAGCGTGAGAGCCTGGCCGGCTCCCACCTCGCCCGGCCTGAATAAGCGGCAGATGCATGTTAAATCACATGAGGAAACATCGTCCTCTCGGGGGCGGCGGACGGGGGAGGGAAGTCCGACGCCGCCGCCGCCGCCGCCGCCGAGCACGCCGTGAATCAATAACCCGCGTGTGCGAGCCGCGAGATAAAATAATGCGCTCTGTAAATATTTCGTGTTTTCCGCTCCATCGGAGTTTGCTCGAAAGTAAATCATTATTCCCGCCGTCGGAGGGTCCCTCCCCGCGGACACAATGCCCGGCCGGCTCCGCGCCCTTTGAGGAATACCATTGATTACATGGTATTTACCCCATTGAGGGCCGAGGGTCAGGGGGTCACCCGGCGCCTTAAAGCCCAAATCGCGAGCCCATTGTGTGGCTGAGGGTGAGAAAGCAGGGGGCGACGGCCGCCAACTTTAGGGCTCGTCCTCTCGGTGAGAAACTCCTCCGCCGAGTCTGCAAACGCCGCTTGTTTGGGAAGTCGACGGAGCGCCGCCGAGCGGAGCGTAATCACCTCCCCGACGCGGAAAAGTTTTTGTTTACACTTCCAACATTTCCTTTTTTTTTTTTTTTCGTTGTTGTTATTTTTGTTTTCCCCGTTAGCCGCGCGGTATAAACTTTAAGTGACTGCCGAGCTGCTGTCAGCCGCAGATCAAGAGCCGCGTTTGTCATATTCCTTCACACAACTTTCAGTAGCGTCGGCGACGGAGGGATCAGGGGCGTCTGCCGGCGTGTCATTTAACGCTTTACCTCCGACAGAATGTTGAACTTCAGCGAGCAGACGCGGCGCAGCCTGTGCCGAGATACAGCGGCGGAGAAATCAGAATGAAAGCGGCCCGCGAGCTCTGTGACGTGCGGTCGGGTTATTTCAGGGCTTTTTGTTTTTTGGGCCGCCGCTCTGCTTCGCTGCGACCGGTCCGGACACATTGGAATAGAAAGCGCTCCCCCTCCTGGACGCGGCCGGTAGCGCGGGGAGGAACCGGTTCACGTGGACGAGGCGGCGGCCGCGCACGCCGTTTCCCTCTCCTTTTTTTTTTTTTTTTTTTTTTTTTTTTGTTAAATCTCTCCAGCCATTTCAGGGTTGATAATTATCCAGGGCTCGGCTGTTGCGCGGCGACGGACGCCGATGTGACTCAGCTGAAATGAGGAGCCAGTCTGACACTGAAAGGGATTTCCTGCACGGTCAGCGGACGGGGGGGGGGGGGGGGGGGGGGGGGGGGAGGGAGGAGGAAGGGCGGGGGGAGGCATTGATAATGGTGGGTCTCCTTTCTCTATGTAAAATATTGTGATCCTCGGGTGAGAAAGAGCCCCGGTCATTAGGCGACAGCATAAAGACCGGGATTGTAGGAGTTGCATGCGGAGCCTACAGCTAATGGGCTCGGTCAATGAGGGCCTGAACCTCATTGTGTGCCCTTTGTCCAGTTCGGCAGCTAAAGCTTCTGAACAGGTGCAGTTCATTCCGCTGGATCGCCTCCCTGCAGGACTCTTAAAACCGGGGAATGTCTTTCATCGGCACCCCCGCCCCCACCGGCCCTCCTGTCAATGATTACAAATCATCACTTCTGTTAGTGCCTCCCGAGGGGCTTTGAATAGAAGTAAAGTTTGTCCAGAAACAGGTTCTTTTTCTTTCGCCTTTTTTTTTTTTTTTCACGCGCTCCCCGCGTCTTTGTGTCAAATCCCGCTCTCGTATGAAACGTCTTAATTGAGCGCGCGGATCGGCAAACAATGCGCGGTAAATGTTTATTCATCCCCCGGCCGCACGTTGCTTGATTTGTTCCTTTTTCTACTTGATTCTAACTTGACTGAAGCGAAAGCGAGTGTCTGACACTCTTCCCTCTTAGTATGAGTGTGCTGTATCCCTTTCCCTGCGTTAATTCCAATTTAATTGCCAGTTGCCTCAAGGCACTTCAATAACAGTAACAAATGATTTGATTTAGTGGACCTCATCAGACTGCATTTTAAATGCGACACAGCAACCCCACTTGAATTCCAATGAAGTGCTGGCACAGTCCTCTGTTTACTAATGATCCTCCGTCGGAGATGTCTGATCACATCTGAGCGGGGAGCGACGGGACCTGCTAGCATTGTAAACGATCCTCCACCTGATAGAAATAAGAACCTCATAATCTCATATTAAAGCCGGGCCGCTTGCGACGTGCGCCGGCGGCGGCGGCGGCGGCGGCGGGTCGGCCTCCCCCGGCCGGCCGGCCGGCGGCACCCGCGCGCCCGCCAGGGCGCCGGCGACGCAGCGTCGACTGTACGACGGCCCGTGGATCTTCCTCGCAGAGCCATTTTGACTGGGACGAGCCTGGCGGCGACTCCCCATCTGTATTCCTCTCCACACACGGTGCAACAGGAAAGCAGCCCCAAAGAGATGCCAGGTCACACACAGGATTAAACTGGATTGTGTTTTTTCCTGCAGTCCTGCCTTTAATGGCTTGATATCGCTACTTAACATTCTGCACGGAGCGCATAGTGTAGGCATCATTTAGGGTGGAGCTACGATCAGACGCTCTTTGAGCACACAGACAGAGGACTTCACAGGCTGCGGCTGACTCCTGATGGGGAATGAAGAGAATAATCACACATCTAACGCACCAGGAAGGAGCCATTGATTGTGTGATTGGCATGCCGTGCATTGTGTGGGAAATTCTTAAAGAAAACAATGACTTTCATGGTTTAAAATAGAATGTATAAAGACTCCCAGCTGAAAGTGCCTCTGGGCTTTTAGGGGAGTTAGTTTAGGTAGAGGCACTTGCTCTTTGAAAGAAGCTTTTCCCTTAGAGGACTCAGACAAAGTTGGAGTGACCCAGTTTCCCCACTTAAGGCCTTGTCTGTGTACGCTACTGAAATAACTGCGCGTCTGTGTCTTGCGCGTTCTCCAGGGACCGACATGGCGGTGTTCTGTCTGCTGTGCGCAAAGCGCTTCCAGACCCAGAAGGCCCTGCAGCAGCACATGGAGGTCCATGCCGGCATGCACAGCTACATCTGCAGCCACTGCGAGCGCCCCTTCCCCAGTCACACCACGCTCAAAAGACACTTGCGCTCGCACTCGGGTAAGAGACGGATCGTTTCCAGTATCGCTGTCGGTCCGCGCCCGTTATCTGCTGTCATAAAACATTTAGCGTTAAAAGCGCGCGCTGAATATTGCATACGGGCCGGGGATCCTGAGGTTAGATTTTAATTGATTTGCATGCGTCTCCTCCCCCCTCCCTCTCACCCCGTCCTCCGATGACTCACCTCTCCGACGATGACAGCACTGTACCACTACGGCCGGTGCATATTTTGGGCGATTTTCATCCTGTTTATATTTTGGGTTCTTAGACAGCCGTCGGGCTTCTGCAATTCACGGCTGTCAGTTCTAGTGCGGTTCACCCGGAGTGATAGAGGAAACCCAAATAAATATTGAAGGGAAAGCAAATGGAAATGACTTGTCTGCGTGTTCTTCCGAGGGTGAGTTTTAGTGCCGCGAGAGATGGAGAGATATTTACTGAGAAGATGTCCCCCTTTCTTCTTTTACCTTAAATAACACTCCCAGCTGTCAGGACGGCTTGATGTCTAGACAGGAGAAATACATAATTGATGCGAAGAGACAGAAGTGAGGGGAGTTTTGGCCATGGCGGCGTATCTTGTTTGTATGCCATTCTGCTTGGAAGTAACATTTTGTAAATGTCATCTGCTCCGCGGTGGGGTGGGGGATCGGGGAGAATTGGCCTGTAATGAGGAGAGCAATGTATCCTCTGACTTGGCTGTTGCTGTGGACACTGAGATAATGAGGCACATAGGTCATTGGAGATGAGTCAAAGCATCGGCCGAGGAGAGAAACAGATTAACTACAGTATAGAGAACAGAGCGCCACATGCCCGCGGGACTTTTATTAGCTATTACCAGACGTCCAGAAGGAGTGTCCTCGTGTCACGACGTTAACGCCGTCCGAAAAAGCACCTTATTTCCTGGCTCGATATGCACGCGTAGGTCACCACGTGTTTTGGTTTGTTTTCGTTTTTGGTTTTTTTTTTGTCGTCCTCGTCGCTTTTCAGGCGATCATCCCTTCGAGTGCGAGTTCTGCGGGAGCTGCTTCCGAGACGACGGCACCCTGAGGGGCCACAAACGCATCCACACGGGGGAGAAGCCGTACGAGTGCAACGGCTGCGGGAAGCGCTTCAGCCTCAAACACCAGCTGGAGACGCACTACCGCGTGCACACCGGTGAGTCGGCACGGCTAAGTTAAGCCCGGCTTTACGCAAGAACCTCGTGGAATGGTTTTACACTCAGTCGCGTCGGAAATACAGTTATAAGAGATTTACGCCGCGATCAATATGATGACGAATCGATCTTTGACGGCTTCCTCTTTCGCGCAAAGCTTCACGTGCCTTTGCTCGTCGCTTTTATAAGCTCTCCTGCGGCCGCGTTTGGCGGGACCGTCCCGGAAAACAGATTCTCCTAAAGAACGAAGTCAGGGCTCTAGTCATATCCTATTATATGCAGAAAAAGATATAATAATAAACATAGAAATAAAACATTAAAAATGGTATAAAAGAGATAATGAAACATCTACACATCATAAAAAATACAGCAATCCTACAGAATGAAGAATCCTACTTTATTAGGTCGATAGATAAATATATATTTATGACTACAAACATATATAAATAATATAAGAAGACTAAAAATAGAAAATTAAAAATGGTGTAAAAGAGATAATGAAACATCTACACATCATAAAAAATACAGCAATCCTACAGAATGAAGAATCCTACTTTATCAGGTAGATAGATAAATATATATCTATGACTTCATATATATACATATATATGTGTATATATATATATATATATATATATATATATATTATAATATAATATACTATAAAAAAATAGAAAATTAAAAACCTAATGAAATGGAAAATAATACCTCTACACATGATAAAAAATATAATTATTCAGAATAAAGAATTCTTCTTTATTTAATAGATGGATAAATATGTTTTTATGAATATATATACATATATATACAAATAATATAAGAAAAATACAAATAGAAAATTAAACCGCTACACATGATAAAAATATATAATAATCCTACAGAGTAAAGAATCCCTCTTTATTAGGTAGATAGATAAATATATATTTATGACTACATACATATATATCTAAATAATATAAGAAAACTGAAAATAGAAAATTAGAAATTGAATAAAAAAGATAATAAAACCTCTACACATCTTAAGCAATCCTACAAAATGAAGAATCCTACTTTATTAGGTAGATAGATAAATATATATTTATGACTATATATATATATATATATATATATTATTATATATATGTGTGTGTACAAATAATATAAGAAAATTAAAAATTGATTGAAAATTAAACCTTTACACGTGATGAAATTGTATAATGATCCTGCAGAACAAAGAATCCGTCTTTATTAGGTAGATAGATGAATGTATATATAAGAATATACTGATATATATATAGATAAAAATGATATAAATAAAATAAAAACCTGATAGAATAGAAAATAATAAATATTTAGTTTGTCTTCCTAATTTATTTGTGGTACGTATCTGAGACAAGATAAGATGACATTTACCATTTTAAGAAACAATTTAAAAACTCCATACATCCCATACGGCCTTGGAGATGCGTTCCTGCAGCCGGTCTAAATCCCTTCCTGGAAACCGTATGTATCTGTCAAGAAACAGAACCAGGCTGCGGGAAAACGAATGGGAGAACAGTATTATTGAACGGAAAAATGAAACTAATAAAAAAACAATCATAAAAATGAGAACAATCCCCGACATGACAATCGAAAGCGTATCGCCATGTTGGTTGGCGTTTCTTTTGCCCTTTGCACGTCTGTTGAGGGTAGAAAGTCACAATATATATGTGTATACATATAAACACATATATGCATGTTCCTCAAGAGGACAGGGTGTCATTGCACTGCAATATGAAACTATTTTGCATTAATCCAAGCGGGATGTAAGTGGATCTCCGTTTTCGGGATGGCGCCGTCGGTCGGGATGGTCGGCGAGGAAGGAGCGCGGCTCCCAGCCGACGGGCGCAGACGACTCGGGAAATAGTTCGAGGGGTAATGAAAGCAGCATCGGAGGCCATTCGTAATTTCCATCTCGTGTCTCGAGACAGTCCAGCGGCCGTGAATATCCCCCGACGGGTTTTCATCTCAGCCCCGGAAATAGATCGCTCTGTTTTTTTTTTAAAAAAACCAGAGCTGCGACAACTGGCGAGTTGATTAAAAGAAATTCAGAAACAAGCGTGGGGACTTTCTGCTTCGCTTTGTCCTCGTCTTTGGAAATTTATCTCGATTTCTCTGTGATTTCATCGGCCTGACGATCCTAATAATCGTTAATCGCTCTCATATTAATTTCAGCTGGAATGACTTCAATAAGCATCAGAAACAGCCAATTCAGCGAGTGACTCTAAAATCAATTTAGATTCCGGCTGAGTAAAACCGAGGCGGCGCAAACATTCGCCCGCTATTATTGGATATTAACCTTAAATCCAATTCTTTTCTCTTCATTCCTATTGAACATGTCTGTGCTATTAACCCTCGTGCGATCTTAACATTGTGTTTACTTCCCTTGTCCTGCGGGTCAAAAATGACCCATAAGACAATCTTCGTACCTTAGTGGTTTACAGCCCTCATGGACACATAAACAAAAATAGAAGTATCACTTTTTCTAATTATTATTATTTCTAATTATTGTTAGACTGGTGCAGGACATGTATGCTAGCTGTGAGACACTGGTACGGTGTGCTGTAGGGGTAACAGAGAAGTTCAAGGAGGAGGTGGGACTCCATCAGGGATCAGCTCTGAGCCCCTTCTTGTTCGCAATGGTGATGGACAGGCTGACAGATGAGGTTAGACAGGAATCCCCATGGACCATGATGTTTGCGGATGACATTGTGATCTGTAGTGAGAGCAGACAACAGGTAGAGGAACATCTAGCGAGGTGGAGGTATGCTCTGGAAAGGAGAGGAATGAAAGTTAGTCGTAGCAAGACAGAATATATGTGTGTGAATGAGAGGATCTCAGGTGGAACGGTGAGGCTACAGGGAGTGGAGATCAAGAAGCTGGAGGATTTTAGGTACTTAGGGTCAACAGTCCAGAGCGTAGGAGAGTGTGGAAAAGAGGTGAAGAGACGGTCCAAGCAGGTTGGAATGGGTGGAGAAAAGTGTCAGGGGTACCAAGAGATAGAAGACTTTCATCCAGAATAAAAGGAAAGTTGTACAAGACAGTGGTGAGACCAGAGATGATGTTTGGACTAGAAACTGTTCCAATGACCAAAAGACAGCAGGCAGAACTAGAGGTTGCAGAGATGAAGATGTTGAGGTTCTCTTTGGGAGTGACCAGGATGGAGAGGATCAGGAATGAGTCCATCAGAGGAACAGCACATGTTAGATGTTTTGGAGAGAAGGTCAGAGAAGCCAGACTGAGATGGTTGGGTCATGGACAGAGGAGGGATAGAGAATATATTGGTAGACGGATGCTGGAATTTGAGCTGCCAGGCAGGAGGTCTGGAGGAAGACCAAAGAGAAGATTTATGGACATAGTGAGAGAAGATATGAAGGTAGTTGGTGTGAGAGAGGAGGATCCAGAGAATAGGGTGAGATGGAGAAAGTTGACTCGCTGTGGCGACACCTGATGGGAAAAGCCGAAAGAAGAAGAAGAAGCAGAAGAAGAAGACTTTTTCTAATTATGGGGTCTCTTTAGGAAAAGTTATAAAATTTCAAGTCGTAGAAAAAACGCCTTAACCTATTTTTATCCAGCTAAACATGCTAGTGGGTCACCTTTTGACCCGCAAGACAACACAAGGGTTAAAAAATCTCAGATGCTCAAAAATCCGATTTCTCTTGTTGCTTAAAAACAACGCCGGCTCGAAGCTACGGACTCCATTCGCCGCCCAAGTCTTTCGCCGACCCTGAGCCGGAGTCGTGTCATTTTTCAGGTGAGAAGCCATTTGAGTGTAAGCTGTGTCACCAGCGGTCCAGAGACTACTCGGCCATGATCAAGCACCTGCGCACTCACAACGGGGCGTCCCCGTACCAGTGCACCATCTGCCAGGACTTCTGCCCGAGCCTGGCAGCCATGCAGAAGCACATGAAGGGCCACAAACCGGAGGAGGTGCCGGCGGACTGGAGGATAGAAAAGACTTACCTGTATGTCTGCTACGTCTGAGCAGGTCTTGGACCCGTTGCACACAGTCTGACGCGCACACACACACGCACACATACACACCAACGCAAACAAACACACATACACACACGTCTGTCCGGGTGGAAAAAGGCAACGTGGGTGGACTTTTTTAGATTTTATTTTGAATCCGCTAAAGAGATGCATCGCGGGGTTGTCGTCCTTCCGGTTTGTACCCGACGCCATGGCTTTTTTTCTACACGCTAGTGCTGAAACAAAAATAAACGCTCCGCGATGGATGGTTATTATTGTTTTCCTGATCTGAGGATAATCAGCGTAGCGGCGGATCTATTTTACGGCTGTCGGACGTCAACCCGGCACGTGACCGGGATCGCCGGCGGCCATGTTGATGTTTTCGGCGTCTCGGCACTAGCACCCCCGACACACACACCGGCAGATAATAATCTAATCTGTGACGGATCCGGCGGGGGTCGGAGGCGGCGCCGACCCGGCGTGCGCGGCGGGAGCTCTCCGATTGATCGCCTAACCGCCGGGCGAAAACCGGGTCGTGTTTTATGATTGTGCAGTAAATAATTCCAGAGCCTCGATTGGAAAGCTTCGTCTTCTAGTTTCCCGTGAGTTTTCTCTTTTTCTTTTTTTTTTTTTCTCTCGTTTGTTTGTTTGTTGATTTTCTTTTTTTGTTTTTGCATGTTTTACTTGAATGGCTGCCACATTTTGACCTCATAAGCTTGATCTCTTTAATTGCCTTTTGTTTCTTTCAGCACTGTTTGTGTTTTTCCGGCTCACATTCTCTCTCTCTCTCTCTCTCTCTCTCTCGCGGTGTCGTCTGTTTGTTATTTATATGTTGTTTATTGGTTACCAAATATGTGATGGGTCGGAGTCTGCCGGCTTCACTTGTCGTAGAGTCCGCTCTACCTCTCCACAGCTCTCGGCCCGTCTTGGTTTTCGAAACAAACAACAACAACAACGTGTGAATTCATTCATTTTTGAACATGAAACAAACAAACAATATAAAAAAAGGGGCGCGGCGTTGGTTAGCGCTCCCGCCCGGTCGGTTTCCCACAGGGAGGTCTTCCTGTGTGGAGTCTCCATGTTCTGTCTGGGTTCGTCCCGCAGGAGGTTGAGTGGAGACCCTGCATTGTCCAGACGTGTGAATGGTTGTATGTGGCCCGTGACGGACCCGGGCCGACGGCGGTCGATGAATGAACGAACGAAAACGACAAAAAAATACCCCGTCGTGATTGAGACGATCGCAACGCGGAGAGCGTCAACCTGGCTTTTTTTTTTTTTTTTTTTTCTCATTCCCCATCATTAAATGTATTTAGATGTCTGATGAATCACAGAAGTGGAATTTTCTATGAGAAAAAAAAATGGAAGAAAACATGTAAAGAGGTTTTTTTTTTTCTAATAAAAGACGAAAAAGAAAACTCTGACATTGAATCACAATGAGGTTATCGTCGGTCGTTGTGTAGCTGTAATGTACAAAAAAAAAATCGTCATTGTATGTTATTCCCTTGAGTGAGCCTAACACGGGCCTTATAGATGATAAATATGTTGTATTTTTGTATTACGGTAATTTGCTATCTGTTTACATTTGGTATGATTTGAGAAACATCTTAATGTGTGTGTTTTATAAGTCTCTGATTTGATTAAGATCCCTCCCTCGTGCCTCTTTTATAAGTAGAGCATTGATATGCTTGAGTACATGGGTCTGTGCTATTTGGTAGTTGTTTCTGGGTGTTTGTTTATTGTTACTTAACTAAAAATAGACTGCCATGTAGATCCACTCGTCTGAATATTGCAACTGGAAGCAACATAACTGTGATCGTGGCTGATACTCTGATGCAAGTTCCGAGCAATTTTCATGTAAAAGTACACGCTTGTCTCGAGTCGTTCCCCCTCAGAGTGAACATGGACTGAGGTCTTTGGGCGAGGCCGGGCCGTGCAGCACGCCGCCGCCGCCGCCGCCGCCGCCGTCTGTGGGCATCACCAATGCCTTCCTTAAGTAGCCAACAACACTCAGTGCCATGAAAACACCCATTCACTGTATCTACTCTACATGAACATGCACTATTAATGGATTTCCTCGGTGGACCAAAAGAAATAGAGCACTTTTGTTTGAAAGGGGTTTTTTCTTTGATCTTTCTATGTCGTGATAATGCAGATGTCCTTTTATTTGATGTGTCCTAGAAGGATGTGATTAGCATTGTTTAGAATTATGTCAATGTGTGTCTACCTCAGGGCCAGATCACAGATCGACCTGGTATCCAATCAGGGTTGTTCTTCTTGCCATGTGTGCAGTAAAATCCCTGTTCATTACAGCTTTGTAACACAGTGTGTGAAAGTGTTTTCTCAGTGTGGATTCAGGCACAACTCTGTATGCATCAGTGTTCGATGGCATGGTCAAAAAAAAAAGAAAAAGAAAAAAGAATTAAACAATTTACTATTTTATGCATCCCGTCTCGTTTGCAATTCATGATTTTGCCGTTGCATTATTCAAAAATCCCTTCCCCGGCCGAGTCTGACGGGGACCGGCAGCCACGCCCTCGCCGACGCCGCCCGTCGAGCCGACGTTTCTAATTTACTCGGACGCTTTAACTAATGGCGCGGTTACATGGGAACCTAATGAAGAAACTTCCAGCTGAAAAACAGTAAAAGAATCAAAGAGCTCATTATTTCCCATCAAATTGGCACAACATCTCTTTGCATGGGATCAATGAGAATACCATTGCAGCTGCATGCTTGCTCTCTCTGGCTTTTTCCCCTTTCTTCCTATTAAGTGTAGTCCTGGCTTCGCTCGTAGTTTAGGTTGGGCCTAAAACCCATTTATGCTATTTCATGGAATCCTTAATAAATCTCCTGTTTACTTGAGCTCCGTCCGCCCGGACCACCCGCCTTTGTTATGTTCTCAGATGATCCGGGCCAAGAATGAACCCAGAAAACATCTGAAATGCTCGGAGAGGTGGCGCAGCCGCTTAGCTCCTCCGCTTCGCAGCAGCAAGGTCCCCGGTGTGATTCCCTCGGGGAGGCCGTGGAGGCTCCACGTTCAAAACATCTGCTGGAGGCTCAGCGGAGACCCTACACCGAGAGCACACCAGGCGGCGCGGAGAACGAATGGATGAAACGCAAGGAGGTCACGAGAGGTGTAAAGTGCCCACAGGAAGAAGGGCAGGTGGGGTTTGGTGTTGAGTTTAGTGGGATAATGTAGCTCCTGGCGGAGCGGCGGTGGAGGTCAGCCTCTGTCTGTTGGAGTCTAGCAGGGCAGCTGTGCCACTTAAGCTGTCTGGCTGAAGCATTGTGGCATTTCTTGTATTCCCCAGAAAGGCTGCGGTGGCATACTTCTCACTTGGAGAGGGTGCTGTGTTTTTTTTTTTTTTTTTCTTTTTTTTTTTCCTGGACCTTGTTTTTTCTTTTTTCTCCGTGTCGTCCCGGCGGCTGGAGCGGCCGTCCAGGGAGCAGCCTGCGGTCTTGGCCGGGACACGTTGTCTTTCCATTACAGGCAGTTTTAAGGTGCAGAAGTGTCCGCTGCCAGCGCACACATCTGCCGGGGGTGGATTCGGTCGGGCAGGTGGCGCGCCGTGACCGCTCGGCCTGTCTGTGGTCGCTTATTCCTTCCCGGTACTTTCTGCCGGCCCGAGTCGGAGTGGCCATTTCAGACACGCGTGCGCCATCTTGATTGCTTAAACTCCAAGTCTGCCCTGTATTTTGACTCTTGCAGGTTCATCGTCTCAGGGACAGTCGTCGGTAATAGTTATGCGGTAATAGGCATCTTGTTTCTGAGGAAAAACAATTGAGAGCAAATGAGACCCGGGGTCTTTAACGTTGGGTTTCCTACCTGAGTCCAGTCGTCCCTGGACGTTCAGAAACAGGGAAAAGAAGGAAAGGAAAGGTGGAGGAGACAGAGGTGAGATGATCTACAAACACTGACAGCAACCAAAGGACAGGAGGCAGAGCTCGAGGTTGCAGAGAGATGAAGATGCTGAGCTTCTCTTTGGGAGCGACCAGGATGGAGAGGAGCAGGAGTGAGTCCATTGGAGGGACGGCACATGGCAGATGTTTTGGAGAGAAGGTCAGGGATGGTGGGGTCATGGACAGAGGAGGGAGAGTGAATATACTGGTAGACGGATGCTGGAATTGGAGGTCTAGAGGAAGACCAGAGAGAAGATGGATGGATGTCGTGAAGAGGATATGACGGTAGTTGGTGTGAGAGAGGAGGATCCAGAGAATAGATGGAGAAGGTGGATCCACTGTGGAGAACCCTGAAGGGAAAAGACCAAAGGAAAAGAGTAAGATTTTCCCTTTTCAGGTTCCCTGTCCTGCAGCTACATATTCATCTTGGAAACATCTTGTGAACGCCAGATTGGGCTTCTTCACTTTTCCGTAGTCCGAGGCCACTGGAGACCTGTTCCTACCGCGAGGGCCGATGAAGTGTCGTATTTGTTTTTTTTTTTGCTTTTTCTTCTGGCTTTTGAGCGGAGGAACACGTCTGCTATGTTCCACCAGGATGCTCACCGCTCCGACAGGCCCTTCAGTTTGTCGAATGACATTATTTGACTGGTTGAAGGCAGATTTAATCCAAAGAGCCTGGGACCACGCCGGTTTGCTGAAGCAGCGGTGACCCCGTCTGGCGGTCGGACACCAGGGTGACGTTTGTCCTGTACACTCCAGTATCGGAAGAACGAAGGCGCTTCCTGGGAAAGACAGGACACCGGTGCAGATTTGCCACCAGCGTCTCCACTGACCTACATCCCAAATATATTCTGACATCATAGATGACCTGCCGCTTTCACCGCCGTCCGTACGTCGCGCTCCTGTTACCGCAGGCCGTGTGTTTGCCCGGTCCTTTTTGGGATGCAGGTGTACACAAGGGAGGAGGGCGTAAAAGTCAACATCCTGGTTCTCGTCTAAGTTCATGCAGCGCAGTTGAATTCTACGACAAAAGGGAAATTTGCTTTTCAGAAACTCCCACCATTCCTGTCTTGTAAACACAACACAGTGCAGAGTAACGCGATGATTACCGTCCCCTCGGACCCACACCGCTGACCAATTAGAGGACAGAATGGGACATAACTGATGTGCTTCTGCTAGCGCCACGCTAACGGGAGTCTAGATCTCATTAGCTCGGCTCGTGTTAACCAAACCCACAAACACGCGCGCTCTCTCGGCCTTCCTTTTCCGACAAGCAGGACGCAAGAAAAGCTCCCGTGCGCTGAGTGTATTTGTTGGTCTGCTGACGTCAGATCCGAGATTCAGGTCAAGGCTTCACTGGGGACGGCAGGAAAGAAAAGCAAGAATCCCCAAAGTCGGTGCAGAGATTTTGTTTTTTTTAACCGCAGATTTTTTCCGAGCGGCGTCGCCGTTCTTCAGCCGCAAGGACCCGGCGGACAAACCTTCCGGTCTTCCAGTTCCTCGGCACCGCCGAAACCATCTTCTAAGCCGGCTTTCTTCTGAGAGAACATCGACAGGCGCTGAAATGCATTTTGCCGCCGCCCGTCCCTGTCGAGCGAGCTTATTTGGATGACCTTTAATTACAAGCATCCTCAGCAGCATCTGCCTGTTAATTGTTCCTTTTAATTCCGCATCTCCACATTTAGTTAGCAGACCAGCCGTGAAGTAAAAGTGCTCTTTTACCACAGATTTGTAGGAAATGAGCGCTGAGCACAAACAGCTAAACCTCCTGTTTTGCTACAAAATTGGACTCAAGCTCCCTCCAGTCTTGTGTCCAGTCTTCATCCTTTCTCTTATATCTTCACACAAGTGTGACTTCCTCCAGAAATCAGTGTTCATAATCTCTTCTAGCAGACCGGCTTTGGCCTTTTTGCTCTCATCCACTCTTTGATCATCTCTATCTGACACGTCCTTCTCGCCGAGCACCACCGGAAAGCTCTGCGTATTCATGGAGGCCATTGGCCTCTTCAGCTTTTGCTTCTCTTCTGGATTTCTTATGACTTTGCTGTCATAGTCCAGGATTAACACCTCCGTTTTTGTAGTTTTTGCGCATGTTGGACGGCCATGTGTTTGCCTGCATTGCTCACATTAAGTTAACAAACGTGATTCCTTCCTTTTGTGCAACAGCAGATCTGTTTAATGTAAACATGTGCAGAACTGACAGCTCAATTATATTCGCATGTTTTTGATGATCCGGGTTTGTAAACAGAAAATAAAGGTGTGGACCGCCATTGGCTGAGGGGAGAGCGCCGCTGAAACCCGGCAGGGGGGGAAACATGGAGACATGAAACAACCGATCCTGCCTTTCAAATAAACACAGATATTTGTACTTGTCGTTTCCCTCTGTGGCGTTTAAGAAAATCACTGCTGCATTTGATTTGAATATCTTTATGTGATGAGTTCATGAGAGGTGGCGGAGCTCCCGGGTACGCCTGCGCTCAGAGGCGTCCGCCTTCGGGTGCGTCGGATGTTTGCAGGTGCCGTGGCTGCTTCGATTGACAGGACGGTGTATTTCGCGTCCGTCTCCTCGCATACGGAAGAGGCCGAGGCCAGAGTGCTTTTATTGTGAGTTGAAACAGAAGCTAGCTTGTCGAGTGTCTTGTCAACACCGCGATCTGATCGGATGACGGAGCTGCTGTTTTAGGTGGCCGTCAGTCGTCTCTTCTAAGATTTGTCTTGTTGCTTTTTTACCCCCGCGGCCTCGTCGCCCCAAACACAAAGGTACGGTAAATTTGACGTGCTTTAGCCCAATCGTGAACGTCTGCCGCGCAGAAGAAGCTCAAACGACTCGATGGGATGGGATTTGATGCAGCCACGAAGAGCAAAAACCTAGTACCTTACGGTCTCCTAGTTCTCTCCCATTTCCCGACAGAAAGGATCCCAGACCCAGGCCATTGTTGCTTCTCAGACGGCTGCCCTTCTCCATCGCTATCACGAAACTGAAGACCCTGGGAAGGAGGTGGCCGAGCACGCCGCGGTTCCCTTTACGGCCCCGGCCAAGAAGATGACCGAGATCATCGATGCCCTCGTTACATCCCTTGCGTCTGCAGTCGGGACCTCTGCTCACCCAGAGCGGGCGAAGATTAAACTGGAGGCCGAGAAATTAGCAGCGGGGACGGAGAAAATTGCATCTCTCTGAGGAGAAAACTCTTTTGAGAAGATCTTAAACCCAAAGGCTCCAACGGGGCATTGATTTTTTTCTTTCACGGAAGAAAATATTCCAGCAGTTGCCGCGCTGCAATCGCGTCCAGAGGTTGGTGCGCGTCGACAGACGGGCCTGTTACACCTATGCAGATAGTGGAGGTCAACTAGAGTGAATCTGCCGGTGAGAATAGTTTGGATGTGAATGAGAGGGTGACTGGTTGTGATGGATCCGGGGCGAACCCCGTCTCGCAGCTGGGATCGGCTCCAGCCGCACCACGAGCTGCCTTCAGGAAGCTTCACCAGGCTCTCCATCGCACTGGAGGAGGAGTGGAGCTGAACAGCCAGCGCCTGGGGTTTGGTGAGTGGCTTTTTGAAAGCGAAATCTGTTGCCAGACATTTGGTTCTCCTTCCCGTCTTCCTTTTCACAACAGACTGTCAGAATGTCTTTGCAGGTTTTGTAATCCCCGAAGATTGGAGGTCAACCTGGACCATCGTTCCATGGAAAGACGCCTCTCGCTCTCCGGTTTACCAAACACCGAAACGATCATCACAACTTGATAATGTCTGTAATTGTCGCTCGTGTTTAAAAACGGTCCAGGTGAGGTTTCACACACCTTTTAGGATACCTCCAAGCCCCCGGTTGGGATACGCAACTTTATTTTTAAATTCCTCTGCCACCGTGGATTTAATTCAACATATCACTTCTAAATTACAGCTTAAGTCCTACCCATCATCTGAACACAAACAATGATGCTTATCCAGCTTAATGGTTTATTGGCTCCAGCCACAGACCTTCACAGTTGTGTTTACGGAGTTTATGTGTCATCTGGACTTCTTGCAAACAGCTGGAGTCTCTCCAGGCTCTGCGGTGAGCTCTGCAGGCATCCTGCCAGAGCCACAGCTGGCCAGCATCTTAATCCAGATGTAGAAGAAGCTAAAAATTGGTCAGGTCTCCAAATGCTGGCCGTAACGCGCAATCAAAGAGGGATTTTTCAAACACGGTAAGACGTTTCAGCTCGGAGACGAGGCAGCATTTCATACATCTTCACTTTTGTGTTCCTCACTTTCCCTAATGGCTCTGAGACACCGGTTCGGCTCCTGAAATATGTTCCTATGCTTTCCTCTTTAGTCATCCTTTTCCCCTCTCCACACAAGTAGCCTCTGAGTAAGCTGCGGATGTTTTATTGTGCAATATATTTTCTGGCTATATGAGTTTTACCCCATTAGCTTCGCTCCGTTCGGCGGTGTTTATGCTTATTTTGTTTTGTTTTGTTTTGTTTTTTTCCCCCCACCATAATCACAATCAAATCCTTTTCCCAAACACTCTGTGCTGTTCTGGCTCACGTGGTTCACCCATAAGAATAATCTGTTTGGTTTTTGCCACAGTGGATGCCTACATCTGTTTGTCCTCGCTGCATTCATCCTCCACTCAGTCACTGATTGACTCCCGAACGACGGACCCGCATAAATATCGTGCAGTATAACGTTTGTCGACTCTGTCCGAGGATTGGACAGTTCACGTTCTAATTTTTTTTTTTTTTGACCAAAGTCGGTTTAATTTAACGGGTCTTTTCGAGGCTGTAATTTTGTGGCGCTGCTGAACTCTGCTGGGACGCGCAGGGAGGTGTTCCAAATGTTTGGTCAGCCTTGATTCATACGAGCGGGACGGACAATAACACCTTCCAGCGTTCAACGGTACAATTGGACCGTGCCACAAATTGCAGCCTCCAAAACGACCATTAAAACAAATCAACACCTCCAGTGGCGAGGGGAGGGAACGTCCGCCCCGCCCAGCCTTGGACGCCGACCGAACGGTTAAAAACAACCCACGATCGGATCGCAACTCCAAAGAGCTGGGCTCATTGGTATGTCGGTCAGGACCCGCTCACACTCACGGTGATGCAACTCCATCGCATCATCGACTCGATGAAGCTCTCGCATTCTCACGCCGTTGTAAGGGGCTCTAAACGCCGGCCAGGGACGTCACAGACAATATCTTACGGTCTGGAAGAAGCGAAACGTCTTTCCTTTCAGGTGGAATTAGCCAATTTCCGGGATCCCAAAGCCTGCTGTTGAAATATTCACCAGGTTAACGGAGAGACGCGGCTTCCCTCCACTGCATTTTAACGCTTTCACATTTCAGTTTGCATAAGCAGACGTGATCTCGCGTCCGATTAAATGCATGTGATGTTTGAAAGAACGCCATTTGTTTGAAAAGAAGTGTGGTCTCCTCCACCTGTGACGCGCACGCTTGCATTATTTGCAAGGCTGCGCATCTCCAGCTCCAGATTGTTTCTTTGTCTAAAGTCCGGAGCTCAGAATTTACCAAACTGACGGCTTCAGTTACTTTTCGCCTCTCTAAATATTTTAGTCTACCGCTAGTACTGCCAAATATAATCTTCTCTCAGTCGTCCCTCTCCTTCGTCCTTTTAATTTTTCATTCGGTCATACTCCATACCGCCTACCCTGCTCGCGGGGTCACGGCGGGGCTGGAGCCAATCCCCAGCTCGACCCCGGCAACACGCACCATCATTCACGACGTCGAACAGTGTGTTTGCCAGCCTTATCTTAACCCTGTCTGAACGATGAATGAACAGAGATGAAGGCCGTGGATTGTAAAAGTTACGTGTGCGACACATGGGCAATGAGATTGTAGTCTTAAAAATAGGAAGCATATGAATGCAGGTGGCCCTCACTAAACGACGCAGAGTTCGTACTGGACGTGCTTATAATTGGCCTATATTCATGCAAATGTAAACATTGAAGAAAAAGAAGTAGTAAAATAGATCACCACAAATGGCCTATATGGATGTAAATACTGTACGGTAGCACGGTAGAAATGCAAATATGGACATTAAAGAAAAGATACAGTATAATTGGCTTATATTCATGCAAATCCGTGAAAGAAAAAAAAGGTAATTAATAGAGGACGAATGGCTGAAATCCAGGCAACTACTGTACAGTATATACGCATGCAAATACAGTACATACCGTACTGGATAACCATTGTGTGGACCGCAAAAATGTTGTTCATGTTGTCCGTCGCCGGGGGGGTTTCGCTTGACGACGAAATCGCTAAACGACTATTCGGTCCTTTATTAGCGCTTCAACGCTAGGTCTCGTGTCAGACCTTCATTATGCTACACGGGGGGTCGAGTGCCTTGCTCAAGAGCACTTGGGGATTCATCAGTAGCCGAGCACGTCTGAGATGGTTTAATTGGATCCGGTTGCGCGATGCCCTTTTTCTCTCTACCCTTGGACCCTTAATTACCGCTCGCTCAAATACGGGGTGTTTACCCAGTGCGGAGGAACCTGCACCTCTGCAGCCCACCCACCTCTGATCTCTCCCCGGCCTTCAGTCCAAGGACACGCTCAGTGGAGGAGCGGATTGAGTGGGAGCCAGTGTTAATGTAATCTCCTCTGTTTAATTAGAGTGAGCACGGTGGGCAGCTAAAGCAAACCACATTAACCGCCATCTGGAGGGAGGCGGAGAGGAGGGGGACAAAGACACTCCAGTCTTACCCCGGCCCGCTATCATTAGCCTCTACATGACAACATGACACCTATTCATTTATGCCGCTGCAGACACACCTGAGCGCTCTGTGGGGGCCCTGATGAGCCCTTTCTGGCTATTCGAATAACTTTTCCCCGGTGCGTTATTTCTACAATATTTACATTATTTAAATGCGGTGTCTAAAACGCAGTGCGCATTGTTGGGGTTTTACGGTAATCATGACAATGCGGAAGTGCCGGTTAGTTTTCCCCTGACACCGGAAGTGACAGTAACTAGCTTGGAAACTCTGATATCGCGGCGGTGTGTGCAAACTATGCCAGCGTTCTCCATATTATTTTTAAACACCGTTTAAAAAAAAAAAAAAAAGAAAAACTTTTGATTTTGTTTAATAGAGATTTGATTTAGTCATTCTGGTATAAGGGTGTGTAATGTGACCGTAGAGATGGATGACTCAGCAAAAGTTACATCCGCTCACCTGTGCGGTTGTTTTCCAGAGGCAAGTAACTCAAACCTCTTCCCGGTAAATTGCACTTTGTTTTGTTTTTAGAGCGAACTAAAGTAATAACCAAAATTGTTACCAATAATAATAAAAATAAAATAAGGCATCCAGCATTGTCCGTGACGGTATACGCACATCCAAGCTAGCGGGCTAGCAGGCTAACAGGTTAGCAATTATCGTCTCCAAATGAAACATGCAACCATTTATATTTGAATCTTCAGGCTGGTGAAGAAATAACCCTCTTTTCACTGTGGTCTTTCTGTCCAGGTGAACGGTCCTCTGGTTTGCCACAAGAGGGCAGTATGCGACCACCGCAGACATCCATCCCAGACAGAGGCAGGACCCAGGCAGGGATCAGGCCCGCCGTCCAGCCACCATCCCCTCCTCTGAATACTGATGGAAACACTCCTGCATGCTGCAGACAAACCACCGCCTTCTAGACCTTGCAAATCTCACGTATGCTTGAAAAGACCGAATCTAACGTCGCGCATTTCTTATTTTCTGCTAAATATTGTGACGCGCCCACCACCTCCTACATGTGTGCGACAGGGTTATGGATACAGGCAGATTCACTTCATGCATCGCAAGTGATTACATTTTAATGGAGTCCCGTTACCATCTCAAATCATCAGATGAATTCAACTGTTAAATATTCTTCTTCTGTCCCGCAAGAATAATAACACGACACACGTTTATGTCCTGCCTTTGGAAATGAATGATTTGTTCTAACGGTAACTGTAATTTGCATGTCATTTATCTACAGCTAACATCGCACCCGGTCGTTTTCACGTAAATGTAGAAATGGCTCACTCGGCCCGGGAAAAGAATAATAAAGCCATATTTGTTTATCTATGGGTGATCTGTTGATCGATTTGCAGAGCAGAAAGATAAATGGTCAAAGGCTCCCGCTAAAATGAGGAATGAAACAAAAGATGCCAAGCAGCATTGATTATTCTGGGCCCCTTTGGCCATTTACGGCAAAAAAATCCAATTCAAATCAGATCATCAAATTGGGGCCATGAAGTACGACTTGATTTAATGAGGATACAAATAACGCTGCAAGGATACCGTGAACGAGATGGCCTCTTTAATAGAGCAGACGTCTGCAAAGACAAGGAACTCATCCTGGGACAAACCTTATTAGAGGCTCTACCAGGTGCAACAAAGTAATCTCAAGTATCCCAGATTGCTTTTCAATGAAAAATGTCTAAGAAGGTGAAAAAAAACCCGGATCAATCAAGGAGTTTGTTTCTGATCCAGAAAACTAATGGATCTTTTGCCGTCCCGACTCCGTCCCTCAGAGATACCAGCGGGTCGGTGTTTGAATAATCCTGCTGACAGACAGACCTTCAGACCAAAAGAAAAGAAAATCACAGAAGTCATAATCTTGAAAGAGGTCAGTGGTGATTTTGTACAACCTGCCCCCCCCGTCTCAGTGAACAGTCCACCCTTTAATGGACATCTTTGCCAGAAGGTCAGAGTCAACAGCAGAAGTGACACAAATCGCAGGCTGTCCTCCACAGCCCTGAATCACTGTTAAAAGGCTTAGCGGGTCGCAGTTTGGCGAGTGCCGTCAAAGAAAACCTCACACCGGTCTTTATAAGACCATTCGTCTTCTGTTATGTTTGAACCTCCCTCCCCCCGTGGGATTTACACACAGGCACTGTGCGAGTGATGTTCAAAATTTGGACACTGACTGAGGCACAAATAGTAATGGCTGAGATAAAAGCTGCAAGACAGAGGGTTTCGTACGATTCCAAAGTGTCCCAAAGCCAGTCTCGACGCGGCGCCGCCGAGTGCGATATGTGCATCGATGAACAGATGCAGCCCACGCCGGGGCGTCAACCACAGCTCGCTGTTGTTGTGATCTCCTCGAGTCGAGTCTTACTCGAGTCGAGTTTCCGATTAAAAGAATATAATCCGAGGGCCGGATCGTAGCCGCTCGCCGCGTAAGTGAGAACTTACCGGGGCGGTGTTTGTTTCTCAGATGACTAAATAATACGTAGCGACACGGTGCGCCAGAAAGGAGAGGAATGAAGGTTAGTCGCAGAAAGGCAAAGTATATATATGTGTGTGTGAATGAGAGGAACACGGGTGGGACGGTGAGGCTACAGAGAGCGGAGATGAAGAAGTTGGAGGATTTCAGGTACTTGTGTGGAGTGTGTGGAAAAGAGGTGACGAGATGGGTTCAAGCAGGTTGGAATGGGTGGAGAAAAGAGATAGAAGACGATCAGCCGAAAGGAAAGGAAAGGTGGAGGAGACGGTGGTGAGAGCGGCGGTGCCGTAAGGCTTAGAAACAGTTACAATGACGAAAAGACACGAAGCAGAGCTGGAAGTTGCAGAGATGAAGATGCTGAGGTTCTCTTTGGGAGTGACCAGGATGGAGAGGATCAGGAATGCGTCCATCAGAGGGACGGCACATGTTAGATGTTTTGGAGAGAAGGTCAGAGAAGCCAGACTCAGATGGTTGGGTCATGGACAGAGGAGCGATAGAGCATATATTGGTAGATGGATGCTGGAATTGGAGCTGCCAGGCAAGAGGTCTGGAGGAAGACCAAAGAGAAGATTTATGGACGTAGTGAGAGAAGATATGAAGGTAGTTGGTGTGAGAGAGGATTCAGAGAATAATGTTAGATGGAGGAGGTGGATTCGCTGTGGCGAGCCCTGAAGGGAAAAGCCCAAAGGAGAAGAAGAAGACACGGTCGAGTGCGAGAAAACAGCCGCGGCGTTGCACCGAGAATACCACCTTTGGAAACGTTTCAACTTTGAGGTTCAGTCGGAATAATTTTGATTTAAGTGTGTGGGAATTTCAGAGACGTGGGAGACAATATCACTATTATAGCGTCTCATGATACTTCCTCCTGGGTTACAACGGCGCCGAGTACTTTTATTTCTATTATAACAGCTGGCGTTATAATTAATTCCCACGTCGCCAATTTCACAAGTTGTGTCTGTGTGTTTGTGCTGAAGCAGAGCGCCAAGAATATGCACTTTGAAGGTTACTGTTTCAACTGCAGTCACGCAGATAATGTGCCGTATGGATTACCTGCGCTGCAATTTGTCTCCGATGTCAGAATTTTCCGTATCGAGACGCCGCTGCTTCCTTAGATGCAGCATCGTGGTCGCGTCGTATCACGAGTCGATCTTTGATGCTCACCGCCAGAACCTGTGCTGCTGGATTGACTTAAATCATGTGAATTATCTCCAGAACATGGGTACTATTTAAATGTGTATAAAAACAGAATAGTCGCTCATTGTGATTTTGGGAAACATGGAAACAACAAACTGTTGAAAATGCATCTTCAGTTTGTAAACACTGCAATTGTCGATGTTTTAGCGAGTGTTTGAGCCGATTGCTTAATCACGCTGACGTTTTTCCCGCTGAAACAAACAACTCTCTATTTTGTTTATTTTATTTTTACGTGCGTTGGGTTTAGCGCCGGCTAACAAAGAGCGATTTTGCTATTCTGGGGCTGCATGTAGAATTATAAAGGTGTGACTGAAATGATATCACAGAAGAAAGATTTCTACACAGCAGGGAGGAGTGGGGAAGTTACTGTTTCATCAAAAAAAAAAAGATCACATTCGTGAGCATCCCGAAATGAATATGGGTTTATTTATCACACGGCCTCTAACTGGGTTAATCCCCGACAGCTCGGTAAATCTCTGTTTATTCAGCTGTCTAAGAAAACAAATGTCACCGGAATATGGAGGCATCAAATCCTCCCGGGAATAACGGCACCTATGATCTCGTGTTTGCCTCGGCTGCAGCTATCAAATGGCGTTAACCTCAAAATCCCAGCGGGATGGAATTCGTCTGCAGCGTCTCCTCCCTTTTGTGTTTGATTTAGGAGTAATTCCGCAGGACACCTGGCAGATGAGCCAAAACAGATCGTGGGCCTCCTCTTAGATCTGCCTTTCGGACGGTCGGCTGAAGTGGAATTCGGTTTCCTGACGGTAAGCCCCTTCACCTGGGCTCCGGGAAACCCCTCACTTGTTTCTTCAGCCGTGAGCATCAAACGAGATCTTCCGTTTTAACGGAATTTATTTTTTAATGCGTCAACGTTCTCATCCTCCCCACAGTATTTTTGATTGTTCCTGAATTCCATCACTGACCAATCGAATCGGTCTTTTCTGCCGATCAGAAGTTATGAAGGTTTTCCCACAAAAACGGCGTCTGTGAGGGAGTCCGAGCGGCGGAGACCAGAAAAAGTCTCGTCTGTCATCGGGCAGATCCGACAGACTTCATTTTGTTCCCGGGTGCTGAGAGAAGATAGCTTTGGACTCCGAACGATGGGACTGGACATGACATGAGGCTTTTCAACAATTCACAATTATGACCTTTTCGCAGAAACACCGACGTGTCAGGTAATAACAAGCTCCGGGTGAAATTGCACAATCTTTTGGCACAGGTGGAAAGTGTTACCTAGCAACCCCCTCCCCCCTGTCCTTTTCATCCTAAGCTTGAGGGATCTCTGGAGATGCTCTGCCTACAAAGACCAGGTTCAGCCGCTCCCACAGGCCCCATGACCCCCCTGGACAAACAACAGCCTCATTCTCTGCACCGCTGCTGACCTCATTGTCTCTTTGTGAAGGGAAAATCCAGAGTTGCATTCTGTTAAATGGTGCATCGCAGGCGAGCGTAACAGAGCTCCCTGCCTCCAGCACGAGCCTACAGATGAGCCGGCGCACCATCCGCTTTCCTCAGGACAGCACACGAGGAAAACATGGTAAGAGAGCGGAACCCCGCCGGCCCTCGGCTCCACCACACACACACACACACACACACACCTCCTGCCTGTCACCTCCGGTTACACTCCCAACGCTCGTGCGTTCCACCCTCCCGGTCGTCCTCCCGTCACACTCGGCCCTCTCGCCGCCTCTCCGCATGGTTCGTATTTTTTCATCATTCATGTGCACTGTAATCTCGCGCAGCTGTTGTACGACTCTAAACCGTCCTTGCTGTACGCGACTCGTGCTAAATATAGTGTCAGAAGCGAAAGGCAGCGTTCGCGCGCCAACCCTGCGAGGGAACAGATGTTGTGACTTGTACTCAAACCGGTCTTGTGGTGCGGTTCCAATCGGGATGTCACATCTCTGGAGTTTTACTGTTATGACTGTAATATCCTCAATATGCTTCTTATAGAAACAGCTGCCTCATGCGGAATTTACTCCACAAAAACACACTCGCTCTTGAGTGATAAGGAGATTAGCGAGAGGTGACGATGCATCTCAGCCTCGGTGCAGGACGTGTAGTAAGCGATGCAACACACACGTGCATGTATACTGGCAGAGCTGAGTGGGCGATGGCCGAGATCCAGAGATACAATGCGGGTAATTAAACGAGACGGAGCCCGAAATGTGACCCGCCGCTGCCGCCGGATGCTCGGCTCGTAGCTTTTGTTTCGAATAAGCAACTTTTGGCGAGACGAGCGGAGACGACCCGAGGAGTGAAAGTTGTCTGCTTGGATTCTTCCAGAGTCTTGATGCAGACGCGCTATCAGTGATTGAGAACCCGGCGGCCGTCAGTCAGCCTTTTCACCCCGAGAAAACAGCGCAAGCCCACGAAACCAAGGGCGTGCGGAGCTGGATTAAAAGGTTTCACTCCACGACTCTCGGTGAGGACCCTCCGCCGCGCCGCCCGATCTCGGTTCATTAGCCGAGGGAAGGAGCTGCTGAAACACAACTCCTGCCGCCGAGGCGATGTGTAAAAGCTCCATCTTAGCAGACAATTTTGCCGAAATGATTTTAAATCCAGCATTATGTCGTTGCAGACGGCAAAGCTAATTAAACATTTAAGCTGGTTTTTGAATGTACGATAAATCGAAACGTCGTAAAACTGTTATTATCATTAGGGATATGCAATCAAAAGAGCAATTTTCATAGGTGGTTCCAGCAATATTGCAGCTTTAAATATTCTTACATCCATTTGATAGAGTATTTTCAAATGCCATTAAATGCTGTGACGGGAAAGACTTTGCAGGCTCATGTAATAAGAGGGACAAGACTAGTAGTTTTATGAAAATGCATGGAAGTTATTTTTCTTCCCTTTCAACTGCTAATTGTTATGCATGTGGTAGATTGAGCTTTTTAATCTCCATCTCAGTCAGACATAATGAATTTCCGTGTTGACTGTTGCTCCAGCACACAGGCTGGTGAGGCTGCTGGCAGCTGTGTGTGCGCTGGGACTCCTGGGAGGCCTGGCTGTAGGTGTCTGGTTCCTGGGTGAGTCACCGCGTCCCCGCCGTTATTAAGGGCCGCTTCGACCCGCGTCTCAGCGCCGCCTCGACGTTATCGGCTTTCCAAACGCACGTTTTCGGGGTAAAATTCGCTCCGGGCAGCAGAAGTTCCCAACCGAACGGGTTCACGTTGCATTCAGGACCAGCGCCCATTGCACCGTAGCACGACAAGTAGCAACAATTTGCATCGGATGGAGACAAAAAGCAACAGCGAGTCCCTTCTTTCAACTTTCCTGTTTGTTTCGTTTTGGTTTCCGGCCAAGCCGTGCTCAAATATGTCACCGTAGGCCCACCGTTGCGGTATTTTCCCCGTCTATTCTCGTCCCTACAATTCTGACCGAGGGCCGAAATAACCTTCATCTAGTGCACATGCGTCAAACTCAAGTCCTGCCACGTCATTTTAGATGGCCCACGAGAACATCTTAAAAGGTCTGTTTGTCTTAAAATAAATAAATGGAATGCGTGCAATGACCATAAACTACATTTCCCTCGATTCATGCCGATCCACGCCATCCCGCCGTTAGATCGCAGCAGATCCACATCAATGACATCATCAATTGAGAAATACAAATGATCCCCAAATGTTGCCACAAATGGAAGGCTGTTTCAAGAAAGATGGGAATGCATGCGTTACATTTGGATGCGAATGAGTTAATTCACATAAAGAAGTGGTGACATTTATTTGACATTTGGTGATGTTTAGTTACATTTGTGCTGTCACTGAAAATATAAGTTAGACACCCCTGCTCTAGCGGCAGAACAGCATCTTTACTCTGATAAAGCCATTTTTATTCTGCATATTTACTTTAAAAACCAGCGAGGTGATATTCGGATAACTGAACCGTCCGGCGGATCTTTGAATAACTATTTAAAATGGCCGCGCAGCGACACGTGGGAAAATGAATTCCCGCCGAAGGGGTTGGATTCTGGGATGACGGCGGGTTAACGCTGTGTGTCTCTGCACCAGTCAAGCTCCTGCTGAGGCCCTCCTCCTCTCAAACTCCAGTAGGACTGGGAGACACGAAGGAGACGTCTTTCTGCAACGTGACGGAGGACATTTCCATCTCCGACCCCAGGAAAGGTCTGTTTTAGATCCTCCCTCGGGGTTATTAATGCACGATGTACGTCCTTGTTGTGGGAGCTAACGAAGGGAAACACGGTTCATCTCCTTGCGTTCGAGCGACGCGTTAGCCTGGCGGCGTATCGCTGGCCGAGGAGGTTCTTCCTGAGAGCTTGCCACCGGAGGGATTTTCAATCAATCAGGTTCAGTGTTTTACAGAATTAGTCCTGAGAATTCCCTCCTGGAGATCCAGCTGGGGAAGCTGCCCACCTGGCTGCCGGTGTGCTATGAAAGGTGGAACTCTTCGCTGGGGACGCTGGTCTGCAGGCAGCTGGGTTACCTGAGGTTGGTTCCCGCCCCCCGACAGAGCTACCGATTGTACGCCGATGTGGCGCCGGGCTTTTTATTAACAGCCGGCAACTAACTCGCTAACTGCCGCAGCTGTCTCGCCGGCGCTCAAGACTGAGATTATTTATGACCTGTTAATGCCTCATTTAAAATCATGCTTCACACCTCAAGGGCCTGAATTATCTTAATACCTACCCGGGCTATTTTGCATATGTTCTTCTTCCAGACTGACCAAGCAAAAGGGAGTGAATCTAACCGATATCGGGCTCAACTATGCTGAAGGCTTCGTGCAAATTACCTCAGAGCACAAGAGTAATCTTGAAAATATGTGGCAGTTCAGGTAAGGCAATTTAGCGAGGGACATCATACTCACGGCGTAGCGGAGAGAGAGTCGTGACCACAGACGCATTCATCACGCATCATCAGTCACCCCGATTTGTTTCAATTTAGGAAAAGCTGTATCACCGGGAAGGTTATTGCTTTGCAGTGTTTTGGTGAGCAAATATAATTTCACTTCCCTTGAATGCTAAACGAAGCCCTCCGTGATAAATGACGGCCCGCCGGGCCGCTGCCTCGGGTCCAATCGCTTGTTTTTAATTTTCCCTTTTTTTACGAATGGCGCTCTGTAAGAGTGCGGCACGCGAGCGAAGCTCCCCAGGATAATCGGGGGTGTGGAGGCCACGCTGGGCAGGTGGCCCTGGCAGGTCAGCCTCTACCACAGCGACCGCCACACCTGCGGAGGCTCCATCATCACCAGCCGGTGGATCGTCACCGCGGCCCACTGCGTGCACAAGTAAGGCTCCGCCCCTTCCCGCCGCCGCGGTCATGAACCGAGGCCCCCCTGACCCCGCTATGGTTTCCCCGAATGCCAGCTACAGGCTCCCCCAGCTGTCCAGCTGGGTGGTCTACGCCGGCATCGTGACCCGCGGCTCGGCGAAAACGTCCCGTCAGCCCGGGCACGCCGTGGAGAAGATCATCTACAACAGGGACTACAACCACCGGAGCCACGACAGCGACATCGCCCTGATGAAGCTGCGCACCCCGCTGAACTTCTCCGGTCAGCCCGAAACCCGCCCGAGTCCCGAATGTCGTTCCGTTGTCTCGTCTGAGCGGCGGTAGCTTCCGGAGCAAATCCTCCGCCGAGACGTCACGTCGCGTTCTTAGTTCACGGTCGGAATCTGCACTTTGCGGAATTACCGACTGGATCCAGACAAGCGAGTTCTCCGAGTGGATCGCCCCGGTTATATTTAAGGGATGTCTTGGAGGAGGTTTATATCCGGGTGAATTCACCACGCCAGCTAATCAAAAGTAATTCGATACATCAACGGGAAGTCTCGAGCCGTCCTGGAGACGCTCCGTCTCATTTACACCAGCGTAGAACTCATGAATAAATGCATGATCCGCGTCTCGCTTCGTACCGTTAGGGGGAGAGGAAAACAGCAAATCGTGCAATTTTAGAGGTTGTCCTCATGAAAGCGGCCTTCTTTTTCAATCCGGCGTCCATGTGTGTGTTATTCCGTGGGAAAAGGCTCGGCGAGATGATGAAATATCTACGTTTCGACTCACCGTCTCGTCACATATGTCGCTTTGTGCACCGCGCCGGTTTACGCAGCGTTAATATGCCGGGTTTGTGGCTCAGTCAGTTACCGAGCAGCCGCTGTGTACATAGCGAATCTGCATACGGGGCTCATTTGTCTGCCGCTGCAGCCTGGTAATGACTGGAGATCTACACTGTCAACACGCAGGTTGTAATGAGCCCGTGATTTGTTCAACGCAAACGTGTGTTAACACAACGATGCGGAAATTATCCGGAAATAATTAACACCGCGTAGAGGACGAGTACCCGCAGTCCCGTTCTCGATAATCGTGGGAAGAAATTCAATTAAAGCGAACCGCAAAGTATTGTGTGTCACCATAACGGCGAGGAATGGTCGAATCCATGTGTTTCCCCTCTGGACAGACACGGTCAGGCCCGTCTGTTTGCCCGGATACAGCCGCGACGTTCCCGGAGGCACGCAGTGCTGGATCTCCGGGTGGGGATACACTCAGCCCGACGGCGGTAAGAAAGATCCCGCCTCTCCAAAATACATGAGCATTGACTCCAAGTGTCATTCATACATCATGGCGGCGTACGCAGCGTAACAAAGAGCAGCGGCGGACGTGTGCTTTCTCCCCCAGTTCATTCATCTGATACCTTAAAAGAGGCGCCGGTTCCCATTATAAGCACAAACAAGTGCAACAGCTCGTGCATGTACAATGGGGAGATCACGTCACGGATGCTGTGCGCGGGATACACAGAGGGGAAGGTGGATGCGTGTCAGGTCGGATGCATGTTTGGAATTGGACCCTTCAGCTCTTGGAATATGTGAAATATTGGCGTTGTGAATGCGTGGTCAGAGCGCTGTGTGTGCCTCTCAGGGGGACAGCGGGGGTCCTCTGGTGTGCCAAGATGACAACGTGTGGAGGTTGATGGGGGTTGTCAGCTGGGGGACGGGCTGCGCCGAGCCCAACCATCCCGGGGTTTATACCAAAGTGGCTGAATTCTTGGGCTGGATCTACGACATGATTGAGGTGAACACGTCGACAGAGGGTCGGGGTGATGCCTTGCGCCACCCTCCTTCTGGAAACACACTTCCAGGCCTCCGCGCGCTACAGTTTGACGTGTTTGCCCGTTTTGAAAACACGATGCAGGGCGCCGCGCTCCATTACACACTGACTTCAATAGATGATTGACACGTAAAGAAATGTCACGCTTAGAATATTTCCTTCTCTTTGCAGAATTACTGAGGTGGAATCATGGGGGCCGAGGATGCTGCTCATATCCGAGAGACGATATTTTTACTCTAAATGTCCATTTTATATTGTACACAAAAGGCAGACCCAGACATAAATATTCATTTTTACGTTGTTTTTTCCATGTAAGAAATATAAATGATGCCTCTTCTAAGTCATCCTTGTCTTTCTTTTTTTTTAAACATTTAGCAAATTTACCAATTCGCTTTGTTTTTTGTTTTTCTTTTGTTGTTATAAATGGTTTATATTATTTGACTTATTTTATTACTATTTGATTTGACAAGTTTCATTTTATTTTTTTTGTAATTTATGTTATTGTTTTTTTTTTGTTAAATTTTTGTTTAGTTTAGTTTTTTTTTATTTTATTTTGGTTCTGTTTTATTTCTTTATATTTTAATATGTATTTTTTGTGTTATTCTATTTAGGTTTTGTTCTCTTTCATTTTATTTCATTTGATTTTAATTTAATTGTTATTTTATTAGATTTTTTGTTTTATTTTTTATTATATTTCGGTTTGATCTTCTTTTACTTTATTTTTTAATTTGTATAATGTTCTTTATTGATTTATTTTCAAATGGTTTTAAATTTAATGTATTATATATTCGTTTTTTTTATTTATTAATTTGGGTTTGATTTAATTTTGTCTTATTTGATGTATTTTTTAGTAATTTAATTTTGTTTTGATTTTATTACATTTTGACTTTTGATTGTCGTTTTTTGTGTTTTTTTGTCTTTCTTTTGTTGTTTTTATTAACTTGTTTTATATTATTCTTTTTGTAATTTTTTTTATGTTTTATTTCTATTTTGGGGGTTCATTTTATGTCTTCGTTTCTTTTTATTTTCGTTCGATATTATTTCATTTTTTCTTCATTTTATTCTTGTGTCATTTAATTCCATTTTTAAATTTTCATTTTTATTTCTTTCCTTTTTAATTTCCCATCTGCTTTTGGAGCTGCAGTTCGTCTTCTCGCCACCAGATGGCGTCTGTGCGGCGTTTCCGGTTCAGGCGCTGCTTCCGCTCGTCTAGTTTCCATGGCAACCCACAACATCGGTCGAGGCTGCCGGTTGACCTCACCTTGAACGGCCAGAAAACGGTTCAAATAGTTCACCGTTTATTTCTCCGGTGTTGCTCCGGATGGCGGAGGAGTGGCGTCTGCAGGCGGCCGGGCTGTGGAGCCTGATGGACGAGCTGAGCGAGCGCAGCCCCGCGGCCTACCGCGCCTTCGTGGGCGAGCAGCTGCGGGCCGGGGCCGAGTTCCACGCCGCGCCGGAGCTCCACGCGTGTCTGCGCACGGAAGTCCTGGTGAGGAAGGTTACACTTGATGGCGACCTCATGAAGGTCCTTGGAAGCCGAGGCTCTGCTCTGCAGGAGGCAGCCGCTTATTCCCACTCCACGACACGCTCTATTCCCATCACATTTTAGGCAAACCAAATTATTATATATATATGCATATTCATATTCATATTCATATATATAGATGTATACATCTATATGTACATATATATATTCCTATCTAAATGTATACATTCATATACACCCATATTTATGTATATATAATACTCTGCAAATATATACAATTCATATATAAAATATGTATGTATATACATTTGTGTTATACATATTTATATATCTCATATATTTTATCTACTTCATATATATATATGAAGATCCAAATTATTTATATAGAAGTTTTCATATGTATAAGAATTTGCAAATGAATTATATATTTAAAAATATATATAAATATACAATAATATGTGTTTAGATTTACATTTAGATCAAATACATGTCTATACATAGATAGATAAATACAAAATTATAAATACATACATATGTGTGTTTACAAGAAGATACAATTTTATTAAAAATGTATATATATGTTGGCTCATGTATACAATATATAAAAATTTGATTTTTAAATGTATACAAAAAACTCGAATAATATATATTTTGTACATGTATGTATACATGTAAGTATCAATTTATGTTAATGGTCATAATAGTGAATCTATATATCTATGCTATAATGTATACTATTCTATGTATGTATCCATTTCCGCATTAATGGACGTATGTATGTATATCTGCATATGCATGTAAGTATATATCATGTGTATGTATGTATATATGTATGAATGTATGTTTTTATGGTTGTAATAATGCATACATGCGTATGTGTATATGTGTATATACATTCATGAATACAAACATATGCATACATACATACATACATGTTTACATAGATACATGCATACAAACAGGTATGACTACATACATTCATACATACATACAGAAATACATACAGAAATACATACATACTCACTTAGGTACATTCACACATATATACATACATACATACATACTTTCATGCATACATACAAACATCCAAGCTTACATACACACAGATTCATTCATATAAAGAAACAGACATACACATTTTATATGTTCATATTTACAAACATTAATATATACATACATACATACATACAAACATACATTCATGCATACATACAAAAAGACGTGCACACATTAATACATACATACATATATACATACATTAACACATACATACATACATTTACATACAGTCATACATAACATACCTGCATACATACATACATACTTTCATGCATACATAAAAACATACATACATACATACTTAAATACACACATACTTTCATACAATCATACATACTAACTTAAATACATATGTACATTTATGATACATACATACATAAATAAAAACATGCATACATGCTTTCATACATACATACATCAATACATTCATACTTACATTCATTCATACATACATACAATCATACATACATACTCACATTCATACATACATACAAAACATACCTACATACATACATACATATGTTCAGGCATACATACAAACATACATACATACATACTTTCATACAATCATATATACACATTTACATACATTCATACATTTATGCATGCATACATACATACATACATACATAAATAAAAACATGCATACATACATACATGCATACATAGATACATGCATCAATACATTCATACTTACATTCATTCATACATACATACATATGCACATACAGACATACATATATACATAAAATACATACATAGATACAAATATAAATACATACATTAATACAAACATAATTCCATACAAACATACATACATACATTCATACCTACATACAAAAAGACGTGCATAGATTCATACATGCAAATATACATACATACATATACACATTCACACATACATATACATAAAAATACATTAACATACACACATACATACATACTTACTTTCATACAATCATATATACAAACTTACATACATACGTACACCCTTTCATACATATATATAAATATACATTCATACATACATTCACACATTCATATATACATACACACATACAGTCATACATACACACATACATTCATACATACACACATACATACATACATACTTTAATACATTCAGACATTCTGGCATACATACATACATACATACATACTTTAATACATTCATACATACAAACATTCATACATACATTCATGCATGCATACATACATACAAACATACATATGCATGCATACTTTAATACATACATATCTGCATAAATACATGAATACATACATATATACATACATAGATACATAAATACGTACATACTTACATATATACTTACATACATACATACATTTATGCTTACATACAAAAAGACATGCATACATTCATACATACATACACATATACATACATAAATACATCAATACTTAAATACATACACACGTAAAAAACATACCTACATACAATCATACATACATTCATGCATACATACATACATCGGACATACATACTTTCATACAATCATATATATACACTTACATACATACATACAAACATGCTTACATACATACATACATTCATACGTACATATGCACAAAAATACATACACACTTTCATATATTCATATAAAAAAACATACAAATAATACATACATACATACATGCATATATTCAGATATACAGACATGCGTATACATACAAACATACTTGCATTCATCCCTACATACATACATACACTCATACATACATACATACATAAATACATGCATACATTCAGACATACGTATACACACATACACAAATATATATATACATACATACATTCATGCATACATTCAGATATAAATACCTACGTACATTTATGCATACATACATACATACAAACATTCATACATACTTACATACATACATACATACAAACGTATAGATTCATCGGACATACATCAATACATTCATACTTACATTCGTTCAAACATACATACCTACAAACATACATACATACATACATTCATACATACATACTTTAATACATTCATACATGGAAACAAACATACAAACATTCATGCATACATACATAGATACATAAATACAGACATGCATACCTACGTATACATACATTCATACATACATACATACATACATACATACTTACTTAGATACATGTATACATATATACATACAAAACAAACATACATACTTTCATGCATACATACGAACATACATACCCACATACACAAAAAATACATACATAGATGCATAAATACTTTCATGCATAAGTACAAACATACTTACATACATACATACATACTTTAATACATACATACGTACAAAAATACATACATACATTCATGCATACATACATACATAAAAACATTCATACATAAATACATACACACATACATACATCAGACATACATACATTCATTCATGCATAGATATATACATCCAAACATACACACATACATTTATACATAAATACATACAAACATACATACATACAAACATACATTCTTTCTTAAATACATACATACATTTATACATACATACATACATATATTTATGCATACATACAAAAAGACAAACATACATACATACATACATACAAAACTATACATACATACATAAAAACATATATACATACATACAAACATACATACAGACATACATACAAACAAACATACATACTTACTTAAATACATACATTCATGCATAGCTACATACAGACAAAGATATATGCATACATACATACATACTTTAATACATTCATACATACAAAATACATACATACCAGAATACATACAAACATACATACACACACACATACATACATATATTCATTCATGCATAGATACATACATACAAACATACATACATACATACATATATACATAGATACATACAAACATACATACATACATTCTTTATGCATACATACAAAAAGACAAACAAACATACATACATGCATAAATACATACTTACTTAAGTTCATTCACACATACATACATACATACATACATACATACATACATACTTTCATGCATTCATACAAACATGCAAAAATACAAATAAAAAGTCATACATACATTCAAGCTTATATACATACATATATTCTTACATATGTACAAACAGACATACACACTCTCATACAATCATATATACACACATACATACATACATATATTCCTATAATCATACATATGTACATAAAGACATAAACACTTTCATAAATTCATACATACAAATAAATAAATACATACATACATACATACATATATTCATGCATACATACATACATGCATAAATACATACGTATATTTATTCATACTTACATACAAACGTACAAACATACATATATACCTATATACTTACACACATACAGACATACACATACATACATACATACATACATACATAAAAACACTCATACATACATAAATACATATGTACATATATACATACATACATACATTCAGACATACATATATATACATACACAAGTACATATATACGTGCATACATTTATGCATACGTTCAGATATACATACATACATACATTTATGCATACATACATACATTCATAGAAACATGATGACATGCGTACATACATACATACATACATTCATACTTCCATTCATTTATACATACACACATAAATACAAACATACTTCCATACAAACATATTTACATAAAATCATACCAACATACATATAAACATACAAAAATACATACATACACACATTCATACAGACACACACACATATGTACATATGCACATACATACATACACACATAAAAACATACATACATACATACATATGTACATACAGACATACATATATGCCTTCACACGTTCATTCATCCACACATACATATATACATTGATACATAAATACATACATATTTACATACATATATATACATACTTTAATACATTCATACATACAAACATACATACATGCATTCATGAACACATACATACAAACATATATGCATACATAGATTAATACATACATATCTACATACAAACATGAAAACATACATAAATACATACACACATACATACATACGTACATACATATATATATACTTACATACATACATACATTCATACATATGTACATACAGAAATACACACTTTCATACATTCATAGAAAATTACAAACATACAAACATACATATATACATACAAACATACATACATGCATATATACATACATACCAATAACATGTATGTATGTATGTATGTATGTATGTATGAATGTATGTATGTGGTGATGAATGTATATGTGTATGTATGTTGTATGAATGTGTGCACCTCTTTTTGTATGTATGCATGTATATATGTACGTATGAATGTATGTATATATGTATGTATGTATGTATGAATATGTGTGTGTATGAATGTATGTATTTATGTATCTATGTATGTTTGTATGTATAAATGTATGAAAATGTGTATGTTAGTAGGTTCATTCATATGAATGTATGTATGTATGTATGTATGTAAGCATGAATATGTGTATGTATATTCTTAGAAGTATGTATGTATGTGGGCATGAATGTGTTTATGTGTGTATGTATGCATTAATATATGTATGAATGTATAAATGTATGTATGTATGTATTTGTATATGTATGTATGCATAAATGTATGTATACATGTATATATGTATACATGTATACATGTATAGATGTTTGTATGTATGTATGTATAAATATCTGCATTAATGTATGTATGAATGTACGAATGTATCTATGTATTTGTGTATGTATGTATGTATGAATTTGTGTATGTATGTATGTATGCATGTGTGTATATATATGCATGAATGTATGTATGAATTCGTAAGTGTGTTTGTATGTATGTATTTGTGTATGTATGTATGTATGTTTGTATGCATGAATGTATGTATGTATGAGTGTATGTATGTATGTATGTATGCATGAGTGTATGTATTTATGTATATGTGTATTTATATATGTATGTATGAATGTATGTATGAATGTTTGTATGTATGAAATTATGAAAGTTTGTATTTCTGTATGTACATATGTATGAATGTATGTAGGTATGAATATCAGCATGAATCTGTGTGTGTATTTTTTGTATGTATGGATGTATATATGTTTGTTTATATGTATGTATGCATGAATGTGTATATTTATGTATGTATGTATATGTGTATGTATGTATGAATATGTGTGTATATATGTATGTATGTATGCATCAATGTATGTATGTTTGTATGTATGAATGTATGTGTGAATGTATGCATTAATGTTTGTATGAATCTATACATACATGTATATGCGTATGTATGTATGTATGAATGTATGCATGAATGTATGCATGAATGTAAGTATGAATGTACAGATGTATGTATGTATGTATGTATGTATGTATGTGTGTATGTATGTATGTATCTATGCATGAATGAATGTATGTATGTATGTATTTTTGAATGTATGTATGTATGTATGCATGAAAGTATGTATGTATGTTCGTATGTATGTATGAACTCTGTATGTATTTATGTATGTATTTGTGTTTGTATGTATGTATACATGTATGTATCCATGTATGTATGTATGAATGTATTAAAGTATGTATGTATGCATGAAAGTATGTATGTATGTATGTTTGTATGTATGTATGTATGTATGTATGCATATCTGTGTATGTGTATGTATGTAGGTATGTATGAATGTATGTATTTATGTATGTATATGGGTATGTAACCATGAATATGTGTATGTATATTTTGTATGTATTTATGTATATATTTTTGTATGTATGTATGTATGTACGTTTGTATATACATGTATGTATGTATGTATTTGTGTATGTGTGTATGTTTGTAGGGATGAATGTATGTATTTATGTATGTATTTATGTATGTTTGTGTGTATGTATGCATTAGAATATGAATGAATTTGTGTATGTATGTATGTATGAATGTATGCATGAATGTATGTATGAATGTATGTATGAATGTACAAATGTATGTATGTATTTATTTGTGTATGTATGTATGTATGTATGTACATTTGTCTGTATGTATCTATGTATGTATGCATTTGTGTATGTATGTATGTTTTTGGGCATGAATGTATCTATGCATGTATGTATATATTTATGTATGCATTAATGTATGTATGAATGTGTGTTTGTATGTATGTATGAATGTATGTATGAATGTATAAATGTATGTATGTATGTATATGCGTATGTACGTTTGTATGTATGTATGTATGTATGTATTTGTGTATGTATGTATGTATGTATGTATGTATGTATTTACTTATGTATGTATTTATGTTTGTATATGCATGAATGTATGTATGAACATATAAAAGTACGTTTGTATGTATGTATTTGTGTACGTCTGTCTGTATGTATGTATGTATTTATGTTTATATGCATAGATGTATGTATGTATGTATGTATGTATGGGTGTATGTATATATGTATGTATGTATATATGATTGTATGTATGTATGTATTAATGTATGTATAAATGTATTCAAATATGTATGTATTAATAAAAGTATATATGACTGTATGTATGTATGTTATGTATGTGTATGCATGTATCAATGTATGAATGTATAAAAGTATGTATGCATGAGTGTATGTATGTATGTATGTATGTATGAATGTATGCATGAATGTATGTATGGATGTATAAAAGTTTGTATGCCTGTATGTACATTACATTACATTACATTTGACAGACGCCTATATCCAAAGCGACTTACAATAGAGGACATAAGGACCGCAAATAACACTTGCAAATACAAGATGTACATATGTATGAATTAATGTATGTATGCATTAATGTATGTATGTATGTATGAATGTATACATGAATGTGTCTATGTATGTATGTATGAATGTATGCATGAATGTATAAATGTATGTATGTATGTGTGAATGTGTGTATGTATGTATGTAGGTATGTATGTATACATGTATGTATGTATGTATGCATTAATGTATGTATATATGTATATGTGTATGTACGTTTGTATGTATGTATGAATGTATGCATGAATGTAAGTATGAATGTACAATTGTATGTATGTATATATGTATTTGTGTATGTATGTATGTATGTATGTATATATGTATGTATGTATCTATTTATGTATGTATGTATGTATGAATGTATGTCTGTATGTGTGTATATATATATGCATGAATGTATAAAAGTATGTTCTTATGTATTGCATGAGTGTATGTATGTATGAATGTATGTAAATATGTATGTATGTAGGTATGTATTGCATGAGTGTATGTATGTATATATATGTGTATGTATGTATGTATGTATGAACGTATGCATGAATGTATATATGAATGTATAAAAGTATATAGGTATGTATATTTGTATGTATGTATGCGTAGATGTATGTATGAATGTATTTATGTATGAGTGTATGTATGTATGTATGTGTGTATGTATGTATGCATGAATGTATGTATGTATGTTTTTCTGTATGAATGTATGTATGTATATATGGATGGATGGATGGATGTATGCATGAGTGTATGTATGTATATATATGTGTATGTATGTATGTATGTATGTATGAATGTATGTATGCATGAATGTATGTATGACTGTACTAAAGTACGTATGTATGCATAAAAGTATGTTGTAGTTTGGATGTGTGTATGTATGTATAAATGTGATTATGTATGTATGTATGTATATGTATGAATGTATGTATGTATGTATGCATGAATGCAGTATGAATGTATTAATGTATGTATGAATGTTTGTATGGCTGTATGTACATTACATTACATTACATTTGGCAGACGCCTATATCCAAAGCGACTTACAATAGAGGACATAAGGACTGCAAATAACACTTGCAAATACAAGATGTACATATGTATGAATTAATATATGTATGCATTAATGTATGTATGTATGTATGAATGAATGTATGCATGAATGTGTCTATGTATGTATGTATGAATGTATGCATGTATTTATAAATGTATGTATGTATGTGTGAATGTGTGTGTATGTATGTAGGTATGTATGTATACATGTATGTATGTATGCATTAATGTATGTATGTATGTATATGTACGTTTGTATGTATGAATGTATGCATGAATGTAAGTATGAATGTACAATTGTATGTATGTATATATGTATTTGTGTATGTATGTATGTATCTATTTATGTATGTTTGTATGAATGTATGTCTGTATGTGTGAATGTGTGTATATATATATGCATGAATGTATAAAAGTATGTTCTTATGTATGTATTTGTGTATTATTGTTTGTATGCATGAATGTATGTATGTATGTATATATGTATGTCTGAATGTATGCATGAATGTATGTATGAATGTATGTATATATATAAAAATATGTATGTATATACTAATGTATGTATGTATGTATGTATATATTTTTGTATGTATGTATGTATGTGTTTATATATATGCATGAATGTATGTAGGAATGTATAAAAGTATGTATGTATATATGTGATTATGTATGTATGAAAGTCTGTCTGTATGTTTGTATGCATGAATGTATTTATGTATGTATGTATGAGTGTATGTATGTATGTATGAATGTATGTAGGTATGTATGTAGGTATGTATGTATGCATGAATGTATGTATGTATGTTTGTATGAATGTGTGTATGTATGTATGTACTTATGTACGTATGTATGTATGAATGTATGAATGTATAAATGTATGTATATATGTAGGTATGTATGTATGTAGGTATGTATGCATGAGTGTATGTATGTATATATATGTGTATATATGTATGTATGCATGAATGTATGTATGAATGTATAAAAGTATATAGGTATGTATTATTGTATGTATGTATGCGTAGATGTATGTATGAATGCATTTATGTATGTATATAAATGTGTATATATGTATGTATGAATGTATGCATGAATGTATGTATGAATGTATAAAAGTATATAGGTATGTATATTTGTATGTATGTATGCGTAGATGTATGTGTGAATGTATTTATGTATGTATGTATGAGTGTATGTATGTATGTATGTATGTATGTGTGTATGTATGTATGCATGAATGTATGTATGTATGTTTGTCTGTATGAATGTGTGTATGTATGTATGTATGGATTTATGGATTTATGCATGAGTGTATGTATGTAAATATATGTGTATGTATGTATGTATGAATGTATGCATGAATGTATGTATGAATGTATGTATGACTGTACTAAAGTACGTATGTATGCATAAAAGTATGTTGTAGTTTGGATGTGTGTATGTATGTATAAATGTGATTATGTATGTATGTATGTATATGTATGAATGTATGTATGTATGTATGCATGAATGCAGTATGAATGTATTAATGTATGTATGTATGTATGAATGTTTGTATGCCTGTATGTACATTACATTACATTACGTTTGGCAGACGCCTATATCCAAAGCGACTTACAATAGAGGACATAAGGACTGCAAATAACACTTGCAAATACAAGATGTACATATGTATGAATTAATATATGTATGCATTAATGTATGTATGTATGAATGAATGTATGCATGAATGTGTCTATGTATGTATGTATGAATGTATGCATGTATTTATAAATGTATGTATGTATGTGTGAATGTGTGTGTATGTATGTAGGTATGTATGTATACATGTATGTATGTATGCATTAATGTATGTATGTAGGTATATGTGTATGTACGTTTGTATGTATGTATGTATGAATGTATGCATGAATGTAAGTATGAATGTACAATTGTATGTATATATGTATTTGTGTATGTATGTATGTATGTATGTATCTATTTATGTATGTTTGTATGAATGTATGTCTGTATGTGTGTATGTGTGTATATATATATGCATGAATGTATAAAAGTATGTTCTTATGTATATATTTGTGTATTATTGTTTGTATGCATGAATGTATGTATGTATGTATGTCTGAATGTATGCATGAATGTATGTATGAATGTATGTATATATATAAAAATATGTATGTATATACTAATGTATGTATGTATGTATGTATATATTTTTGTATGTATGTATGTATGTGTTTATATATATGCATGAATGTATGTAGGAATGTATAAAAGTATGTATGTATATATGTGATTATGTATGTATGAAAGTCTGTCTGTATGTTTGTATGCATGAATGTATTTATGTATGTATGTATGAGTGTATGTATGTATGTATGAATGTATGTAGGTATGTATGTAGGTATGTATGTATGCATGAATGTATGTATGTATGTTTGTCTGTATGAATGTGTGTATGTATGTATGTACTTATGTACGTATGTATGTATGAATGTATGAATGTATAAATGTATGTATATATGTAGGTATGTATGTATGTAGGTATGTATGCATGAGTGTATGTATGTATATATATGTGTATATATGTATGTATGCATGAATGTATGTATGAATGTATAAAAGTATATAGGTATGTATATTTGTATGTATGTATGCGTAGATGTATGTATGAATGTATGTATGTATGTGTGTATGTATGTATGCATGAATGTATGTATGTATGTTTGTCTGTATGAATGTGTGTATGTATGTATGTATGGATTTATGCATGAGTGTATGTATGTAAATATATGTGTATGTATGTATGTATGAATGTATGCATGAATGTATGTATGAATATATAAAAGTATATAGGTATGTATATTTGTATGTATGTATGCGTAGATGTATGTATGAATGCATTTATGTATGTATATAAATGTGTATATATGTATGTATGAATGTATGCATGAATGTATGTATGAATGTATAAAAGTATATAGGTATGTATATTTGTATGTATGTATGCGTAGATGTATGTATGAATGAATGTATTTATGTATGTATGTATGAGTGTATGTATGTATGTATGTATGCATGAATGTATGTATGT
The DNA here is from genome assembly GCF_037954325.1 of Fistularia commersonii. Taxonomy (NCBI): domain Eukaryota; kingdom Metazoa; phylum Chordata; class Actinopteri; order Syngnathiformes; family Fistulariidae; genus Fistularia; species Fistularia commersonii. The sequence continues at coordinate 15,791,805 of NC_141301.1, forward strand.
ATGTTTGTCTGTATGAATGTGTGTATGTATGTATGTATGGATTTATGCATGAGTGTATGTATGTAAATATATGTGTATGTATGTATGTATGAATGTATGCATGAATGTATGTATGAATGTATAAAAGTATATAGGTATGTATATTTGTATGTATGCGTAGATGTATGTATGTATGTATGTATGTATGCATGCATGACTTTATGTATATGTATGTATTAATGAATATGTGTATGTATGTATGTATGTATGAAAGCATGAATGTTTGTATGTTTTTTTGTATGTACTTATGTATGTATATATATTTGTATGAATGCATGTATGCATGAATGTATGTTTGTATGTATGTATGTTTGTTTTTTGTATGTATGTATATGTGTATGTAAATCATGAATGTGTTCGTGTATGTATGTATGTATGTATATAAGTAAGTGTGTATGTGTGTATGCATGAGTGTATGTATCTATGTATGTATGAATGTGTGTATGTATGTATGTATGTATGAATGTCTATATTTATGAATGTTTGTATGTATGCATGCATATGTGTATGAACATATGCATGAGAGAATGTATGTATGCATGTAGCCATGAATTCATACATGTGTATATATGCATTCTAGGATATATATATATATATATACATATATATATACATACATAAATATATAACTATATATATCGATACATGTATGATTGTGTCATTACCTTCATATCAGAATATCATTAATTGTGAAATATACAATGCACACAGAAATTTTTCGAAGTAATTTCGTATTTAAATATACACATATATATATATATATATACACACACATATATATATATATGTATATATATGTGTAACCACACACAGAGTGCTTTAAATGTTTTTTTCGTGATAAAAAGTCAGCAGGGATCGCTGCGTCAGAATGACTTTAATTTGCTTTCAAGCGCAGCGGCCGTCTGGTTGACATTGAGTGTCCTACACGCAGCCCATTTGCAGCTCCGGAGCGCCGCGTGCTTTCACCGGGGGTCGCTTTTAATTGTACGTCTGCGCCCTGATCAGGAACCCGAGAGAGAGTCGCTATACATCAACATATGTGGCTGGAAACGCGTGCCAGCGCCTCGGGATCCCGGCCAGCCATTACCTGTGTACGCGGGGAGCCCGGAACGAGTCGAGGTCCAAGGTCAGCATCGAGGACAACGCCGGGCTACATGATGAGCTGCAGAAATTACTTTGTGTGGCACAATGTGAACTTCACGTGCGTGTCTTGCAGAACGGTGCGCTGTCCTGGATGTGGCTTTTAATCCGGCAGTGCTGCAGGACGCCAAGGACACCAGCGGGATGAGGGAGCTCTGTACGCTGGCTCTGGGTTTTGTCCAGCAGCAACAGGGTGTGAGGATTTCTCCCCAGTACTCTGTGGTGAAGCCCGGCCCGGAGAGCGAACCGGAAGCCTTGCACCGCCGACTCGGATTCCAGCAACTGACAAATGTGGCAAAGCTCCCAGAACAAGTCCGGGCTCCAGGTAAACCTTGTGCGCCTGCAAACATCGGAGTTTTTGCTCTGCAAGTTTGATATTTGCTCACCTTCTCCTGCACTTTGAGGAACCCTTGGTCTTCCCTTCTCGCAGTCAGCCAGACGCCAGCGGCCCTCCTGCAGCAGCTGACCTCCCTGCGCCGGCAGGAGCAGGACGAGGACATCGCTGCCCGTGCAGCCGCGCCGCGCAGCAAGGCGGGTTTGATCCAGGTGGTGTCGAGCACGTACGCGGCGCCTCGGAGGCCGGAGCATCACCTGGAGGTGCAGACGGACGGAGCAGGGGTTCCTCGCAGGGTGGAGCTGACGGTGGAGCTTCCGAAGATATGCTCGGTGTCAGACTGCCGGCTGAGTGTATCCAAGGTGAGCGCTGAGCAGATGCGAGAACACGCTTGGGCGTTGGAACAAGCAAAAGTCAAGACTTTTTTTGCCACTTTGGGTGTTTTCGCAAGCTGAGTGGATTCTCTCTGCAGGAGGATGTGTTGGTGGAAGCGGAGGACATCTACTACCTGCTGCTGGAATTCCCAGAACCTGTAAATGAAGAAACGGCTGCCGCCGTGTTCCATAAACAGACTCGCAGGCTCATTTTAAGAGTGGAGGTTTTGTGACTGCAGGACGGCAGGGGAGACGACCGCCGGTGCTGAAAATAAGTTAAATGACAGTAACAATAAACCCCTGAGCAAACCTCTTCTTTTCCTTTGGTCTTTTCCCTCCAGGGGTCTTCACAGCAAATCAACCTCCTCCATCTAACCCTATTGTCTGTATCCTCCTGTCTCACATCGACGACCTTCATATCCTCTTTCACTACATCCATAAATCTTCTCTTTGGTCTTCCTCGAGACCTCCTGCCTGGCAGCTCCAATTCCAGCATCCGTCTCCCAATATATTCACTATCTCTCCTCTGTACCTCAGCTAAACCTTCAGTAACCTTCCACCCAGATCTTCACCATGGTTTGCACATGAACAGAGGAGTTTTCAGTCTCAGTCATACGAGTCCTGCCCCCCCGTGACAAATTCTTCTTTTCCTTTGGGCTTTTCCCTTCAAGGATCTGCACAGCAAATCCACCTTCTCCGTTTAACCATATTCTCCGGATCCTCCTCTCTCACACCAACTACCTTCATATCCTCTCTCACAACGTCCATCCATCTTCTCTTTGGTCTTCCTCTAGACCTCCAATTCCAGCATCCATCTACCAATATATTCACCATCCCTCCGCTGTCCATGACCCAACCATCTCTGACCTTCTCTCCAAAATATCTAACATGTGCCGTCCCTCTGATGGTCTCATTCCTGATCTTCTCCATCCTGGTCACTCCCTAAGAGAACCTCAACATCTTCATCTCTGGGACCTCCATCTCTGCCTTCTGAGCAAACACACCAACAAAAATAAAGCCAACATTGTACCCTGAAACCAAACCATTGCTCTGCATGAAAAGGAAACACTGACAATAAAAGTGATCCATGCAATAATTCATTTTATTAAAACATCAGCCGGACAACATTGTTATTTGGCAATCTGGAACGGGTGGAAAACGTCAGTAAACGAACTGGGCTCGTCTTTTAGTTTCCACTTTCACAGTATTTGTTATTGGATCACGTCATTTCCGACTTGATTTTCCTGCCCGTGTCGCACGAATTCATTCGAAGAGCTTCAAAAAAGTGTCCCGACGCCGTTTGAAAGACTTTAAATAGAATGTGTAAGAGCTCCAAGTTTATCTCACAAGTATCTTCTCTGGACGGCAGAGAGGTTCTACCTCCTCTCTCCGTGGTCTTCCTCCACCCAGGCCACGATCTTCCCCTCCCAGCCCGGCACCACCGCTCCGTCCTGGAAAACCTGCAAAGCATTTTTACACACACACAAAAAAAAACTCACATCTATAATTCACAAAGGTCCGGGAGGGAAAGTAAAAAAGTACCTTCTCCCTCTCATCAAGTTCTCTGGCAGGGAGCTCGGTCCCGAAGCCCGGAGCGGCCCTATTATTAGCATATCGTGCTTTACGTTTCCCTGCCGACAAGCAAAAAGAGATTTTCTCCTCCCGCGCTTACCTCCTCTTTCACCGTCCCAAACTCCGGGTCCAGAGCCTTGAAGTGGTATCTGAAAGTCCCCTGCCGGTCCACGGCGGCCTTGAAGTCCCGCAGCGTCACCTCGCCCAGCCTGCGGTGGCACGAAAACACACGGATGTGAGTTTCCAGAATAAACAGCCGACCGGTCGGGCGTGGCTGCGCTCGGGGTGAAGGCCCCTCCTGCTGGAGCACCTCCTGCTTCCTTGATCTGCAGGCGCTTAGAGGACCTGATACTCGGCCTTTAGGGGCAAATCTAACACAGACCGCTGTTTGTTTCGGATGAAAGGCGCAGAAAAAAAGCGGTGTTTCGGGGATTTGGGTGTTTGTCTGCAGAAATCCTGTGTTTTTTTTCCAAGGGGATCTTCGGATAAAACCTGACCCGCGGGCCGGCGGCGCTTGCAGCTAACGGCGTTACGTTCGGTTATTCACCTCACCTCTTGGGGATGTTGATGAGGAAAGGGGTGAGGGAGCGGTCGGTGAAGTAGAGCACTTTGGTGGAGACGGCGGTGTCCAACCCCGGGCTGCTGTGAGAGTGAGCCATTTCTGGAAGCGAAACAAAACACGGCGTTGACAAAACGAGGGGTCGAACGGCGCGGCGGAACGGCATCGCTCCATTTGACGGGCAAAATGGACGAGGAACTTGTCGCACTCGAGCTCGGCGGCCAGGAGTCTCGGTCCGAGGAGTTGGCCCGGCGCCCCGGCGATTTGAATTCCTCCTGCGGAGAGAAGGGCAAGAGGCGGTCAACGGTTTGTGACGTCCGTCCGAAGAGGTCGGCCGGCCGCTCGGCTCCTACCCGGCGGGTTTGCCGGCGCTCGGCCTCCGCGGCGTGCAGCCGGTCCATGAGGCTGGCCACGCCCTGCTCCAGGGTGTCCAGGGTGTGGTGCTGAGGATCGTGGCCGGAGAAGCCGTCCCTCAAACTTCGCAGGGCCTCTCGGACCAGCTGCAGCTCCTCGCCCTGTCACGGCACAGCCGGCGGACGGCGGTGAGAAACGGCGTATCCGTCCAGGACGCTTACGAGCATTCGCCCTCTTTCCCACGTCAGATGGAGACGTTAAATCATTTTAAAGCGAATGGAGAACGAAACGAGGAAAAGGGAATAATTCAACAGCCTTGTAGTCGTGATGGAAAGATGTCCCTTGGACTTTTTACTTCTTTTTCAATCAAATGATCTTTTCTTCCGGGTGTTTCTCCTGCCCTTCTGAAGTGAATACAAACACCACGTACTTTAACTGGTACCGTTCAATCCACAGCACTACTTCTTCTCCTTTGGGCTTTTCCCTTCAGGGTCTCCACAGCAAATCCACCTTCTCCATCCAACCCTATTCTCCGGATCCTCCTCTCTCACACCAACTACTTTCATATCCTCTCACAACGTCCATCCATCTTCTCTCTGGTCTTCCTCTAGACCTCCAGTTCCTGCATCCTTCTACCAATATCTTCACTCTCCCTCTTCTGTCCATGACCCAACCATCTCTGACCTTCTCTCCAAAACATCTACCATGTGCCGTCCCTCTGATGGACTCATTCCTGATCCTCTCCATCCTGGTCGCTCCCAAAGAGAAGCTCAGCATCTTCATCTCTGCCACCTCCAGCTCTGCCTCCTGTCCTTTCGTCATCGCCACCGTTTTTCCTGGCTATACAGCATGGCTGGTCTCACCAGTGTCTCCTCCACCTTTCCTCTCCTTCTGACTGATGTTCTTCTATCTCATAAAACCCCTGACACTTTTCTCCATCCATTCCAAGCTACTTGAACCCATTTCTTCTCCCCACTCTCCTTCGCTCTGGACCGTTGACCCTAAGTAATTGAAATCCTCAAACTCCTTGATCTCCACTCCTTGTAGCCTCACCGTTCCACCAAGGTTCCTCTCGTTCACACACATATATTCTTTCTTGCCGCGACTAACCTTCACCCCTCTATCCACGCACAGCGCTGCCGCAGCAAATACTCCACTCGAAAAGGTACGATGTGGAGAAGCAGAAGTCCGCTTTGCTTTTCTCTCACAGCCGTGACTATCTGAGCTTTTTGACGCCATTTCCCGTCTCCCCGGTCACCAGAAAATAAGGCCGCTCATTGAAAGGCGTGCGTCTCCGTACCCGTCCGTGGTCGTGGGCTTTCCGCTGAGCTTCATCCAGCTTCAGCTGCTGCTGCTGGAGAACCCGGTCCTTCCTCCCGTGCTGCTGCTGGAGAAGAGGAGTCCATTGAACCGGCTCGTATTCAGGAAATAATCCCTGCGGCACTAATATCACGGGAAGGTACCTCGTAATCGCTGATAATCTGGTTCCGTTCAGTCAACTTCCTCTGGAGATCCGCCTGTAGAAGGATGGACACGAGTTGAACTCTCACACACACACACACACACACACTGCGAATGCTGGTCAAACATCTCGGCGGCTCCATCGCCGTTCATCTCACGTTCTCCCCCTCCAGCTGATCCCTGGCCATGTTGCTCCTCAGCAGCTCCTGCTTGAGCTGCAGCACGGCCTCCTCCTGCACAGCCAGGCGCTGCTGCAGAGCATCCTAATGAGACGGGAGGGGAATCAAAGAAACATCCGGGAGGGAGGCCTGCGTGCAGGCCCCACCCTCTCCAAAAACATATATAGAAGCGACGTAATATTACAAGAGCAGAGGCAAAGCGGAGCTTCTACGAGCGCAGATTTTGGAAAACAGCGCTCACCTTGATGGCCTGCATGCGTCGCGTCTCCTGTTTGTGTCTCAGCAGCTCCCTCTGCACAAACCAGGAGAGACGTTAGAGCCGCGCCGTCTCCTCATAAAAGTCTAATTACGCCTGCGTATTGTACCTTGAGATCAAGGGCTTCCTCCACGCTTTGGTCCAGTCGGCTGCGGATTAACACCTTCAAAGGGAGACAGCGGCGGCGGCGTAATTAGAGAATTGAGAAATGTCAGGACGTGCGAGGAGGCGGCGGCCGTCCGCCCGGCACAATCCGGCAGATTCGAGAGATTCATTTGTGTTCTTTAGCCGTTCTCCAAGGAGCGGCGGCGGAATGGCCGACACTTGGCGGCGAGCGAGCGTTTCTTTCTGGAGTTAGCTAAAAAAAAAAAAAAAAAAAAAAAAGAGGAGTCGGCGTACCAGCTGCTGCTCGGCGCCGGCGCGGTTATCTCCAAAGCCCACGGGTCCGTCCTGGTCCTCCTCGGGGAGGGAACCGTTGAGCAGCAGCGCCTGCGGGCAAACACACAATCCCCATTACGGAAGCCGCCACGTCACCCGGACCTGTTCTGGCTTCACCTTCACAGAATCACACAGTTTAAATCCACAGTCACGCTTTTTGGAATCTCCAAAAGAAGGGATTCGAACAGAAACCCGGTTCCAGATCCGTCAGTGGACGAGCGGGATCTTGGATCCGACCCCTGAGAAGACGACTTTTATTCCATCAGAAGTGAACTGTATTTTTATCGCTTCTGTTCACCGACATTTTTCTGTTATTTTTAGCAGGAGAACACTATAAATAAAATCCCCCCTCTCTGTTTAGTTTCTTGAAAAGAAACAGTAAAAAATCAGTGTTCGGCTTCAAAGTGCGCGCGGCGACGCTGCAGTTCCGTCGTCCACCTGTAAGCGGAACACCATCCTCCTGGCCTCCTGCATCTCCCGCTCCAGCTGCTCCTGGTGGGCGTCCAGCTGCTCCTCCCAGCTCTTCTCCTGCTCCTGCTGGTCTTGCACGCCGAGCGCCAGGGAGGGACACAAACCGCAGAGGGAAACCTCGTCTGAAAGGCAGACGAGGCGGAGGTTGAGGAGGTTGAGGAGGTTTAGGGGGTTGGGGGGGGGGGTCGGCCTTCCCTCCCGGGGCGCCCCCAGCACGCCGCCTGCTCTACAACCGACCTGTGACCTCTTTCCTGTCCTCGGGCTCGGACCTGTCGTCCCGACGTTCCTCCCGGTCCTCCCCGCCGTCCGGGACGGCCTCCTCGTCGGGCCGGGTGATAACGTACTCGTCTTTGGGCGAGCGGGCCGGGCTGGCCGAGCTGAGGCTGGAACAGATGGCGCGCACAGGCAGCAGTGAGTGTGTTTGCATCCCCTGCCAAAAGGACGGCGATAAATAAACCTCGTACCGTAAAAATGGAAATACAGACTGTAACAACTCCCGGAGGAGCGGGCAAATATGAATTAATCCCAGCCGGGCTGAATATTCAGATGGACTCCGTTTTAAATCCCCGCAGGAATATGGAGAATCACACACTGTTTGACTAATTCTTAACGGGAAGAACGCGCAACAAACCCTGGAACCTGCTGGAAAACAGCCAGCGCTGGCAGTTTGGCTCGCTCATACTGTATGTGCTCATACGTTACACAATTATAAGTACAATTAGCACAATTATTACGGAAACTAGCCACATACATTTTCTGTCTGACCTGGGACGGTTCAACACCTGAGAATCCTTGTAACTATTTACTTCAGCGAAACCTCCTCTTACAGGCTCGAACAGCTAGTCGTTCCTTCAACCACATCATGAAGAGACGTCCGACCGTTCAGCCTCTCATGATCCTGACAAAGTAGGGTCTCCACTGGACCTCCTGCATATGTTTGGACTGCGGGAGGAACCCGGAGAATCCGGAGGAACCCCACGCAGACACAGGGAGAACTCCTCCTCCTTCTCCTTTTCCTTAGGGCTTTTCCCTTTAGGGGTCTCCACAGCGAATCAACCTTCTCCATCTAACCCTGTACTCTGGATCCTCCTCTCTCACACCAACTTCATGTCATCTCTCACCACGTCCATAAACCTTGTTTTTGGTCTTCCTCTAGATCTCCTGCCTGGCAGCTCCGCTTTGGACATGAACAGAGGAGCGTTCATGTCCAAACCATCTCAGTCACCACTTTGTCTCGGTCATACATGTCCCGCACCCCTGTGACAGAGTCTTCTTTTCCTTAGGGCTTTTCCCTTCAGGGTTCTGCACAGTGAATCCACCTTCTCCATCTAACCCTATTCTCTGGTTCCTCCTCTCTCACACCAACTACTTCATGTCCTCTATCATGATGTCCATCCATCTTCTCTTTGGTCTTCCTCTAGACCTCCAGTTCCAGCATCCGTCTACCGATATATTCCCTCTCTCTCCTCTGTCTATGACCCAACCATCTCAGCCTGACTTCTCTGAAACATCTACCATGTGCCATGTGATGGGCTCATTTCTGATCCTAGCCGTCCTGGTCACTCCCAAAGAGAACCTCCACATCTTTATCTCTGCAACCTCCAGCTGTGACCTCCTGTCTTTTGATCATTGTCACCGTTAAGGGAGAACATGAGGGCGAAAATATATCTAAGTCATCCTTAAACTGTCCCTCTATATTCGAGGGCTGAACGGGACGGCGGTGCTCCGCCTTTGGACGAGCTTTGAGAAGAAATGGACTGAAGCTCCTCCTCGCTGTGTTGGGAACAAACATTTTCCCACGATGGATGACCATCGGACCTCCCAGGAAATTCTGGACAGAGTAAAATTCCCCCGTGGCTAGAACTTCAAAACCTCCCTTGGAGGGGTCGCCGCCTTTATCTGCTGTTTATGTAAATACATGTTGTGATTCGGAGGACTGGGCCGCCCGCCATCTTCCCTCTGCCAAGTTTGAGGAGATAAAGTCCGGCCAGCGTTTTTCACGGCCCTTCAATAGAAGCCTTTTTTTCTGTCGTGTCTGCAGGTGGAAATAAACAGGAAGCAGAATTTAACTTTGAATTTAGGAAGGGAATTTGCCTCCCGTGCTCCTCGGGCTTCAAGAAAAACTAACATGGGAAAAAAACAGGGCTTAAAGTGTAGGGATAAAACCGTGTTCAGAAGCCCAACATTGTCCCGCGGGATTGAATTTGCACGGTTAAACTTTCCTCCCCGTATATGCAGGGAGATTTAGATGGCGGTCGATGAGATTTTCTGCTTAGCTAATTGCATTACTTTGCACGAGCTAATATCGCGCTCAACCTGCGACGTTTCCCTTGCAGCTGCGCTCGTCCTGCGCGGGCCCGTCTCCAAGCCGCAGACTCCTGACGCAACCGCTATCGAGATGCGGCTGCAATTACCGCTAATGGGTTTGCGAGGGATGCACTTACAAGCACAGCTGTGCCGTATGCTAATAGGGGCTAATCGACATACAGCGGCAATTTCATAAATGCCGAGGGCGCGTCTTGGCTGCGCTCGCGACGACGTATAGCTTGCTAATAAACACAAGGTGGACCTGGAGACGGCGGGGTTTTAGATTCGCAGGTATCTGGTAATAAAGCAGACAAATGCCGGGTCAAAAAGACATGTAGTAAATATGCAGCACCCCCCCCCCCGGGTTGGACTCGCAGGTTCAAAACAAATTTAACGCAAAAACACAGATGGAAATTCCACCCCGATGGCTGCAGAATGTCAGACAGCGAGGCAACGACTCTGAGCCCCGGGTCAAATTATCTTCATCTTCCTGGTAACACGTCAACAGGACTGCACGGCGGCACAGAAGGACAACAAGTGAGAAATAAATGAACAAACAGCGCTACGGTGTGTGCGTGGGGTTCCTCAGGGTTCTACGGGTTCTAATAATTCTCCGTATGTGCAATAGTTCCATTGTCCCGCCCCCATTCTGTTGTCCATTCTTATCCTTGTTGTTGTTATTGTTGGATGTCTTTTGCTATCTTCTCACTGTCTCTCTCTTTATATTTATTGATACTATAACTGTTACGCTGCTGTGATAAAAGAATTTCCCCTCTGGGGATCAATAAAGTTTATCTTATCTTCTGTGCAATAAATATTTTACGGCACAGCAACCCCTACTTATACACTAAGTTACTACATGTAATAATATACATGTACTTTTACATACACGTTACATGTATTTTTACATACATTTCACTTTATTTTTATTTATTTCAGTTGATCTTTACTGTTCTTTTCATTTTAGTTTTTATTCGCCATTTGATTCTTTATTTTTATATAGAGCCTTATTTTGATTCTTCCCCGCTTGACTCTGTCGCAGGAGCTGCTGTCAACAAAAAGCAATTTCCCCCTGGGGAATCAATAAAGTATCCTGATTCTGATTCTTTCACAGTCCAAACACATGCAGGAGGTTCTTTGAGACCCTGAATTGTCCAGACGGGTGAACGTCTCTCTGTTTCTATCTATGAGGCCCTGTGACGGATCCAGGGTGAACCCCGCCTCTCGTCCAATCACAGCCGGGATAGGCTCCAGGCCCCGCCCCCTTATGCATGATAAGCTGTATGTATGATGAGTGATTTAATCCTATCCTGCCATGATGATCCCTCAGCGATTCTCCACCGAGGATCAGAACACGGGCCTCGCGTGTTGGTCCGGTATCTCCGAATCTCTACGCTCGCTGATTCCTGACGCCGGAATCGCACAGTATCATCCAGCCGACATCCACCGCACCACAAACAACCCCCTCGGCCAGATCCGGGGCCCAAAACCGTAGATTACATGCAGGGATTTGCATGAGATGAGGCCCGGTGCCGGATTAACACCAACGGCGGTGAAAAGTCACCGCGCTAAAATGCAGCGAGTGATTTCTGGGACAAAGAGTTCCCCGTGAAAACACGACACCGGGAAATAGCATTTGTTATGACACGAAAATAAATGAATTCCAATCTTTTGTTAAGTTTGTCGACGCTCTCCCAGAGGAGAGACTTCTACAAACAACTGTCTGGGACACATTCAGTGAGAATAAGGAACAAAATCTATGCAGACTACAGAGAGCACAGGTAATTATATCATTATATTAGGGGCATGTTGTATCATGACAACATGCAACATTAATACTTGCAGACAGACAGACAGACAGACAGACAGACAGACAGACAGACAGACAGACAGACAGACAGACAGACAGACAGACAGACAGATAGATAGATAGATAGATAGATAGATAGATAGATAGATAGATAGGCATAAACACACACTTAGACAGGCAGACACGCTTAAATTCACAGACAGACACATTCACATAGATAACCAGACAGGCGCACACACACACACAAGCACACACACACTCTTACATAGACGGGGGAGAGACACACACAAACACACGTATAGACAAGGACACACACAAACACACACACATTGACATGGACAAGCACACACACACACACACACATAAATAGATACAGTATACTGATAGATAGATAGATAGATAGATAGATAGATAGATAGATAGACATGTTGGTGATGGAGGACAGACAGCCGTTGCTAGGCAACCCCGCTGCGCTCAGAGACACACCCACTCCGTGCGCCGTAAACACCGAACAATAACCCGCCTCGGCCTCCGCCACGCCGTTGTTATGGATACGGGCAGTCGGCCGATACATCCCATAACCGCGGAGACGCCGCCCGTCCGAAGGTGTGGCCGCCGCGGCCGGAGAGACGCGTCTTACCATTTCATCTGTTTGGCCCCCATGCTGGAGTCCCCGGGTCTAACCTGCCGCCGGGCCGCGGGTGGAGCCCTGCTCCCCGGTCACGACCATCGCCGAGCCCCGCCGGAGCCCCCCGGAGCCCCGCCGGAGCCCCGCCGGAGCCCCGGAGCCCCTCTGCCCGCAGCGCTCACGGCGCCTCCCGCCGCATGGCCGGCGAACCCCGCACAGATCCCGCACACGAAACCCCGGAACCGAGTGCCGATCGGTGCCAGGGCTGGATCCGAGCTGGCAGGGAGGGAGGAGGGAGGACAGGAGGGAAGGAGGGAGGAGGAGGAGGAGGAAGGGAAGGAGGAGGAGGAGGGAAAAACGGAGGGGGCCGGCGGCTGCAGCCCGCCCGCCTCGTCTCGGAGCTCAAACGGCTCCCATTTTGGATTCCAGTGTCTTTGCACCTCCTTCTGCTCACAATCCCTCCTCTGCTTCACCCCTTCTTCATCTCCTCCGCTCCGGATCACTCCTTCCTCCTCTCTGGGCCGGCAGACATGGCCGTGTCTGGGTGTGCTGGCCCTCCCCTCCCCCCTCTCCTTCCCCATGCAGGGAGAACGAGGTCTCTAAGCCTGGAAGAGGAATCCTTTTGTGCGCGCACACACACACACACACTAGCTGTGCAGGTGTATGTTTAGCAGGAAACACACACACAACAACATGCGGAGAGATGAGAAGGTTCATGATGGAGTCACCGAGTGCAAAAACACAGAAATACAAACAACACAGAGAGATGCACCGGTGCAGGATTTGGCACCTGAGAAGGTTTGAAGGTCCAAATAGCTGTTTGGGTCTGAATGTTAGGAGGTACCTCAGCATCTCCGCCACTACCTGCCCGAGAAGGATCCGGCATTCTGTCCTGTTTACATCTTGGCTCGCATGGAAATGGTTCTGTATAACAAACATGGGCAGCGCCAGAAGGTCCCTGGTTGGATTCCCACAGGGGGACTTCCTGTGTGGAGCCTCCATGTTCTCCCCGTGTCTGCGTGGAGTTCCTGCTGCAGCCCAAACACAAGCAGGAGGTTCACTGGTGACCCTACATTGTCCACAGGTGTGAACGAGAGGGTGAATGGCTGCACGTCTGCCAGCGCGAAAGAACGAACGTTAGCACGGACCGACATGTCCACTCCTACAATGCAGGGAACCGAAGAAGAAGTTTTCCGCTCGTCTCCTTTCCCGCTGAAGGTCGGCTAAATTGTTCCTGTCACTAAAAAACAAACCCAAATATTCCAGAGACCTTCAGAAAAGCACCCCGGCTCATTTCCCTCGCAGATGAGTAAAATAAGTTGTTTGATGAGCACAAATTAAAATATGCACGTATACTCTTTGCTCGGCGCCAGAGGTTGAGCCGAGACTCGCTCTCGGAGATTTTGTAACTTCTTCAAGGTCGGACCGGGGCCGGTAACGATGTTGAATTTCGGAGACGTGACCGAGCCGCTGCAGCCGCGAGGAACAGGAGAAGCGCGTTCCGGAGCGAGCGTTCAATCCGTGCGGGGAATTCGCAATTCAAAGTGACGGGAAAGTCACGCCACCACCGGGGAGCCGGGAGGTGAGACGAAAGGAGAGCGGCGTAAACTCGACTTGAAACGAAGTCGCACACCAAAATAGAACAGAATCGCGCACGATATGTGAAGAACCCTCGGCTCCGGCGACCTTTAAAGCAGATATTCATGAGACGCCGCATCCTCAACCTTTGCGAGAAGCGAAGGCAGCGGTGGCTACAGCTGTCGAGGTTCACTCGGAAATATTTGGGAAGGAGGAGAGAGGATTTTTATTTTGCAGGGATATCGTGCAGTCATAAATGTTCCCGCAGACGTACGACGAGAGTTTAGCCAAAGGGCCGGTTTCCATCTGCAGCCTGACCCCTGATGAACCGCTGTTTCACACAGAGAGACAAAAAATACCCTCTCAATCACACAGTCGGACAATCGAGGGTCTCCGCTGAAGCTCCTGCATGTGTTTGGACTGTGAGAAGAACCCTGGAGAACCCTGAGGAACCCCATGCACGCACGTGGAGAACATGGACAGCTAAACTTGCAGCCCTGCCATATTTTGGACATAAGATTTAATCAGCCTTATTGATCCCCATTGGGGAAATTCCTTTGTCGTAGCAGCGTAACAGCTATAATGTCAAAAAAAAAGGAAATAAATATGAATACAAATAAGAGAATAAATAGAAAGGCAGAGGGCAGGATATGGCAAGACAAAAAAAAAAAAATCCACGAATAAATAGACAGCAGATTAGTAGACAAGAGACAACAACGACAACAGGGATGGCAATGGGCAACAGCAAGGAACAGTGAGGTTGAAAAATACACAACGAGAACTAAACAACCATATAAATAGAGTGACAAAAATAAATAGCTATGAATCTGATAAATAAGCTACTTCCTGTTTAAAACTTGCTTCAGAGCGTGCATGTATGATAGACAGTGATCCACTGCAAGAAAACCATCTCGAATTCAAAGGATTTTCTGTATTTCGATCAGTCGATGTTGAAAGCGAGAAACTAATTTGGATCAATTATAAGTGATTCCTGTCAGAAACAGCTGGCAGTGACGTGTCGCTGTTATCTAACTAGCCTATTTCCTTAACCTCCTGTCATTGCTCACTTGCACTGCAGGTCTGGTGCTGTCAGTGTGTCAGTGAAGATGTTCAGTGCCGTGAAGAATATGGTTTTATTTGTGCTGCAGATTCAGGGGCACAGCAATCTGTATCAGCTGAGCTTAGATGCAGCTGCCTGCTTCCGCTGTCTGGGATTCTGGAGAATGAAGCGGTGGTGTTGCCGTATCTGCTAATTAATAATTAAGGACTGCAGCTTATGCTATGATTACATCTGAGGCAAATGAAACTCGGAGCACCTTGGAACTGTCTCTTTCATCTGTGCTATGCAAATGGCAATTTCAAAATGAAAACAACCAAATAAGACCAAATGAATCAATCTCAAGTTCAGTCCATTAAAATATAAATACTGTCACACTGCAAGCATCATCTCCTTCGGCTATTCCAAAATGAAATAGTTTATCTACATATTTACATCTTTGCATCAGCACTTCAGCACTCCACCTACTACAGTTGGTAGTCAACATATGATCACGGGGATAACATTATTACCACTTCTTGCCAAATACGGAAATAGTAAAAATATCTTTGGTTTAGGTCTGCTGTGGATTATATTCATGTTACCAGATCCTGAACATGTGCTACAACTGTTATTCCACAATCACTTGTCCAGTGTTTCGTCCTGGATGCGTTAAATATAGTGATATAAACGGCGTGTGGCTCGTTGTTGATTGACAACCCATCTGACCAATCACAGCTTACGTTTTCCGATCTCTTGACTATGACGACGTACTACGTAGCGGAACAGCGGAAGTAGCATCAAACCCCGCTAGCCATGTTTTGCCTTTGAGGATCACCGATAATCTCTTGCAAAGGTACTGTGTGCCATATTTTTGAAAATATAATAAAGTGTTTTTTGTGGTTCGTTGTGTCGGACGTCATAGATGGACTCTGGTTAATCCTGACGGATTAACGTCCTTTTTTTCGCTGGATGTTCCATTCTACCTTAGCTAGCATGCTAGGTTGTTGAGCGCTTTTCAGTAACGCTCCCTGGGTTTAAGCTAATATGCATGTAAACAATGTAAAAGTCTACTTTATCACCATTATTAACGATCGGGTGTTTCTGCATAACTCACATTTGTCTCACACCAGGTGTCATCATGGCCAAGCAACCGTTGGGCAAGACCTTGTTGAGGAATGTGATCCGGCACACATATGCCCACAACAAGGTGCGTCTCTGGATGGAGAAGGTCTGGACTGAGAAGCTCGCAGGTTTCTTGGGCATCCAGGTGGTTGGCAGACCTTCATTACGATTCGGAAAAATAGTCCCCTTAAAGGCTCCGTTTTCCGTTCATTTAATGTGAACCTGAAAAGCAGCAATCGAGGACGTCCTCTATTGTAGTGATCCAGATGACTTGTTAATATTAACTTAGTTTATTCATCTAATCAGTGACCTTTTAGAAGACCGCCGCCTTCATGGTCTCATGCAGACAGATGGACATCAATATGATCGCTAAGATTTGTAATTTCTTTCCTTGATTTCAATTTAAAGGCTGCATTCAAAACCGAGAGACACTGAAGTCAAGTACACTAAATGTCGTAATTGTAGAAATTCACTAAACTGTTGTTACTCGTTGCTGAGGAGTTACGAAAGCTTTATAAAGAGTAAACATATAAATAGTTCAATGTGTTTTTACAACACTGGTCTCACATGTAAAAGGCTTCAGTTTTTCTGGTGTTGTTGAGGCAAATTCCCCAATAGGTTCTTGAAACGTATTTAAATTGTCATATTTACTTTAAGGGTTATTGTCAGCATTATTCTGTAACACTGCTCAAAAGAGTGTTCCCAACTCCATAATTAGCTATTTTCATGGCGTCTAAGTACTCTACTGAATACTGCTTTTTCAAATGAGCCAATATCAAATATCACAGGAGCAAAAACCTCAGAGGAAACGCTTCAGCTTGGGCGAATTAGCGTCATCCCCTCTCTGACCGCCTCAGACGGGCCGTCAACAAGTCGACATGTACGTTATACGGCGAAACAAATCCCTGAAGATCTTCGGTGCGCTTGTAATGTGTATTTATCTGCTGGGAAAACAAGCCATGTCACACAAATCCCTGCACATTTACAATCCCAACCATAATCCATGCCCACACATTTGTAATCCGGTGGCGGAACGGTGCGTTCCACTCTGTGTTGTCTCCAAACGAGGACAGCGGCCTATTGTTTGAAATAAACCCTTCTTTTTGAGAGAAAGACGGCCGTGTAAACAATACGATCATTGAGAAGGGAGACCTGAAATGCCAGTCTATGAGCAATGAATCTCCTGACCCCGGGGAGCAGTGTGCCGCGGGCCTGGGGAGGATTCACACATCTGCAAGGACGATAATAATAAAATGGACTGATAAGGTCTACATGTGTTCACACGTGGGATCGGATCACCCAGAATGCGCGTTGACACCGAGCCGCTGTCGTCGCTGTGAGGCGGTGGTTTCCAGGAGGAAGTTGGTGTTAAAGTTCCTAAACCTCAGCAGTATTTAAGCCCCGTGTATTTAATCTCGGTCGTAAACGCTGACTTCGGACGAGGCGTTCGAGTCCTGCGAGAGAGAGGAAGATGGAGAGAACGCGCAGGAAGGTGTCCGGAGTTTCGAGTTACTCTTGATTGCACCGACTGTCTGTGACCCTCTGCAGATTCAGGAGGAGATGGAAATGTGGAAAATGCGCGATTGGGAGGTCCAAATGTCGCAGCCCGGTCGTTTGCCGGCGACGGAGGGAACGAGGTGGGTTTAATTTGAGCTTCCTCCGCGCGGGTGTTATTACGTTATTGTTTTCCGGCCCGCTGACGGGTTGCCGGCGACTGATTCACAGGGGACGAATGCACTGCGACCGAGTCCAGGACCAATCCAGGGACCTGAGCCAAAGCAGGGAGTGCATGTCGGAGGCTCGATACTGGACCCGCAAATTTCATGAACTGGAGAAGAACGACCCGGACAGGTACGCAGCCCCGTCAGCACGAAAAAGACGAGCGCAGAGCTTTAAACTGTCTTGCACATTGATATTGTTGTATTAATGTTGCACGGGAGAAAATCTCATCGCCGGTTTCACGTTGCAGGTGGGGGCACAGCGGCTTCGAGGAGCTGCACCCCGAGGAGTTCAAAAGCGACAGGTAATCAAATATGCAACCGCGTTCCCATGAATGGATGCGCAAACACGCTGAGCTCACTAACTTGCTAAGCATGATTAATTATTCAAACTTTTCTCCTGGTTTGATTTATTGTTTCAAGCGAGCGCCGAACAAAGAAGTCCAAGTCTTCCACGGGAAGCGGTTTGTCCAAACGCGCCAAAAAATCCTCCCGGAAGAAGAAGAAGAAAAAGAAGAGAAAGGACGAGGATGGGAAGCGTAAGAAAGGAGAAGGTTCGAGCGGCGACGAGAGCGGCGCTTCCCGAGAGAGGCAGCGGCGCAAAAGGACTAAGAATCGACACAAAAACAAAAAGGCAGCTAAAAGCAGGGACCGAGATGAGGACAGCGCCGCCGGCGGGAGCGAGGAGGACGGGGACAAACCCGGGGAAAGACGCACGAGCGGCCGCAAACGACAGAAACACAACTCCGCCAAAGACTCGGACTTCGGCCCAGATCCTAAAAAGAGGAGGCGGAAAGACTGGCGAGCGGCTGGCGAGGAGAGCTCGGACGACAGCTCCGGGGACTGAGACGGCCATCTTGCGTTCTGCCGGGCCGGACATCGACAAGCCCGCGCCGGCGCTCTGCGAGGCCCCTCTGCCGAGGGCAGGACGAGGCGCCCGGCGTCCGTCTTCCGGAGGACGCTTCTGGTCGATGGAGCGACGGCCGCAGGCGGTCTGTCCGTCCTGACGTCACTTCCTGCGGGACAATTCCTTTTTTAAAAGCAACACAATCATGCGAGTGAATGCGTTAATCAAACCGGGCATTTGCTTTCTATTCACTTTTCCTTTTGTTTTTAAATCTCAAATCTACCACATGATAGGTGGAAAGTGAAGATATTGTATTTTGATGTTTTTGATAAAGATTTTCTATGAATTTTATACCTTTAGATGGTTTATATGGTCCAGATGTTTATCATAAAGTTGAATTTCCAGCCAAAAACACAGCAGCCATTGCACAGCGTGTACCTGCAGCTCTCGCGCCGCGGCGGATTGAGTCCGATAAAGCCCTCACTCAGATGTTTGTGTCGGGAAATTCTTGTTGAACACGGGGTTTGTATGTTGACATATGAAAGCCCTGACACGTTCATGGACCTCATAAAGAGCAGACCTGGACAATCCAAGTCTGCAACCTCTGAAATACCAGGGCAAAAATGTGCTGCCTCAATTTTGTATTTGATGTGAATGGAAAAACGCAATTGGGTAATAAAAGATATTTATTTTTTTATCAGATACCAAACTTGTTCATTCTCTCTCTCTCTTTCTATATATATACTGTTTATAGGGAGGGATGAAGATTAGCCACCATAACACAGAATCCATGTGTGACAGTGCGGCTGCAGGGAGTGGAGATCAGGAAGGTGGAGAAGTTCAAGTACTGAGGGTCAGCAGTCCAGAGAGACCTGAGAGGGTGGAGAAAAGTATCAGCTAGAAGGACAGGTAAAGGTGGAGAGGATGGAGGTGGGAGCAGCTGTGGTGTCTGGTTTGGAGACACTGAGAGGAGGAGACAGGAGGCAGCTGAGATGGAGATGTGGAGGTTCCACTGTGGGATGGAGAGGATCAGGAAGGAGGCCATCAGAGGGTCAGCGAATGGTAGATGTTCTGGAGGTAAAGTCACACTGAGACGGTTTGGACACAGACAGAGGAGGGATGGAGGAGATCTGGGTGGGAGGATGCTGAGGTTGGAGGAAGACCTGAGAGGAGGTTTCTAGATGAGCATGTGTGATTGGCTGTGGAGACCTCTGAAGGGAGCAGCCAGAGAAGAAGAAGACACATAGTAAATGTTTGTTTCCAGCAGGAGCATGAAGGTCAGGAGGTGCCAGACAAAAATCTAAGATAATGTGCCAACATCAGATCTCATCGTATCCTGGAAATAAAACCATGTAAACTCGGGTTCCGCCTCGCGCTGGAAATGAAAACCCAGAGGGCGAAGTGCAGCCGTGCGGAAATACCTCCGTCTAAAAATGATATTGCTTATATTTACGTCGTCCGTCTTCTTATTTCTAAGTTGGAATAAACGAGCGGAGAGCAGGTGGTCCCGCTCTTCCCCGGCCGTCAGCGATCAAAGGCCCGGGTTCGGTCCCGTGTCGACTTCCCGATGCGGGAGCTGCACCTCCACCCGCCGCTGCTCCTGATCAAAGCGAATACATTCATGGTTTGACAAATTTCCCCGCTAATCCTGGGAGCGCTCAGGGCTGAGCCGGTCCTGCGGAGCAGCGGTCCGCGGCAGGCGTCCGGACAAACCCGCTCAGGACGCGCACAGCCTGGAGAAGCCGTTACAGAAAATGTGTCGACGGAGGAGGAGAGAGAAAATCAACCACGATCCGCGTCAGGTTGCAGATGATAATCATTCGAGAACACGGAGGAATAACCGACCTTCAACACACTTCCTCTTGGTGCCGTATATTTGCTAAAAGGCGTAGGACGTCTGTTTTTCGTCACCAGACGAGCGCCAGAGCTTCGGAAAACCTCCGGGCGAAGCGCGGGGAGGCCCGGCCGAGAAGCGCAGAGTCAAATTGCGCTTCTCGGACACATTAAAATGCATTAAGGTTCTCCGCAGCCGCGCAAAACTGCTGATGGGACTCGGCACCAATCAACACTCCAACTTCGCCTCCTAACCAAGCAGATTTTTGCATTAATGCGGATGAATAATGATAGAAAGACGAGGGACGGACAAAAATACTGAGAGTTGCGTTCCTCTAATACAAACCTACTAGCAGTAGCTTCTGCTCGCTCTAAGCGATCTCAGGCAAAACTGTTCTCAGTTCTACTACCTCAGTGGTGGAACAAACTTCCGGAAGCAACAAGACGAGCATCATCTCTCTCAACCTTCAAGAAACAGGTAAAAACTTTTCTCTTTCAGGACTATTTACTGCGCTGATGCCCCAGATCAGGTTAGGCACCAAGTTAGGCTATGCAGTGTGTGTGTGTGTGCGTATGTGTACGTCTTTGTCTTAAAAAAAACAAAAAAAAAAAACTAACCCCAGCTTACTGTTCTATATATTTCCTGTGCATCTTGTATTTGCAAGTGTATTTGCAGTCCTTATGTCCTCTATTGTAAGTCGCTGTGGATAAAAGCATCTGCCAAATGTAATGTAATGTAATGTAATGTAATATAAATACTCCACAGACGGATGTCGCCCGGTAACAAGGAGCCCGTTGCCTCTTCAATTTGTCGCTTGCACGTTTTTGGAGAGGCGATGAAACGTTGCACCTCGAGGTTCAGCACCCTTTCACCGAGGAAACAAAAACAACTTCACCTGTGAGGTTTTAAGCGTGGATGCTGACAGGAGGAAAGTCCGCCCGGGGCCAGAACCCGGGAAAAGCAAACGCTGACCCGACGGACGGCGCGCAGAGAGGATTGATGAGGACTAAACACCACCTCTGCGATTTGGCTTCCCGCCGGCCTCCCCGTGACAGATCTTTGACCGAGCTGCTGAGCGCCGGAGGAAAATCTCCTGTTGCTAATTGAATACATTAGATAGAATGTCGTCCTCGGACAGGACATCAGACGACCTTGAGATATCAGACGCCTTCAAACCGTCACCGGCGCTGCAGCTGCCAATCACAGGGACCTTCGGCGAGCTTTGTCTTCCCCTGGTGGCGAGTGTCGGAGCGGCAGCTGGTTCTGCAAATAAGCGGCCCTCCACGATAAAATATTCACCATCTCATCCTGCACGCTTTGCTGCGACACACACACACACACACACACACGCACCCCGAAGCACAAGAGGGAAATGCCACCGGTGACGCAACGTTAGCGTGCACGCGTACGCCGAGGCCGGGGACAAACAGTCCAAAGTGCAGCCCACCAGGTTAGGAGATGTGTGGTGACACAGGTTTTTAATGTAAAAACTTGCAGCCAACACCCGAATGCTTCGTAAAAAGTCATGTGACATATGACTTACTTACTCACATAGTTAGTACACATACACCAATGTTTTAATATACTTATATACGTCTTTTTTTGTTGTTGTTGTCGTCGTCGTCCTCGTCGTTTGCCGTCTTTTTTGAATTTTTTTATCTAGGCCAGCCAGATACAGTACCGATTAATATACAGTCACATCTGGAACAATACCTATTTAACATCCGTCGGTCCGACCGCAAACCGGAGAGGCGTCCTCGGGGGTTTTCACCCCCCCCCACCCCCCCCACGCCGCCTCTCTCGGCGCTAACGTTAGAAATCGGCGTGTGTAAAACTCAGCTCTCTTTTTAAATTATTATTATTGTATAGACTGGTAAGCGATACGTGTCCTTGTATCTTCGTGTCTTCTGTGCAAAAGTTTTTGAACCCAAAAACATGATTGACATAACAGGATACCTGGCTGTTCACTTTACAGATATGGGTTTGTTTTTTGTGTTTTTTTTTTTTTTTGTTTTTTTTTTTGATAACAATTAAAGATAAACAGTCACATCCAAACGCCACACTCCCTTGGCATGTCACAGAGATGGAAATACCGAAATCCAAAGAAACGCTCCCCGTGTGTTCCAGGGTCGGAGACGATGACGGAGAGGAAGGTTTATGACTACGGAAAGCAGCATCCTCCATTCGAACATTTTTTTTTTTTTTTTTTTGGAATAAGGCACTGCTGCACAAAGAAAGGACATGGCCGACAAAACCTCTCCGGGAGAACGATGTGGAGCGGGGATGAAGGGAGACGCGTTCTTCTCCCGCGAACGCACAATGAGTTTGCTTGTGTGTGTGTGTGTGTGTGTGTGTGTGTGTGCGTGTCCTTCGCCGTTAGCAGGAGAAAGTGTGTGTCGGTGTGTTATGTATGCGGGGTGGTTTTACATGTTCGCACTGTTTCTCTTTGCGCGGCGGTTCCTCAGACGGTGCTCTCCAGCATCCACTCGGTGCTGCTGAACGTGACCCTCCTGTTGGCGAGGGGCGAGGACTCCACGTCCAGCTGGTTGGTGGACTTGTGCCACCTTGTCCTCGCTCTGCGCGGGTAGCTGTGACTTTGAAATATGGAGTAATCCCCGCCGTCAAAAGAGAACCTGTGCCTAGTTCGTGCCAGCTCGTTGGGGAGCAGTCCCATGTTGGCCAGGGCGCTTTTCTTGTCCTTGAGCCTCGGCGCCTCGCCGGCGCCGGCGTTCGGGCCGATGAGACACAGGGACATGGTGGATCCCGTCAGGCTGCTGTCCGTCTGCGTTTCCTCGGACGGGGGACCGGAGCGCTGAGCGTCCAGGCTGGTTCGCCTCTTCATCTTGTCCACGTTCAGAGGCGGCAGCTCCACCTCCAGGGCGGCGGAGGCGCCCGCCGATTCCTCTTTCTTGTCGCTCTCCACCCTCAGCACCAGCGCCATGCACTGCTTGGGCACCGGGGTTTCGCGCTGACCTTCGTCGGAGGGCTGCTTGGAGGCGGAGCGGTGGAGCCGCTGCTGGCTGCCGTTGGCCTGCGAGCGCAGGCCGGCGCCGACCTTGGCTTTGCCGTCCTCCGGGCCGCTGTAGGCCTTGTAGCGGATCATCAGGATGATGATGAAGACCAGCACCGAGGCCACGATGATGCCTCCGATGATGATGATCATGGTGCCTCCCAGGAACTGGCTGTGCATGAAGCGGCACTGGCTGACCTCGCTGGCCGTGTGGAACTGCACGCATCCGACCACGCGGGTGGCGGTCAGAGACGTGACGCCGTCGTCGTACACCGCCAGCACGCACAGGTCGTACTCCCGGCCGGCGGCCAGGTCGTTGATTAAGAAATTCTTGTTGGTGGGAGGGATCATTCTGCGGGGAGAGGGAAGAAGCACAAGACGGGGAGGATTAGTCGTCTAAATTACACGGGCCGCGTTAAACCCGAGGAGGGAAGCCCGAAATAACAATGGACGCAAGGTGACGGGTAGGACACGGCGGCGCTCGGCTTGTAAACAACGCGCCGCGGCACCCGCGGGCCCGAAGACGGCCGACGCCGCTCGGAATTGCGATTATCGGCGGCCGCGGTTCGCCCGCCGCTGCCGGATTACACGGCTCGACGCCGGAGAAGGAGGCAGCGTCCGCGGGTCAGAGCCGGCGCGGGTAAAATTAGAATCCGGCTTCCGCTCAGATGTTTATCGTTTGTAGGTTATATCGCACAACCTGAAGACAAAACAACACCGGGGCTCCGCGCCCGAACCGGATGGGGAAATTATACGGCGGGGCGACTCATTACGTCTCATAACACCCAAACATCCGACCCATCCCCTCGAGATGATTTGCATGAATTCACGTGAGAGGATGAATCCTGAAATACGGCGCAGCCTGCATTCGGGGTCGGGCCAGTTAAACCCAGATTTTGCCGTGATGTGACTTTTCGGAGGAAGCCGAGCGAGGCGCCTTCCCCCGCGCCTCACTTTAAACCCGTTAAATCTGGTTATTTTTCTCACTGCGGATGCAAAAAACAAGAAATAATCGAACATGCTGAGGTGTTAAATGTCTCAGGTGAAGAATATTTAGGGGCCAGGAACCCCAAATAAATCTGTTGGATTTATAAGGATTTATAAGCTACACCGACATACTTTTAGAGACGATCGCAATCGACGCGACACAATAAATGTAAAAACCTCTGACAAGTCCTGTCATTTCACTATAAGCTTTAAACAACGACGTGGCTAATTTAGGGATTTTATTTGGGCTAACGAGCTTCACGCCGCCAAAACATTTCGCCTCGTCACATCGGACCGATGAAATGAGCGTGAAATTCTGAGGGCGTTCAATTCCGACACGGAAGAAGACGACTTTAACGGTTTTTAGCCGGTTTTAGGTTTTACCTCACCGTCTCACTCACGGATCTTAATTGTGTTATCTATTTGTTTTTATCCTTGTTTTTCGTCACTCCATTCATGTTTTTCATCATCCTTACTGTTGTTATTGTCACATGTTTCTTCTCTTTATATGTCTTTTCTACGTTATATTTATATTAGTTAATATGGTTATTGTTGCACTGCTATGACAACAAATTTCCGCTATGGGGATAAATTTAGTACTATCTTATCTTATCTCATCTCATCTCATCTCATCTCATCTTATCTCATCTTATCTTATCTTATCTTATCTTATCTTATCTCATCTTATCTCAGATGGCGATCAGCTGGCGTAGGACAAAGCCATAGATAGAAATGGATGGATGGATGGACTTTTCCTTGTGTTATTTATTATATTGTTATTCTACATTTCCTGTACATATTTGTGGATGTTACCCGTATGTTTTTAGTTAAAAGGTAAAGAAAAAAACAATTGTGTAAATATCTCAGGTTACACCTGCGGCTTACAGACAGGTGTGGCCCATATATGCACACAAATATCTATTTTGTTATTTTAAGTCGGTGCAGCTTCTGTTCAGATGCGCTCAAGAGTCTGAAGATTGCGGTATTAGAAGATTGGGAAATAAATAAGAAGTAGTAAACATGTCATTTTCTTTTTAACCTGAGTGTTTTGCTCACTTCACCTAGAAAGCATCTGCATGGACTCTGGCCCGTCGCTAGACGAATGTCCCTTAATGAATCTTTCCGTTTTGCAGGCAATTAAGCCAGACGTTTGCTAACGACACCGAGCGCCACGCGCGGCGAGATTGTTGCTTTTAATTGAATCATGTTTAATCGACGCCGACGGGCCCGAGTCGGGATCTCGACGACCGGCTCGGATGTCGCGCGTTGACAACTGTTTACCGGAACATTAATGAGCTCAGATCTTCCGGTGGCATCTCCCGCTAAAATCCACGTATGGATTTCGAGACGCTTTCCCTCTCCGGAGTCCGCCGGTGTCGCGTCGTGTCACGCGGCAGATGCGGCGTCCAGGTGTTTCCGACTCCCCCGCGTTCGCTCTACGACCCCCGCCCGCCTGTCATCCATCCGCGCGTCCGTCCGTCCGTCCTTCCGCGGCTCACCTGTACACCAAAGTATCGTCCGCCGTGCTGTTGTACTGAATCTGGTACATCCTGATGCCCGGGATGTGCCGCTCGGACGGCCAGCGGATCACGGCGGAGGACGAGGTCAGCTCGGCGACCACGACCTTCCTGTCCTGCTTGTCGTAGCCCTTGGTGTCGTTGGCCGACCTGGAGGAGGTGGTGATGTCCGAGAGGCCGGGGTCTTCGCGCATGTGGCCCGTGTTGTTAACAAACAAGGGTAAGGGGATCATGTTGATCTCGACGGCTGCCGTGGCGATGCCGGCGGCGTTGGACGCCACGCAGCTGAACGCCCCGCTGTCCTTCAGAGTGGTGATGAGAATATCCAGCGTGCCGTTGTCGTACAGAACGGTGCGGGTGTTGTTGTTCACCAGCTTTCCGTCCGGCGACCGCCAGTGGATCTCGGGGTCGGGGTCGCCCACGGCTTTGCATTTCAGAGTCACGCCCTGCCCCTCCATGACGTAAGGCTTGGTGGCGAGGTATTTGGTGATCAGCGGCGGCTCGCAGATGAACTCCTCCTCCTGGATGGACCAGAAGTACTTGTCCATGAGGTGCTCCGGCGAGGCGCACGTCTCCAGGTCGTCCTCTCTGGTCAGCCTGCGCAGCCACAGCAACTCGCAGTTGCAGTGCAGCGGGTTCCCGCCGAAGCTCACCGCCAAGGTGGAGGACTTGGACCCCTTGGCGTCGGACAGCACCTGGGCGTGCTGGAACAGGCTGTCCGGCGGCAGCTTCTGCAGCCTGTTGGAGGTCATGTCCAGGCGGACCAGCTTGGTGAGCAGCGTGAACGTCCCGGCGCCGATGTGGTCGATCAAGTTGTGGTCCAGGGTGAGGGTGTTGATGTTGGTCATCCTGGCGATGGCCTCCCACGGCAGGCTGCGCAGGTTGTTATTGGAGAGGTCCAAGTCCTCGATGGTGGAAACGAATTCGTCGAAGGAGGTAGGGGCCACCTGGTGGATCTGGTTGTTTCCCAGGATGAGGTGCCGCAAGTTCTGCAGGCCCTTGAAGTGGTCGCTCTTTATCATGCTGAGTCTGTTGCCGTCCATGTGGAGGGCGCGGAGGGCGCGCAGCCCCAGGAAGGCGTGGGGCGTGATCTGGCTGATGGTGTTGCGCGACAAGGTGAGGTGGACCAAGCTGGTCATGTTGAAAAAGTCTTTCCTGCGGATGATGGTGATGAAGTTGTCCGTCAGACGCAGCTCCACCGTCTTGCGGTCGATGGTCGGCGGCACGAACAGCAGGCCGGTCTTGGCGCAGAGGAGGGTCAGGGTCGGGGAAAGGTGCTGGCAGATGCAGCGTCCCGGGCAGCTGTAGCCCTCCGCCACCGCCGCGCACAGCAGCGCGCACAGAACCAGCCGCTCCATCGTCGATCGCGCTCCCGGTCCTGCCAACGCCGGAAACAGAGAGGAAAAACAACACCGGAGGATGAAGACTTCGGATCTCGGAAACGGGCGAGCGGCGCCGTGACTCCGACGAAGGCTCGGGAAAATAAAACCTGTTTTTTTTTTTTTTCCGGAAATAATGGCGCGGCGGAGGATGAAAAGGCTGCAGAGGCATTACCGGGAGCGCGTCGACTCTTTAGCCATGTAATGGAAATAACAGGATGTTTTTGTGCCACCAGGCTGCATCTCCTCTCAGCTGTATAATCTCATGAATGATCACAGGACACGTTTTCTGTATCAGGTAACACCGTATGCGTTTCCATCACGGACGACGGAACCGCAGATTAAATTCTCCTTCCGCTGAAATCCACATCAGGGAGGAGAATTTAGGGCCCGAAAATGGAAGTTGTCAACAGCGCTCCGGGACGCCCGTGACCTTTTCAGCCTCCTCGCCGCTTTTGCGGGTTCCCGGAAAAAAAGGAATTAGAGGGAGAAGCCGTCATGCAAATGGAAGCTACAAAAACCGAAGATAGGAACATGAGGATAATGCGGGACCGCCATCGGGTTTTCAAGATGCCCCGATACGGATTTTAAAAAGCGGCGCTTGGACTTAACGCCTGGGTGTCAATAATTAGTGACAGAAAAAATGCTAAGACAGAAAAACGAGCTAAGAAAATAAATCCATTTTATTTGTACTAATAATTTTGCAGCGCTGAGAGCATCTCAAACCTGCGGGTGGAAGTAGAAACAAGAATAATGTTCTGGCTGCTCGACGTATTAGGGAGTTTGCTTTTCACAGGACCACATCCTCTCTCCGTCTCCACCTCAGTGCCAAAGACGTTGGAGCTAGCATGCAGGTCGGTAATGTTAGCCTCGCACAAGCGCTCAGGTTGATAACGTTACCTTTGCGCGACCCCGAAGCGGCTAATTTTAGCTTTGCACGAGCCTGCGGGTCATGGCAGCTTTGCATGAACACACAGCTTGCTAATGCTAGCTAGCACGCTAGTCTTTAGTGTTAGCTTCGTACGAGCACGCAAACCGATCGGCAATGTTAGCTTCGCTGGAGCACGTGTGTCGATAACGTTAGCCCTCCGCGAGCACGCAGGCCAACAATGCTAATTTTGCTTCGCGTGACGCTCGACCACATGTTAGGGTTCAACTCCAGAAGCAAAAATCCGAGTCCGCCCACGTTGGACAGCCGGACCGCTTCGCTGGAGATGGATCTCCGTGCACCGTAGACCACCATCTTCTCCGCCGTGGAAGATCAGGGCCTGCAGGAGGTGGCGCAGGTCAGCTGATGAGAATTACAAATGAACTTGCAGGGAGACAATTTCAAACGAAACAAACCCGGCAGCCCAACGGGGGTGGAGGGGAAGAACAACGGGTCAAGATGAAGAGACACTGCACCCATCTGGAGGTCTTCTATAAGACTGGTGGGAGGAGGTGAAGACGTTCGAGCTCAAACAAATGTAAATATCCTCTTTGTTTTGCCTAAAAATGACACGCGATTAAAATGCAGTTAACTCTCGATTAATCCGTTGTCTCCATTTGATTTTTTTTGAAATGAAGTCCCACTCCTCGAGAAAAAAGAGATGCGGGGAAGACCACGATCCGACACGGGAGCTTCAACGCCTGCGTCCGTCCCGGACGTCGTCCGCTGCTGATAAAAGCGGCTGTTAAAAGCCTGCATAGGTTTAGAAAACTGTAACACGGAGTGACACCCGTCCGTTCCGGTCTAACAAGCACGACACCTGTCAAAGCTAATAGGTCATTAGAAAGCAAAGCTGTCTTTCTTTTTAAAGGTCCAATACCATCACGACGATGAACACAGCAAGTGCCGGCTGTGGGTTTTAAGCACTGTATTTTCTTTTTTTCTTATGCTTTTCCAAAATGTCACTTCCCATTTCCGTAAGTCCTCTTTTCCCTGCCCCGTGTGTCGGGGCGGCAGTGACATGCTCGACCGCAGATTGGTGTAGTCTCCCATTGTGCCCAAAGCAAAATCACCGAACACGAAGGGAAATGGCCTCAAATCACACGTGATTGAAAACGCCCGTGGGGAAATTCAGCGGATTTTCAAAATGCCACACGCCGGCGCTCCGTTTCTCGACGCGTCGGTCTGGAATCCGTTCACATTCTTGGGCGGCGGGCGCAGATTCCCCGCTCATCCGAGTATTAGCCCGAGCCCGATTCGTCTTAACTGGCTATGTATGTTCAACGCGGTGAGAGAGGAGCGAATCCGCGAGTGCATCGCTGTCGTTTCACATCAACCTGTGTTACATTTGCGAGGCGGCGGGGAAAATTCTCAGTTGCCTTTCCGTTTCGCTCTAATGCACTATTCCTGGTGCACACACACACACGCCGCTGCACTTCTACCCCTGTGAGGGCCCCTCTCCACGCGATGCATCCTATAAACCCAATCCAAATCAACACACACACACACACACACACACATACGGCTGCACCGTCAGCAGCACATCCTGCACATCAGTGAGATAGTTTTCAAATTCACTCAACGCCAGCAGCTGTATTACTTCTACCTCTAAATACATTTCACCAGGATGCAGGAGATCGTTCAGGAGACACACCGGTTTCTTCTTCACTCATGTTAACACTCGCATCCTCCTCCTCCTCCTCGCCGCCGCCGCCGCCGCCGCCATCATGCAAATGTAAGAAAATACGTCACGCCGTTTGAAACTGCGGCGATATTTCTTTCACTGTGTGCAACATGAGAGCGGGTCGGCGAAACGGCAACTCATTTGTTTTCAAATTGCCATCCGCCGCTTTCCTCTGCGCCGCCCCACGCGGCGGGCGCATCTCGGGTCCCCTGGGAAGGCGCATTTATTAAGGAAAACATCTTTATCTTCAAATTAACTAATTCTTCTCCACCAGAAGGGGATTTTGCAAAATGCGAAGGTAGCTTGGACTTGATGGAGCGGCGTTTAAACCATCGCCGACCGCCTGAGACTGAACGCACGCTCTGGGATACTCCATTGATCTGCGAGTATTTCAGGGAATGGGAGGCTTTGTTGCTACGGCAACACCGCCGTGGAACGCAGGTCTTCAGAGCCGGACCGGAGGTGACGGCGAGTCGCCGCGACAGTAGGAATGCAGGTACGTGAGCAGACGTACGAATCTGTGAGTTAAGGAGAGGAAAAGGGCAGAGGTATCACTTTACGTGAAGGATGGCTACTTTATTCATATGCACACACACACACACACACACACACACACACACACACAGGTGTAAGGTATGGAAAAAGCCTGCCTGAAAGTTACGGGTAAATAAGTGATGATTTGCTAACAGAGGGTTTAGGTAAACAATGTTCTGGATGCAAAGCAGGTGACGTTCGGTGCAGAAGCAGCCTTGCCATCAGAGCCGGCGAGCTTCATGCTGGTTGGCACCTCCGAGCCCCGAGCGAGCCTGACGTTCGCCCGCCCGCCGCCGACGTCCTCTAAATTTAGCATCGTCTCCCGGCGTCGGCGCCGTCGAGCGCCCGATGATCTCCGCCGCTCGGCGGTTGATCTTCCCATCGTTTCAATGAAGCCTTGAGAAGAAAACCCGAAGAGCAGACCTCAGAGGGAGGACACGTCTTGTCTTCTTACGTCAGTGTGATGGATTCTTTATGATGGGCGGCACGGAGATGCAGCCAGAAGGTCCCTGCTCGGATTCCCACGGGAGGATCTTCCTGTGTGGAGTCTCATGTTCTACCCGTGTCTACGTGGGGTTCCTCAAGGTTCTCCGGGTTCCTCCGTCAGAACA
Source organism: Fistularia commersonii (assembly GCF_037954325.1). NCBI lineage: Eukaryota > Metazoa > Chordata > Actinopteri > Syngnathiformes > Fistulariidae > Fistularia > Fistularia commersonii. The sequence continues at coordinate 15,822,515 of NC_141301.1, forward strand.
AACCTGCAGGAGGCTCAGCGGAAACCCTGCATCGTCAGAGCGTGTGAACGAGAGGGCGACGGATCCAGGGGAACCTCCCACGGTTTGATTCTCTCCACAATGGAGCGGAGATGTTTCGGAGGAATGACCTCCTCCGTCCTCTTCGGTCACCGCTAAACATCTGACACAGTAACGGAAATGTTAACGGGCGGCGTGAATTCCCGGTGGACGTCCGACTTCTCCTTTCACCGTCCTTCTGTCCTCGTCTGAAATCTCCACGGCTTTTTTTTAAAACGGCCAACAAATGAAGTTTCTCCTCCTTTCTTCTACTTCTTCTTTTTTTTTTTATCATTATGGTCAAATGTCACTCAAACACTGGCCGGCATTAGCATGCAGCTCAGAGTCCGCAGACTCCGAGCAGAGATGGACGAAGCCCGTCCATCCTTCCGCTAGCATACCTCCTCCTCCTCCTCCTCTTCTTCCTCCACGCCACAAAAAGCCTCTGAAGCATCAGATCAGCCGTGTGAAAAAGTAGATTTCCTGCCAGTGGAAGACGTGACATAACGGGGAGCTGACCTTTCGCGGCGAGCGGGAGCTACACAGGTTGGATAGACATTGTCTCCTCATCCTGAAAGATGAAAACAAGCGTCCCCATTGAATTCTCCATCTTCTGATGCTTCAGCATGAATTATAGATATTTTCCCACCTGGTCAGTCACAACCCCCTCCTCTTCTTCACACGGGTTATTAAAATAGAAGAGAGGATAATAGAATATTCCTTTGTTCGACCCACACTGGGGAGATGTCCGTTTTCTCTTAAACGTAACATATATATATATATATATAGACATATATGTTTGCTGACATTGTGATCTGTGGTGAGAGCAGGGAACAGTTTGAGGAGCATCTAGGAAGGTGGAGGTATGCTCTGGAAAGGAGAGGAATGAAGGTAGCAAGATGGAATATATGAACGAGAGGGAGCGGACATCAAGAAGGTGGAGGATTTCAAGAACTCAGGGTCAACAGTCCAGAGTGAAGGAGAGCGTGGAAAAGAGGTGAAGAAATGGGTTGCAATGGGTGGAGAAAAGTGTCAGGGGTATGAAGAGATGGAGGAACATCAGCCAGAAGGAACGGAAAGGTGGAGGAGACGGTGGTGAGATGATCTACAAACACTGACAATGAGCAAGACAGGAGGAAGAGCTGGAGGTTGCAGAGATGAAGATGCTCAGGTTGTCTTTGGGAGCGACCAGGATGGAGAGGATCAGGAATGAGTCATTCAGAGGAACAGTAGATGTTTTGGAGAGAAGGTCAGAGAAGCCAGGCTGAGATGGTTGGGTCATGGACAGAGGAGGGATAGTGAATATATTGGTAGACGGATGCTGGAATCGGAGCTGCCAGGCAAGAGGTCTGGAGGAAGACCAAAGAGAAGATTTATGGACGTAGTGAGAGAGGATATGAAGACAGTTGGTGTGAGAGAGGAGGATCCAGAGAATAGGGTTAGATGGAGAAAGTAGATTCGCCGTGGAGACTCCTTAAGGGAAAAGCCGAAAGAAGAAGAAGGAGAAGAAGTTCAGAGCAATGGAAAGTCTAGAAAGGAGTTGAAGAAATGAGTGCAAGCAGGTTGGAGCAGGTGGAGAAAAGAGTCAGGGGTAGTGTGTTCTGAGGAGAGAATCGGGAATGAGTCCATCAGAGGAATGGCACATGGTAGATGTTTTGGAGAGAAGGTCAGAGATGGGTGAGTGATGGAAAGAGGAGGGGTAGTGAATATACTGGTAGACTGATGATGGAATTGGAGGTCTAGAGGAAGACCAGAGAGAAGATTGATGGACGTAGCGAAAGAAGGTATGAAGTGAGTTGTGAGTTTTCCAAAGGAAAAGAATAGTTGTCACGGGGGTGCAGGACATGTATGACCGAGACAAAGCGACGACTGAGATGGTTTGGACATGAACACTCCTTTGTTTAGGTCCAAACCAACAGCGATAACAGCAACAAATATCCGCAAAGAAGCGACCATATCTTCATTTTATGATTTATATTTTAAAGCTTTATGACTCTCCCACACTCTTATAAACACTTCCTATATAGAGATATATCAATAGGAATATATATTTCCTATATAACTCACACAAACACAGCACCGCAGAGTTACACTACGAGCAGCCATCGCCCATTGGGGTGATGATGATACAGTCCATCAGCCAATCAGAGCCCAGGATACAGACCACCAGAGTCTGGTCGGTCGCCACCTTAGAAAATGCTTATTTTACATAAAAAAATAATTGAAATAGTAAATATATAAAAAACACATATATAAACCTGCGGTGTAGTGGATAGATATTAAATGTGAAATTTTATCAAAAGAAAGAGAAATATAAAATATATATACAATAAGACAATAGAGGGGCGGAGCCTATCCCAGCTGTGACTGGCGAGAGGCGGGGTCACCCTGGACCTTTACATCACAGGGTCACATATGGAGAGACAAATCCGTTCACCTTCTTCTTCAAACGCCTGGACAAGGCTGGGTCTCCACTGCATGTGTGGGAGGAACCCGGAGAACCCGGAGGAGCCCGTGGAGAACCTGGAGACTCCACACCGGAAGACCTTCTGCTGCTGTAACCTCTGCTCCACCAGCAGAGACTCATAAAACCCCTCATGGCTCGGTTTGCTCTAAAGCCCGTCTTAGTGATGTTCTTGTGTGCTTTTCAAATTTTACATTGCATATATTTAGACACAAAAACACCTTTCTATTCCATTAAAAGTAGCAGGTGGCTGTCAATAAATTTACATGTCCTTAATTCTGCAAAGCCCGGAGAGGCCGTGCCGCCTACGGCCGCCCACGCAAGGACACGCTGGAAAATATGGACGACAAAATGTGCACGTCTGTGTTTCCGTGAAAACATTGTGAGCGGACGACGCGTTCGGGGACGGCTCGCCGAACCTTCTCCGCTCGTCTGGGTCACAACAGTTGGTGGACGCAAGGAATCCGTGCACGTGCGGGAAGGAGAACATGGATCCACGGCTCGTCGCAAACCGAAAAATGTCACCGGGACGATTTTACCGGAAACTTCACGTCCTGTTTCTGAGGGCGTCAAAGGGTCCTGTGATGGAACTCCACGGCGAGTAGTTTTTTGGGCTTCTTCTTCTTCTTCTGCTGAGGTGCACCGACAGACACCGAGGGAATCTTAATGAGGACTCTGGATTCTCCAAAATATTATTCAGTGGAATCCTTGTTTAGAAGAATCCTGTGGAGGACACGTTCACAAGCTGCTCTCTATTCCAGTCGTCTTCCTCGTCTTCTTCTCTGGGCCGCTCACTTCAGGAGCTACGGCCAATCGGCCGCCTCCTTCCGACCTTCTCATCCCGTCACGACAGCTAACTTCCCGTCTTCTCTCCCTCCATCACAGATTCTACCCAGATCTTCTCCATCCCTCCTCTGTCTGCATCCAAACCATCTCAGTGTGACTTTATCTCCAGAACATCTGCCATGTGGCGTCACTCTCTCCAACCTCCTCGCTCCCAAAGTGGAACCTCCACATCTCCATCTCAGCTGCTTCCTGTCTTCATGGCTCCTCCCACCTCCACCTTTCCTGTCCTTCATGCTGACTCTTCTCTCCATCCTATATGTTCCTCCACTTCATCTCAGTACTCTAACTTCTCCACCTTCTTTATCTCCTCTACGCCCCACCGGTGTTCCTCCACATCTTCACCCGTGCTTCCTGTCAGATGTCTCCTCCTCAGTGTCTCCAAGCAGACACCATGGCTGCTCCCACCTCCATCCTCTCCATCTTCTCCTGTCCTCCTGGCCGATGCTCCACAATATTCACAATAAAGAAGCACCCTTCAAACACGGAGTCCAGGGAAATAAAAAAATCCAGAACTTTTGCTGAAACGATGGTGAACATCCACGTGTTCCTCCATCACGTGCGTCCTTGCTCACCTTCTCCAGGTGAGGTGCAAAGCTTCGGCGTTGATGAGATCTCCATAAACGTAGTGTTTGAGTGAAACCTGCCGAGGTCACACGATCAATGATTAATGCGGCGGCGCAGAAGTCCTGCTGGGAAGAAGTCCTAATCAATGGGTCCACCTTTCACGCCGCGGAGGTTCTGGACGACGGATTTGCGTTTGAATGGAAGTATGAAGGGATCTGCAGGCTCAGGTCGCCCTTTTGGAAGTTCTGAATTGGTATTTTACGTCCACTCTGGTGTACGGCGGACGCCCTCGCGCCCACTTTGCAGATCTTTTTTGCAATTCATTTCTCGCGGTTTATCGTTCTTTAGCGTTTTTTTTTTTTTTTGGCAGCGTTTGAAAACGGTAAATAGAAGTTAGATTAAATCTAAATTAATTCTATAAAATAGATAAAAAATTAGATTTCCTTTCCCGGCACGCATTCTTGGAGGAGACGGCTTCTCCGACACGAACCCTGACGACGCACGACGACGCGACTTACGACGCAAAATGCGTCGCAAGATTGCGACGACGATACGGTTCGGTCGGCCCACTTTCGTAACTCGATCCACAGTTTCAACCTGGAGAAAAATCAGAGGCGGCAACTGCTTAGAACTTAGATGTTTAGGAAGAAAAAAAAGTTGCAGTAACGCGCTGGAAGGTTGGTCAAGGGTGGAGAGGTTTGTTGAGGGTTAATATATCTGGAAATACCAAGAAAATGATCACGCAGGAACGTAACTCACGCAAAAAGTGAGGATACGCTGGACTTCCCTGTTCTACCATGCATCTTCAAGAAACACTGACAAAGACCAAAAGCCAGGAGGCAGAGCTGGAGGTCCCTCTGGGGACGGATCAGGAATGGTAGATGTTTTGGGGAGAAGGTCACAGAAGTCAGACTGAGATGGTTGGGTCATGGACACAGGAGGGAGAGTGAAGATGTTGGTAGGTGGAAGCTGGAAGAGGAGCTCAAGAGGAGGAACCAGAGAGAAGATGGATGGACGTCGTGAGAGAAGATATAAAGGTAGTTGGTGTGAGAGAGGAGGATCCAGAGAAGAGGGTTGGATGGAGAAGGTGGATTCACTGTGGAGACCCTGAAGGGAAAAGACCAAAGGAAAAAAAGAACACTGATGCATCTTCTCATCTTTACAAGGATGTGGAATAAAGAGGGGGGATGTGGAAGGGTGGAGGTGGAGGTGGAGGTGTTCACCGGAAGGGAGAAGGATGGAGGTCAGCCACAGAAGGACTTGACATGGTGAGGAACAGTGAGGCTGCAGGGAGCGGAGATGAAGAAGGCGGAGATGTTCAAGTCTAGAGCGACGGAGAGGTTGGAGAAGAGTTGGAGGAACATGTGCGAGCAAGATGGTGCACCAGCCTGAAGGACGAGGAGGAGAAGGTGGAGGAGACGGAGGTGGGAGCAGCCATGGTGTCTGCTTTGGAGACACGGAGAAGAAGACTGGAGGCAGAGATGGAGATGTGGAGGTTCCTCGTTGGAAGTGAGAAGGATCAGGAAGGAGGCCATCAGAGGAACAGCGCACAGTAGATGTTCTGGAGATAAAGTCACACTGAGATGGTTTGGACGTGGACAGAGGAGGGGTGGAGAAGATCTGGGTAGAAGGACGCTGAGGTTGGAGGAGGTCTGGAGGAAAACCAGAGAGGAGCTTTATGGATGGAGGAGAAGAAGACTAGAAGTTGGCTGGCATGAGAGGAGAGAGTTAGATGGAGGCAGACGATTGGCTGTGGACAAGAAGGTTGCAGATGGTTGGCTGAGGACAAGAAGGTTGCAGATGGTTGGCTGTGGACAAGAAGGTTGCAGATGGTTGGCTGTGGACAAGAAGGTTGCAGATGATTGGCTGTGGACAAGAAGGTTGCGGATGGTTGGCTGTGGACAAGAAGGTTGCAGATGATTGGCTGTGGACAAGAAGGTTGCAGATGGTTGTCTGTGGACAAGAAGGTTGCAGATGGTTGGCTGTGGACAAGAAGGTTGCAGATGATTGGCTGTGGACAAGAAGGTTGCAGATGATTGGCTGTGGACAAGAAGGTTGCAGATGGTTGGCTGTGGACAAGAAGGTTGCAGATGATTGGCTGTGGACAAGAAGGTTGCAGATGGTTGTCTGTGGACAAGAAGGTTGCAGATGGTTGGCTGTGGACAAGAAGGTTGCAGATGATTGGCTGTGGACAAGAAGGTTGCAGATGATTGGCTGTGGACAAGAAGGTTGCAGATGATTGGCTGTGGCCCCGACAGGAAAAGAAGAGGAAGTATTAGTGCTCTTGATATGACTCTATTAAATAGATTCAATTACGATTATTGACATTATTCTGAATATTATGACTATAATTATAACTGCCTGGCTGTTGCTGTGGTTAAAATTTTAAAATGTTATATCAACATCACGTGAGTCCAAATAGCGAGACATTAACATCAAATTCACCTCCGTGCAAATCAGCGCCGCTTCTCCTGGTTTGTCACCAGAGGCCGACTCACATTGTTGTTTCACACGTGTTCAATTATTAATTTGCATCCGGCGCCTCTGATTATTTCCTAACGCTCGGGCGGGAAGAATTTATAATGGATTAGTCTTGTTCCTGTTCTCTGTGGCGGTGTGGGTGACCCACGCCGAGTTCTAAGTGATCTTATTTTGCGGTTTGCTGCTTCGAGAAACCGCAAACACTCAGAGATCCTCGGCGAGGCGGCAACACCTCGCTGATGAGTAAATACACTTCTCCATAGACAGAAAACTATTTCGGTGACACGCTAATCTCCCAGGTCCTCCGCCGCCGCCGCCGCCGCCGCCGCCGCCGCCTCTCTGTACGTCGAGTTTTTGAAATCTCTGGGTTTTCAGAACCGACAGACGAGCAATTTGAAGTCATCACGCCGACGGCGGAGCGATCAAAGTGAGCTTTTTTACTTCACAGAATCTCAAAGGACAGTGTTTTCGTGGAACCAGATTTATCGAACAAAAAAAAAAAAAAAAAAAAAAAAGAGGAAAGAAGCCAGACACCGCGTATTATACTTTTATGAATTTGTTAAAGGGTGCGTTTTCTGCGCTCGGTATCCCTTCGCACGTCCTTTCGGTACCGCGATGGCGAGGGAGCTCAGCCTCGGCGTGAACTCAAACCTCCGACGTCTCTACGGATACTTATATCTCGGCAGGTTTGCGCTCCGAACACGACGTGGAGGATCCGACATACGGACGCTCGTGCGCGGGACTCTACCAGACAAGTTCTTCCCTGAAGACCAAATGTCGCGATCGGACGAGACGGCGCCGACCTCCCCGTCCAGGCGGGAGAGGAAGAGCAGGGTCACGACCTCCTTTCTTCTAATTTGCCCTGCATGTTAAATATGCACTTGTTATTTTGTGCAGAAACTAATGGAGGTTATTCCAATCATCCACAACAACTGTCCGCTGTCCTCGCGGGCCGACCCGCACACACACACACCGACACACACCGACACACACCGACACACACCGACACACACCGACACACTAGCTCAGTAACCCTAGCCAGTTTTCATTTATGTGCTATTTACTGTCCGTTTCAACCGTACGAGATGACATTCCTCCTTGTAAATGTTGTCGTGAACGTAGTTCCTGTCTTCAGTCTACAGCAGGGGCGTCTTCTGCAAAGAGGGACATATTTAAGGGGGTGAAAACGTGCCGAAATAAACGAAATAAAGTCAATCTGTTCCTCTAGTTCTGGTTGAAATCTTCTTGTCTCTGCAACTGGACTTGCGTTTCTGGACTTGAAGACAGTTCATCCCTCTGTGGGGAGTTTCCTAATATGACCGTCAGGGGCCTCGGACACAACCTTTCGCAAATGTTTGTTGTACTGGGATCAATGCCAAGACGGATTTGCAAACACGAACCGAGACCTTCTGCACCTCCGAACCAACAGGAACCACCAGAAGCAGCCCCTGGTCACGTCCACATGAGCCAGACTTCATGGGATCCAGATGGTTTCACTTCTTTGTTCAGCTTTACTTTTGCTTTTCTGTTCCAATAAACGACACCCCATGAGCATAACCACCTCCTTACAAGAGCTTCTGCAGATGAACTCCTCCACTTACGCAACGAGCCACCATCATCTCCACCTGCCCAAAACCCTGACAGTTATACTGGGAAACTCCCCATAGAACTGAAGACGCCTCAGGGATGAGGGATGAAACTTCTTCAAGAGGAGAAACTCAAGTCCAGCTGCCAAGAAAAGAAGATTTGGACCAGAACTCACCGTGACCCGGTTGACTGAGAACCTCCACAGATCTGTTCCTTCAGCCTTTAATTGTCTCTTAATGTCCGATGAGACGTCTTCACACCAGAGGGAAACATGAGCAAACTCTTGCTTCTTCCCAGGACAAATGTTCTCCACCATTTTCATCACTCAGTCTTTAATTAATTCCCCCTCAGTAAAAGGTTTGCAGAGCTTGGCGACCAGCGTTGCTTTCTCCTCGCTTGCCTTTGTGGCGTTTTCATTTGATTCGCGGTCTCTTGTAAAAAAAAAAAACAAAACAAAAAAAAAAAAACTCTGCTGTGCCGTTAAAACAGCTTCCAGTCGCTTCAATTTTTCTCCACGTTCATTCCCGGTCGGATTGTTTTAGTTTGCGTGTTAGCCGGTCAATTTTAAAGCCGCAAATTTGAACAGGAGCCACATCGGGCCCACGGGCCGGACTTTGGACTCGCCCGCTCTGCCGCATCTAACGCACACATCCATGTGCAGGATACATTCATCGCACGCCATCTGTTGATCACGTGTTCACTACTGGCATAAAACACCATGTGGATACTGTTCGTTTATTTATTCTATCTTCACCTGATGCTTCTTTTGCACTTCTGGTTCCCTGCTAAACCGCATCTCATTGCCCTGGACTTGTATCTGTGTCACGACAATAAATGGCATCCAATCTAATCTCATCCGATGACGAGGAGTGACTCTCCATCTGTGTTCCTCTGCTTCTCCTGGGCTCCAGGAGGGGAGTTTAGGCAGGTGTGTTTCCTGTTTCCTCTGGTCCCGGTGTATTTAAAGTCCTTGCTCCCCGGGGCTCAGCGGCAGATCGCGGTCAGCACGAACCCCGAGTTCGGCCGATGTGTCACTACAGACGCTTCCAGACAGAAAGGCTGTGACGACGGTCCCGTTGGAATTCGGTTCCAGGAAGTCGCCTCCTCCACCGGGGGAACCTTGAAGCTCCGCACTCCACAACAAACCAGAGAAGAAGAAGAAGAGGAGGAGGAGGAGGAGGAGGAGGAGGAGGAGGAGGAGGAGGACACGGACCACATGGAGGTGAAGCTGCAACAGCGTTCATAGAATAACAAGTGGACTGTCAGACGGTTGGAGTGTTTTCATCTTCTCCCTGCACTGCTTTACCGTGTGAAGAAACCCGTTAGCTGTTAGCGAACCCGCACTTCTTCATCCACCATGTAGATGTTCCTCTGCGAGCGCTGGAAACCCCTCGAGGCGTAGAAAGACAGAGGAGCTTGGACCTCTTAGTCACTGCCTCTGTCCATTTGACCGCTTTTAAAAATGGCGCCCTGCAGTCCACAGGAAGTATCTGGTGGTGGGCGGGGCTTATGAGTCCCACCAATCACCACGCACCTATGAGTTCCTGAGGGATGTTAGGACCCTGGAGTGGGAGCTATAATGGTTCTGGGATCTGAGGTTGATGGAACCCAGTTCCCAGTAGCGGCTCGATCTGCAAAGCCGGGTTCCTTGTCGGCAGTGTGTGTGCGCGGGGAAGGAGGGGAAACGAACAAAAAATAAAAAATCCATTTGAGTTCTACGTATCTGGCGCCCAGAACCCCCCCGCCGCGCTTTCCTTCTCACAGCGGGTTTGAGTCTGAATCAAGGAGATGTGTGTCGCCATCAGCGCTCGTGTGTGTGATCCTTCGAGGGCGTTTCCGCTTTCAGAGAACACACTCTCAACTCCGCCGCTGAAGATCTTCTCCTGCATATGCGAGCGAAGCCGGACGGCGGACGAGTAACCCGAGATGCGATCGGCGAAAGAGCCGTCCCGATGCGTCGGCAGATCGTCCGGCGAAGCCTAAGGTCGCTCGCAAATCTTTCTGAATGTGACATTGAGAAGGTTGTCGGTGTAAACATCACGCCGCGGAGGAAAATGCGAGCGTGGGGTGTTTTCCTGGACGCATCTTTGTCTGGAAAGCGTAAACACTAATTAGACGGCGTGGTCGCTGAACCGCTCCGTGCCCCCACGCCACTCCTGCCGGGAGGAAGGCATCGTTATTGACAGCTCGAGTTCACGGGAGTCGGCGGCGTCTCCGGCGGCCGGCGTCTAAACGGGGGCCCGGCGGCCCCGGGGAGTTCCGGTCGCATCTTATTAAGGAAGGTGGGCGGTTTCGCCATAAACAGGCGGGACATTTACATATTCTAATTACGCCGGGACGGAACCGTGTCTTCTCATTTACATCCCGTTTAGACTTCCGACGAAGAGCTGAGCAGCACAAACTGAGCCCCATAAACTTTAATTGCGAAGGCTTCCCTCGGCCACGGCGAGAACATCAGGGTTACGGTATGCTAGCGTGTCATTTGCCATATCTACGCTACCAATCTGAGCCCCCTTCGCCCGCCAGCGACCGGCCCTTAATAGAAGACTTCACTTCAGATCATGGAATTACCATTATGTGCTTGAACGCGAGGCAAAATGCAATCTGTTTTCCGTTTTTGCCGTCGCTTTGTGCTTCTTCGTCCGCAGGAAGTGAGCCCGTAAACAAGCCGAAAGGACCACCGACGCCGCGAGCACAACACGTCTCTCCAGCGAAGAGGCCGGCGGATGACTTGAAGGTGCAGGGTTGAAATCTGCAACGGGCGCTCCAATCGGACGCTGCCTCGAGCGTCTGTCAAAATTGCTATTTCAGAAAGAACTGCAGGAGACACGTACTGTAAGTCTCCAATCCCCGGTCCACAGACCAGTACCGGTACGCTAGGGAAATCTTTCTTTGTACACATGATAGCGTTTTCATTCCACCTTCTTATTTTGAAAAACGTCTGGTTCCGCCTTCGCCTTACTGCCGTACGTAACTGTGTCGCACCAGTTCGCGCGTCAGCCATCACGAGCTAGCCCTTGAAAAATGTCAGCCAGAAACAAAAGTCGCCGGGAGCTTTTTCGTGAGCAAACGATGAGAGCGGAGACGGGAAAGGAGAAAGCTGCATTTAGAAAGAAAAGATCAAGATTCCTATCTAAGTTATGGCTTCATGTCAGCAGATGATACACAAGCTCCGCACCCACTGTACAGTTTTTGTGGTGAACAGCGAGCTAACGAGGCTACGACACCCTCAAAACTGCCATTAAAACCAGACTACAGCGTAGACTGGATTAACGTCACGCAACTGGAGTGTCAGAGTCTCCCATCAGCCACAGATGGAAGCATCTGGAAACAAGCCCAGGGCTCCCACTGACTCTACATTATGCTGAATTGATATTATAGTGCAAAATGATTGTAATTGCCTACTATTAAGTGTAGTGGTTGTATTCAGATAAAGTACCGTGACCGGACAAAGGGTTTTATCAGGGCAAAGGTTTTATGATTTTTCACGCCTGAAACTGGTGCAAAAAAGCCGGAGGACGGCTTCACTAAATGACCGGAGGCTCGAGGCGTGGACGTGCACGTGATCCGGTGCAAAGTCCACATCGAGACCACCGCGGTACGGTGCACTGACTCGTTTCCTGGAAGGGTCTGCTGGGTCTTCGGGGCCTCCTTTCACCGTCCCTGCTCCCGTTTGTTTTAATTTTACAGCTCGGCGTACAGTAAACGCCCTCTTTATGCTCTTCTACGGCATTAGCATTTTGTCCGGTTGCCTTTTTATGACACGTATTAGTCCGTTTGAATTGCCTCGCCGCTGCCCCGCTGTATATCGTCAACGCGACGCCTCGCCAAACGCGTCGGGTCGCTCCCGTGATCGATTTGGGAAGCCATCTTGATTTACCCTGATGGCGTATGAACACCTTCCCCGTTCAAGCCGATCGCATCCATAACGTCCGATTCTTCGGCGACGGGCTCACAAATCACCGGGACCGGACGCGCCAGGCGCCACGGGATTATTAAGATCTGGCGGCGTTTCAGTCACTCCGCTTCACGCACAAATTGCTCTCGCAGCGAGGCCAGAAAGCGTCTGCCGCCCGTCGTGATGGATGGAATAAACAACGAGCGGCGCCGTCCTCCGATGAACGCCGGCCGCCGGCTTTGGGGCGAAAGCTCCTGCGAGAGATACCGACGTCAAAATGTTGGGTCGGATCAGCGCACCGTGCGAGAAGCAGCATAGATACTTCACATATCATTTTGTCACGGCGTCACCTTCCGAGGGATGATGATGATGATAACGTTGGGACGAGAAACGGCGCCGGGCAGAGCGGCTGCAAAAAGGAGGCTTCTTGAATATTCCAGCAGCCTTTTTTGCGATTTTTACACACCGGTTTCCTGCCTCCCGCGTTTTTCGGGGATAATTTCATTCCCGTCTCGTTCCTCGGCGCCGCCTTCCTCCCCGCTCGGAGCCCGCGAGCTGCATGCGCCCTCTCAATTTGTGCCATATGCCTCCACTCCACGGAATCAACACTTGGGTTTTCCAATCCTCCACCCGAGGCTCCCGCGGCGCATTGATCCCGCTCCGTCTGAAGCCGTGCACGCTACCATGTGTGTGTGTGTGTGTGTGTGTGTGTGTGTGTGTCGTTTGCCCCGATTGCCATGGCAGTTTAGTAAAGAGACAATTTACACTGCAAAGTCAAGAGCGGCAAACGGATCGACTCGGACCCTCTGCGGTTTGAAAAGATAGAAGATACTTTTCCCGCAGGACCGGGACCTTCGTCAAACTTCGCCGCCGATGTAAACACTCAAACGCCAGAGGTTTTCCGGTGCTTTTTTTTTTTTTTATTTCCCACCAAAGAAATTAAGGTAAATCTTTTTTGGGGCGACTCATTCAATTAACAGTTGGGCTCTATTACTGGCGGGATCCGCTTGAATACATCCGTCGTGGAAATTGGGCGTGATAATGAAACATTCACGCGCCTCTCTAATTGATAGAGAAGACAGCGGCCCAGAATGTGTGTTAGAACCTCAGAGCCGGCCAGAAAGCAGCGGCTCGGATCCTCTCGGTGCACACAAATAATGAATAGCTTAAATTTGACACACTTCACAGAAGAGCTCCTGCAAGGCGGTTTCGGGCAGAACTTCTCCCGAGCATATATTATAGATATTATACATGTATACACCGTGCAGGATGTCTGAGCTCCACTAATCCCATTTCTGCATCAAATAAAGCCCCTTGCAATGTCAATACATACATGCCTGGCGGCGCGGGGCAGGAGAAGCACCTGAGGCGTGGATTTATCTTCTGCTGGCTTTGTACCAAAAGAACGAGGCGAATTAAAAGGGAGAGCGCCTGCTTCTTCCAACGTTATTACCCTACCAAGAGACACTCATTACGACCCCGGTCCCTTTATTCTTCGACTCTCTGGGGAGAGCAGCCGCACTCTGTGCACTGGCTGCTGCTGCTGCTGCTGCTGCTGCTGCTACAAAAGTTAGCATTTGCAATAGCAGAGCCGGTTTTTTATGTTGTTTTCGTTTTGTTTTACGACGAGTTTCTGATGTTTGCTCTCAAACGTTATGCTTAAGAGTCGCTCCTCGGCTCGTCCTCAACAGCTCGTGGTTTGGATTTGCGTGAAATACGAAGAGGACGGAGAGATTGGAAAATACACCGGGTGGGATTCGGATTTACGTTCACGTTCTGTATAATAATGGGAAAACAGCGATTAAAAATCTTTATCCTCACGTGCAAAATTGTGCAAATCCTGCAAATTTCACCGGAGGAGGAGGGAAAGCCCGTTCATCTTTTCCGAGGGCGGAGCGTCCGGCGCCAGATCGCCGTGCTCGCCGATGGAGTTCCGGTCAGAGACAAGGTCAAGGTCAAGATATATTGATTTAAAAGACCGGCAGTAAGAGACTGGAACCAGGAGCCGTCACAGAGCTGCAGGGCTGCAGGGCTGCAGGGCCGCCGCCATAAATAATTAGATCGCGGCTTGTTTGACGGAAGCGGAATTATCAGCAGCCGGTCTTTACTCCCGTCCCCGGCAAATGAGCGGGTTTGATGAATTGGCCACTAAACCACGGCGGTGCAAAAGCTATCGGAGAGTCAAGTCAAGGTTTCTCTTCTCTGATTGTGCAGTTAGCAGAGGCCGCGCTCTCCGTGAGGTGAGGCGAACCATCGAGAACCAGAATCCTGATTTCTTTTGTGTCTTTTGAAAATGTTTTTCAGTCAGGCTCAGAAAGCAGAAGTAAAACAATCATTATCATTCTCCCCCCTTCCGTCCATGCACACAAACACACACACACACACTCACACACACACACACACTCCGCCCCGCCTCGTCTGAGTCTTCCATCACGATGCCCATCACATTCCACATTATTACAGCAATCATTACAGACCGTATCATCATGGCGGTCGTCACGAACCATGATATCGCACAACTCATTGTCGACCGTATTATCAGACCACATTATCACAGTCCGCGGCGCGTCGTATTAATGAGGCAATAAGGCGGGAAGACACACCTTTCAGGTTTGTTGATGCAAAAACCCCCCCCCACACACACACACACACACACGGGGACAAGCGCAGGCACAAACACACTCAATCTCACGGAAACGACGAGGATAAGAGCTCGATGATATTTATTAATTTGTATTTTTCGGGCTCCAAGAGCGTGTCATCCATTCTGCACGACATGCACACCGATGTCATTCTTCTTATATAACTTGTCTACACTATAGAACAGCTTAGATAACATCAAGGTCACTGGGGACAACGTGAAAACATCTGAGCTTAGACGGAGTTACGGTCTCCAACTTGTCAAGAGGCTTGTATTCCAACAGTTCCCCCGCAGCCTTTCCACGGTATTGCGACAGTATTCCTGCAGTATTGCAATAATACACCCCCAGCGGCATTTAAAGGAAAATATCAAGATGCCTAACTAAGTTCTGGGTTCATGTCAGCAGGTAAACACAAGCTCTGCACGCGCCGTGCGTTCTTTGCGGTGAACAGCGAGCTAACGAAGCTACGACGCCCTCAAAACTGCCGCCAAAACAAGACTACGGAGTAAACTGAATAAACGCCACACCACTGGGGTGTCAGTGTCTCCCGTCGCCCACAGATGGGAGCGTCTCGTAGCGGGGAAACAAGCCCAGGGCTTCCACTGACTCTATATTATGATGAATTGATATTATAGCGCAAAGTGATTGTAACTGCCTAATATAAAGTGTAGTGGTTGTATTCAGATGAAATACTGTGACCTGACAGCTGTTTTCAGGCCCAAAATTGGTACCTGGTGAGTAAAAGGTTGGGGAACCCTGTACTACAGTATTTCTGCAACATACCTGCAGTACTCCTGCATTATACCTGGAGTATTTCCACAGTATTGCTACAGTACTTTTGCAGTATTCCTGCAACATCACAACAGTATTACTACCTGCAGTACACCTGCAGTATTCTCACAGTTTGGAGACAGTTTTCCTGCAGTTTCCCTGCAGCATCTCCACAGTATGGCTACCACGTTGATTAATTTGTAAAGTCATTTATTCATATATATTATTCTCTTTTTTCTCTCTTCTTTTTCCTATCTTTATTTTACTCTTGATGTTTACGTGTTCACAACTTTGATGCTGCTACCCCATGTGCCCTCCGATTGCCCCTCGGGGACAAATAAAGTTGTTCTGATTCTGATTCTACAGTATTCCTGCAGCATCACTGCATCATTTCCACAGTCTTGCGACAGTACTCCTGCAGTACACCTGCAGTATTGCCAAATACTATGACAGTATTTCTGCAACATACCTCAAGTATTCCTACAGTATTCCACTCATATCCCTGCCATATTTTTGCAGCAGCATTCCCGCAAGATTCCGACAGCATCCCTGCAGAATACCTGCAGTATTCCCACAGTAACAGTATACCTTTAGTACTCCAGTATCGCTGCAGCTGCAGCTGCCGTACGGTATTCCTGCAGTATTCCTGCAGCTGTCTGTAGTATTTCCTGCAGTTTACTGCAGTGCTCCCGCAGCGAGCAGCCACAGAGGTACTTGGGAATGTTTCTGTCGAAACACTCGCAGGGCCACCGTGTTTCTTTGGAAAACTGTACGCGGAAACACAATTCGCATCTTAAAATGCGGCGGCAACATAACAATATGCATATTGATGAGCGGGATGCCATCCGAGCCGCGAGCAGGAACATCTGGACCGTTTTCCAGAGACACGTGAAATCCCACCGTCTGTGATTGGGCAGAAGTTAGCTCGTTTGGGAAATCTGTGTTGTCAGGTTGCGTATTGAGTTATGAATTTTTCGTCAGGTCATCTCGCCTGCGGTGCAACTTCCCTCTTAATGTCTGCCAAAAAGACGAGAGCAAGAAAACTAGGTCTCCTGCCAGGGTTCCCGCCGAAGGGGGAGCTCACGCCGGCTCCCGGGGAACAACGTGATACATCGCTCCTCCTGCGTGCTGCAGCCTCTGCAAAGCTTGTCCTGCCTTTTATTAGATTCATATGCTGGAGACCAAGGTGAGATTCCCCTCAGCCATCATCTCTGCCGCCATCCATCCATCTGATATTGGAAAGTCGGGTGGCGGAGAAGGAGTTCACTTGAAAATGCGAATGTCCTGAGCCAAAGGCCGATAATGCTATTTTTATTCAAACACCCGCGGCGGACGCCAGAAGCCACGCGTTGCCAACATACCGGCGAACGCCGCCCGTCCCCTGGCGTGGGAAGAAACGCGGCCGATGTCTGGAGGAGGAGGCTGCTGCCGGAGAGCGGCGCTCTCGCCGGCCTCCCAGGCGACGCCGCTGGTTGTTGGCGGACGGTGCAAGCCAATTACCGGGGTCGGATGAAAACTGCCGGGGTTGGATGTTGTTCCCGGCAGCGCGGCTTCCCGGGAAGAAGCTGCGCGGAGCAGGTTCGGGCGATGACGCCGCAACTCCGGCGGTCGTGGACGTCCGTCCCGATATGATCCGGAGACTCGTATTCGATGGAATCCACTCGACGGACTTTAGCCGCTTTTGGCTGTTTTTCCCGGGCGCCCGCCAGTCGATCCAAATTGCATGAATATATCAGCGCCTGATTGCTAAGAGAAATAAAAGCCCACGGCAGATATCAAATTTGCTCCAGGTGTTCCCGATCCGGAGCCGGGAGGGGAGGGCGAATGTCGCGCGCGGCGACGCCGGCCGCGAGCGAGATTGAGACAGCAATATTTCAAACACTTTGTGTCAATTTGCCGCGCTCGCTAGCACGAACCATAATCTTGGACAACGGGGCAACCTGCTTTCAGCCATTACCGCACTTTAAAATCGCTCCGCCACGCCACTTGTCCATAATGCTTCATCCAAGCAAGCTCATTGTGCTGCCAGGACCACTTAGAACATCCCTGCCTCATGCACGGCTCCTCCTCCTCCTCACTGTTGCCTGCCTATGAGCCAAAGCAAATTACAGTAACAGCTTGGACGTGAGTATAATCTCAAGTGGTGCGCGATGGACTCTGCGGCGAGGAGCGCAGGCAGATGGAGGAGAAGCTTCTGCCAGGCCTCTTTAGGAGATCCTGCTCTTACTCCGCTATGCTAGACAAAGGACGAGCCGTGGCTCCGAACCAGATACTCGTGTGCCGCGGGCGGCCTCCTCCCACGAGCCGTGGGATGATGGAAAAATTCATTTGAATACGGAGCGTGATTTTTACCCAAAATGACTCTGATAGGATTTAAAAAAAAACACACACAAACCTAATGATTTAATAACGGAAAGAGAGCTTCCATTAAATTCAGGCCTATTCGTTGTTTCTCCGGCTCGGAGGTCCGCGGGGCCTTGCTGGGCGGAGCCTAAATGCAGGGCCGATGGCTGCTCGTCTTGTTGAACGTCTCTCTATAAGCTGCCCTGTGATTGGTCGAGGGTGAACGCCTCCTCTCGACCAATCACAGGCCCTTCTGTTATTGCGATGACCCGGTTATCACCCCTGCGAGATGAACGTGACGGCTAGCGAAGGCCCTTTGACGGGAATAATAACATATAATAAATGGTTTCTTGGAGAGTTTCCTGAAGGCCCTCAGAAGCTGAGAGTTTGCTCTCCACGGCAAGACGACACCGAGCAGCGACGCCCCTCCTCTATTTCTGAAAAACAGCAACAACTCGCCTCAAATTAGAAAAAAAAAAAAAAAGATCTTAGACTCGATTCGCGATTCGTTCCGCAGGCGTTACACGATTCAAACATCAGAGCTCCCGGCTGGATCCCGAAGCCGGAGCAGATCCTGATCCCATTGGCTTCCCTGAATCCAGTTTTCCAATTAGTCCCTCACATACTAGATGAGGAAGACAGAGCTGCACAATTAAGATCAAATAAGACCGGCAGGAGAGCTGGAGAAGCTCTGCAGCGAGGCTCATTTGTGAGGGACGAAGACGTCTACGCTTGAAGCGAACAAACACGTCTACTCCACGCTGGAATGGCGGATCCTGGGATGACAAGAGGAACATCTTGATTTCTTCTTTTTCTCTAAAAACTCAACAGACTGTTTTAAAACTGCTTTTCATCTTCAACATGTATGAAGTCGTCTTCTTATGAGGGCTTTATTTTCGAGCATCGTGCATTCATCAAGTCCGGGTCACACATGGAGACATCTCTGTGGAGGTTCTCAGTCATCCAGATCAGGGGGAATTCTTGTCCAAATCTTCTTGTCATGGCAACTGGACTTGAATTTCTTCACTTGAAGGTGTTTCAGCGCTCATTGGAGAGGCTTCTTCGGTTCTATGAGAGCTGACCTGCAGAAGCTGGGTTTAAGGGGGTCGGTATGCCGATGGGATGTCGTTCGTTGGAACCACAGAGCAACTTTGTGGGATGACCTGGACTGGAATGTGAAAAGGTAAAGCTAAACAAAGGAGTGAAACCTGTTGGATCCCATGAACGGAGGCTCATGTGGACGTTACCAGAAGCTGCTTCTGGTGGTTCCTGGTTGTTTGGAGGGTGCAGAAGGTCCTGGTCTGTCTGGGTATCGATCCCAGTACGGCGTTGTAGTTTTGTGAAAGGTCGTGTCTGAGGCGCCTCCTCTGTTCAGGGATGGTATTTCTGTTCTGACAAAGACGGATTCTTTGACTTTGTCTTCTCTGGCCACAGAAGACAGATGGAAGACGGATCAGACCTCGTCTCCGCAGATCCACTCATCCATTTGCACGACGAGCCACCGTAACCCGGACCCGCCACAAAACCCACGTTAAGAAATATGGATACAGCCAAACATTCACACATCTGGGTCTCCACTGAACCTCCTGCTTGTGTTTGGACCGCGAGGGGAACCCGGAGAACCCAGAGGAACCCAGAGGAACCCCCCGCAGACACGGGGAGAACACGGAGACTCCACATAGGAAGGGAGTCCAACCAGGAACCTTCTGGCTGTGAGGAGGAAGCGCCGACCGCTGCGCCGCCCGGAGTGTTTTCAACAGGAGCGAGCTTGTTTTGTTTATTTTTGTCTGTGAAGGTTCTTAATGAACTTTCCTTCACTGCCGCCGACAGCCAGGAGACACGGACCGAAGCCTCTGCCCCGCAGCTCCTCCCCGTGCAGAGTGCATCCGCTGGAGTGAACACAACCATGAACACATGAACCGTGAGAGGGGACACTCTCTACTGGAGAAGATATATTTTTAGGAAAGTGTTGTGTTTTCTTGTTTTTAAATCAAGCCCTGAAGAAATCCTCAAGTCCCTCTGTGTCGTCGTGACCGAACGAGCATCAAAACAGCGGCGGCTCTCCTCTGCTGCTCGGGGAGGGCCGTGCGTTTACGCTCACAAACACAGATCACGCTTATTCACCATAAAAGTAAACGCCGTTCCCAAACACTGCTGTTTCCCCCCCGTAGCCGACGCGAGAGGTTACGCAACACGACGTGTTCGGATCGGGTCCCGGCGTCACGGAAACGCCGGCTGATTATCCTCACAAGGAACGTAGCGCTAACGAAGCAACAAGACTAGCATCATCTCTCTCAACCTTCGAGAAACAGGTAAAAACTTTTCTCTTTCAGGACTTTTTACTGCGCTGATGCCCCAGATCAGGTGAGGCACCAAGTTAGGCTATGCAGTGTGTGTGTGTGTGTGTGTGTGTACGTTTTTGTCTTCAAAAAAAAAAAAAACTAACCCCAGCTTACTGTTCTGTATATTTCCTGTGCATCTTGTATTTGCAAGTGTTATTTGCAGTGCTTATGTCCTCTATTGTAAGTCGCTTTGGATAAAAACATCTGCCAAATGTAATGTAATGTAATGTAATGTAATGTAATATAACCTGCAAAAAAAAAAAAAAAAAAAAAAAATCAAACGTCATTTTACAAATGTGTGTGTCGGTGTGTTTGTTCAATTATTCCAACACTGCCGTTGCATTCTGAAGGGAATTTCCAATTTCCAATTTCAACCCCCCCCCTGACAAAAAAAAATATATATATATGTGTGTGTGTGTGTGTGTGTGTGTGTACCAGAGACCGATATGTGGAGAAATCAATGGCAGTGAGTCACCTCGGCTGTTTGTCAAGAGGAAGCTGTAAGTGACTCACAGCGTTGTGCAAGGTAGACCTCGGTGCATCCAGGAAAAACAAAACCGTTTTGTCGGCGGGGGGATGAGGGGCGGGGCCTCGTTGGAAATCATAAACCAGCGGACACGGCCGGCGTGCGGCCTGCACCTTCATGGTAGAAGATGATCCCCGCGGCCGTTTGCAGCGCCGCGAGATTCAGCGCGAGGAGCCAATAACGGTTGTCTTTCGCATTCCAGATTTGGAAAACGCGCAGCTGCTGTTCTATGGTAACCCTGCGCACGCCGTCTCGAGCTGAGGGGGGATTGAGCCGCCGCGCGTCCGATCCTCCTCGCGCGTCAACCTGGATTAAACCACACTTCAAAGAACAGCTGTGCGCGGCGGCGGCGGCGGGAACACGAGCAGGCCACAACACAAATTGCCTGCGTCTGACAGAAAAAGAGTGAATTTAATTCTCTTAAAAAGGAATTAAACGGCGGGACATGTCTTTTTCTTCCCTCTTATTTTAGACCGCAGCAGCAGGACGCCGCGCAGCAGAGTTCTCCAGACGACGTGACGGCTGCTGCTTGTTAGGTGCACAATAAGGCGGAGGGAAACACTGGCAGCGACGGCGGCTCGGGCACAGAAACCGGCTAATTAGCTTTGGCCCGCCTTCCTCTGTGAAGCCGAGGTGGACGGGAGGGACTCGTCGCATTCGCTGTCGTTTCCCCGCCGCCTGCGGTATCCGACCGCAGAGGGTTCAGAGGTAAGGAAAATAATCCCCCCCTCGCCGCCGCGGAAATGTTATTTACCGCCGAAAAGGAGCGGCGCAACGGAGCCAGATGCGGCGTAATGACATCGTCAGGGCGGAGAGGCGACCAAACCGCCGCCGCAGATGCCGAGAGGATCCGGGTAGCGGCCGTACTTCGGATGTGTACGGTTATCGTCGGCTGACGGCCCTCTGAAGACCCAGCAGAGATCGTTAGCTCCGTCCTCTCAGGTAGCAGCGTTTAATTAACAGCTGGACGCTGGGCGGTGCGACGTGGGAGCGTGAAATGGCCAGTTTCAGGCGGCGGCGGCGGCGTTTGGAAGGGCGTTACGAAATGAGAGGAGGGCGTTTCCCTTTCGGCCCGATACCGGCGTGTCCGAGGCTCGAGCGAAATGGAAAACCCGGCCGCCGGAATCCAAACAAGAACCGCCGATGACATTCAAGATAGGAATTTGGACCGTGAATAAGAAGCAGGCGGCTCCGGAGCAAATGCTTTCCTTGCTTAAAGGCTCCACAGACAACTATGTCACAGACGGCGTCGCATTTGATTAAACTATTTCACGTTTCCACCAAAAGAAACCGACGAGATGGAGTGTGCGCATTAACAATTCATAGATTTGGAATTAAATCTTTTGGGTTGCGGTTGTTGTGCTGCAGGTATTATGGAAAGCGTGACAAGCCATTTCCCCCCGGCCTCATTTCATATTTATTACATTGATACGAGCGTACAAATACAGGAGGCGGCGGTGGCCGTCTGCCGCCTCACGTGTCCTTCTATCTGTCAGACCTTTATCCTCCCACTCAACCTCCGGCTGTACTTGCACATCACTTCCCGCGCTCCCTGAAGATACCAATTTAATTCCTTCCAGAAGTGGGTTTGTATGTTGATTTTTTTTCGTATCTTAAATGAATTTCCCCCATTTCGAATAACAGAAAAGCAATGAATTCATTCATCTTGTCTTGTGATTGTGCGTTTTGTGATCTCTCCAACGATCTCCTCCTCTTTCACCCTCGCCAGAAGCAGTTTCTCCATGTGGTCGTGTATAGATGTCGTAACAGTGACGCCCTTGGAAGGCTTCGTAGCGTTTACGGATTCCTTCTGCTTTAGGACGCTTCATATCGTGGATGCATTGCCGTCATATTCACGTGCGATATCGCTCACGCGTACACCACTTTCCCGCTCCGCTATCAATTTCCGTGCTTAATTTCCATCAAAAAGCATCTTCTCGCTTCTTCTGGCCGGTGATGATTCGTAAAAACGTACACAAAATAATCAGAAAGATATAAAACGATTGCCAAACGAGAGACAGGGATACCACAGCACAGACGCCACATGCAGACTGTCCTAATACCTGGATGAAGCCACCCAGGGATGCTGGAAGCTGCGAGGCGTCCTTCAAGGTGAGCGTGGCGAGCGGCGTCATGAAAGCGTATTGAGGTCGCGGGAACTCGCAAATTTAGACTTTCTCGTATTCATATCGTGATTTTTTTTTCCGTATTTCAAGGATAAAATGTGCTCGAATCGCGCTTTGTATCCTAAAAAATTGGTCGATGAAGCGATCGGGCCGCTGTAGCGAGCATACGATCCATTCTGTGGTGATGAATTGGACTCGACTGAGGATTTTAGCAGCATTTTTCCCTCCTGCCTTCTGTGCTTCAACCATGCAGGTTGTTTGACTTTCATTCATTCATTCATTCATTCATTCATTCACATATCATCTCGCCAGCCGATCCAAGCTGTGATTGGGATCACCCTCTCATTCACAAATCTAGGCTCTTTAGGCTCTCCTAAATTTTGGATTCTGCTTGTTTTTGGACCGTGAGGAACCTGGAGGAACCCCATGCAAACTCCACGCAGAAGCTACAACCTTCTGCTTCCTGCCTCCTGGTCGTTCTGCTCCGCGAGAGGCAGAATTCGTGGCAACGGAGTCGAATTCCTCCCTGGCCTCCACGCTCTTGGCCAATGAAGCTGTTTCTGACTTGACAAATGCCTCCTGTGTGGCTGATTAAACAGGGTGAAACAAATGCTGCAGAAAATAGGCATTTGCAAAATTTGACCCATTTATGCTCTGCACCTGTAGTTTCACAGTCCCGCCTGTGATAAATTCCCATCTGTGATCCACCCGGCGCCGCTTCGGCCCGCAGATGCACCGCCGCGCTCGGGTTTTCGGCGTAGCTAAAGCCATGCCGAGGACGTGATGGACTCACCAGATATCAAGGCCTGGTTCCCATCTTGGGCGTCAAACCAGCGCTGGCGGTCAGTCGGAGTCGAGGCGCGCCGATCGGAGAAAACACCACCTAGAGGGCGGGAGACACATTCGGGCGCTCGGTTAGAATCGGGACCCGGCGCTCGCTCAGAACCCGTCAGGATCCGGCGAGCTTCGGCCGCGATGCGAATGCTGATCTGATTATGGAACAACGAGGACGACGCATAAGCGGCTGAGGCAGCGGCGGAAAAAACAGAGGCGGAGATACTGCGACTGCGAACGCGCGGTCCGTCATTAATATTTCACCGTATCGCCGTCGCTAACGGAGAACAAAGTGTAAAGAGGAACAGAATGAAAAATTGATCATAATTTGACACGGCTTTGGGCTCTGTGATGATGCAAATCAGGCTGTTGCATGTGATTATCTCGGAGCGCCGATGACGGCGAGCTTTTTACAGTCCGGTTAAGACGCCGGATGTTTCCGCCGAAGCCAAACAGAAGCGACCGCCAAGGTCACAAACCTCGAGTTCCTCGCCGCTCGCCTGGAAATTCGAAAAGGCCGAGCGCCACGATGCTAGCCTGCGTGCGGCGCGGCTGCACGCAACCCCAGAGCGATTACCATATCGCCCCCGTTTGTCTGCAGAGAACCTCCCCGCATTAAAAAACA
This sequence comes from Fistularia commersonii, assembly GCF_037954325.1. Lineage (NCBI taxonomy): Eukaryota > Metazoa > Chordata > Actinopteri > Syngnathiformes > Fistulariidae > Fistularia > Fistularia commersonii. The sequence continues at coordinate 15,846,600 of NC_141301.1, forward strand.
GACTTCTTCGCTCCGGCTCCACGTTCAGCGAGGAGCCGCGGGCTGTCGCCTTCAGCGGCTCATCCGCCCGATGAAGTATTTATGATGCAAGGTTTTGCTTTTTTGATCCGTCGCTCCCATCCTTTACCGCCCGTCAACGACCGAAGCGGCTCTGAAACAAAGCGAGGCCGCGAGTGTTACAAATCTCACGCCCGATCGTTTCACAGCCTATTACGCGAGCGGCCCACTCTCACCGCCGCCATCTTCAACCTTCCACGCCGGTTTTATTTTTCGGTCGCCTCGCGCGACAAGATCTCGGGAGCCGGAGGACGCCGCCCGTCGCCGTGACGCTCTGCCTATCGGGGGGAAACCAAGAGGAGGTGAGGAGGTCGAGGACGGACGCGACGTCTTAAAACACGATTGCGCGCCGAATCTGTTTATCCAGGTGCGGGGAAAATGCGACGCCTGTTCCCGGAATGAAAACGTGACGGCGCATTTCATTACACAAATCAACATTCGCCGCTATTCATGAGCGGCGGGGAGCGGCGGGGAGCGGCGGGGAGCGGCGGGGAGCGCCACTCGGCGCCACAATCATCCTGAGGAGCACTCGGCCAAGAGGCCCGTGTTGGTTTTCTATTTTTTCAACTGTGTAAAAGCAGCTGAAGAGCACAGGTGGAAGCAGGAGGTGCGGCTCCTCCTTCCACCGCCATCGCCGTGACGACCCGCAGATGAAATCTGGAGCCGCCCGATGAAGATCTCATCCGTCGATCCGCCGTTTCGTTTAAAGGAATGTCGCTTTTAAGAGGGCGGAGGGTCGTTGCCGTGGATCTTGCCGGCGATTCATCACAGCGGAGTCTAAATCATCTGCGGAAACGGTGAGGAACCAGACGTCTGGACGCGTAGAAGATGATCTTCGCAAAGTTCAAGACAGCAAAGGGGAAACTCCATTAAAGTGACTTTGAATTTGTCACGGATTGTTGGTGCCAGACAGGCCGCGTCCCATTCTGATTGATTGATTGATTTTTTCATTTTAGTGCTTCGGCCCCCCGTTTGTGGTGCACGACTAACAACAGGTTTCCACCCAACACGCACGGTAATAACACCTCGGCTGCACAACACATCACCGCGTGGAGTCCCGGCGCTCCAGATGCTTGCAAAGATCTGCTGGAAAACTGGTCCCCGGAGAACAAACCTCCAAACTGGTACTCCGCTCATCAGCATTGGAACAAATTCAAATGATGTCAGGGCATCTTCTACATCACTCATCCATATATTCAGCATATTACAGTTCCTCAACGGTTTGATGGTTTGATAGATTCCGGCCGGCATTATCACGGCATCGCAGAAAAGACGCACGCGCCTGCAGCAGGAAATACAAACGGAGCTCCCGCTGAGGCGTGGAGAAGGTCAAGACACGGTTTGCTGCTGCTCGGGTTTCCTCCGCGGCAGGAACGCTCCTTTCGGTAGCATCTGTGTTTTACTGTAATACATGGCTCTCGGTGCGCCGCTGGAATCTCCAGACTCGCGGATGTCAACAAAAGACTAAAAAAAGGAGTGTGAAAAAGTTGCCTGAATATATATACGTACATACCAGTGATGTGCGGTCAGGGGAGGCTGGCGAGGCAGAGCCTCACCTGTCATAATGAAAAATAAAACAATAAGAATATAAGATAAATATTAAAATGTTTCCACTGATGTGATTCATAATTGTATTTTCTGTGGGATTCCCATCTTTTTAAATGTTTAAATGTACAAATTGCTGAATTCATGTATTTCCAGATCAAATGTGGGCCAGCCTCTGCAGACCCTCACAAACTGGGTGCGTCATCGTTTCGGTTTCTTAGTATGTCGCCAACAGAATATTTGTAGAAAGATTTATTATGTTATTATAAACACCACCATCTTCTGCAAGCTGTTTAATGTCTTTGGCTTAAGTGTGTGATACATTTATCGGAAAATAAAAGTCTTGAGGTGAGGCGGACGATACCGTGCCTCACCTGGAGGGGGCGGAAGAGAGTTAGCAGCTGACCCTCTAAAAGCACTGGAGGATAAAATAAACAAGATAAATAAAAGAAAACAAGGTGGACTTTTACAACATAGTAACATAATGGTTTTCAGCTTTATGAAAACAATGAGATGAGACTGTCAGGAACAAGATTTCTTTCGAGTTCTTACAATTGTAAATGTTGTTTAAGAGGAAGTCCGAGCCTAACCGGCCGAGAGCCTCACCGCACGTCGCTGATATATACATACTGCATAAAAATTGATTTATTTGAATTTCTTTTTCTGTCTGGGGTCTCCATGTTCTCGCCGGGTTCTCCGGGTTCCTCTCGCAGCCCAAAACCAGGCATCCTTCATTGGAAACTTCAGATTGTCCCGATCTGGTGAACCAAAACTCATGTCTGCTCGGCGTTGTCATGGTACTTTAAAAAGGAAATCTGCGACAACAACTTCCTGTCGCTCCCCGTCTCGGAGTTGCTTGGACTCGAACTTCCCGTCGAGAGCCTGAGATGTCATCGCCAATCAAATTAATCTGGATTAATCCATTAATTTTGACAGCTTTCTTTATATGTGCATATATATATTATAAATTGATATCAGCGTTCAATACAAGGTTGCTGTCGTATTGCACGACAGATGATATTGTTAATCAATGCCGTGAAGATGGATTGTTATGAGATATTTACACGAATATTGTTTTTAACTTTTATTGAAATCCGTACCGGTAACATCCACAAATACTGTGAATGCATTTTTTTTTTTCCAAACAGTGGCTTTAACACGGCCGATGGAACAGATGAATAATAAATAAGACAAGGAAAAGTCCATCCATGCATCCATTTTCTATCCCCGCTCTGTCCTTCTCCAGCTGATGCCAATCTCGTTCTTCCTCCCGCGCAATAAAACCGTTAAAGTCGCCGTCTTCGCTGTCAGAATTGAACGGCGTCAGAATTTCACGCTCATTTCGGCTAAATGTTTTGGCGGCGTGAAGCTCGTTAGGCCCCAAAAATCCATAAATTAGCCGCATCCTTGTTGAAGCCGCAGTGTGAAAAAGGCAGCGGCTTATAGTCCAGAAATGACGGTAATGCCAGGGTTCTGGTCGTGGCCACGTTGTGGTGGCTTGTTATGTAAAAGGAGGAGTTGATGGACGGTAAAAAGGTCTAAGGCAGTGGTTCTTAACCTGGGTTCGATCGAACCCCAGGGGTTCGGTGAGTCAGTCTCAGGGGTTCGGCGGAGGTCAAGACACAGATTGGTGATCACGCTACATAGCTCGGCCTATCCGTGCCGCGGGGATTTTGGCGCGCTCAGTTGTAGTAACTTGTGACTGTCGTGATGGTACGTCATGTGATTTCTTTCTTAATACTTTAATCCCTTCATACTGATGATGTCGGGCAAAAAAAGAAAGCGGTCGGAAGATCACGTACAACACGGATTCGCATGTATGACGGAACGCGATTGGAATCGATGTCCTGATTGCATGATTTGCAAAGACAAGATGAGCAATTCTAGTCCGGCACCGGCAAAACTAAGGGAAGACTTCCTTCAGCTGCATGGAGATGGGAGCTACAAGAACATAGCGCTTGCTGAATTCAAGGTGAAGGGAGCCAGATTCCATGAAAAGGCTCCTCTGCCTGTTCTTTGTACCCATCGATGAAACGATCCTCGATCCAATAAAGAAGGGTTCGGTGAATGCGCATGTAAAACAGGTGGGGTTCAGTACCTCCAACAAGGTGAAGAACCGCTGCTCTAAGGAGAATGTTATGTTGATGGGGTGTCGTTCGTTGCGTCCGATCCAGGTAACCATCAACTCTTGCATTTAACTCCACACAGGTCTTCAAAGTATGAACTGCTATGAAGGCTGAAACGTCTTCAAGTGAGGATATCCATGTCCCGTTGCCACGACGAGGTGATTCCGACCGGCAAGCAGAGAGGAGAACCTCCCTCTTGTCCCTCTTGACGCCCGGCGCCGAATGACTTTGGCTCTTTTGCGCTAAAATGGTATTTTCCTTTCCATTAACTATTCATGTGGACGGAGCCGCCTCGAACCCAATGATACTTCCCTCCGTGACACCGAGCCTCGCTGTCGCTCCTAATCTGGATCCAGTCAGTCACCGTGGCGGGTCTGACCGTCCAGAACGCCCGACCCACTCCGGGATCCCCGCCGGACGCCCCGGCCCTCGTCTCCAGAGACGCCCGGGACTCCGACGGGGGCTTTTAAAGGCCGCTTTACCAGGCTTCGTTTTGTTGTGCGAGTCATCCTTCAATGTGCTCGTTCACCCCGACATCCCAAAACACACCGGACGCGGTTTACCACGGTTTTTCCGTGCTTCTTCCTACGAGGTCACAGCGGACGTCTTTACAGCAACGCTAGTCTTCCCCTGCTATAGAACAGAACGGAGTAGAGGTTTAGTCATCCTACAAGAAAGTCTTTTGCCGAGCGGCTCCAACATGCTATACATTCATTGAAACATAATGTTGGTTTTATTGCTGTCAGGTTTGCTTCTTGCAGAAAGAGGAGGAGTTATAAAGTTTGATGGCCAAAGGTGACAAAGACCTTCTGTGGCGCTCCTCAGGGCTCTCGGTAACCCTGGAGGTTCTCAGCCATCCAGGTCATGGGGAATTCCAAATCTTCTTGTCTTGTCTTGTCTTAACCCTCATGCCAGAGGGTTCTTCACATCTGAGGTGCTCCAGTAGGACCTCAGTCCAGCATGCAAGGAGCAGGAGGGGTCGTCCCTGATACCGAGCAGCTTCTTCAGCCTCTCAGACGCCTCCACTAATGAGTCCAGTTGAAGTCCCGGGACGGAGCCGGCCTTCCCGATCAGTTTATTCAGTCTGTTAGCCGCCTTCAGCCCAGATGATGCCACTGTGTGATCCAACATCTTCAGCACGGCTCTGCAGACGTTGAAAGACCTGAGTCTCCTGAGAAAGAACAGGAGGCTCCGACCTTTCTAGTCCACGTCGTCTGTGTTTTGAGTCCGGTCTAGTTTATTGTTGATTTGGACGCCCATATCGAGTATTTGCAGGCGAGATTCAGTCCTCCCCCGGTCTGCTGCCCGAGGACCTCGCCGCTTCCCTGTTAGCTGATTTGGACCGGCGTCCAAGAAAACGTGAGGAAACTCATCCGTCCATCGTTCTCCAGGGCGCTCAACCCTGAAGGGGCAGCGGCGGCGTTCGGCCGCCCACCCTCTCACTCATAGATGACCTTCATCTTGACAGCTTACGTCTACTTAGTTCCTTCCGACTCCAGGTGAGTGAAGATGCACGAGCTTTAACTATTTTCTCTTTTTGGGCGTTCATTGGTTTCGTCTCCAGCTGTTCCACCCTCATCTCAGGTCTTTCTCAATGTCGCCATGACTCAGCAGACCGCCGCCGCTCGCTCGGACGGGGCTTTTCAAAGTGGCGCCGCGCGGTCCGACCGCTGCGCCCCGAGGTCAAACTCATTCTCGGCAAACCCGTGGGCTGAATGTGACCGGGGCATTCCTCGTCCCCGTCCCCGTCCCCGTCCCCCTCCTCCTCCTCTACTTTGTTTTCTTTCAGAAACTGCACTTCACGCCAATTTTGATTAATGACTTGATTTCCGCGCGTGAGCTCGGTGGCGGGCTATCAATCAAAGGCTTCTATGTATTCATGGATTTCCTGTGACCCGAGGAAGCCTAATTACAGTAACGCCCCCAAAACAAGGAAGATATTGAAGATATGTCAGCAGAGGGAGTCCTCGGGTTTAAATACTTCATTTATACGTGTGGTTCTTTGGAGTATTTCACAAATCAAATGGGGTGTAAACCAGCGAAAAACCCCAAACTGAAACACCTTCGGACTCTAACGAGCGCCGCCACCACCGCCGCCGCCACCACCGCCGCCGCCACCCTCCAGGTGTTCAGCGAGCGCAGACATTTCCTTTTCATTAAATGAAATGAGTCGAAACAGGAAAACAGCGTGTTGAAGCACTTTGATTGAATAATTAGCTTTACATTAGCTTCCACCAGACCTTTGGCAGTGGAGGTCAAGGAAAGATGAATGGTGTGTGTGTGTGTGTGTGTGTGTGTACCTGAGGCGATCAATACTCTCGGATGCAGTGCTGCTGAGGGCGAGGTAATCGGGATCAGGGCCCGAGCGAAAGGAGCAGGTCGAGGTCATAAAAAGACATGGCAGTGATAATTAAGCCCGGTCGCGTTGCGGTCGGGACGGTCGGGCGCCGCCGTTCGGACGCTGAATCCCGCCTTCGGACGACACACTCGTCCGATCGCACACACAGATTCAATTACAAGATTTCGCTTCTGGAGGCATCGGCGCCCGGAGGGCCGATCAAGGTTGACACCCGGGATGGAAACATCAGGTTGAATTCAAGCCCAGGATGACGGAGGACTTGATATTATTTAGTCGTATTAAATCTGAGCGTGTCGTCCTTTTGGCTGGCGACATAAAAAGTGCAATAAATTATTGAGTGAGAAGAACGCTGACCTGGTGGAAGGAGGAAGCAGAGAAACGCTCTTTTAATGACTTTTGTAAAAAGCAATTATTCAATAGCGATTAACTGATTGATTCCCTGTTATTGATCCGACGGCTTTCATTGTAAACAAACAGAGTCACAATAACAGACGGCAGAACACAGCAGCACTGCTTCTTCTTCTTCTGCTTCTTCTTCTTCCTCCTTCCTCCTCCTCTTCCTCACCCTCCATCTTCTTCTTCTTCTTCTCTTCTTCTTCCTTCCTCCTTCTTCCTCTTCTTCTTCTTCTTCTTCTACTTCTTCCTTCTTCCTCCTCTTCCTCACCCTCCCTCTTCTGTTCCTTCTCTTCTTCTTCTTCTTCTTCTTCTTCCTCCTCCTCCTTCTCCTCTTCTAATCCTTCTCTTCTTCTTCTTCTTCTTCTTCTTCTTCTTCTTCTTCCTCCTCCTCTCCCTCCTCCTTCTCTTCCCCCTCTTCTTCTTCTTCCTCCCTCTAGTGATCCTCTCCTTCTTCCTCTCCTTGCCCTCCTCCTCCTCTTCTGGGCTTCTCCTGTCACACCCACAAACTTCCCGTCCTCCTTCCCTCGGTCCGTGAAGCATCTCTGGAATCCGTGTCAGCGACGGCACAGAAACATCGGCGGACGCTTTGCAGACGCCGCTGATGGAGGTGGCGGCGCGGAGGGTCTGACACGCTTCTGAACCGTGACCACCCCAGAAGACAGCGAGCAGATCCGGCCTTACAAAACATCACACGTCCTGATAGGATGCGGATCCAAAGCGGCTGGCGAGGGATGAATGACTAAATCTAAGATCGCTGCAAGACACTATAAATAATAAAGTTGCCTCTGAGCATATTTGGATTTGAATACTGTAAAAAAAAAAAAAAAGCGTATTATTTAAATCATCCATTATTTGTGGACATTCTTTGGGACAGTGTCGTGACTGTTTGATATAATTATGCTTATCATGTATCGTCTAATATGTGAGGAGCACGGCGGCGCAGCCGTTAGCGCTGCTAGAAGGTCCGCGGTTGGATTCCCACAGGGTTCCTTCCTGCGTGGAGCCTCCGGGTCCTTCCCAAGTCTGCTGGGGTTCCTCAGGGTTCTCCGGGTTCCTCCCGACGTCCAAACACATGCAGGAGCTCCAGAATGAGACGGCGAACGGTTCTGTGCGGCTTAATGTGGCCCTGCCATCGAAAGGCGACCGGCCAATGACGTTTAGATGACGAATGAATGTTTGTGTTATTGGTGCTCTGGCTTCCACGTGGTAAAAATTCATTATCTATACGTCTTCTCCCGCCGTCAGGGCCGCCGGAGCCGACGCCAGCTGTCGGCGGGCGAGAGGCGGGGTTCACCTCGGCGCGCTCCATCACATGGACACACAACCTTCACCCGCTCATTCACACCTCATTTACCGCATCTGCCCCTTCCAGACCCGAGGTCACCTTCATTCACACACACCCTCCCATCCACCGCACTTCCAGGTGCTTCTGCCACAGATTTTCTGATGATATCTTGGTATCTATTTCTCTACTTTTGATGCACTCGGCTGCTTTGACACTTGAACGGCATCATCTGTCGCAGGGGTCGGAAACCTTTAGCACTCCGAGAGCCATTTGGAACTGCTTCCCCACCGGGAAGAAAACGGCGCGAATTAAAATAAATGACCTTGGCGTATAATGGTTTCTTTTTTGCATTGATGCTATGTAGAAACAAAATAGGTGTTGCATTGTTTTTTAAATCAATGAACAACTGCAGAAAAACAAAACGACATTTCTGCACGCAGCAAAACATTTGGACCTCCTTGGGTTGAAGGTCACTTTGAAGCAAAATACTCAACGTCTATTTGAGTCCTTCTTGTATTTATGAACTGAAATGATCCGCCGACAGCAAACCAGAAATATCGTCCTCTCTTTGCGTGCTGTCATCCTTTTCCTGCCGCGAGAAGACGCTTATTAAGAGCGACGAAAATATTTGAACGCGTTTTATTCAGATGTCACAATACTGCCATCATCTTTAAATTTAAGATGACGTTTTAAAAATAAACAAACTAGAATAGAATACAGTTTAATTAAATACATTTTAAATAAACAGTTTGTTGTTTTTAAAAGCCGCAGGGGAGCCGTGGGCTGCCGACCCCTGATCTGTAGATTCACGCAACCGTCCACATTTGGACAACGCAGGGTCTGCGAGAACCTCCAGCGCGTGTTCAGACTGTGGGAGGAACCCGGAGAACCCGCAGGAACCCCACGCAGACACGGGGAGAACCTGGAGACTCCGCACAGGAAGGAACCCTGCGGGAATCCAACCGGGGGCCGTCTCGCTGCGAGGCGGAAGCGCTAACCGCTGCATAACTGCACCGCCCAGGGGTAAACTTGCTCTACATTTTAAAAGTGCTCAGCCTCAACGTGCAGAGCATCAAATTACGTTTCTACCCGTACAGATGCTCTCCTTGGTCCAGTTTGGCATGAATTATTTTTGCTGTTGGTCCAAGTGGAGACATGACTCACCCGGGATTGAGATATTTTGAGCGCGATACTAAATCCCTGTTTAATCATGATGTCTCCTGCCATCGTCACCACAAATGCCAAGTGACACTATCGCCATGGCAACGACACAAAGTCCATCTGCTGATGGAAACCGCGGAAAATGGCTGACGGCACCGACGGGGGGGGGGCAGTGTTCCGTCTTCACATTCCCGCGTACCGAAAGGTCGCTAAGCGGCTCGGAGGTTAAAGGGATGCGAAATAAATGAATTCCACGGCAGAATTAGACTTTAAATTTACATGCATTTCTTTGCGTGTTTTCCAGCGATTACAGCGCACGCATAATCCTCCCATAGGTGAGCCTCTCAATTTATGGAGATGCATGTGTGTGTGTGTGTGTGTGGGTGCACGAGATCCAGTACCTCACTGCATTGTGCACAGCGTGGAAATTCAGCGAGCATGAAATGTTCCTGTCACAGCGACAGGAGGAAATAATGGGAGGCCCGGCGTGGCCGGGCGGCAGAGCGACGGGTCCCCCACGCCGCTACACGCCAACGCTAAAGGTACGATAAAGGACGCCTCGCTCTTTCCGTCAATAAATCTCATCCACGGATTTAATAACTATTTCAAATTCAATATTCGTGCCTGTAAACAAACAGGGAGGGCGCGCGGCAGCTAACGATGAAGAACGGCATAAATTCATATCAGCCAGCGCGTTAAGAGAGCGGTGATGGCATTACCGTCGTCACGTCTCATGCTATTAGCATACAGCTTCGTTTCAATAACGGAGGCGTAATGAGAGAGGACGGGTCTGATCCACCAAACCGAGGCTTTACAACTGCCCCTCTTGCCCCGATGAGCTTCAACCTGAACATGCAAATGGGGTTTATGGAAACCCGGTGATTTTACGGTTCACCTGCTGCGAGGCCGGCGTGCGGCGTGCGGTCTGGGAAGAAAAAAAAAAAAAAAAAAAAAAAAAAGGATCCTGGAAGAAGGTGCAGAGGATATGAATATTTCCTCTATCCGGGGATTATTTAGCGCACGCCGTCTGCGCCGCCGCGCCACATTTGCCGCTCTATATGTTTTAACGGGTACATTTCAGCGCGGTCTGTGTTTAAGGTGTGCGGTAGAAGATACGATCAAGGGAACCCGAGCGTGACGAATCTAAGCGTCCTCTGACGAGGATCGTATGCGAGCGGGCCTTCGGAGGGGCTGCCGGGGAGAAACGCGGCCGCCTTTGGCTATTTCAGACTCGGCGCAATTAATTGAATGGTTACCAAAACAATAAAATGAAACAATAAAAATGTAAATAGCGTCACTATGTAATCCTTTAGCCAATATCAATGACTCACCGAGGGTTTCTGAGTCAACAGACGGGGAGAGAAAACAGATTTTATTATTTTTACTATCCCCTCTTCCACAATAAAACGAGCGGGCAAAAACCATTTCACACAGCCCCAAGCACAAGTGTAATTTGCTAAATGAATGTGACAACTTGTCTGAAAACAAGAGCCGGGACGAACCATGAATCACGGCGGCGAGCAAATGATGTCAGACTCGGGTCTGAGCTCGGCTGCGGACGCCACGCTGACAGTTGGAGGGGGTGGCGGCTCGGCAGTCGCCGGCAAAATACATTAAAAATAAATAGAGCCTTCTTAGCTTTCCGCGCCGTCCAGAAAATGCCCATACAGTCTCTGGGCTTTTAAACGGCGCGGCGCCTGCATTGGTGTATTACTCCAGGAACGACGGCCAGATCTGTGGAGGCAGGACTCAAGATAAAGAGCCCGGGCAGGAGAGCAGAGGATTGATAAGATCATTTCCAATATGTCAGAGGAGGAACCGGGGAGGGGGAATCACGTAAAAATGTATTTCGTTTGTCCGATCGGGCTTCTGATAGCATCTTCGCATGCATGAAGAACAACAGGTCTGAACTCCCGGTGCCAATTTCTAAAGTCAACGGAAGTCACTGAGCAGACACAATGGAAGGGAAGGTGTGGATGAAGGAGCTGAGAGCAGACAGGAAGACAGGAAGCACGGGTGAAGATGTGGAGGAACCCCGGCGGAGCAGGGAGGCTACAGGGAGCGGAGATGAAGAAGGTGGAGGAGTGAGAGTTCTGAGAAGAGGCGGAGGAACGTTTGCCAGCAGGACGGAACGGGTGGAGACAAGAGTGTCAGCCTGGAGGGCAGGAAAGGTGGAGGAGACAAAGGCGGAAGCAACCATGGTTTGGAGACACTGAGGAGAAGACAGGAGGCAGAGCTGGAGATGTGGAGGTTCCTCTTTGGGAACGAGGAGGACGGAGAGGATCGGGAAGGAGTCCGTCAGAGGGACGGCACACGGTAGATGTTCTGGACATGGACAGAGGAGGGATGGGGAAGATCTGGGTAGAAGGATACTGAGGAGGTTTCTGAATGGAGGGGATAGGAAGTTAGTTGGTGTGAGAGGAGAGGGTGAGATGATTATCTGGAGGCAGATGATTGGCTGCGGTGACCCCTGAGGGGAGCAGCCCAGAGGAGAAGGCAGCAGTCAAGAGGGATGCCGCTGTCAGCTTCAGCTCCTCCGCCGCTCGTCACAGCTTCCCCAGCAGGACGGCTCAGGCCAAGCATACGGAACGAGCTCATCGGGAAGTATCGGAGCTTGAAATCTGCGGTTCGCATCAAAACGGGATCGTCTTGCAGCCTCGCGCAGCCGTTCCCATCCATTTGCGGTTTCCAGTGAAATGTCTGGACCGCCGTGGGCGAGATGCGGTTAACTCCGGAGCCATTTTTAAACGGGACGTTCGGAGAACCCACCGAAAAACCGGCCCGCGTCGGGACGGTTTGAAGGTCTGAAGGAGATGGTTTGTGGAGAAACACCGACGACGCGACCGAAGCCCGCGGGTTCCGTGGTGTCTCAGGAGAGCAGGGATCCAGAACATCTCACCCATCCCCATGAGACCAACCCTGATCTACAACACCGCGAAGCTCCCGCCAAAGCCGTAAAGACCAGGGTTTACTTGCCCGTCATCAAACCGATCCTACGGAATAAAAGCGCCGGTTTGACCGGTTTACGTTTAGAATCGAGAATTTCGATAATAACTTATTTATATAGTCACTGCAGAGGATCTACAGGCCTTTAAATCAATCGATGGGAAATGTACGTCCACAGCCGCGGCGGACAAACCCGGCGGACCAAAGGACGCAATCATCTCCAAGAAACGGTCGCCGGTTTCATCGGAGGGAGATGTTTGCGAGGAACCATTCTGGAGATTATGGAATTGAAGCGCTCGCTTCGGAGCGACATCCGCATAATACCCTCCGCCTTCACGTTGTCTTCATCCCCCGCTCGCCAGTGACCGTGAGATGTGATCCACTGTGCAGCTCCAGACTCGGCCTCGGCACCTCCTCCTCCGAAGGGGAGGGGGAGCTTCAATGGCGGGAGGACGTACAGTTATTTCACATTTCCCACCTACACTTTGGACCGCTGTAACGGAGGACAGCTGTAATTCCCGAGGGGATAAATACAACCCATTCCGCTTCAGAAAAAAGCTTGTTGTTGCCGCCGCTGACCGCTTTGTGCTTTGAGAAGTTATTGAGCCGATTTCCGAGCGAACCTGGGCGTGCGTGATGCTGCAGGGCGCAGCGGGTAATTCCCATGAAGGGACGCTAACAATGGTTGCAATCAGCCATTTCATCTGAAATGCTTCTTGATCCTCCGCGCTGCTGCGTTCATTCTCGCTTTGCTTTTAAAACTCAAGAGCAGAAAAAAAAAAGAACTATTTTTTCATGGACTACACTGTCATTCCTTGGAAGTTCTTAAGAAAAAAGTTGAATGTGCGTCCTCACACGGACACCGATGCTCATTCATTCATTCATTCATTCATTCATTCATTCTCTGGATGAGATGATGAGATGGACTTAATGGATCCCATGTTTGGGAAATTGCTTCGTGGCAGCAAGACATACGAGGACAAGACAGTGACAAGCTAGCCAAAAATACAAGTAAATGAGTAACTGTTAAAGTATAAAGTGAAAAAAATGGAGGCAATTGAAAGCAAGACATTAAGACAGACAAGCATTCATTCCTTCATTCTCACATTGGGATGATTAAGGTTCTCCTGCAACCCTGAGAGCCCTGAGGAACCCCAGGCAGATACGGCCAGGAGATGGAGGACGGCCTCCGGCGAGAATCCAACCGCGGACCTTCTGATGATCGTCGGCATCGTAATATCCACTTTAAGTCGTTTTGGAAGTCAACAACTAGAACAGGAAGCTCCCAGGAGGCCTCGCTGCCGCGGTCGGGTCCTGAATTCCATCAAAAACCATCTTTGTGCCGGGTTTAACCAGGGGACGGCTCTCGCTGCTATTCGGGATTCAGCCTCGCTCCATCCGCACGGCTGTTGCGTAGATCCCGTGGATCTCCGGAGACCGAGAACACACAGCGCGGGGAAAAGAAAACGAGCGTTTTGAACTTGCTCCAGTTTCTGTGATAAAACCACAATTATTCTTCAACAATCAGAAATGATTAAATCCCAAATTTTTGCCGTCACCCCTACGGTGACTTGAAATGCGTTGGATTGGACCTCCTCTTACTGGCAGCTGGGCACCGACCAGGAAAATGGGTGGATATTAAAACTGCAATGAAAAAACATGAATGGTAATTACTGCAGTTGTAATTAATTGCTACACTTGTAGTTAATTGCTACACCGCACTTGTAGTTAATTACAACGTTTGTAGATTTGCGAGGGTCTGGAATCTTTGGATTCTGTTATATTTGACGACATGGAAATACTACCCCGTTTTCCGTTTTTATTTCATCCTTTCGTCGGTCGGGTTGCGGCGCTCGGCCCGGACCCGTCGCCCGCCAATCACAGGGTCACGTGGACACCGACCGCCTGGAGTTGGCGGATTGTCGGGGGCGACCCTCCGACGGGAGCCGTCCAAAGGAAGAAAAAGACTCACAACAACAAACAGCTTCATTTTAAAGCTGTTTGTTCAAAATGCTTTAAATATTTGTATTTGAAAACAAATGAAGCGTGGAGTTCCATCATCCTCTCTGACATACTGAATAATACAGAAGCTACACTGGTCCTTGTTTGTGTCTCCACACTCGGGCAAATTCATCTCCGAATGTATTATTGATGCACCGCGAGGGTTATTTCACATTAGGATCGGCGGGTCCATCCAGCTCAGATGGATATCCGTTTGTTGTTGTTTTTTAAGGATTCTCAGTGACTCCTCACAGAGCAATTGACAGTTGTGAGCATATGCATACCGGTGGCGTGGCAGAGATGGGCATCTATAATGGATACGGTCCCGTAGCGTACAACAAGTCACCTCCAGTGAGACGCCGGGACTCTATGAAATGTTAAAATGGGCCTCTTCAAACAGGATCTGCATTTCCATGAATAAAATCCCGCATTGGAAAACGCCATTTGCTCTCTGTCAGAACATCAGAGAGATGCGACGGGGACCGAGTCTTCTTTTGGAACCGCGGTCGTCCACCGCGGAGAAGCCGCGCTAAATGTTCTTCGCTAAAAAGCAGCGGTGGTTTGCGGCCGTCTTCTCGGAGCTCCCCATCTTGATATTTGAGGTTGTAATTGCCCTTTTTTGACGTATTATTTTGATCCCGGTGAGTCGGTTGACACCGCGGGCCGGGTCATCGTGCTTGAAAGCCTCGGAAAAACGGTGCACGTCACGGTTATCGCCCTCTAAATGGTTCGGGCCACAACACGGCCAGAGATCACCTCTGGTTGCTGGAGGATGTCCATTAGCTTCTTTGTTATGGCGCGGTTTGATTTTTCCTTCGGACTGAATTCAGAGCCATTAAGTGCTCGGGCGGCTCGTAATGATCCTCGAATCAATCAAAGTTTAAAATAATCTGAGACAGGGCTTCAGACCGCGATTCTGTTAATTCCTAAAACGGTCCCATCAGCACACAATAAAAACCTGAAGCGGTTGTTCCACGGCGTCCAAAACACGAGGGTCAAATAGGACTCCGGGTCAAAAGTCATGCCCGAAAATCCTTGAATTCTAATGATATCAGCTCATTTCATTTGGTAACTTAATGTGAGACAGAAAACTACATCCTGAACTAATACTCACTCGTTCTCGTTTATAAGTCGGTTGACTTTTTAAACAACCGGATGACGATAACGCAAAGTAAAGATGCACTATCTTTGGCAGATTCACCTAAACGAGCAGCCCTCTACAAACTTTCCACCCGATGCAGATGTAGATTAGTGAATTCCATCCATCCGTCCATCGTCTGCTACTTATCCTGCACTCTGGGTTGCGGAGGATGCTGAACCCTTTCCCAGCTGTCATTGGGCGAGAGGCAGGGTACGATCTGGACTCAACTATTCACTCAATCGTTCGGTGCCATTTCCCCAATTTTTTCCCCATCAACCTGCCGCATGGTTTCGGACTCTTGGACCGGAGAACCCGGCGCAGAAATGGGGAAAACATGCAAACTCCGCACAGGAAGGTCCCTTTTTGTCCAGGGTCCTTTGTGCTGTGAGGCCGAAGCGCCAACCACAACGCCACCGTGCTGCCTGTGGATACAAAGGCTGCGGGGCCGGTTTCTTCTCATAGCGCCCTTTGCACTGGCTCACATTTAGCCATTCGCATTCAGGCACCGCGGCCGCAGAGCTGTGCAAGGCGCTAAGCATACCGCGGGGAGCAACTGTGTGTTCAGTTCAGTGTCTTCGCCAAGGACACTCCGCCATGCGGACAGTGGGAACCACGTCGGGATCGGAGGGACGTCCGTTCTATCGAGCGAGTCGCAGCCGCCTCACGAGAAGAAACACGGAATTCTTTCATCAAGGTTCCTTCACAAAAGCAAGGGAAAAGCAAATACAGTGTTTTACGGTGCTGAAGGTCACAGCCAACTTTTCTTCGCCAAACTAAAAGGAACGATTCTCTTTAACCCATCAAAACCGATGAACTTCTCTCATCCGCAGAAGCTCGGTGACTATGAATTAGCGAGGACAGCTAGAAAGCTGCCTCGGTGTTGCGCACGGACGGCGTCGCGAACCATCTCGTAATGGTATTCATCTGATTAATTGGAGTTAACGTGTCTGGTTGCCGGAGCTTAAATACTCAAGTATGTGATTTGTATCCGACGAAAGGTCAGCTATTTTCCGAGAGGGGAGGACTCTAGGAAGGCAGCACGCACTGGGATTTAATCAGCGCGAGCCTGATGCTAGAATCTGGTTCTGCTCCGTAAGCAGCCTGCTTCACATCTGTATATTTGAATGCAGTCAACAGTGCGTGACTAATTATTCCTGCCTGACTCCGGCAGCCGAGAGTGTCGTGGGTGTTGCGAAACCAGCGCTAATGCAGTAAAACGATTGCATTCCTCCAGTTTTTCTTTCCGTAATCGCTTACGAAACCAAGACGGTTCCCCCCGCACGTGGAAAAGGACCGGCGAAAGAGGAGGTGACGGAGCGGTCGTCCCGTCACCCAAGGGCTTTGGAGACGAGAACTCTTCGCAAGCGCAACTGCAAGAACAAAATGGTGTCCTTTCCACTCGTGGTGTCCGGGAACTATTCGTCAGAGAGCGGAAGTGGGTTCGGTCATCTCGGCGGAAGCAGAAGCGTTGTTATTCCCTCACATGAGTGAGAAAATCGATGTCGCCCATCTGGTGAGGCGTATAAAGGCGCCGTAATTCTTGGGAAGAGGAGCCTGAAGCTTCTGCAGAGGACACGAGGTGCTGGTACCTTTACGACAAACTGGAAAAGGCCTAACAGGAGGGGAGGAGGTCGATCCCAGCGGCGTTCACCGGATCCTTGGAGTCCACACTATTTGGGACTGTGGGACGAGCTTTGGGGAACCCCACGCAGATACAGGGAGAACATGGAGACCCCAAACAGAAAGCTCCCCCTGAGGGAATCCAACCAGGGAGCTTCTGGCTGGGAGACAGAAGCTCCCTGCTAACCGCTCATTCATCGCTACAAATGCCAAATTGGTGACAAACAAACTCAAACCCACAAAGAGCAGGTAACAGAATTCAGTTAAATGCCATTTTCACTTCTGAACACTCCACTTTGTGTTTATTTCCTGAACCGAGTTGGCAGTTAATAGCTAGCTAGCGGTCTGAGCTCGCTAAGTGGCAATGCTTAGGCTGAAATTAGAATTTTCAACTGATATCCAGGGGGCCGGACATCTTCCACTTCCTCTGATTTACGTCCACAGCTGGTAGAAAGAATCGCCTGTGAGCAGGAATTCATGAAGCCATCGAGCACTGCATTTATTCCAATTTAGCGTTACGACGTCAGTTTTTCCATGTACTTTGAACTTGTCGGACCTTAAGTAAACCATTTAAAACTTCACCAGCAGTTTCCACCATTGGAAGAGTTCTGCTCCGTATTTTCAAAATCAAACCGATTTCAAGCTTTTGGTGATTTCAGAAACTGATTTCTTCAACACCCCTGGGAACCAATTAATTGTTTCCCTTCTACAATTAAAGCGGCTTATCGATTTGCAATTTCAAATCATTTGTCGGTCGTCTCTCCAAAGTTTCATTTTAATAACTTATTTTTATCGAGCGTTAAATTACACTTGCTTGCTTGTGTGGCTTCTAGTTTTCTCTATGAAATGAATCATTCCACGTTAAACGCCGCCTCCCAGAGCACTCCCCTTCTTTCCAAGCCTCGTTAAGGTCAAAGAACAGGACGACTTGAAGGTCACATTTTCAATGGTGGCATTCACTCATTTCCAAAATGAACAGAGCTCATTATATAGATGGTCCATTCCTTCTCAGTCACGCCACTGTGTTGGACTTCTCCGACAAAGTTCAACATCGGAGATCCACAGATGTCTCCGAGGAAACCTTTCAGGGAGTGGAGGCCTCTGTGTTCTCCACCAGAAGCGAGAACATTGGTCTCCGGGGCTGCCAGAACAAGAACAAACGTCTTTGTGGCCATGACATTTCATTCTTGGTGAGAAGCTCAGACGCCGAACTCCAGGACCTCCTGGCCGGCGCCGCCCGTACATCTGCTGAGTTTTGTTGGTTTTTCGACGCGAACACGAAGCTGCAGCGGCGGCGGCGGCGAGGTGGACGGTGCTGGGATCGACTTCCTCCTCGTCATCTGCGCACGCCGTCTGGAGTTTGCCACTTCAGCTTAAAGGTACGTTCATCTTTTGGCAACATACCCTCTCCTCTGTGCGCAGCATTCGGGCACCTCTTTCCAAGAGGTTCTAGCCATCTTTCTACGCTCGACGAGACGTGTCCGTACAACCGTATCCACACCTGCGCCACCTTCCGCGGACAAATCACGCGATAGTTCCTGGACACCAACCCGAGGGGAAAAAGTTCTGCCCAAGTTGGAGAAGAGCTGCGGAAGCAGAATGACGCCATTGTCTTCTGGCTTCTGGCGGAGTCTGCCAGGCCTTCGGATGCCGTATGTCTTCCTTTTGACTCGACGACGTCGGATTTGTTGCGTTATTTGAATATTTTCGAGGCGTGCAACCTCAGATTCTATCAGCGAGGTTTCGTCAGGGCAAGAGGCATCTATCTCCGAGGAGAAGCCGTGTCATTAGAGCCCATCTGCTGCGTTAATTACTTTAGAATAAACACAAGACTCCAGACAGCCATGGAGGGGACTCGTATGCTCCGCAACAGCTTTTTCTTCTAACTGATACCCGTGTAAATGCATTATTTGGGTTAATTCTGCCATTTGGAGGAAGTCAAGAGATGACTCCATTAATATTTGTGGCAACTCTGCGGGACACGCGGCAATATGGCGAGTTGAGTCTGCACAGATAGGAGTGTCATCCGTGTCAAAAGTCAGCGAGTAAATAGCTGAGAAAAGCGTGGTAATCTCTCCGTTGTGGCACAAATACTCAAACTGGTACACAAAGTGCTCTGGAGATTTGTTTCCCGCCACCACAACTGCTTGTGCGACATTGAGAGAGTATATTTAAACCAACAGAGGCCGGCTCACTCAATTGCACCGTAAGTGGAGAAATGAAAAAAGCATCTTGGTGAAGGGATTCGGGGTCATAAAGTTCTGAGATCCCGGCGTGAAACAGTCGAATAGTGCTTTTATGTTCCATTGAACAAAGGACGGACTCCGAGCCCTTAAAAGCCGTGCGGCGGCTTGGCCTCATTGTGGAGGTTCGCTCACCTGTCGCCCGGCCGCCTCCTCCGGCGAGACCCCCGATACAGTCGGCCGAACCCGATAAGTCAAATCTGTGCCGCTCGATAAATCCCGAAATGGCGGTTTCGGGTTCGATCCCACGCGATGACGACCTTCCTTTTTCGACGCCGGCGTAAGAAGTGGACGCCGTTTCTCCGCCTCGCGAGGGCCTCCGACCGCTCGCAACACTTCTCTTTTCACGTGAAAATAAAAACATGATGGAGGAAGGAGCTTGATAGGAAAGCCGGAGTTCCAGAACTGAAGAGATCCCTCGACTGTTTCTCAGTCAATATGATATTGGATTTCTTTAAATCACTTTTTAAAGTATTTTCCTGCGATCCTTATTTTGCTGAGAAGCTGTTTTTCCCCGGTGTCGTCCAAATGAGCCGATCCACTCTCATCTTCTTCTCCTGACGTGGATCTGGGCTTCGGAAGGTCGCTCGCATTGATTCCACATCCATTAAAACCCTCCCTCCTCCCACAAACCGGCCAAATAGAGCCTGCGAGAGCTTCCAAAGCCGGTGGCATCTGAGGAGACATCTGGTCTCATCAGCCTTCCAGGTGATGCTCCTCGCCTTCCTCTTCTCTCTGTGGTTTGGTGACGTCCTGACACCTGGACGTGCACGACGTTCCCAGGGTCGTAGCCTCTTGTGTCTGAAAACAAACTGCTGGAAAGAGGACTTTTCTTCTCGAGCACCAACTCTGTGGAACATCTCCGTCTTGACATCAGGCAGGCCCGATCGGTTGTTTAGTCTGAGCGGTGTTTGACTTTTATTGTGTTCTACGGTTGTGTTCTACAGCGCCTCTGCTTTGCAGCAAGAAGGTCCCCGTGTGGAGTCTCCACGTTCTCACTGCGTCTGCTTGGGGTTCCTCAGAGTTCTCCAGGTTCCTCTCACAGTCCAGAAGCTGCAGGAGCTTCACTGGAGACCCTGCATTGTCCAGACATGCGCATGAGAGGACGGATGGTTGGATGTCTCCAGAAAGAGAGGTGGAACGTAAGGATGGATGGAAGGAATGAATTCCAGGAGCCCCCGTTCTTCTGGTCTGCGCTGCACTTTCATGCAAAGTGCAGCGAGTACATTAATAATAATGATCTGCTCCTTTCCAGCTCCAAAGCTGCAGCGACGGCCTCAGAAGGTCATTTGACACAGAGATCAAACCGCGGTCCATGAGTGTTCGGTGCGAGCGAAAAGGAAAAGGCTGATTCATCCTTCATCAGAAAGAACAGCGACGTATTTGTTGAATTTCATTTCATCTTTTTTTTTTTTTTCCTTAGAAATGTGAAGAATACAGGAAATGATTTGATTGCAGTTAAATCCCAAAAAGAGCTGGCTATGGATGGAGGTCTCTGGTGCTCTTGATCTACAATTTCAATGATAAAGAGTACTTTATTTCCCTGAATTTGTCTTTTTTGGGGTTTGGATGACAGCGGCTCCGTCCCCGCATCCCGTTTGGTTGCGTCTAATTAGTCACCTGTTTGTTTCTGAGGATGGGACTACAATAAATGCGAATCCCCGGCGAGTTCTGCCTTCATCCCCGCCTGCAGAACAAGTTTACAGAGCCGCTTTCCGGCCCTTTCAAACCAGAGCCGGACAGTTCCGACGGCGGAGCGGCGACATCTCCGGCGCGTCGCTCGAAACCGGAGAAGCTCTTTGCGGGAGGACGTCGACTCGCCGCTCTCAACTCAACCGTGACCCGGATGACTGAGAATCTTCAGCGGAGGCACCGCTATAAATAAAACAAGCGTCCCTTACTCACGGGTGAACACACACACAAACACCAACGTCCTCTCCGGATTCAGGACGGAGGCCGGAAACGAGAAGGTCCGTCCGAAGATCGGAAGACTCAAATCAAAGAAGCGACGTAAACGAACCGTCTCTGCGCGGACGAGGGGAAAGGAAACTCAATTTCGATTCGGCCTCGTCGGGAAGCGCCGCTCTTCGGCGGGAGGAAGGAGGATCGGGATCAGGAGAAGATAGGAGGCGGCGATGGAAGTTCCTCTTCGGGAGCGAGGAGGAGGAGGGAGAGGATCAGGAGTCCATCAGACGGCAGGCACATGGAGATAAAGTAAGGTTTTGACCAGAGGAAGACCAGAGAGGAGGTTCACGGAGGGCGGCAAAGAGGACGAGTTAGTCGGTATGAGAGAAGAGGGTTGGCCGGAGGCTGCGAAGCCCTCCTGCAGGGAGCAGCACCTCAGAAGAGGAGAAGCAGCCATAAAAGACTTTGCACTGAACACCAATCACGCTCCTCGTCTCCTGCAGCCGCAAACAGCAGCGGCGCCGGCGGTGGAGGTGGGAGGGGGCGCTGCAGAAAAAACACATCTCAAGAAAGACGTCCTTCAGGAGCTTCAAGGCGGGAGATCGTGTTATTATCCGGGTGAGATTCCTCTCGTCCGGACCTTTTTCTTATTTGTAACGCGTGTCGAGCGAGAAGCCATACGTTACCTTGTTATTTATAAATCATTGAAATAACCCGGCGTTCCCTTCCCATGGCATTCATTTTCATTTTCTGCAAAATTTATGATGAAGGGCTTTTTGAGGCCGGCGGGCCAGGGGGGCGGGAGGGGGATAAATCAGGCTTTGCGCCGCAGCCAAAGTCCTACTTAGAGGTCACATGTATTTTGCTGCCATTTTGAGACGGCGGATCAGCGAGGAGCTCGGCGGAGGAGGAACTCGTGCGGCCACGTGCAACCCGGCAGCTGCGAACGGGCCGCCCTCGAGGAGCGGTTGAATTATTTATCGCCGGCCGCGTCGCGCCGCAGAGGTGCATTCCAAACACGGGGAACGGCGTTCTTTATCTCCGCTGCCACTTTCTCTGTTTCAGATTTATTTCACACGATCCCGCAAATAACGATATGCAAATCGGGAGCGGCGCTTGAAGAGCCGGCGCCCTCTGAGCCTTTGTCTACCTCCAGATATGCCAAGACTGAGATACGAGCCGCCGGCAGGACCCGTCAAATTAACGACTTCGCTGAGACGTGTCACCGGGAGGCGGACTTTTCCCACAATGCAACGGCGCGCGGATGTTTCGGAGTTTCGTCTCGAGCATCATTCGTTCAGACTACAAGTGAGACTCTGGAAATGGGCGCTGCTTGTATGTTTCGGCGGGCGGACAAAGCCACGGGTAGAAGCTCCCGGCCGAGCCAAAACCTGTCCTGGAAGGTAAACCGAACAACACTTGACCTTTCAAGTGCTCCTCGTCCTGGAATGGAGGCCAGAAAAGTAGAAGTACAGGAGCAGCTGTGACTGAACAAACGCAGCGGCGGTTGTTTCTCTGATACTATAGATGTCTTGGTTTTGGTCGCGCCGTCTTCGTCGGGTCTCCTTCAAACAACGGACGGGACTCTCCGTGGACTCCCCGGTTAAATGGCTAGTATTAGGCAGATGCGAGGATCGTCCGAGACGCTCCCTTTAGGCAACGTCGCGGCTGCCGGTGACGGTCGGACATTCAGACGTCGCCCGCAATCCAGGGATTTGCACCGGTGAGCCGAAATCCTGTTCGCGGACGACTGAATGAATAAAGATTTCCCTCCGAATCGAACCCAATCACTTTTTGATTGGTTCGACAGATGTTGGATCTCAAAGCAAAGGGGGCGGCTAATTCCCACGTTAGAGTTTTATAACAGACCTCGAATACGTTTGCATTCAATGCCAGTCCAGCGAAGACGCCAGGAGGCCGGCTTTGGGATAATGCAGCGCTTCACGTGAACAGAGAAGAACTTGCACCAGCGTGTCCATCGGACCAAACAAGGAGACATGTAGATGTGAACAATGTGAGACATGACTTAGGCCTACACACTGTATGCATGCAGAAGCAGCCCAGATGAAATACTGCATGCACCACAGACCGTGACATGTATGTACGGTATTATGAATGTATTTGCGGAAGAGCTCCTCTAGGAATGATGGAGGCAACAAAAGATGGGTGACACCTGTAAAATAAGACTCGAGGGCGCGCCGGAGAATATATACCGACGCCATCGGAAGACGCCGCATTGGGGAAATACATCGCTGAGAAGGGGAACGTCCGACTCCGTGGTTTCCAAAGAAGGTGAGACGCTCGCTCGGGAAAACAAACCAAACCGGGCGACGAAGTGGGAAGAGGTTCGTCGTATAACCGCGGTGTGCAAACGACGCTTGGTTTTTAGGTCTTATGTGTGAGAGAAGCAACTCCGCGGCGTCGCTGAGCGACTCCAAGGGTTTTTCTGAGAAGAAATCTTTGCTCTGTCGGTGTCAGATGTCACATCTGGCCGGGACCCGGGCAGAACTCCGCAGATGGGCTTCAACTGCAGAAAGCTGGAGGGGCTGCGCTCGTGGGAGTCAATCAAATCTAAATCAAAGTCATGATTATTGATAGCAGCTTTCTGCTTTCACCTCGCGGCGGATGGTGGCGTTTCCGTCCCGCCGGTGAGGATTCGCCGTTTCGCGGGAAGCGCGCTTTCTTTTTTCCGACACACAATCCTCGGCGCGCCACGTTTCTCTGCGGTTCCGACCCGAGTCCTCCGGTCGATGGCTCCAAGCTCCAAATGATCAGAGAGCACCGCTTAACGCAGGCTCAACCGAACCCCCGGCTTTTATGGACTGCATTATAGCAGCCTTTTGAACAGGGGTACAAACAGAAAGCGATTTCTCAGCATTGTCCCTTTACGGCCGAGTCTTCTTCCCGCTTAGTGCTGGTACACTTGTCATGTCAGTACTTTAGCAGGCCAGGTCCCTGCAGATAATGAGCATCCACATATTAATCCCCTAATTAGCTTAACATTTGAGTAATCGCCTTCTAGTCACCCGGTAACACCGCTAATTTCTATGTTTATGAGGCCCATAATTTGCCAAAACACTGTCAGGACAAGGCTGGTGCGGGCGAGCTCCCCCTCCAGTCAATTATACCTCTAAGCGCCCTTTTTAGCCCAAGATGTAATAACGGCTACACTTTAGAAACGCCTGCGACGGAGACGGGTTTAACCAGATCGCTTGGCGTGATACGGAGTGTGAGCGGGACAGTAAACGGCAGCGCGGCGGTTGGCGCTTCTACCTCGCCGCGAGAGGGTCCCTGGTTCTCCACGGGTTCTCCAGGTTCCTCCCGCAGGTCGGAACATGCAGGAGGTTGATTGCAGACCACATATTTCCCAGACGTGTGGACAAGGGGGTGAAGGGTCGCAATTTCGTATACAAGGATCCGGGGCAAACGGCGCCTCTCGCCCGTTGACCCCCCGCCGCCGCCGCCGCCGCACCGATGAACTGATTAACAAATTCGAAGCATGTCTGCCATTGTTTTGCTTTTTTTTCTCTGAAATAAACAAATCAGCGGCTGCCGCGACCGGCCTGTTGATGCATCAATCTACATTCTTCAGCACGCAGCACGCCGCCTTCGTTATTAAAACAAACCGCTGCGTCCGCGTGCGGCATGTTAATACCGTCTCCAGACACGCGGGCGCCTCAGGGGCGGGTCAGTTAAAACTCAAGCGGGGTGCAGATAAAGCAGAATCAGCTGAACGCAGAGCCCGGCGGGGAGTTTCATGTCACTTTTTCATTTTACAACAACAGGAGTCAGCTAAAAGCGGCGGCTAATCCTCTGATAATAAAGACAGAAACCGCTATAGGAGCAGTTGTTATGGTACGTATGGACGGCCTATAAATACCCCAAACGTTATAAAAAACATGTACTCACAAGACTCTCTCATTAGCATATTCATTTGATCTTTTTTTCTTTTTGGCAGAAACACGGCTGTTCTCATGTTCCGTACAAAGTGAGATCCGAGAGATTTACGTCTCGCTCTCCGGCGAAGATGGAAAAAGGCCCGTGACCCGTGGGTTCGGGGTGTCGGGGATCAGCCGGCCGCTCTGCGGCACAGTAAGTGTTTCTTTATTGGAAGTGGGCGGCAAATAAGACGAAGGTTGGCTCTCCACTCCATCATAATCTGTTGTTAATCAGAGGCATCTATTTTCTGCCCCCTTTGTATCTTTTTACTGGACCGCAAACTCTGACAAAGCACCTGAGAGCGGCTCTTTAACGATGATAGATGAAGGTTATCCCGAGGAAGCCGTTCGCTACGAGGTGGCGACACGTGAAGAGTAAATAAAACAATATAACACGAAATGGCGGCGGGCGGCGTGAAGGAGCGCTCCGTTCGGCACGTTCGAACGCGACAGATTGACGCTCAAGGTTTCTTAACGTCATGAAGTCAAGACACTTTCATGCTAGGCAGCGATCCAGGGAGGTATTCAAAGCGTGCATATGTGCTTTTTCTGCTAGTGTTCTCACACAACATCCATATTCAAACTAATTATATTGAGAACCCTTGTGTTTGCTTTGAAGGTAAAACCGAATACCCGATCAATCACGCGAAGGTCGTGCGGTGAGATAGTTTTTGCACGTTTCTAAAGGCGTTTGCGTTCTCAGGCTTTGTCACGCGCTCCCATCCAACTCGCGATGCTCTTTTCCGCGCCGGCCGTGCAGCTGTTTGTGCTCGTAACACAATTAATCTACCCGGATTCATGTCGGTACAATGCGTATAATCTGAGACCTCCCTCTGGGTGCTCGTTCGGGCTCTCAGAACGAGCACGTCCGTCCGGATTGATTCATTTGCATGATTGATGTGATTAGAATTGGAAACGCAATTAACGCATGCGTGCTCTTTTGAATAGCCGAGCGATTGGTGTTTCTTTTCGGCCACTAGCGTGAAACTATTTGCGCTCCTGTTATAATGTTAGCTGGTTTTCGCCGGATCGAGGCAGAAGGCCGCCCACGCTGGTCCAGGATCAGTCTGCGGTTCCTGCGCCGATAAAACGCGGTGTTTCGCTCCTCTAGATGACGGATTGGGCGATTATCTTGGCTGGCGGGACACATTTGTTTTTGATATTCATGCGCGGGCTAACTAGGAACAAAATGATAATTGCTATTTAAATATTTACATTATTTGCCATTTTATTTCAACTTTCAAATCATCAGTGATTGTATGAACGTACTGATGATATTTTGTTTGCGATCATCCATACTAAAGGAAAATAAAGGAAAAAACGGGTTTCTAAATTCAATATCATTGGAAATACGTATTAAAACATTCAAAGAAAATAGTGTGACGGGCCGCATTGAAAAAGTAAAAATGGCCAATTTGTCGATCCGTAAAACACAAAAGGGTTGTGTTTTAGAATCAAATCTGATCTGTTCGGCTTGACGGCGAACGATGAATCCGAATCCCGCGGTTCCGTCGACGGATCCGATCGGCGGTCCGACGCCATCTTGTGTCAGAACCGCCTCCACGGAGACGGCTGATCCTAAACAACTAAACAACTTTGAGACCAAAACCGACCCAAGACGTGATGATGGAGACCTTAAAGACCTTAAAACACTTGATAGCCTTAACCTTGACAATTTATATTTGATTATATTTCATTGTATTTCTTATTCTCCCTCCTTCCTACTATTATCTATTACTGTTATGTTTTTGCTCGAAACTCTGGCACAACAATTTCCTTCGGGATAAATAAAGTTGTTCTCATCTCATCTCATCTCATCTCATCGTTCTCATGGAGCGACGGGAAAAGGTGAAGGAGTTTTCCTTTCGCCGAAGCATCGCCGACACGAACGCGGGATCCGTCTCGGACGAACCCTCGGGGAGCATCGGATCGTCTCCACATGGGAGTCCGTCTCGGCGGCTGGGTGGAGGAGGGCCTGTGGTTACCATGGCGATCAGTCGGAAACCCAGATGGTAAACATGATGGGGCGCTCGTTTTTTTTTTTTTATTGCACTCGGGCACCATTTCCGTTCTTTTGCCACATCATATCCTTCCAAAATGAAACCCACTTAATTATGGCTGTGCGATTAATCTGAATTCATCTGAAAATTTGACCGGATTAATCCCTTTCCGCAGAGTGTGTGTGAACAGCGGCGCACGGCTCCAAGCTGCTGCTGCTGCTGCTGCTGCTGTTCCTGCGCCGGCGCCGAAGTACCGGCGTGGAATGACAGGCAGAAAAATGGCCGGGTTAGCGGCTCATTAATCTTGTTGTTGAACTCCCCGTCTTTGGCGACAAAAGTCACGAGGAGTGTTTTGGATGCCGAGCTCGGCCGCCGCCGTTGTAAAAACTCCCCCGGATGCCGCCGGCGCTCGGATAGATTCATCCTCTCTGAGAACACCTCTGCAATTATTTGTTTTCATCAGGACTAAATGAAAACCAGCACGACCGGTTGCACGTGATTTTGAACAGTTTCCACGCGATGTCTGGAGAAAGTATAGACCAGGGGTCGGCAACCAGCGGCTCTTTCTTCTTTACACTGCGGCTCCGAGTGGCTTGGGAAGATAAATCATAAATATTGAATTGAAGTATATTTCATTTGTGTTAATTCCTTTTTTTAACTTTTAGTTCTAAGTTGGAAGATTATTGTGATCTTGAAATATTAAATAAAATTATATTTATCATTTTTCGTCACTCAAAATAAGCCGGTTTACCCGCCAGACGGTAAAGTCCCGGTTTGCAGATGCTGTGCGCAGAAGTTCAGGAGCAGAAGTCCCATAAACCAGGTAAAATAAATATTTATGAAGATATTTTGCTAATATTTATTTTTTATTGTTTACTGACAGTGATTTTTTTCCCGATTTATTTTTAAAATTCAGGTCAAGGCTCCGCTAAACGCTCTGAAAGCCCAAAGCTCAAAATGAGTTCATTACATAAATGAAATTTAATTTTCTCTGTAATACTTTGTGAATTTCAGAAGAAACACACTACACACTTGTTTATACAAAGTGTAAAGGTAATAAAAAGCAATATATACAGTGGTGCCTTTATTTCAGACGTCAAAAAGCAATTGCGGCTCCCGGTGTTTTCTTTTCCGAGGAAACCGGGTCCGAATGGCTCTTTGGGTGTTACGGGTTGCCGACCCCTGGTCTGGACGGAACACAATCTGCATGAGTTCATAATAACACCCGTACGCCACGATCACTTCATTTGGTCATTTAATCATCCATTTAATTATCCAATTATTACACATTTTGTTTTTCCTACTGTTTACCATGTTTTTGCCAAGCAAACCTCTGCATCAGCGTGAGGTGTAAATAAAGATGACTCCACTCCGGGGCCCTTCTCCCTCAGGTGAGATGGAATCCCAGTACGCACACACACACACACACACACACACACACACACACGCACGCTAAACACATTAACATAACAACCCATTCAGCCCAATTGCTGCTCAACAAAACACTCATTAATATAATGAACCCCTTCAACTTGGACCAACCACAACCCTGCGGTGGTGACCCAGAAGCTCCCTGCAGGCTGAGGACTGAAGAGCTTCTGGGACGCCACATCAGAACCACCAGCTGCACTTCGCATTTAGCACCTTCTCATTAGCACGCGTTTAATCTACACAACAATGGCTGACTTTGGGAAAAGAGTCCACAAAGTGTATCGCTTCTGCAGAGTTGATATTCCTGCCGTATCTTCCACACGCCGCCTTTTATTCAACTATTATGTATCTATTGGAGGTTTCCTCTATCTGGGTTCGGACGCGTATCCTTGCGTTTGAATCCTCTGAACGACTTGAATCCTTATCGTATTCGTCTGAAAAGTAGGACCGGGAAATGTAATGTTCTGTCTTATTGTACAAAATTATTTTGGTTCGTCTTTCAGATCTTTGTGCCGCAGGGGTGATGAGGATTAATTCCCGAATCAGAAATATACATGTTCCTCAAGATGAGTTCTCTCCCGTGTGAAATGTGACGGCTGTTCGGCTTGTTTTGCTTCCACGCGGCGGCGTGTTTCGCCGCGGCCATTTTTCAAACTGACACAGAATACATTTTTTTTTTTTTCAAAAAAGGAAAGGCTGCAGCCTCTCGCTGCTTAATTATTCCGCCCGAGAAAAGCCGCGGACGCCGACAAAAGCCACGGAAACAATTATTTGCATGAAAAGACCTCTAATTCTCAAAATGAATCAAAAACGTTTATTTTTGGCGAGTGCTCCGTCCGGCGTCGAAACCCTTTTTTTTTTTTTTCTTTCCCCGTCGCGTGATATTCCGGTCTGCCGTCAGACGGCTACAATCCAACGTTTAAATAAGGAGTGAAACGCAAAATAGCAGGTCTAAGATTCTGACAAGCAGATACGAAAACCTTCCGGTTCCAACCGGTGATAATAGCTCATTTGAGACGGGCCGTTCCCGCCCACGCGGATGATGGACACCTCCATTGTACGGAAAAACATCCTGCAGGACGGCCGGCTGAGAGGGAGGACGATCGATGTCCTCTCATGGAGCCCCGCATGGAAGCCGAACCCCCCCGAAAACAATCTGTTCGATGTCAGACCAGATATCGAGCCGCGCACGTCTCTGCCGACGGCTCGGACCGCAGAAAGGAACCTCCCGGGTCACAGAAGAGCCTCGTATCCCTTTTATTACCACGACCGGCAGGGTGGCGACTCCACCAGCTGCCGCAGAAGGACTTATTATACGGACCTTCTTGAGAATCACCGCACTTTATTCCCTCCGGGGTCTCGGCAATAAAAAGCCTCCCGTTGACGTCACGGCTTCCGTCTTCTCGACTGCAGTTGCACGATAATGTTAGAAAAGCTGCAGAAAGAAGCCCGATGTTGAAAAATCAAACAAAATTGAATTAATAATCAAATCAAATAAAATTAAAAATAAATAAATAAAATAAAGATAAATGAAATAAAATAAAATAAAATAAAACGAAATAAGATGAAATAGAATAAAATGAATTAAAAATAAAATGAAATAAGGTGAAGTAAAATAAAATTAAATGAACTAAAATAAAATAAAATCAAAATAAAATCAAAATAAAATGAAATAAGATGAAATAAAATAAAATAAAAATAAAATAAAATCAAAATAAAATGAAATAAGATGAAATAAAATAAAAATAAAATAAAATAAAATAAAATAAAATAAAAATAAAATGAAATAAAATCAAAATAAAATGAAATAAGATGAAATAAAATAAATGAAATAAAATGAAATAAGATGAAATAAAATAAAATGAAATAAAATGAAATAAAATGAAATAAAATGAAATAAAAATAAAATTAAATAAGATGAAGTAAAATAAAATAAAATAAAATAAAATAAAAATAAAAATAAGAATAAATATAAAAATAAAATGAAATAAAATAAAATATAACAAAATAAAAATAAGATGACATAAAATAAGATGAAATAAAATAAAATAAAGTAAAATAAAATTAATTTCTTTTATTTCATTTTATTTTTTTATTTCATTTATTATCTTCGGCTTTCCCTTCCAGTTGCACAGACTTCCCACAGAAAGGCTCATTGTGGAAACAAAATGCAATAAAATAAAATGAAATGCTTTCAACGGGCCTCAGATCAAATGGCCTGGACTTCGTGCCGTTCATGAAGTCCCCTTGCGTGCAGGACCGCGGCGTCCATCCAGCCGTCACTTCAAAATCAATACAAAGCGTCCAGATGTACGATAACGATGCTAAGCGGTAAACGCGACGCCCGCACTGATCTGTGCAGCGTTAATGGGGGAAGATCAGCCAGCGGTGTTAGTATTGTGGTTTTAGTATTCCGCCTGTCTCTCGAAACAAAACACATTCCCCGCTCGCAGGTGATGTCGAGAAGAAACCGCGCCGCCGTGTCCGTGATCACAAGACAAAGAAATGGGTAAAGCTCTGCCGCTCCTACAATTTAGGGCTTACCGGCGGCTACTGAAGCAATTTAGCGGTGCGCTGCCACCGCCGGCCGGAATGAAGCTGTCACGCCTCCGCCGCCGCCTGCCCGCTGTACACAGCCGTTTTGAAGGCGGAGACGTTACGCGGTGTAAAAGTGCAAAAAGACAAAATTGAGGGTCGAATTTTTACCCCCCAGGGCAGGAGAGCGAGGCAAACCTCCCCTTCCGCTGCAGACCTTCTCACGTGTCTGCCGGCGTGTCGGCTTGGCTTCTAGAAAACAAAAACATTTAACAAAAAAAAAAGAAAATTGGTCGCTCCAGCCCAATCCTCATAGCTGGCCCCGGTTTAAAAAAAAAAAAAAAAAAAAATAGCTCGTCCAATTTAAAGGGAGGCTTGAATCAGAAACCCCAGTTGGTTTCTGTGGTTAAATGCAAAAGCAAAACTAAAATGACAGATTTGCACGGAGGGGACGCCCCGGAAAATTCCAGCGCGCATTAACGTGGCACATTTAAAGCTGCATTTTGAGAAGCGGCAGTTTGCATTTATTATGGATAAATGTAACATTTGCAAAAGTGCTTGAGAGCGTAGTCGTTTGAGTCAGACTCTCAGAGGTCCGACCGGTAGGAAAGAATGTTTATAATGAAATGTGTTTGTGCACGTGAAGCGCAGGCCTTCATGAGGCGTGAGGAAACACACGGACCTGCTGACGTAAAAGAAACGCCGAGCCGACCTTCACCGGAGTCATTTGTCTTCACGGGAAACAATAACGTACCGACTTCTCCTGGAATACCAGCAAACGCAGGCCTACTTTGAGCAATATCTACATACATAACACACACACACACACACACACACGTCAAACAGTATTACTGTAGATATCCATGCATCCATCCATCTATCATCTGTTCTGTTATCTGGCAGTCAGGGTCGGGGTGGCTGAGCCTTTCCCTGCTGTGATTGGGCGAGAGTTAGGGTTCACCCTGGACCTGTCAATCACTGGGACACACACACACACACACACACAACCGTTTACTGTCATCCACACACACCTAGATGGTCTCCAGTGAAGCTCCCGCATGGGTTTGTACAGCGGGAGGAACCCCGAGAACCCCGAGGAGACCATGGAGACTCCACACGGAGAGGAACCCTGTGGGAATCCAGCCTGGGACCTTCTAGCCGGGAGGCTAAATGACACGCTATCTTCTGGACGTGCACGTCGGTGACGTGAACGCCGAGTCACGCTCGACGCGAAGGACGAGCCGGTGGTCAAACAACAACAGGTGGACGGTTGATTGACGGCTCGCCGACGGCAACCGCTTCATCTGCGGATTAACGGGGAGTGAATGTTTAGATTCCCCTCATGGTGACTTTTAAACGTTTGGAGCTAATTGCTCCAACACCCGGGAAAATGTCAGAGTAATCGGTTCATCAAGCCTCTTATTGTGTGCATTCTGGTTCCGTGCCCCCCCTCAGCATCCGCTCATCAGACAGGACCGCTTCCCCTTTCTCAGATAAGCAATTAAATCTGCAGCAGGAGAGGATGCCGGCTTTGCTGCGGCAGCTTTGATAATAGAGACGCTCCCGTTGCACGAGGCCGAGAGCGCCGGCGCCGCCGCCGACCCGGTCTTCGCCGGCGTACGACCGACGGCGTGGCCCTGCGGAGCATCTCCCTCGCGTTAAACCTACACGCCAAGTCAAATACAGGGATGTATTTCTGCGGTCACGCTCCGCTCCGACCTTCAGACATTACACACATATGAGGAGAACATGCTTCACGTACCCTGAGGAGCAACGCTAAGTGGTTGGAAAATCATTTCTGCAGGGTTTCCCCAAAGGCCTTTGACACGGTATTTTTCTCTTATTCAAAGTGTATGTGTGTGTGTGTGTGTGGCCCATTATGTAAACCTGCAAAGGGTTTTAATTTAATTTGGGAACTCACCGGAGGGACCGTGTTGTTGTGCGGAAGCCGGGCGGCGGGGTCACGTTCCAGCGGCCTGCGGAGGGAAATGGAGAGTCACACCTTCATGTGAGGGAACAAACAAGGTGGCGAGGACGCACGCCGCAGAAGCTGCACGCCGCGGAGGCTGCACGCCGCGGAGGCTGCACGCCGCGGAGGCTGCGCCGGCAACACAATCATAAAAGCCTGCAATTTATAGTTCAATCTCTGATTCCATCACGGACTCGCCGCAAAATGATTTTATATTTCTGCAGGAGTGGGAGGTCAGAGTCTCTTGCCCACTGGCTCTGGATCTATAAATTCAAATTCATAAAATGCAAGCAGATGCACCTTTTCCTTCTATGACCGTTTTGTTTAGGCGCATAACTAATATTTATCTCCAGCCTCTAATTAACCTTTTCATCGCTCCTTCCTTCGGAGAATCTTCACCGTGGAAATCCCTGCGTCATCAAGGCCGGATTATTCATTTGCTGGGATTCAAATTAACCCGATTCATTGAAAATGCTCGTGCGATTGTGCGAGCCAGACAAAAGACGCCGAATCGCCCGGTCCCTCCGAGCAGACCGGAGAATTACACAGGTGGTGCGGCGAGACGTCGTAAATCAAGCCCGTTAATTACAGTCAACCTTGTTTCCCAGATCATTAGTGGCAGCTGCAGCGCTTCTGCTGCTTCATATCAAATTTGTGGACCAAGTTTTGCCGTTTAACATTTAACGTCACGGAACGGAGAGCCGCGACGGTTTCTTACGTGCGGGAGTCGAACCATCATTTGGCCGTCAGGATGACCCGTTCCCGACCCGCAAACGCTCTCCTCAAAAGAAAAACCGAAAAAGGTGTTTTTCTCTCAAGCGTTCAAAGTTCATTCCATGATCCTTTCAAACGGCTCGCCGACGGAGCGTCCGATGAAAACACGACCGACGGCCGCGAGTCAAGGCCAGTCTGTCGGAGGTTTGTGTCCGAACCCGTCGGTCGCAATCCGGTTTTGTTCGACCCTCGTCCTCCGGTTAATTTTTAAACCGGCCGACCTTCGTGCCGAGGGCAATGTTTCCGAAATGCACGTCTAACTGTTGGAATCCAGCGGAGACGCAGCAGAACACCTGCCAGGCCAGTGAGTTTTGAGATGAGCTAAAAAATTCTTGTCTGGGCGCCTTAACAACCGTGGAAGCCACAGCGAGTGTACGCCTCAACAACGGTAAACGTTGGAGTGTTTGTACGGACTCCTTGTTTGGGCTCCTGGACTCCTAGGGAGGGTCAGTTCCAAGAGTTCTCCGGAGTTCTCTGGAGTCGCCCATTGTTGTCCTAATATCACCAAAACCTGTTTCTTAGACAGCGGTTTCCATGTTTAGACAACCGGTCTCGTACTGCGGCCTCCAAATTAGCGTCGCCGAAGAGTCGGAGTGCCAAACACTCCTGTGAGACCCGAGAAGGTTCTGGTCTCTGGCGGCGGTCGAGGCTGAGATCTGTTCAGCTTTCACCGAACCACATCTTTGCAGCCGTTCCTAAAGACGGGGTCTCTTCTTGGACTCAGTGACCGTCCATACGACCCGTCAATGCCGGACACACGGGAGAACCCCGGCTGATCGGCGTCCGACGGAGATCATCACAAGACAAGATGTCCATCAGGTGAGCTTGATGGACACGACCTGAGAAACAAGGTTAGCTTATTTCTTGCGCAGACGCAGACGGCGGACAAAATCAGGAACATTTTACAGGTGAGCGAGGTCTCGGAGAACGTGTCGAATTATTGACTGATCAGAAACCACGTATGGAACGTTAACCTGGTAAAACATCCTACATGACAGGAAACGGGCAGATGGAGTGACGCCGCACACTGTTAGCCCCTCTGCACTGTTTATATCCACATTTACTGGACTAGTTTGTGACAAACATTTGCCGTTCTGGCAAACAGCCGTCTAATATTTAACTGCAAACAGGAAAAGCTACCCACAATTTGGGACTTGGCGAGTGCGGACCCCGGACCCCGGACGGGGAGCGTCGAGCTTCATCGCGGGGTTGTTGACGGATTATTCATAATCAGATTCAGAATTGTAGTTTTTGGAACCGCCTGTTGCAGCTGAGGAGACGCGGTGCCAGCGGGGCTCAGGCCAACTTAGAAAGAAGAGCCGGAGCCCAGGAGGAGCTTCGGCATCCGGGAGAGCGTTCTGTCAAGCGTCCCGTGCAGAGATTGGACTCCATGTTGCAAGGAAAGCAAAGTAGGCGGCACCGGGCTCGCAGCCAGAAGGTCCCCGGTCGGATCCCGTCTCCGAGCGGCGTCTCCGTGGGGTTTCTGCGGGTGAATGGTTGGATGTCTCCGTTTGACACGTGACTGATTGAGTGAGTTTGGTTTTTTTTTAATCAAAATAACAAGTGAAAGTCGGACGTCTCGACATGCGGCCCGGCGGTCGGGCGGTCGAGCCGGATAGAGAATGAATAAAAGCGAGAAAAAGAGAACGCGGCGGTGGCGTTCTCAGTGAACGTTCACGATCGTACATCTTCCGATACCGACGGCATTACTCGCGGAAAAGTCAAAACGAGAATTTAAAGTTGGAGCAGAGCGTTGACAGGCGGAGCAGCCGGAGCCGCAATTAGAGGCGGCGGCGTCTGCAAAGCAAACTCCCTTTAGCATCATCAAGGCCTTCTGCTTTATTTATTTGTCCGAGACTAATCCACGCCTGGAAATTGCTTTTTGAATTCGGTGACCTTTCCAGGCTTGTCATGTTTGCATAATGTATCTATTCTGTGAGCTTCGGCTGAAGGTCCTTTGTGGCGGCGGCTCCCGGAGGAGCCGAGCCGCTCTTACGACAAACGAGCCGCACGGTTTTCGCACAAACCGCGGCGACGTCGAGTAAAACGACCGATGGCGGAGGTCATTTCTCGTCTCTCTCCGAGGAGACGACATGGCTCTGACGGAAGCTTCCTCACTTGAAGACAAAACCTTCCCCTCTGAGGAATTATGGCCGAGGAGAAGGAACTGTATTTCTTTTTGGTCAGATTTAATTGCCACCGCGGCCATCTTGATTAGCCGCTCGCCGGTCCTCTTTACGGCCCCCGGCGGCCGCGGCGTTTGTCCGAGTCGGGCGGATTTACCGGCCCGGACGCGTAAACAAGGCGGGCTCCGGCCGAGAGCCGTGACATTGAGCGCCCGGCGGCCAAAGAATCGCCGGGAGCCGTTCATGACGCCCCCTCGGGGTCGCCGATCCCGATCGCGAATGTTCTCCGCCCCCATTGTGGAAACGTCACGGCGCCTAATGGCCCACGCTTCCGAGTGACTCGGAGCGAAGTGTGAAGCACAATTTCACGCATGCTGGGCTTTCGCTGCGCGACCGTCGTATGTCAACGTGCTCTGAGGCATGCAAACACTGAGGAATCGATTAATACTCTTTGCAGGCTCACACACACACACACACACACACACACACACACACACACACACACGGTAAATATCACTAGAGGCAAACAGCTGCAAGGAGACCATATGCTGAAAAATGCACCGTAAAGACGGATTTCTTTGTTTTTGAGCCGCAGCCTTGAAGTATCTGTTACCTGTGACCCGGAATGAAAGGTTATCGGACCAATCAGAGGCGAGCAGAGCTTAGCTCACGCCGCTTAGACGCTTTAAAAGGACGCTACCTCCATTTAGAGTAGCACAGTAAATACAGAAAAAGCCAAAGCCTCATAAATAAAGTAATAATAGATGAGATGAGATGAGAACAACTTTATTAATCCCGAAGGAAATTGTTGTGCCAGAGTTTCAAGTAAAAAACATAACAGTAATAGATAATAGTAGTAAGGAGGAAGAATGAGAAATATCATGAAATATGAATTGTCTTAACTGTTAGCAGTAACTACAAAAACTACAAATAGAAAATACTAATAATAGAAAAAATCATACTAAATAAATAATAAATGGTAATAAATAATAATAATAATAATAATAACAGCCTGCCCTGGTCCCCCACTGACACCCGTCTATTGCACGACCGTGCACTGCTTTGCACAACTTGCCATTTTGCTCAACCGGCCTCGACCGCCCTGATCCCGCTTTTATTTTTCACTTATTTAATTCCTGTGACATGTTGTCTGTCGGGCGCCGTCAACCAAAGCTCATTCCTTGACCGAGTGAATCAGGGTTCACTGGTCCTCCTGCAGCCGCTGATTAGCATCTGGCAACCGAGAGGTTCCTGGCTCGGGACCCGCGGGGCCTTATATTCTCACCGAGCGACGGCGGGGACTTTAGCGGAAACGTTCGGAGCCCTTGACCGAAACTCCCAAATGACGAGACCGGGAGAACCTGCCCAAGCGCTTGACAGAAGCGCGATGCATTAAACATGCGAGAAACCGCCGACGCATCCGCTTCCCGGCCCGGCTCGCCACCGGGCTAAAATAAACATTTTTAGGCCGAGACCCACATTGATATGGTAAAGCCCCCCATGAAAAACAAATAAAGCTAAACATATTTGATCTCGGGCCGGTCGGATAAAACGGGACTAGCGGTGAGAGTCTAAGTGCGGCTTATTATTCTGTTTGCTCATCCCTTTTTTGAAGAATTCACAGTGGCTAGAATACGAGACAAGAAAGAACATGATAAGATGGGTTCTGAAAAATACCTGCTCTAATAAGGCGCCCGCCCGACTGACGGTTTAACCGCCTCGCCGTCTCCGCGGCGCCTGTGAAGCATGTTGTGATTTTTCATCCGTCTCCCGGGGGCCGCCTCTGCTGAGAGTGATTTAACTGACAGCGTACGGTCCTCTCAGCGAGCCCACGCAGTCGGCACGTTGACCATTACCGGTGCCTCCGGGGCGGCCGACGCGACCCCGCCGGATTGGAGCGCTCCAGACAAAGCCGGCGACCCCGGGGTCGGGGGGAGGCGGGGCTTCCGCGGGGCCGCGGCCGACATAATAGCGGTCGCGCGAATGCAAAATGAAACGCGTTAACGGCGTTGATGTTTTTTGCAAAATCGGGACTCCTGCGCCGGGAAGGGGAAGCCTGTCGCCCTGCAGACGGTGACCGTGGTGACACTGAGCAATAATACAAGTTGCCCCAGAGAATTACATCAAATATTATACGCTCTAATAATTGTTCTGGTTATGCAGCGTTTTTTTTTTTTTTGTTTTTTTTTCCCCTTTCTATTAAAACAAAACCGCTTCCGTCGCGAGCCTGTGGTTCCCTCGACCTGCCCAGAATATGAGCCAGTGAAGCGAGGGAGCGCGGGAACTGAATAACGCTCTTAGTCACCTCATATGAATAATTAGGCGGTGAGAGGTAAAGAAAACCAGCAGCTGCAGAAGGCGGGAGGGGTCGCCTGAAAGACGCAGACCGCAGGCGTCTGGAGACGGGCTAGAACTTCGCTCTGCTCCCGATGAATCAGGGATGATTGTCAGCTGCTCGTGATCTTATGTTCCGCTCGTAAGCGCCTTCCCCTCCCCTTCGGTGTCGGAGCCGGCGATGATGTCCACCCTGCTATTTATACACTCAGCCTCTCGCCGTGCACTTAGCGGCGGCGGCGGCGGCGGCACATCAACTGCATGAGGGACAGCGTGCGAGAGCAATGCATTCGCTTTCAAAAAACAAAAGATTTTTGGACGCCCACGTTGAAACATCACATCTCCTAATCCACCTTTATCCATCTCCAAACCGGTAGAGAGGTGCTACCGGCTAGCCGGATGTTAGCGGGGGGCGGGGGAGGGGCGGGGAGGGGCTTCTGCAAAGTCTTTGCTTCTATCGATCGCGCCGAAGACCATCGATGAAGGCCTCGGAGAGCAGCGCCCGGCTTCTCCGTTCTCAGCCGGGGGCCGAATGCCAAAAAGACCTTCTGTTTTTTTCCCCAGCAGCGGGTGAAGTAGCCCCGTCGTAACATCATCGCGGAGAGGACGGGCTTCACTGAACATGCCCGGCCTGACGCTCGAACCGGTCCGACCCCGCCGTCCTTTTACCATAAACCTCCTCAGATGGTTGATGATGTCAGCGACATTCATCCACTCTGAGAGCGGCAGACCATTTACTAATGGCGGACCGGGATCGATGACATCCAACGGTGCCGTGCAGGAGATATTAGCCGCCCGAGAAAATCCTACACGCCCCAAATGGTTGGACGGCATAACTTGCTGTCCTCAATTATTTATGTACATAACTATTATTTTAGGCCTTGGACTGCAGTATTACAGTCGTTTGCTAGAGTGGATCGCCGGCGTCTTTGCCAACTCCAGGAACAAAAAGCATCGCCGTCGATTCCCAGTTGAAGGTTGACTCGGGGAAATGCATCCATTCAATCCGCAGTTCCGTCTCAAAAATGAACTCCCGAGTAAAACCGAAGCCCCGACAGCTCAGACGCAGTTCTACGAGTATTTATCGAATTGAATGAATTGCAAAGTGATCGCTGAATCATTTCAGCCGTCAGCAATCGACGATTCGTGTCCGACGTTTTCTCGCTCAGCGGTCGAGGCGGAATGCCGCCAAGATTGAACCACGTCCGTCTCAACGTTGGGTTTCTGTAGATCAGCCGAGAGAGCGGCGGTCCAAAACCTGCTCCGGGCTGGAATTTGGAGCCTCGGAAACAAATGCCGACTCCGGCTTGCCGAGCTGCCCGCCGACGCTTGAGCAAAGGGATTCCAAATCACGAAGACCAGATCGCCGCTCAGCCGTTCGTACACAACGGCATCAAGTCGGGTTCGCTCGCACGCAGAGTACAAACAGCCCAGTCGATAACATTGTTTCCCACAAAACCAGGAACAAATGTTTCGGGATAAAAGTTGCCTGTTTGCATGTCTGGTCTCCTTTCTCTTCCCGGCTGTTCGGCCTCAGCGACGGCAGTCGAGGAGTTGCGCATTTCAGACCGTTGGGGTTCAGGATAGGCGCCGCCCGCCGTTTGCACGGCGCTCCTTGAATTGAGCTTCAGCCATGTGTGAGCAGAACGTGGTGTGTCTGATCAATAAACAAATATACCCTTCGCTCCCTGTTCTCCAAATGTTTATTTCTCCTCTTCAATTATTTATTAGCCTCAAAAGGCCGGTGGTATCTCCATAAACATCCACGCAGAACGTCTGCGTGTAATGTAACACGAGATGAGGAGCGATGAAATTTTAATGAATTCCGTGAAGATGCCGGACTGCAGCAGCCGTAGCGGCGAATATCGATAGGCCGCGATGAGAACATCATGGACCATTTGGCCTCCGCCGCCGAGGACCCTTTCCAATACGCCGCGCGCGGCTTTCAAATGTCCGTCAGTACGATAGCGCAGCAAAGCCATGTCGGGATGAGCGGCGCGCTCCGAGAAGCTCTTGTTTAAACGCGACCGTCGTCACGCCGTCTTTGTTCGCCGGACTCGCGACCTCTTTCTCAGTCCGCAAAACACCAGAACTGATCCAGTCTCGCGGCCCGGGCCGATCCCTGGCGCCGACTGTGCTCGGATCCTCGCTCGCCGCCCCCCCCAGATTCGCTCCGGCGTCGAGCATCTTTTGTGTCCGACCGTTTACGCCGATATCTCCGAACTCGCCATTGTGCGGATGTAAAGAACAGTATCCGGAATCCTCTTGGACGGAGATGGCGTTTCAGATAAAAGCTCGAT
Organism: Fistularia commersonii; assembly: GCF_037954325.1. Classification (NCBI taxonomy): domain Eukaryota; kingdom Metazoa; phylum Chordata; class Actinopteri; order Syngnathiformes; family Fistulariidae; genus Fistularia; species Fistularia commersonii. The sequence goes on from NC_141301.1 coordinate 15,886,792, forward strand.
CCTTTCTTTTGTCACTCCGGTGTCACGTGCGAGGGGTTTATCCAGGACGCGGCCACATTTCCAAACGCCGATTGGTAAAAAGCCGGCACGCTGGCAAACCCTCCTATTCATGTCAGGATATTGACATCCTTGCTGATATTGAAAGGGATTATGTGACTTAAGTCTGCATGTTTTGCACGCCTGTAGAAGTGTTCGACTTGGACGGGGCCGATCTCGCCTCGCCAGTTAGCTCAGCGTGAGCGCCGACTTCCTCCTTCGCGGGATAATCCCGTGGAAAAAAAGAACTATTTAATGCTTAGCATTCTTAACACAGCCTCCTGGATCGCCTGGGATCAGAATTAGCCACCGCGGGCGCCCAATCCCCAATCCATTCCGTGTCCTGAAGCCAACCCTTCCCTCAAACTCACAGATGATTGAATGAACGCGAGTACAATTCAAAGAAATTCGTCCGGTTGCTTGATTCGGCAGATGTCGGACGCCGGCGTCCTCCGGGCGCCTTTCAAGCAAGCGACCGACGGCGCCGGGTTCTCATGCGAAAGCCAAGCGAGTCCAAGCCGCCGTCCGCTGATTGACGGATGCAGCTAATCACACCTGCGCCGGGTGCACGCTTCAAACGGGCATTTCCAAATCCCTCCATGAATGAATTTTCGAGCAACGTAAACCTCTCCAAGGTCAGTCCTCACTCTCCTGGCTTCAGACAATTAAAAATAAACTGCTTATTCAAGCTCAAGTTGTCCGTAATAGAAAAGACACAACATCACATAGAGATACAAAATACAGATAAGAGGGAGATTCTTTTGTTGCAGCAGCGTTACAGCTATAGCCTCAATAAGTATGAATATGAATACAAACAGAGACAGTTAGAAAATAGCAAAAGACATCCACAAAAAAATAGACAGCAGAGAAAACAACAACAACAATAACATCATAACAAGAATGGACAACAGAATGGGAAAAGAAGACAGTAGAGGTGAAAATAAACAGCAACATAAACAGAGTGACAATAGCAATGACAAAAGTAAAATAAACAAAAATAAGCAGGACGCGAATGGGCCGAGACCAACCGGGATGAAATGGACAGCAGAGTTTGGACATGACACGTATGAATGGCGTATGAGATAGTGAATGGATAGATGAGGTTGTGGTAGCTCAGATGCTTCTCCCACCGGTTAATTCTTCTCCGACTCCTCACTAGCTTGTTAAGCTTCTTGACCTCTCCAGTCCTGGCACCTCCCCACCAGCACGCTCCAGCCAAGAGGAGTTTGCTGGCCACCAAAGACTGGTAGAATGTCTTGAGGAGGCCGCTACAGACACCAAACAACCACAGGAATAAATATGAGACCGTCTGACAGCACGGCAAGAACATCTGTGCCTGCGAGGGGTTCCTCCAGGTTCCTCCAGGTTCCTCTCACGGTCCAAACACAAGCAGGAGCTTCACCGGAGGCCCTACATTGTCCGGACGTGTGAACGAGACAGCGAATGGTTGCGTGTCTCGATGTGAGGCGTGAATGAGAGGGTGAATGTGTGTCCAGTCATGGAGAACCCCTCCTCTGGCCCAATCACAACTGCTGGAGGCTCCACCACCTTCACCGTGGATAATGAATGAATGAAGAGTCGTGTAGTCACTTGCATCCCCAGCGCCGTCCCTGCCCGTGCAACAAAAGCTGTGCACACAACACTCCCGAGACGAAATTCTTCTGCGACAACTTGTATTCAGCACATCTCAGCACGCCGCTCTTCTTCGGTACAAAGGTGGAGATTTCCATTATGATAAAGTGGAAAGGGCACTGATGGTGAACGCTAGAAAAACCCACTGTTTACTGTCATTGTGGAATAAATAAGCAGAAGACGAGCACCAAGATGTCTCCTGCACCGCCCCAGGTATATTTAACCCGTAATCCCATAATAAGGACACATACTTATTTGCGGGTTACTGGTAAATTGTAAGCGGAGAAAAGTGTCAGGGGTGCTATGTGATAGAAGACTTTCAGCCAGAATAAAAGGAAAGGTGTACAAGACAGTGGTGAGACCAGCGATGATGTTTGGACTAGAAACTGTTCCAATGACCAAAAAGACAGCAGGCAGAACTAGAGGTTGCAGAGATGAAGATGTTGAGGTTCTCTTTGGGAGTGACCAGGATGGAGAGGATCAGGAATGAGTCCATCAGAGGAACAGCACATGTTAGATGTTTTGGAGAGAAGGTCAGAGAAGCCAGACTGAGATGGTTGGGTCATGGACAGAGGAGGGATAGAGGATATATTGGTAGACGGATGCTGGAATTGGAGCTGCCAGGCAAGAGGTCTGGAGGAAGACCGAAGAGAAGATCTATGGACGCAGTGAGAGAAGATATGAAGGTAGTTGGTGTGAGAGAGGAGGATCCAGAGAATAGGGTGAGATGGAGAAGGTTGACTCGCTGTGGCGACCCCTGAAGGGAAAAGCCTAAAGGAGAAGAAGAATCTGTCACAGGGGTGCAGGACATGTATGACCGAGACAAAGTGATGATTGAGATGTTTTGGACATGAACAAAGGAGTGTTCATGTCCAAACCATGGTGAAGACTGGGTAGAAGGTTGCTGAAGGTGAAGCTGCCAGGCAAGAGGTCTGGAGGAAGACCAAAGAGAAGATTTATGGACGTAGTGAGAGAAGATATGAAGGTAGTTGGTGTGAGAGAGGAGGATCCAGAGAATAGGGTGAGATGGAGAAGGTTGACTCGCTGTGGCGACCCCTGAAGGGAAAAGCCTAAAGGAGAAGAAGAATCTGTCACAGGGGTGCAGGACATGTATGACCGAGACAAAGTGATGATTGAGATGTTTTGGACATGAACAAAGGAGTGTTCATGTCCAAACCATGGTGAAGACTGGGTAGAAGGTTGCTGAAGGTGAAGCTGCCAGGCAAGAGGTCTGGAGGAAGACCAAAGAGAAGATTTATGGACGTAGTGAGAGAAGATATGAAGGTAGTTGGTGTGAGAGAGGAGGATCCAGAGAATAGGGTGAGATGGAGAAGGTTGACTCGCTGTGGCGACCCCTGAAGGGAAAAGCCTAAAGGAGAAGAAGAATCTGTCACAGGGGTGCAGGACATGTATGACCGAGACAAAGTGATGATTGAGATGTTTTGGACATGAACAAAGGAGTGTTCATGTCCAAACCATGGTGAAGACTGGGTAGAAGGTTGCTGAAGGTGAAGCTGCCAGGCAAGAGGTCTGGAGGAAGACCAAAGAGAAGATTTATGGACGTAGTGAGAGAAGATATGAAGGTAGTTGGTGTGAGAGAGGAGGATCCAGAGAATAGGGTTAGATGGAGAAAGTTGACTCGCTGTGGCGACACCTGAAGGGAAAAGAAGAAGAAGAAGAAGAAGACAGGTAAATTGTCAGTGAGCGGTTGTTTATGTCTACATGAGCTGTGGATGGTAGCATGTCAGGGTGAACCACCTCTCACCCGGTGAACGGCAAGATGAGCCCAAGCCCACTTCAGGTAAGATGAAAGAATGAGCGAATGAACAAATGCATGTGTTATTAAGTTGGGTCCACTTAAAAATGTGAGGCACTTCCCTGCATATCTGATGGTTTCCACAGAGTCCACAGGTTCCTGCTGCAGGGCACTTAGAGGTCGGCAGTGAATAAGAATTGACTGCAGTGAAACAGGGTTTTTAAAAACAAAAAAAAAATTAGAAAAAAAAAAAGGCAACAAAAAGCTCAGGCAAAACAAAGCCATCAAGAAAAGGTTGAGTGTTTGCTTCAGGACACAAAAAATAATTATTTTAGCCGAATGAATTGCGCGGTACAGACAGATGTGAGATAGCGATTACATTTGGTTCCATAAAATTTGGCAATTTCCAAGGTGACGCCCTCCGGTGTCCTATTCCGCGGGGACAAACAGTCCACAGCCGAGGGACCCCCACTTTATCTATTTATTGTAATGGGATTATCCAAATAGATCATTCAAATCTATTAGAATCATTTTCTCTGATCTTCTTACCTTTCCAAAGTATAAACGCCGTCCCTTTTCTAGGCTCATGTATGCTAACGTTCTGTATGCAAACAGGTACATTAGCTTCAGCCCACGGACTTCCCACTCGCGCTTTGCGTCGTCACGGTTGTTGAGCAACACATCTACCGGAGGGCGGCGCAGAGCTCAGAGGTCTCCTCCAAGTTCTACCTTCTGTTTTCAGATAATAACAAAGATGGAGGAGTCGTGCTAATGTACATTATAAGACAGAGGCAGCGCAGTGGACAGAGTACGGCTATTAAATCCACGGCGGTATGTGGGTTGAGAAGTCGTCTCCCTGGTTCTACCGGGGCTACGTTGTTTACCTCTTCTCACTGGTGCAAAGCGTGCAACGGCTTCCAGCGGTAGCCTAATGCTACGCTTGCTGCGCTAGGCTACGCAAGCCGCTAACTAGACAATCGGGGTCAAACTGTCAAACCGGAGAAGCCAGGAATTGTGCAGGAACAGCAAGTCAGAGATACGAGTCATCAGGTCTCTCTTTGCGCCGCCAACGAGGTCTTTGTCCTTGTAGGTGCCGAGTGTCATCCCGTTTATTGATCCGCCGCTCGTATTAGCAACCGCATTAAGAGACCCCGGTGGAAAACATCGTGTGCGATTGAACATTTATCAATGATCGGATAATAACGCTTTGACACGGTGTTTTCTTTTTTTTTTTAAAACCACCGGTCCATCAAGGTATTGATGATGTCGATGTCTTAAAACATCCTCGGATCAATAAAGTTGATGAGATCTCCAGGCGTATAATTAGTTTGCCCTTTAAAAAGGTCCACCTTATAGAAACGGCAGATGTCACGTCGTGGAGGAAAGAGTCGGTCTCCGCCGCAAACATCCCATGTTTTCGTCAACGCCATAGCGCCGCCGCAGTTCACTGGGTTAAGTTTCTCGGGAAAGCTGATAAAACCCAACTATTTATGCACCTCGGGTTTGGACGGCCTCTCCAAACTCATTAACCGGCTGCATATTTAGAGCATTCATGAAACAGATTACACCTGTGCACCAACGCCAAGCTCTGCGTGACGTGAATGTCACTACCTCCCTTCAGATGTAAGCGCAGCAACACAATACCTTATTGTCCTCCATCTTTAGCGCTTAAGAGCCGCTCTTGATCCGCTATTCTGTGCTGCAAAATAACCCTGAAGTATTCTTCTGGAGGAGCATCTTTAACAGAAGCTCAGCAATGACTTATTCAGCGTACACTGTGACCTCATATAAATTTACATGAATATGTTTGTTTATACAAACTTGATTCAAAATTTGAATCGCATTGATTCAACTGGCAGTCATTCGCTGCCGATTAATTTAGATTAATCAAGATTAATACCCATTCATTTTATACACACACACACACACACAAATATATATATACTGCTCAAAAAAATAAAGGGAACACTTGAACAACACAATGTAACTCCAAGTCAATCACACGTCTGTGAAATCATAGTGTCCACTAAGGAAGCAACACAGATTCATTTTGACTTGTTTTAAGGACATTACATCAAAGTTGGATCAGCCCGGAGTTTGTTTTTACACTTTAATTTTGAGCGTGATTCCTAATCAGACCTCCATGGGTTGATACAATTGATTTCCATTAATCATTTTTGTGTGATTTTGTTGTCGGCACATTCATCTGTGTAAAGACCAAAGTATTTCAGAAGAATATTTCATTCATTTAGATCTAGGATGTGTTTTTTAAGTGTTCCCTTTATTTTTTTGAGCAGTGTATATAAAGCTTAATCAGCTCATTCTTTCAATGTTAATTGTGTTTTATTATTATTTTGTGATACATATTTATGTGTGTGTATTTGAAACATATATATATATATATATATATATACATATCACAAAATGTTATATTGAGCTGATTAAGCTTTGTAATCTTTTGACAACCTTGTTATATATTCATACATACAAAGATATTCCCGTGAGACAGAATGCGCAGGAGTATTTTGTACCTGCATCCAGTGGAAGCGCGAGGTAAAACTGAGGTCGGGCATCTATAAACACATTTAGACAAGACAAGGCTTCAAATTCAAAGCTGCCGGCTTCTGAGCCCGATTCAGAAAAAAAAAACCCTCAGGCATTTTCATGTAAAAGGAGTTAAAAATGCTTTGCAACAGTCCGCTGCGCTCCCACAAGCTAATTGCCGGCGACCAAATGCAGGGTTTTCTCCAGTAAATTGGTCTAAATAGGCTCCGCGTCTGACCTACGCATCCCAGACAGTCTAGTATTCCATCCAAAGAATTACGGAAGGAGTGGCTGTTGCGACTGCGGCGAGTACGAATCTACGACTGTACAGAAAATTTGCAGTGACGCTGCGGCTGTAATTGCGGCGCGGGGCGTGTACGGCGACGCTCGGCGGCGGCGTGATCCGTCAGACTTCGCTCGACGGCGCCGTCATTATTTTTCAGAGTCTCTCCGATGTTATTAATTCACGGCGCGCTCGGCGTGTCGGGGGCTCGACGGCGGCCCGCTTTTTATGGACGATTAAAACGCCATGTAACATGCTTGCCTGTTACCTGCAGCACTATGTGTCGTCAGTGAAACGGACTTTTTGGCCGCGAAGGTGACCGCAAAGAGTTTCTAATAGCATCCAGTATTTACTGCAGGGTCATGTTCTTACGCTGATGCAGTCGTTTCGGCACCAGGGGCCAGTTTTAGGTATGAAAATGTTTCCGCGCACCGGTTGGAGACGCGGGTTTGAATAGTAAAACCTTTTGTCAGTTCACTATATTTCATCTGAATACAATCGTTACACTTTATAGTAGGTAATGACAATCATTTTGCACTATAATAATGAATAAATGATGAATAATAATAAATAAAACATAGTAATACCTGATATTAAATAATAAATACTACACAATAATAATAAATAATGCATAATAATATAATACATAATGCACAATAACAATAAATAATACATAATAATAAATAATAAATAAATAAAAATAAAGATTTAAGGGTTTCATAGCTTCATAGTTTTGCCGGTCACCGAAAATAATGCATGGCGTGCGCGGAGCTTGCGTATCACCTGTTGCGATGACGCCGTAACTTAGGCGGGAATTTTGATATTATCTTTCGAATGCAGCTTTCTTTTTCGCCGGCAGCCCGCGACGCTTCCGCGGTCTCATCGTTTGCTCGTTTCCTCTCCGGAGACTTTCGTTTCTGGCTGACATTTTTCAAGGGCTAGCTTGCGGTAGCTGATGCGTGAAATGGCGAGACAGAGTTAAGTGTGGCGGCGAAGTGAAGGCCAAACCAGTCGTTTTTCAAAATAAGATCCGGAAGATCTAAAAAGGAAACTATAATTTCACCAAGGAATAATTTCTTCGCGGACCCTCCCACTAATAGATATATTCATTAACTCGGATTATCAGCTGTATTTCTGTTGACTGTTTTCCGAGCTGGCCCGCCGAATACAAGCACAACATAAACCTATTTATCATTAATTTGTCGCGATTTACATTTGGGTTGGGGGGGGGGGGGGGGGGGGGATCTAATTATACAAATCGAATCAGGTTTTATCCCCTATGGGAATAACCGGGGAAATAAGACTCGCCCGGCAGAGTTTGGAGCGAGATTTGAGATTGGTGTCATTGGAGTTAATCCCATTACGGGGTCAAAAAGGAGGCAGAGGGAAAGAAGGGATATGTATACGGAGAAAATGGGATCAGCGGAGAGATTCAGCCGAGCGGCCGCCGAGGGTTCAGCTCGTGGTTTAATGGATTAAACCCAGTCAAGCTGCGATGATTAACATGACCCCTTTGTTGGAGAGCGGCCTCCTCGCACCTCGCCCCTCCGCCGGGATCACAAGAGGTTTGAATCCGAAGGCCTCCGTCGCCATGGCCACCGGACGGGACCTCGGACACCCCGCGGATTTTATCTCGCGGGCGACAGATGATGGCGGAGTTTGACTGGTACATTCTGCCGTGACTCACGGACGGGCGCCGTCCCAGGAAGGATCCGGCACCACAATGACAACCCTGTTGTGGATGCACGCATGCTCTCCTGTGTGTGTGTGTGTGTGTGTGTGAGCGCGCATGTATTTAAAGCAAGTCGGGGTGTGTTGAGACGGCGGCGTTGACTTTCAATGGGAAAGAGGCGTGGGTGGAGCGGAGGCGCGTTGACAAGTGTGTGATGCATGCGCCGGTGACGGCAGCAGCCGTCAGAGAGCAGTGGGCTGGAGAAGACTGAGGACCAGGACAGGAAGAGTTCACCACAACCCGATCCGCGGCTCGGCGAGGGCCACCGCACAAAGACTCATAAATACACTGCTCCAAAAAATAAAGGGAACACTTAAAAAACACATCCTGGATCTAAATGAATGAAATATTCTTATGAAATACTTTGCTCTTTACACAGTTGAATGTGCTGACAACAAAATCACACCAAAATGATCAATGGAAATCAATTGTATCAACCCATGGAGGTCTGGATTAGGAATCACACTCAAAATGAAAGTGTAAAAACAAACTCCAGGCTGATCCAACTTTGATGTAATGTCCTTAAAACAAGTCAAAATGAATCTGTGTTGCTTCCTGAGTGGACACTATGATTTCACACAAGTGGGATTGACTTGGAGTTACATTGTGTTGTTCAAGTGTTCCCTTTATTTTTTTGAGCAGTATATATATTACAAATGGGTTTTATGGCGCTTCCAGACCCGCGCTTTTAGAAGAAATACCAAATTTAGACGTTATTTGATCCCAAAAGGGCAATTGGGTGGCCAATGGGGTCGCAGCATCAATAAATATATGGGTGACTATACATTTACATATATAAATACATATCTATACACTGAAAATTCCAACATATAAGCCGCTTTTTTTCTCCACACTTTGAGAACCACAGTTTTCACAACGATGCAACCAATATTTGGATTTTTATCGTGTCATTACGGTAGCTTCCTTCCATCACAGTGGACAAATGAAAGTGTTTGGGCAAACCCACTCGTATTTACCATCATTCTTCAGATCAGCCATTTTGTGCTGATGGCACGCACACACACACACACACACACACACGCACACACACACTCATCATGAAAAAGACACGCAGAAATGCGTTTTTCGAGTTGAAAGCCATCGGTCTGGCTGTCGAAGAAGGAAATCGAGCCGCTGCACGGAAGTTCAGCATCTGTTCTGGAAAAAAAAGGCATTTGCTTTACGTATCGGTAGTCGTAGATGTTAACGTCGTTTATTTCATTAAAGGTTTTCAAAAAAATCTTTCCTGTAACATCTTGTTGCGTTAATATCGCGTGTGTCAACGGGGACGCCTGCGGCTTATTTGTGTGCAAATTCTTTTTTTCTTTCGCAAATGAGTAGAGTAAACGTGCGCTCTATCGTCCGAAATTTACGGTATATATAAAGTAGGTATGATGAATGAGTGCACGGAGTTGCACCATCGGTAAGAGACTGAAGCGAGCGGCGCGAGGGTTAATGTAATTAATATATGATGAGGCGACGAGGGCTTCGCAGGGTTCAACCGGAACGGAAGAGTTGGACGTCTCTGGGAACAAAAGGTTGCTCTTCTCCCCTGGGTTTTGCGGTCGAGGCAGCGGCGTCTGCGGGTGGAAGATGCCTGACTGATCTGCCGGGATCTTTCTGGACGTTTTTTATGATTTGACTGTCGCGGAAGCGTTGGAGAGATCCGAGGGGTCGGGCGATTTTTTTGGGCTGCGCTCCAGGACATTCCTGTCCCCTCGGGTGACGGAATGGAGCCAGCAGGTGGAGGAGAAGGTCGTTACGTTCTCACTGAAGGCCTAATGATGATGATGATGATGATGTCAAGAGCGGAACATCTACATTTCATTGCGCGGATCCGGCAGCCAGTCCAGGTTCGTGTGTGTGTTCGCCTGACAGTCGATCTGAGGAGATTAAAACCAAAGACGGCACCAGGACCCGCCGGCGTCTCCCGTCCCACCAAGAGGGCTTCCTTCAAACTCGACTTCTCTCCAACCGGACCGAACACGCTTTTTGTAGCGGCTGCCGACGAGGGTCAACGACGATTTAATTTCCTTTGGCAAATACGAGAACTCGAATCGTTTATACGTCGATTCTCCTCGTCAAGCGAAATTCGTCGGCGCTCTTCAGAGGTATTATTTCCCTCAGACCGCAGGTGGCATTTAACAATTGCATTGAGACACCGGTGTCGGTAACATCGATGCCTTTGGAGACGTTACCTTCATTAACCGTGGTCACGCTAAACACAGAACGGCTCCAGGATGTGGAAGGTCCAGATGCAATGAAGGTCACGATCGATTGTGTCATCGGCGGCCCGAGTTCAAGTGCTGATAAAAGCACCGATCGCTGATTAAAGTGCGGCCTCAACATTTCGAAAAGAAATTGCGGGTCAGGGATAAAAATAACCGTTTATTTCCACCTTCCGCGCTGCAAATGGAGGATGTGTAATATCGACTTTACGCCGAGCTAATGTCAGTGTTATAAAATGGTGGTGTCGCTGCATTCGCAGCCTATTTAATCTGCCTCCTCGCGTCCTGCTGTGAGAAAAGATGTGCAGCAATTAGACACGTTTTGATGAAACTCCAGCCATTTCATGAGAAAACACCGAGGAGTTCAGGTAGTCGTGACGCTTCTACAATTAAAGTTACAATCACAGATAAACATTCGCGCGCATTCGGAGAAGGCGGCCGTCCGACGCGGACGTGACGGAGTCTGGAGAAGCTTCGGCCCGACGTAACAGGCATACGAGTGCGGCGTCGGTACCGGTGACTGACGGCAGCTTCCGTTCTCCTTTCAAACCAGCTACGACTTAACGGCGGCTGCTCGAAGAACATTTGAGAACTTCACCGCCGCCGCCTTGTATTACCACTGCAGATGGTACAGAATGCTGCAGCACGGTCGGTATTCACTCAACCCAAAAGGGCTCATGTTACACCTCTGTTCGTCCAGTTGCACCGGCTACCAGTAGCTGCCAGGATCAAGCACAGGGTCCTGACCCTGGCCTTCAAAACCCCCTCAGGAGCAGGTCCAGCATATCTGAACCAAATGATAAGACCTTATGTTCCTGGCAGAGAGCTGCGTTCCTCTAATACAAACCTACTCGCAGTACCTTCTGCTCGCTCTAAGCGATCTCAGGCAAAACTGTGCTCAGTTCTACTACCTCAGTGGTGGAAGAAACTTCTGGAAGCAACAAGACTAGCATCATCTCTCTCAACCTTCAAGAAACAGGTAAAAACTGTTCTCTTTCAGGACTTTTTACTGGGCTGATGCCCCAGATCAGGTTGGCAGCAAGTTAGGCTATGCAGTGTGTGTGTGTGTGTGTACATCTTTGTCCAAAAAAAAAAAAAACCCAGCTATGATCTGTACATTTCCAGTGCATCTTGTATTTGCAAGTGTTATTTGCAGTGCTTATGTCCTCTATCGTAAGTCGCTTTGGATAAAAGCGTCTGCCAAATGTAATGTAATGTAATATTCAATTCCAAGTGGTGATCTTGCACCTGAAGGCGCGGTATCCCTGCGGGGTCGACGAATGAATACGACCTCAAAATGTCCACGGCGGCCGCAGAGCCCGCGGGAGCGCCCCACGACCGGAGAAGATCCTGCAGGTGCTGCGGCCACGTCGTTGGAACGGACTCAATACTTAATAGATCCTAACCGTTCCCTTGAAACGTGAATGGTTCCAGCGGACCGGAAACATATTTTCACACAGCATCCTCCAAACTTCTGGAGAACGGCCAGCCGCGAGTGCATTGTGTGTTTTGTTTGATGATTATCCCGCTAAGCCTGAGGGCACACGTCTTCCGCCCACAACGGTGCAGCACCTACTTAGCCAGGAGGAATATCTCAACAGCTTCTGCGGCGGCGGCGGCGGCGGCTTCAAATATAAGAAATCCTTCTTCCCGTTAAATATGAATTCGCGGCACAAAAAGAACAGACTATTCAATTTTCATAAAATTACGAGTCAAGGAAATGTCCGTTCTTGTGTTCATAATCAAGATGATCTGAAGCCCCTCGTGTGCTTTCGGGTTTTCTGCTTGTAAATTCTCCACGGGATCCACTTTGAAGCTCACTAAGAGTGTATGATCTCAGCCGGTGCCCCTGTGACGGAAACTCAAAGGAGATGAAAGTTGGCATCTGTCTGCTGTGGAAGCGGGATTCTCTGCCAGACCCTGACAGCAGCGTTAAAAACGCCCGGGACGATGAGGAATGAAACCGTCATCACCTCCGAGTATTTCTGCGGCCGATTCCAGAGGAGCTGCCGCGAACGCAAACAAAGCCAGAAGCCACGCGTGAAACAACTTGTGTGTCTGGGAAAAGAGCGGCGCGGTCGCGGCGCTAATGGAGCTCTCCTGTGAAGGACGCTTGCAAAGCGACCGGCGCCTTCTGCCCAAACGTGACATCGCTCTCTTCATAAAGCACTTCAGTTTCTTTCGCTCGCGGACGACGTATTGCGATTCTAACACCCGTTCACAACCGGACGCACGAGGTGCAAGAGCCGCTTCTACCTTCTGCTGGACGGACACTGGAGAACAAGCGCAAACACACCGGTGACCTTGGTCTCGTGGTGGACCGGTGGACTCTTCTGACCCCGACATCCCAGATTGTCTCGTGATAACGTCGCCCATCTCGGCGACCGCTCTTTACCGATCTGTGACGACCGGTTTGAACTAAACGTCTCCAGTTTACAGATGAAGAGTTCCCTTCCCGCCGGCGCAGAAGCAGCGCTGGTGTCCTGACCCGTCATCCAATCACCTGCGTGCTTTTCCTCGGTTTGTGGTCAGACGTTGCCACGTAAATTTAATTAATGACATGAATTACGGAGATGGGAGAGGGCCGGGGGGGTGGGGAGGGGGCGGACAATCAACTCCAGTACCCTAAAACCCAGTCTGAGGGGGAGTGCAGGGGAAAGCTACAGGGAGGTGTCAGCCGGCGGCGTGATTAATGACAGCTCTGTAGTGTGGAGGTGGCATTCTTCGCAAGCATACAGCCCCCCCTTGGCCTTAAACGCTCCGAAACTAGATTACCCCTCTGCAAATTCTCCCATTATAAATCAAACAGCAGACATTATCTAACAAGTGAAACGCATAAACAGAGAAACGCTCGGACGATTTTATCCGAGCCTTTTTCAGAAACGCGTTTTAATTGGAGGAAAGGTGACGGAGGAGCCGGCTTTCGGAACGCTTGCATCGCAAGAAAACAGCGGTGCGTTGGATTGGTGGCGGCGGGAAAGAAGCAATGAACATGAGTGATAGTAAGAGACAGCAAATTGTAGAGGATGGATAATGAATCCCTTTAAAAGAGCCGCTCTGTCAAACGGTCTAAAATGACATGCAAATCTTAAGACAATAAATTGAATGGGATAGAAACGCTTCAGTTATGACAGAATCTTGGCTGAAAGGAGGCTGGAAATGTTGGCTCTAAATATTAATCTCGCATGAATGCCTGACAAACAAAGACTGTTGAATGGGCGCGCTCTAACTCTTGGAGCTACACGCCGCCGCCGCCGCCGCCGCGCGACAGGATCTAACCTCCACCTCCTCACACACGCATGCTTGGTGACGATCCAGCCCGTGCAACACCAAGACCCTGCAGCGATTCCCCCGACGCCTCCGGAGCAGGAGCGGCACCGAGCGTTCCACAACCGAGGGAGGCGGGCGCCATCCCTGATGTCGGGGAGGGGGAGCCACTTCCAGAGCCTCTGCGGATCCCCGAACGACGAGTCGAGTCCAGGATGACGTCCCGCGCGAGGGACTATCCCGGATTTGGCCGACGTCCGGCGAAGCTGTGGCCGGGATGAGTTGGAACCGTTGGGTAGCCTATCGATACCGAAGATAGAAACCGGTGACGACTGGAGGTGGGAAAAACAATGCGCTATCGAGGAGGAAACCCGGATTCTTGGCCTGACAGGAGGGGAGGATGGAGGAGTTTCGTTGATGTCGGCGTCCAGGGATTCAGAGGAGAACCCAGATTCGATCCTCGGTCTATTTTTCTTATTTACAATTAGAAGGTTAGGTCCAATTCGAGTCCGGGTGCGAAGCTCGGAGCAGCGGGTCTCATCCCAAACAGGCCGATATTGAATAAATACCAAGGTGGAGCTCACAGCCAGCGGACCGAGAAGTAAATAAAATCTGATTTTGTTTGATGAGAAGCCGAATAATTTTCAGACGGCCGGCCTGAATGTGATTTACTCCGGGCGGCCATTACTGTCATGTTCATCACAGCAAAGTAAATAGATATTCAAAACCGCCAAAGTGTTGGCATTCGGACCGTCGTCACGTGCGTCTGAAGCCGAAGAACGGCGAGCTCTCCGGGGCCTCGTCCGTCTGACGGCCTCGCGCCGGATGTCGGGCCCGATCACCGTCATCGCTTGACAAGTGAGAGCGGCGGCGTTTGCGTGGAAGTGGCGGTTATAGGACGGATAAGTTGTTTGGCAAACGATGCGGCTGTCAGCGAAGATACAGGTGTCCGATCGGATCTGACCGAGCGCTCGCCACCGCAAGACAGCTAACGGAGAATCTGTACATCCGTCCTCTCCCTTCTGGCCTCCTCCATCAGAACAATGGACGGTATCTCACTTCTAGTCCCTTAACAAGGGTTTGGTTTAAAGGCGAAGTCTCTGATTTGATATGTTTATAGGGTATATCGAGAGCAGAAGTTGGTGGTTCAAACTCCGGCTCCTCTTGTCCACAAGCCAAGTGTCCTTGCGAGGCAAGACGGCTGCTCCCCCCTTCCACGGCTCCGCTGAGCGAAGGCTTGAACGCCGGCCGACATACAGAGCTTTCAAACTACATGCTGATGAAGGCGCTTTTTAAGTGTCGACCAGGTGAATGGATGGATGGATGGATGGATGGATGGGTTTTCATTTCTTTGCATGTCGCACGCTGTCAACGCTGCCTACAGGCATCGCCGGCATTCATTTTTTTTCACTCCCCCACATCCTCCATCTTGACTTTCCACTCTCGTCTGTGCAATATTTATATTTGTATTTTATTTATGTATTCTCCAGGACATCTTTCTCATTACCATTTCATTTTTACTACCCACATCTCCTCCTGCACACCTGTTATTTCTAGAACCATTTCCTGCACAAGGCATTTCTTTTATTCCCTTCTATATTTTTGTATTCTATTATATATATTGTACACAGTCTTTGCAGAGGAGTATGTTAGACCGGTGCAGGACATGTATGCTTGCTGTGAGACAGTGGTGAGATGTGCTGTGGGCGTAACAAAGAAGTCCAAGGTGGAGGTGGGACTTCATCAGGGATCGGCTCTGAGCCCCTTCTTGTTTACAGTGGTGATGGACAGGCTGACAGATGAGGTGAGACAGGAATCTCCATGGACCGTGATGTTTACAGAGGACATTGTGATCTGTGGTGAGAGCGGGGAACAGGTGGAGGAACATTTAGAGGGGTGGAGGTATGAGCTGGAAAAGGAGAGGAATATATGTGTATGAATGAGAGGGAGTGGAGATCAAGAAGTTGGATTTCAAGTACTTAGGGTACTTAGGGTCAACAGTCCAGAGCAGTGGAGAGCGTGGAAAAGAGATGAAGAAACGAGTTCGAGCCGGTTGGAATGGGGGGAGAAAAGTGTCAGGGTCACTATGAGATAGAAAGCTCTCCACCAGAAGGAAGGAAAGCTGGAGGAGACAGTGAGGAGATGATCTACTAACATGGAAGCAGAGCTGGAGGTGGCAGAGATGAAGATGCTGTGGTTCCCTTTGGGAGCGACCAGGATGGAGAGGATCAGGAATGAGTCCATCAGAGGGACGGCACATGGTAGATGCTTTGGAGAGAAGCTCAGAGATGGTTGGGTCATTAGCAGAGGAGGAAGAGTGAAGATATTGGTGGACAAATGCTGGAATTGGAGGTCTGGAGGAAGACCAAAGAGAAGATGGATGGATGTCATGAAGAGAATATGAAGGTAGTTGGTGTGAGAGAGGAGGATCCAGAGAATAGCTGGAGAAGGTGGATCCACTGTGGAGATCCCTGGAGGGAAAAGCCCAAGGAGAAAAAGAAGTACGTAGTGTTTGTTTATTTGTATCGTTATGCTTTATTTGCCTATTCTTTCAATTATTACTATTAGCACGCTTTTCTGTAACGCTGTAAAGCTGCTGTGACGGTTGTATTTCCCCATCGTGGGATCAATAAAGTCAGCGTCATCTTATCGAACGGATGCATGAATTGATAGAAACGCACCAACGGACAGAATGAGGTGATTAATACTTGACATTGACCTGCGCTAATTGTGCTTCGGATGCTTTTCCCTCCTTATCGCTGCGGCCGCGGCCTTTCACGCAGGACGACTGCTGCTGCCGCTGTTGTCGTTCCAACGGGCTAACAATGCCGGTGACAGGCGACCTCCTCGCCAGGCCGTCACACCTGCGTGCTCGTGTTTCCGTGCACCACCTGTGTTTTCACACCGTGTCCGAACAGCCTGGATGATCCGTCGTGCTTTGCGCTCCCCGACTTCCAGAAAACCCTCGCCGCTAATATCAGAAATGCTCCGTTGGCGTCGGAAGAAGGCGGCGTAATGAACGCAGGCCCGCGGCGGCGAATGAAGAACGGGGAATCAATGTCATCGACGATCCCATTTGTGTGACGAACGACTTCCGGCAAGTAACGATAAATATGGCGGTGACAGATTAGATAAATGGGCACCGAACACGCGGGGCTGAACCCGCAAAATCAAGTCCGGATTCCGCATCCGACTTATCGCGCCGCCGGCAAACGTGATTTGGAAAAGGAAGCAGAAGGCAGGAGGCACTCGGGCTATTTCTATCGACGTAAACAAATGTGTTGTTTTCTCGTTTTTTTTTTTTTTTTTTTTTAAAAAGGGGATTTTCGGAATTGCCCTCCCTTATCTATTCTGACTGGAAAATACTTCCTGTTTGCAAGAGAGGCACTTAATACCGAGCATAAATGTCAATGGGGAGAACATATTTCTCATGCTGCACGGTGTCTTGGATGCAGCGAGATTCTCTCCGCTTGCCGTCTGCACCAAACCTGCATGCAAATTCACCTTCCTGTTGTTGTTGTTGTGTTTCTCAGTACTTTCCTCTCCTCTCTCTGGCATTTTCTGCAGGATTCGCAGAGTATTTAACGCTCCGCGACGCCGTACGTCTTCAAGCGCCCGCCAGACGCATCCGTTAGCCGAGCATCGATCTACAGAGCTCATTTGCTGCTTAAATATAAGGGACGAAATGAACGGCGGCGTGGACACGGGGTTCTCGCCGCACTTGCGCAAAACAGCTGCACTTCAGGTGCAAATAATGAGAGAGGAGGTCTTACGGGCAGCGTGTCGGCATGAACACACCGTGAACAGCATTTTGGTCTTAACGGAATAATTCTTGACCGAACAATAAACGGAAGCGGGGCGATAAAGCGATGCCTTGCGTTACTGGGACGTTCTGAAGGATTCCTTCTCAGAGACACGAGGTGCTGAGGCCTTCGAGAGGACGGCTTCACCTGGACCAGCGGGTCCAGCACGTATGGAAACATCCAATAAATGCTGATTTTATTCTTGCCATTGCTGTTGTCACCCCGCTTATGTTGTCGTTATCTTATTTCATCAACCATTCATCATCTCATCCAGGTCATCAACGCATCTGGAAGCCTCTTCTAGCCGAGGAGCAACCACATCCCCGGACCTCTGCCGCTCAAGCTTTACAACCGTGCATTCAGCCGTGTTCCGAGGCTTGGGTTCCTGGTGTGGTTTTTGTCGAAAAAATGATTCAAAATCTATAAAAAATATCTTAAAATCTAAATCTATCAATATATCTATTGGAAAAAGGGGGGCGGCTGCGCGGTGCAGGAGGTAGACTGATGGTGCTGGTGGATGATAGCCTGCTGCTCATGGTTCATCCATGATTGATAGCAGAGAACGAATTCACCCACAAGGGATTCTTCTTCTGCTTTGGTCTTTCCCCTTCAGGGTCTCCACAGCAAATCCACCTTCTCCATCTATTCTGCGGATCCTCCTCTCTCACACCAACCACCTTCATGTCCTCTCTCATGACGTCCATCCATCTTCTCTTTGGTCTTCCTCCGGACCTCCAATTCCATCTACCAATATCTTCACTATCCCCCACAATCCCCACCTTCTCTGAGCTTCTCTCCAAAACATCTACCATGTGGCGTCCCTCTGATGGACTCATTCCTGCTCCTCTCCACCCTGGTCGCTCCCAAAAAGAACCTCAGCATCTTCATATCTTCATCTCACGCGCATATATTCTGTCTTGCTGCGACTGACCGTCATTCCACGAAGGATAAATAAAGGGTAAATTATTATTATTTTCAAGCTCCACAAAAAAACAGAGCAGCAACAGTGTGCAAAATCCGTGGACCTCCTCTCCAGAGATTAGCACCATGTGCAGCACACGCTGTCTAAGGCGAGCGCAGAACGTCCTGCGTGATCACCTCTTCCACCTGCTGCCCCCAGGTAGAAGGTCCAGGTCCCTCAGGCCAGAAAACTGCTACACCCAAGATAAGGACGGCTGACAAATGTTCAAACTGCTTCAAACTGCTCAAATGTTTACACTGGGGTTATTTATGAAGGTCTGAACATTTATTTAAGGGGATGGTGGACGTCAAGGAGCTGCTGGGACTTTGTTATATAATAACCGCAGCACTTTCATTCAGGAAGCGAACGACGCAGTGCCGATTTCATTGCCTTCTGGACGATGACGATAAATCTTGAATCTGAACCTGACATACGTGTTTGGATCATGAGAGGAACCCACGGGAATCCAACCAGGGACCTTCTGGCCGGGACACCTGAGCGCTAACCGCTGCTCCACAGCCGCCGCTAGCGTCAAAACATTTGCAAAAGATTTAACCTTGAAATGTTTCCGTCCGCATTTGAGAGTTTGACATTTCCCCGGAACTACAACTAAACCACTACAACAAACCGTCGCCCGACGTAAAAAACAGCGACGGCCTCTCGGGGCGGCTTCCTTCTGCAGGTGATGGTGGTTAAAACCTGGCCTTCGCCTTCCGCACATGAACCCGT
The DNA here is from genome assembly GCF_037954325.1 of Fistularia commersonii. Taxonomy (NCBI): domain Eukaryota; kingdom Metazoa; phylum Chordata; class Actinopteri; order Syngnathiformes; family Fistulariidae; genus Fistularia; species Fistularia commersonii. Next base: position 15,905,763 of record NC_141301.1, read on the forward strand.
TTATGATCGCGCTATCTCGCTATCGCTTCCGAGCGCTTGCTATGAAATCCCGAGGACGAGGCAGGAGGTTTCGTCAGTCACGTGCGCGAGGAAAAGTGTGAAACGACGTCACGGGTCCGCGAGCCTCTGCGCCGGTTCCGCGGTCACGCCTTCAACCTTTCCGATAAACGCCGAAGCCGCTGCGTCTCCCGGCAGCGGCTTCGAACAGAATGAAGCAGGAAACACAGCGTCTCCTGCCACGTTTGGAAAACACATGAAACATCTGGGCCGCATCATTCAATTAGGACTCAATTACCGTGGAGGACATCTAACTGCTAAGCGCGCACATACATGCACTTCCGCACGTCTGTTTCCCGCTAATGACACTCCTGTTGTCGCGTCATTCCATTTGTTGTTTTTTCCAAATCTCTTGTAGTCACAACGCACGTTTGCACGGGCTCGTTTCCAATAACAGACAGACACGCTCTCTACAGCAATTATGCAAAAATCCAGGTCGGCTTTGTGGAAGTAATAAAAAACAATAACAGTGAGAAAGAAAAAAAATGCCAACTCCCGCTCGCTTGGACTCACGCCGCCAACATAATGTAGAATACCGGAGTCACGTAGTTGCTGTTTTTCTATTTTTCATCCGGCATATCTATTTTTAATGTGGTATTTTTTCCCCCGTCTTCTGACTCACTTGATGGCGAAGGAAGGAGGCGCTGCATTCGGAGACGTTCCTCCCGTTCCCTCCTTCTCCTTTTTAGGGGTAAAAAGTGGCCTCGTTGGCCGAAAGGGCCGCTCGGGGGTTTGGCTCCGGCGGAAAAACAGCTCGGCGTTCCTGCAACAAGTCCCCGAGTGGGAGTTTAAGCTTCTGGACCAGGGCTCAGCGAGCAGGAAGAGCGAGTGCCAAAAACACTTAACTTAACACTTAAGTGTTATTTTTTTATGTGTGTGTGTGTCGGTTGGCTCGTCTTCGTGGTCACCGAACGGAAGTTCCCGTGCAGAAAAGAAATCAGCTTATGAGAACCGGCATTTCCGAACTGTAAGCCGCTTCTTTTTCCACATGCTTTGAACAAGGCGGCTTAAACAACAACTCATTTATTAGTTGGGGCTTTTTTCTGGGTAAAAGAGCTTCATGCCGCTAAAACATTTAGCCTCGTCACAACGGACCAATGAAACGGGCGTGAAATTCTGAGTCCGACACGGAACAAGACGACTTTAACGGTTTTATCGCCCAGGAGGCAGCCAGAGGTAGCCGTCAGCTGGGGAGGACAAAGCGAGGATGGAAACTGGATGGACGGATGGACTTTCGTCTTATATATTATTCATCACTTTTATCAGCCAAGTTACAGCATCTGTCCGGAAAAATACTTTTCCAGTACGTATTTGTAGACGTTACCAGGATGGATTACATTAAATGTTAAACAAAATGTTTGTGCAACAACACGGACACCAAAGCTTATAGACAAGGACACATACATTCATTTACTTGTTTTGAGCCGGTGCGGCTTATATTCAGGCGCGTCCAATAGTCAGGAAAATACAGAAAATGACCTCAGCTTGTATAACGTAGCCTTAGAAATCACCTTGAGGCTCCAAAGCGCTTTCCTTCGGGCCATATTCACCCAAATTCGCTGCCACGTCAGGCGCCAGCCGGACCGACGGGAGCACGCCGGCGGTTGAGCCGCTCCGCCCGCGGACAGGAAGTGCCGGGATTTAAACCGCCGACCTTCCAACTGGAAGCACGCCGCCTCTGCCAGCTGGGCCGCCGCCGCCACGAAAAGCTTCGGGGTTTTGGATGAAAGCGGAGGAAAAACAGCTGGGCTTTGGTCTCATGCAACAAACCCCTGAGTGGAGGTTAGCTTAACAGCTAAGTGCTATTTATTTGATTGTGTGTGTGTGTGTGTGTGTGTGTGTGTGCGTGTGTGTGTGTGTGTTTGTTGGCTGGACTTCAAGGTCAAGGATTGGCTCCTTGATTGTGGAGAAAATATCAAATTATCTGTTAATTACTGCTTCGCAAAGACGTCTTACTCCCGAAAGCTAATTCCCTTAAACGCTGTTTCACAGGTTTCACAGGAGTTTCCACGGCGACGGCGTCCAGACGACGGGAAACAACAGCCGCCTTTCTATGTCAGTTAAATGAGGAATGAATTGTTTAGACGGGAGAGAAAGTGTTTTCAATTATTTTTTTCTTTTCAATGCGAGACATATGATGCAATATATTTAAAAAAATGAGAAAAAAAACACCACATTTTCAGTCGGAAAAGTTCATCGATTGTAACGGGGCTCAACACAAAACCGCACATTTGCATAAATCTCCAAAACCGGATCAATTCAGCACCCGAGCTCAGTCAGCGGAGGTCATCACGCATTCCCGTTCCTCGGCAGAAGACGCCAGACTGACGAGCCATACATTATGGATTCCTCCAGATTAAATTTTGCAAAAGAGGAGATGTTTTACTTGACGGCTTGCCGTACTTTTATGTCTGCTTTTATAATTAAACCGACTCCCTCAGCTATTTGTCAACCCAGAAAGTTTGCGTCTGTGGGTGGAAAGGATGTGCAGGCGGTTGAACAGCAGCGGGCAGAGATCCTCAGGATAACATCTTGATATGTGCCGAACCATTTTTCAGGAAATGAACTAATTATTCACCAATGAGCAGAGGCCTTCTCCTGGGCTCAGGGGCCCGAGGGGTGAGCGTGGGCACCGCAGGGGTTTTGGCGGCTTTCAGACAAAGAATAGAAGCGTCACCCTCTGGACAATGACCCCGCTGCCTCCCTTTGGAGCGTTCAAGGAAACTGGAGATCTCACATCTTCTTCTCTTTCTTTTCCTCAGAGGTCTCCACAGTGAATCCACCTTCTCCATCGAATCCTATTCACTACAGTGATCCCTCGCTGTAACGCCGTTTACTTTTCACGGTTTCGCGACTTCACGGATTTGCATGGTGCATTGTGTTCTGCATTCTGATTGGCTAAAAAGTCACCCCGCTTCTTCTCTTCCTGTGCGTCAATAACGTTGCAGTTTAATATGTACACGTACGTAAAACAGCTTGACAAACTTACATGACGTACGTGCAAATTCTCTTGCAATTACGAGTTTCTCTAAAAACCCATAATGTTGACAAAACGCTCTGGAGCGACGAAAGGGCCCAAAAGGCAGCGGAAGATGCTATCGATGGCAGATAAAGGTAAACTTCTGGACATGCTAAGGGAAGCTAAAAGCTATGCGGCTGTAGGTCGGCATTACGAAATGAATGCATCTTCCGTTCGTTCCATAAAGAAGGAAGAAAAAAACATAAGGACGACAGCAGCGATAAGTTTTAGTAAGGATGCAAAAAGGGTTGCAACTGTCCGCAATTTTTTTTTCATAATCATTTTTAATTTTCTCCCGTTTAATCCAATTACTGGGGTCGCGGTGGGCGGAGCTAATCTCCGCAATTTGAAGCCTTCTGTTCACGTTGATGATTAAAATTATCATTTGACAGTTCAGTACAGAAGTTATTTGTTGAAAAAAACATTTTTAAAGTACAGTACTTTTATTTGTGAAACAAATGATTGAGCCTCTAAAATGGTTTGTTTTCAATGTATAATAGAGTATTTAATTGTATAATAATTGTAAAAAAAAAAAATAAAGGTTTTTGATATTTAGCTTCACGGATTTTGCCTATCATGAGCTCTTTTTGGAACGTCACCCCCACAAAAACAAGGGTTTACTGGACTTCACAACCTCTCTCACGACATCCATCCATCTTCTCTTTCTCTAGACCTCCAGTATCTTCACTCTCCCTCCTCTGTCCGTGACCCAACCATCTCTGTGAGCTTCTCTCTGAAACATCTACCATGTGTCGTCCCTCTGATGGACTCATTCCTGCTCCTCTCCATCCTGGTCACTCCCAAAGAGAATCTCAGCATCTTCATCTCTGCACCTCCAGCTCTGCCTCCATGTTAGTAGATCATCCCACCACCACCTTTCCTCTCCTTCTGGCCGATAGTCTTCTATCTTATGGTACCCCTGAAGCTTTTCTCCACCCGTTCCAACCCACTTGAAGCTGTTTCTTCACCTCTTTTCCACGCTCTCCTACGCTCTGGACTGTTGACCCTCAGTACTTGAAGTCCTCCAAACATCAAACATGCAAACTGGAGAACTCACATAGTTTTGTACTGAATGCGCAAGAGTAAGGTATGTTTAAACATGGGGCTGGGCCACTTCCATATAAAACACAAGCTTATATAACGTACATGTGCGTATATATAGCTGGAGGTCCCTGCTGCACGTCTCCCTTCGGTTTTCCCGATACACGATGAACACCCCTGCTGTGGAGTTCAGCTTTTCTCCAGCACAGCGAGAGAACAAGGCGTTTTCCTGCCGAAAATACAAAGCCGTGGATTCGCCAATCTGACGGGATCATAAGTGGCCGGGTTCATCTCGTCCCGGTGCAGAACCCGACGCTCCAGATGCTCCTTTGTGCCCACGGACGACAGAATGTACAACAGCACACAAGTCTGAGCGGCCTGAGGAGCATCTGAGCTGCTTCTGATGCCTCACCACCTCAGCTGTCCACCATCTCAGCCGTCCACCATCTCAACCGTCCACCACCTCAACCGTCCACCACCTCAACCGTCCATCACCTCAACCGTCCACCATCTTAACCGTCCACCATCTTAACCGTCCACCACCTCAACCGTCCATCACCTCAACCGTCCACCACCTTAACCGTCCACCATCTTAACCGTCCACCATCTCAACCGTCCACCATCTTAACCGTCCACCATCTCAACTGTCCACCATCTCAACCGTCCATCACCTCAACCGTCCACCACCTCAGCTGTCCACCATCTCAGCCGTCCACCATCTCAATCGTCCACCATCTCAACCGTCCACCATCTCAACCGTCCACCATCTTAACCGTCCACCACCTCAACCGTCCACCACCTCAACCGTCCATCACCTCAACCGTCCACCATCTTAACCGTCCACCATCTCAGCCGTCCACCACCTCAATCGTCCACCATCTCAACCGTCCACCACCTCAACCATCCACATGTCCTCGCTCTGCTGTCTGTCTTATCCTCGCCCGCACACATCCTGCCTATTTTTGTTTGTTTATTCTATTGTCGTCATTATTATCGTCACTCTATTTCTATTGTCATTTAGTTCTGGTTGTGTATTTTTCACCCTTCCTGTACCTTCATGTTGTCCATCCTTGTCCCAGATGCTGCTGTTCTTGTTCTCCTTGCTGTCTATCTATTCACCGATGTCTCGCTGTCTTCTGTTTCTATTTATAATGATACTCATTTTTCTTTTTCATTTTATGAAGTTAAAACTGTTACGCTGCTGTGACAAAGGAATTTCCCCGAAGGGAGTCAATAAAGTTATCTTAAGATGATAGAAAAGTGCGGCGTCCCACTGGTGTACTGTGGGTGGCGGTCAGCTAGCGTAGCATCCTAGACGGACATTGATGACATCACGCTCACGCCCCCTCCCTCGGGGAAGGTGGAGGTTCGGCTCCAGAAAACACGGACCTGGATAGTGCGAGGACTTTGGGTGCGTTGAAGGACACGCAACCTTTATTACCATTTGACCTTGACCGCCGCTGCTGGCTCTCCGCGAGATTTAAATAATGGATGAGGCAGCGCCGCTCTGCCTCCTCCAGGATGTGCACGGCAGCTCTCGCTCTAATAAGGCTCCGTGCACGTCACGTGGGCGGATGTTCTCCATGTCGGCCGCGATCGGTCGGTCAACAAACGGCGGGATTTTAACAGATGCCGCGGCTGGATATCGATGTATTGTTGATGAAGGGAAATGAGGTATTTTAAGGGCTGGGAGGTTGCAGATCTGGGGGCGGAGCCTATCCCAGCTGCCGGGATTGGACGAGAGCGCCGCGCCATCACGGAGCCGCATAAAGACACGCAACCCATCACACGTCCGGACAACACGGGGTCTCCGTGAACCTGCTGCACGTGATCCTGGAGGAACCCCACGCAGACACAAGGAGAACATGGAAGCCTTGTTGAAACCTTCTTGTCTGTATGTTTCGAACAACCCAAAATAACACGATGCGACCCATTCGTGTCAAAGCGGAGGAGATATCTCCGTGAAGAAAACACCTCAGATAATGAGCTCCGGCCAAAACTGGTCGTTAAGACAAGAAGGTATCGAGTAGAATTCACCGAGACCAGAATGAAACTCCGTGGGAATCCGACCGCGGACCTTCTAGCCTGGAGGCTCAAACCCCCGCGCACCCGTGTGGAACAAGTACATCTGGCCGATCAGCGGCGGTCCAAAGAAGTCAGCTGGAGCTTTAAATTTAGAAAAAGCCGGTCAGCACGAGACGACGGGTGGAACTTTGGTGGCTTCTTTGCTTGTGCGTACAATAAAAGTTCACGTCTCTTGCATCTAGGACAGTAACGGCTTTCATTGTGGCTGCTGCCTCCTCACCCCGCCTCCCCCCACGGTGAGAATCCATGACATTATCCCCCCTCAAGCTGAAAGATTTTGTTTGACAGCGATAGGAGAGGCTGCCCCACTTTCTGCCGGGCCCCTTTGGGAACGGTCCTCACTCCTCCCTCCTCGCCCGCTCGAGAAAAAAAAAGAAAAAAAAAAACACAGAGAGCCAGACACGGTGAAACAACTGCACTAAATACAGCCCTGCAGTTACCATAGAAACCAGCTATGGCGCATCCACGACGAGTCCTACTGTATTTCATTTTCGCACTTGACCCAGAAAAAACACCGGGAGGTTGATATTTAGCTTCCTCCCGTGGAAATGTTCGGAGAGCCGGGTTGACGTGATGAGATGGATGGAGCCGCCGCGAGTGGACGAGGAGATGAAGACGACGGAGGGGTGGAGGTGGAGGTGGGGGGGGGGGGGGTGCGCAGTGTTGACGGCGTTCTGGAGAATTTACAGCGACGACCAAATCCGGCGTTTGAGATTCGTCGAGCGGCACCTGATGCACGGACGCGGTCGGCCCGGGATTTTCAGACGGCGTTGTTATTAAAGTTATGTAATAATGAAAAAAAAAAAAGCTGCTGCATTGCATCAAACGACAGGTACGGGGAGGAACTGCAGGTGCGGAATTCACCGGAAGATCGCCGTCGTCTCCGCCGGCGTGGCCGTTTTCCACCTCCCGCCTGCAGATGTAATTATCGCGCGGCTCGCTTCTTAATTTGGTGAAATATCACGGCGTAGGTTGCCTGATGTCCGGGCGTTCCGGAGCCCGGCGGTCCTGTAAAGCACTCCGGGCTCCGCCGGGACGTCATTATTGTGTCCAAATAGGTCAGGGCGCCACAGCCGGGCCTCTTCCAAGCTGAACATGATAAAGCTCCTTCATTATCCAGTCCCTCTTTTAAGAAACAGACGGTCGTCCCTGGAAGCGTCTCCGAGGCGATGACGCCACACGCGCATTTATTTGCAGAGGAGAAAGTTCACGGCGAAGCCGAGCTCGCCGGCCGGGAGCGCCGTCCGACAGGGAGGCCCGTTAAAGAGCGGCCGGATTCAATGACCCATCGATCCCCGCAACAAGTCGTTAACGTCCCCCGCGCTCGGGGGAAGCGTGGCGGCGAGGGCGTCTGCAGAGAGCAACGCTGCAGGCGCAACCTCCCTCCACGGCGTTCATGAAGGCCTTCTTCTCTTATGGCCCTCTGGACGTTTCTGGGAAAAGCTAAATGTTTGCTAGACACGGAACACCATTTCTTATGGGGGAAGCGTGCGGTCCGACCTCTCCCACGGGTTTCTGTGCAGGCTTTACAGCATCCAGTGCAGAATTAAAGGATGAATTTTGAGATGAGATTCACTTTCATGATCCCATGCTTGGGAAAATGTGTCGCAGCAGCCGCAAGACATGCAAGGATAAGACACCGACAAGCTAGCTAAAAATACAACTTACAAAAAGAAATAAACTCTAGTATATCTAGGTATAATTTATAAAGAAAAAACTTAAAGTCTCTCCATATTTTCCAATACACAGGAATAAATGATTAAAATTTAACTCAAAAAGCTGTATTTTATAATAAAGCACCTAAAACTGCAATTGGTTAATAATCCCAGTGTGTTTTGGTCCAAAATGGGAAATAATTTCTGCAAATTGCCGCAACAGGATTATTCAGTTCCTTTGTTATTATTCTGATTTATATATTGACTCGAACCAATCAGATCGGTTTCATGAATTCACACATTTGTTATTTATCTGGACCTTCAGCCGGGGTCACGGGGGCGGAGCCTATTTCGGCGTCCGTCGGGCGAGGGGGGGGGGGTCACCTCACCTCGGACCCCCTGAGGGTTTGTGGACCGCGGGAGGAACCCGGAGAACCCGGAAGAAAGAGCTTGGAAGCGAGAAGCTCCGAAGGAAGCGTCTCGCAGCAGCAGAAGAAGAAGAAGAAGAAGAAGCAGAAGGAGAAGAAGATGTCCTACATGCTTGTTTGGGTTTTTGTGATGTGCGAGCGACTCGCCCCGTGCAGAAATCAGAGCTTTATAAATAAATTAGAGGCGGCGCTGCCAAAAGTATATGGGGAGCAGTAATGACTCCGGCGGTGCAGCAGATGATAACTCACACAATCGTTTTGTTCGGCTTTAGCTTTGGGGCTGAAACTGCTGATAACATTCATTATAGATGAATCCAGAAAATGATTTCCTTGATGACATGATTAATTGTGTGTGTGTGTGTGTGTGTGGTGGTGGTGGTGGGGGTCTCTTAAACACTAGTGTTTTTAAAAAAAAAAAAAAAAAAAAAAAACCCAGGCTGATTTATTCAGATTGCTTTTCTTTCAAATCACGCACACGCACACACACACACACACACACAAGGGCTTGTCAATGCTCTCGCAGTTAAATCGAAGAACTCAAATATCGACGTATGGTTTCTGCACGAGAAAATTAAAAACATGGGAATTAATTGGCGCAGGAACGGCTCGGACGTGTTTTCCTGCCGGCGTGTCCTCCAGAAGGTGGTGTAGATCTCAGGAAGCTCCTCCCCGCCGAGGCCGGACGGAGAACGCCGACACAAACGTGCCCTTGTAAGTGACTGATACATATTCAGCGTCGGTGGTCTCTCTTCGCAGGCCGTCCTCCGCCGGGCGCCGCCTCTCGCGCTTTCCGAGAGCGAGGAGGTCGTTTAACATTCACCCCCCTTCGCCGGCGCCGCGCTCGCATCCTGTGTGTGAGGCCGGGCCCGCCGCCATCTTATTATCCCCAATCTGGAGGCGCCGATAACCGCTAACCCGCGCGGACCGGACGACCTCTGAGATGACGGCGGCGGCGTGGGACGGAGGTCGGCGACGGCGACCCTTCCAGAGGGGCGGGGCCGAGCGGGGCGCCGACCGATCGAACGAGGAGGCGGACGAGGACGAATCCTGGGAGGATATTCCACCAGGACGGGAACGCAAACGCCGTCTTTTTGTTAAGACGCGAGTGACAAAAACGTCCGTCTCGACGAGAGCCCTTTTTGAACGGCGCTAAAAGGAGAGTCGGGAAGAGGTCGCTCACACGGCGCCAGACAAAGGCCGGAGTCGGAACCCCGAGGGATTACACGTCTCGCGGGTCGCAAAGAGAGGTGGACTCAGCCACGTGGGAAAGAGGGAAGGAATATTAGAAAGGAATATTAGAATATTCTCCGCCCTGCAGAACCATCGGCACCAGGACGGAGAAAAAGAAGGCGGCGGTCCGATGATCGGGACGGGAAAGAGAGGAAACCGGGGTGAAATCGGGACGGGGAAGGACGCGACGCAGCAGAGTCGACGCAGGACGCCGTTTGACCTCCTTCCTGAGAACATCCACTTCAAGATCCTCCTCACCACCTACAAAGCCCTCAACAACCTCGCCCCCCCATACCTCACCGACCTTCTATGTCGCCACTCTCCAGCCCGTCGTCTTCGCTCCTCGGATGAAAACCTCCTAACTCCAATCTGTAAGTCCAAGTACGGCACCCTGGGAGACAGAGCCTTCGCCATCGCCGCCCCCACCCTCTGGAACTCCCTCCCCCCGGCCATCCGAGAGTCAAACTCATTGTCTTCCTTCAAAAACAACCTCAAGACCCACCTCTTCCAAACCACCTACAACACCCACAGCTCTTCCCATTAACAATGTTTATGTTCTATGTTTTTCTGTCGTCAACTTGTAAAGCGTCTTTGTGTACCGTGAAAAGCGCTATACAAATCGTATGTATTATTATTATTATTATTATTAACATCGGGGATTTAAAGAGCGCCGATCGTCCCATGTGAGGACGGCGCTGAAGTCCAGCCTGGAGTGAGCAGACCAGATAGATTCATACATTGATCATCTTTCCAGCTCATCCAGATCTGGGGTTCCTCCTGGATCGGCGTGCAGACGCACTAAACCTCAAGAACATCTACCGTGTCCTGATTGCAAAATCTTCTGATTCTATCAGTTTTTTCATTTCTATCCATCCATTCGATAAGATGACGCCGACTTTATTGATCCAACGATTGGGAAATTCAACTGTCAGAGCAGCGTTACAGAGTTTCAGAAATAAGAATAAATGAAAGAATATGCAAATAAAGCACAAGTATGCAAATAAGCAAACACTATGTACTTCTTTTCCCCCTTGGGTTTTTCCCTCCAGGGATCTCCTCAGCGAATCCACCTTCTCCATCCAACCCTATCTTTATATACCGATACATTCACTCTCCCTCCTCTGTCCTCTGACCTTCTCTCCAAAACATCTACCACTCCTGCTCCTCTCCATCCTGGTCGCTCCCAAAGAGAACCTCGGCATCTTCATCTCTGCCGTCTTTTGGTCATTTTCACTGTTTTTGGGTCCACAGGTGTCAGACTGGCCAGTTTGGTCCGCGGTGTGATTACATTTGGCCGGTGAAGCCATAGCAAGTGACGATTAGAGCCGTAGCGTTGCTACTCCAGCCTACAGCACGTGTAGCGTTAAGACTACAAATCCCAGAATGCTCGGCTGACGGGAAACTCACAACAAGACCCATAAACACCCTCATAGGCTTAGCGACCTGATGCTAACACTGGCACCGTGCTGCCACTCCGATTTTATTTGTTTATTTTTAATTTTAAATTAATTAAGAAATGAAGGCCATCGATGTGTTTATTCATTTGAATTCCAATTTTTCGTGTGTGTGAATTGGAGTTATATATTGTATAGTATTGAGCTTTTTTCAGTTTTTAAGTCAAACTTGTTTGGGTCCAAATGAAAAGGTTCATTGTTCTCGCTGGAGGACGACGTTTTTTTTAACAAATTGAAAAATTGAATCGTCGGCCCGCAACTTTATCCCAATTTTGAATTTTGGCGTGTTGAATATTTGAGTTAGCCAGCGAGGCTGGTCTCGCCACCTTTCCTTTCCTTCTGGCCGATGTCCATCTATCTCTTCGTACCCCCGACACTTTTCTCCACCCGTTCCGACCGGCTTGGACCCGTTTCTTCTCCACGCTCTCCTACATGCAGGACTGTCCACTCTTAAGCGCTTCAAATCCTCCAACTTCTTGCTCTCCACTCGCGTCCAGATTGCGAAATAAAATAAACAAATCATGCGTACGTAGCGCTGGAGCACCGGCGAGCGGAATTGAGCCTCGCTGTGCTGCAAGCACGTGTTAATCAAATGCACTGCAAATGAATTAACTTACTTTTAATATATTAACTTACATTTATAGGGTATTAGTGACACTGGTGGTGTGCGAGTGTGTTTTATGTGGAAGCTGTTCTTCGCTGGCCCCAAAAGTCCAGCATATGGACGCGCAGCAGCTGTCATTAGCGCGGGCCATTAGCCGCCCAGGTTAAGTGTCTGGCGCTGAAAGGGCCGCCGTCCGCCTCCGGGGACGGAGTCGCCGCCGCCGCGAAGGGTTTCGTCTCTCCGGCACGCTCGGATTCAGGCGACGCTCGCGCGGGTAATTGTCGGAAACGACGAGAAGACGGCGGTTCCTCGCCAAGAGGACGTGGAGGACGAGACGCCGCCGGGATTAAGACACGACAAGGCTGAATGAGGGCACGGCGCGGGGGGAACACAAATATCATCGCGCAACTTCAACAACAGCGATTTAAATCTGGAGATCGGCTAACTGGCTTCCTGCAGCGCGCCGCTTCAGAAATGACCAGATGTCAAAGGTCAGCACGTTTATCGCTCGTCTCCGGGGGTTTGAAAGACCGAATCAACGCTCATCTGGAGTTTCTAGATATTCACCATATTGGCTGTGAAACCGTGAGCCCTGGATTCTACAAGCTCAACTTCTGACCTTCGTCGGAGTCGCTCCGGTCACAGAAGGGTGCATTAGCGACGCGGATCGTTATATCGATCGACCGATCGACCGATCGGGTCCTTTTAAAGCGCTGCATAATGACTTTCCATCCCGGTTCTTCAGCGCCCGGCGTAAAAAGAAACAGTTACGGCGCAGCTGTCGTTTTAATCAGCGCGTAATTCCAGCATTAGCCAAGGGAACATCCCAGGGGTGCGGCCACGCGAGGTCAAAGGTCGCGGTGATGCTAGGATCGCTTTTCCCAGGGGGTTTTCAGCGCGGGAATATTGGTTTTCCCTGCTTTCGCACCCCGAGACCCCCGAGATCTTTCGTCCGACGCTTCTGTCTCCGGGAGGGGACGGGGCTGAGACGCCGACCCGTCCCCTCGTGTTCTTCAGCCGCCGATGGACTACAAAGATAGCGGCGGAGTGATGAATCCCTCTGTTTCTCGGGGTAGCGGGAGGATGAATATATTACAGCGGCAGGATTCATTAGCAGGATGTCAGCCACTAAAGTGTGCACTCACAAGCTCCGGCTTTCAGCTACAGTTCACTACATGAAAGAGGACCTTTGGACAGACTTGACTCAAACACAGGATAATTTAATAACTTACCTTATTAGCTTTCTGTTTTTAGATAAGGGATTCGCGCTGAAACTTCATCTGTGAACCTTCCGCCCTACGCAGAGTGATTTTTCACCCCTCATTTTGAAGCAGGAACGGCAACGAGGGCCCGACACCCCGCCGTTAGCCGCCGAAAATACCGCCCGCGTCGGCAAATGAGGGGAAAAGCGATTTCATACGGAGAATTACAAAACGATCCGCGGGAGCGTCGATAAATAAGGGCTCGATTTGTTGATCCGCTTCCTGGTTTGTCTAATTTGTCCTCTAATTATATCTGACGCGAGCGCGGGAAAGCTTCGACGGCGTGAAGGGGGCGGAGCCCGGGCCCGGCCCGACGAATGCCTTTCAGAGCCATTAGCTTCGACCGACTCGAACAAATGATAGGAAACGGCGGAGCCTCAACCGACCGCCTCAACCAGCCGCTCCCGTGTTGCGTAACGCCGTGTTTTGTGCGTTTCTGACAGAGGTGCCACATAAGCACATCTGGCGTCGGGCGATCGTCTTAAACTCCTTATGTTTCATTTCACCAAACCCCATGTTTCTCCTTTCGAGTCTTTATTTTTTTGTTTTACTGCTGATTGGCGTAAAAGGTTCGTTCCCGTTCCCCGCCGCGACAGCGACACCCATTAACATACATATTAAAAATCATCATTTACTCCACAAAGACCAGTAAAATGCTGTTTTTTTTTTTTTTTGGCTTCCGTTGAAAATGAGCGTCAGACTTCACACACACACTGATCCTGATCCTGTGTTTGTATGTGTGTGTGTGTGTGTTTTGCACAGTGAGAACTGCGAAAATTGAGAAATCTGGCAATTTGTCCATGCATGTGCTTCTGCGAGAAGATTTCTTTTTTTTGCCCAGCGAGGTGTCGGTCCTCCTAGCGAGGTTTTGGCAGAACGGGCTCGCCGGCCGCCGGTCGGACGCCGGCCATTTGACGGCGGGGAAAAGCGACTGAAACCACGCGGCTCCTCGGCAGGTTCACCGCGAGGTGATGGTTCGGCAGCCGGAGCCCAGATAATGTATTACTTCACTTCGGGGTGGAAAAACCTGATTGTTTATGCGGGCGTGGAGATGTGGAGGACCTCGGAGCAGCTGCTCCAGCATGCTGAGGACTCCTGATCGATCGGGTTTATCAAACACTGCTCTGATTGGCTGCCGTCGCACTCCACTCACTCACTCACTGACAGACTGATTTGGGTATTCAGGATTATCTATTCTTATATAATTATTGATTGATTTTCCATTCTTGATTCATATTATTAGCGACTCATTATTGTTTTCATGTATTATAAAGTACTGCTTATTGATCACTATGTATCATTCTTGTTGTCGTTATTTGATTCTTAGTATGGACTCCCATTCATCTGACCAAAATCCCCAAATCTACAATCCTGATATTGGAAAAGCCCGCAGAATGAAAAATAGTTTTCTTCTCCTTTCAGGGTCACCACAGCCAATCATCTGCCACCATCTAACCATCTCTCTGCATCCTTATGTCCTCTCTCCCTCCATCCATGGACCTCCAATGTGGTCTTCCTCCAGACCTCCTTCTACCCAGATCTCCACCATTCCTCCTCTGTTTGTGTCCAAACCATTTCCACTTCACCTCCAGAACATGGAACGATCCCAACCTCGGCTCCCCAAACAACAACACCGTGAACCCTTTGGAGATATCTACCAGACACTCCACAGTCTGATGGCACGTCTTCCAGGAGAGAAAGTCCAGTCGCCTCCATGACATCTGACAACAATGAAGGAGCTCCAGGACGGAGATACAGTGCGAACGGAGCAACGTGTCCCTGAAGCCTGCAGTGATTCCAGACGGCGGATTGACAGACGGAGAGCAGCAAGTGTTTAGATTTCCATGTTTAACTCCGGAGTCGGGCTCTCCCATTCTCCGCATACTAATTTGCACCGACGCCCTCCTCGAGAGCCGAGTGATTAATAATAGATAAACTGTGACAGTGAACGCGAGCGGCGGCCGAGCTTGGAGCCGCGCCTCCTCCCGGCGTCGCCTCTCGAATCCGAACCCCGTGGAGAATGCGAGCGGGCCTTGCGATTTTGTCGGCGTCGGAGCAGATCCTCTCGTGGCTCCGCGGCAACGGGATACAGGAAACGGCTGAAATCCGATCGCGCCTGCCCACGAGCGCACACCTACATCACAAGTGTCCGCAGAGGGCGGCTCGGCTTTCAAGTAGAAGCTGCGTGACCTTCCCCGGCCGGATCCCCTTCAAACCCATGAAACCTCCTCGTTATCGTTTTACCGAGACCCCGATTTGGCGAACGGGCGTCGGTGGTGCAGTTTGGAGATTCAGATAAAACAGGCCGGATGGACGGATGCTACTGAAACACAACACATGCTAACACGATGCCTGTGGACAATAGACCATTAACTCAGAGGGGAGAATTCAGGTTCCGCTTCTTCTCCTTAGGGCTTTCCCCATCAGGGGTCTCCACAGTGACTCCCCCTTCTCTATCTAACTTTATTCTCTGGATCCTCCTCTGTATCCAACTACCTTCATATCCTCCATAAATCTTCCTAGATCTTCACCACGGTTTGGACATGAACACTCCTCTGTTCGTGTCCAAACTATCTTAGTCATCACCTTGTCTCGGTCATACGTGTCCTGCACCCCTGTGGAAAAATTCACCTTCTCCTTTGGTCTTTTCCCTTAAGAGGTCTCCACTGCAGATCCACCTTCTCCATCTGTTCACTGGATCCTCCTCTGTCACCTTCACATCCTCTCTCACGACATCCATCTATCTTCTCTTTGGTCTTCCTCTAGACCTCCAACTCCAGCATCCATCTACCAATATATTCACCATCCCTCCTCTGTCCAGGACCCAACCATCTCTGACCTTCTCTCCGAAACGTCTTATTTGCGTCCACATTCATTCATTCATTATCTATGAACGCTCATCTTGCACTCATGGTTACAGGTGTGGGGGCGGAGCCTATCTCAGCTTACATTGGGTTGGAGAAGACGCTCCTCCTGGACCTACGACACACAACCACTCACCCTCCATATAGAGGTCCTACAACTCATTCACTCATTCACACCTCATACCGGGACATGCAACCGTTCACCCTCTCATCCACAGGTCTGGACAACGTAGCTTCTCCAGTGAAGCTCCTGCATGTGTTTGGACCATTGGAGGAACCCCGAGGAACCCCTCACAGACACGGGGAGAACATGGAGACTCCTCACACGAAGGCCTCCCTTGAGGGAATCCAAGCGCGGACCTTCCGGTTGTGAGGTGCAGGTTCTAACCTCTGCTCGGCGGCCGCTCCATTTCAAGTCCCACTCAGGATGTGAAGCGGGAGGCGGAGCGAGGAAGGCCTGCCATCACGCCTCTGTAATGGAAGGCCTTCGACGGTGATGAAGTGTAATTGCACGCGCCGAGCAGATAGTTATGATGATCGTGGCCGTCGGTGTCATCATCATTACGGCCGTCAGGAGTCCTCCGACGCCGTGTTTGCTGATGAACCGGCACGTTACGGAGAAGATTAGGAACGGGCGAGGAGGTAGCGACGCTCCCTTCAGAGGAGTCGTTGCCAAGGAGACGGAGACGTGACCCCCCCCCCACCCTCCAACACACACACACACACACACACACACACACAGATGAAGAGATTCCTCACAAATTATGTCTATGACATATAGAGTCGGAAAGTGAGTCATTTTGTCATTTTCTTCCCTCAGCTCAATTACAAAGACCGATATCTGCATTTCTCGTAACGTCGGATGACAAGTCGAAGCGTGATCGTCGGGCGACTTAGCGACGCCGCGAACTTATCGCAGTGACTTACACCTGGCTCCGCAAGGGCGCATCTCCTCATCTTGGATTTGCGGGAGAGCCGGCGAGCTAAGCCGGGACGCGCTGATTAAACTCCAGGCTCCCTTTTTTTTTTCCCCCGGCAACCCCCCGGATTTGTGAAATTCTACTATTCGATGCAAAACCCTGCAAACGGAGATCTTCAGAGCAACAAAAACAAACACATCGCACTCCGGTGGATTTGTCAGGGCGGCCCGTGCAGCCGAGACAAGCGTTATTTTCCTGCATAATAACAGCATGCGGCGCTCGACGCGCTTCATTTGTATGAAAACGCCGCCTCTCGCTCTGCGTTGTGTTTATTCGTGATCGGCAGCTTCAGCCACAGCTGAATTTTAATTGTTTATCTGCCGCGGTGACACTTTATCCCGACAGTTATTCTATTTCTGGAGTGATGTGTCTATTGGAAATGCCTCCAGATCTGTCAATTCATTGTCGGGCCTTTGGGTGGAATTGAATTCAGCATTTTCCACGTTTCTGCTGATTTCAGGAGGGCGACGCGGGAGCACAAATCTTATTTTTACCGTGTCACAAATCACATTCGGCAAATGCTGTATGAGAGTGTGTGTGTGAGCACTCATCTCGATGGTACTGGTTTCAACAAAAAAAAAAAAAAAAAATCAATACGAGGCAGAGGATGTTGATATTGTGGCTACAAAGAAACGAACGAGTCGATGGAATCGGTGTTACGATGCTAGGCTATAGACAATAAACTAGACCGGACTAATAACACAAGAAAGGTCGGAGGCGCCCGTTCTTGCTCGGCAGACTCTGGTCTCTCAACATCTGCAGAGCTGTGCTGCAGACGTTGGCGTCCGGCGTCATCTTCTAACTGAGGAGCGCCGGCACGGTGGGCTGAAGGCGGCTAACGCTCGAAATAACCTGATCCGGAAGGCCGGCTCCGTCCTGGGAGTTCAACCGGACTCGATAGCGGAGGCGTCCGAGAGGAGGAGGCTGAAGAAGCCGCTCGGTATCGGGGACGAGGCCTCTCGACCCTTGCGGGCCGGACTGAAGTCCTACCGGAGGATCTTCAGCCGTGGACCGAGACCAGCGAGGAGCATCACAGAAGGGTGGTCTTCAAACTATAGAACACCTCTCCTTTCTGCAAGGAGGAAACCTGACAGCAATCAAATCAATATCATGTTTGAGTGAAGGTACGTCATGTTGGAGCCTTCCGGCAAAAGAATTTCCTTCAGGATGAATAAAGCGCTAGTCTATTCTATCTATCTGAGCGGGGAACGGAGAACAATGATACCACATACAATGGAGGACCGGTGGCGCACTGATTGGTGCATGGAGGTCCATGGTTGGATTCCCAGGTTCACACACTGGCGGGTCCAAGGTGAACCGACGAAGGTTGAAGGAACCAAGGTCAGCACGGAGATGGAGCATCTCGGCAGACTTTGGAAACCACGGCAGGCTGATATTTAGTGGGACAATTCTGGTTCCACAATAATGAGACGCAGCCGTCGGCAGTGTTTGCTAGTTCACTCTGCGGGCTAAAAGTCAAAGCACACGCCGTGCAAAGGCCTTGTGTGATTGTCGGGACTTTACGGGAACGTTATAGAGCATTTCATCCTCGCTGACATTCAGAGAGGATCTGCCAAGATCTGCCGCGCTCGCTGGATTCGACCGACGCCGCGCTCAAAGCGTTCGAGAAACGCAAGAATATCTCCTTCTTTGTGCATGCTTTACTACCCAAACTGCTCTTATAGCGTGTAGCAAAGAAACAAATGACAAGGCGGGGGGGGCCTTCAGCTCGCCAGATCGGAAATCTTCGACGACATCCAGTGCAGATTCACGGCGGCGCGAACACCCGTTCTCCTACTCGCTCTGTTTGCATCAGTAAACTGGGGATGAATCAGCAGCCACAGCGGGCCGCAGGTCACGGCGCATCATGACCTTCTCCGGCGACGCTTCATATCCCCACTTATACAACGCCTTGCGCCGGATCCCGTCGCCCCGCCGGCAGCGTGAGCTCCAGCGCCGAGGATCGAACCGCCGACCTTCAGATTGGAGGGACGCCGGCTCTCGCTGCGCCACCGCCGCCTCACGTTCCAGCCAAAGGTCTCCTGAATCCATTTCCTTGCCGCCTATTGATCCTTCCGCAGATTTATGGACCGGGTGGAAACCGGTTTTGATAGAATTCATATCGATCCGGTTATTTGCGGCGTGTTTTTTTTTTTTTTTTTTCCTCGTCTTCCTTGCGCAGTCATTTGACAATTGTATGACTTCAGCAAAAAAAAAAAAATCCCACTCAAGGCACCCGTCCAAATTTAGACCCATGAAAAAGAAGGCTAATTGCATCATCTGTGTCATCCCTCCCTCGGATGAAACACACATGGCGCTCCGAGCGTCACCGCTTATTTCGGCTTGAAACAGATGAGAGGCGGCCGATCCGCAGCGCGGCGGCGAGTTAATATCGCGGCGCCCCCAACCCTCGCCGGTTTCTTCATAAAGCAGGTATGGAGATAATCCGCCCTCTAGAAACCGTCCCTATCTTCTGATTTTTTTCATTAAATTTCCCACAACTCGGGAAAAAACTCATCCGTGTGCGCGTCTGCACGTCTGAATCTTCGCCGCCGCCGCCGCTCATATTAGCTTAGCCTCAGCTGCTTTGCATGAGTGATTGTTGCGTTATCAGCCTTCAGCGTGCGTCTCCATGGCTTCCCAGACAGATCCTGGCAAAAACGCCGAGCATTATTCAGGCTTTTTGTGGTTCCTGGTTCTGTAATTAGAGCCCAGGTAATTAACTCGCTCTCCTCAGCTGAAATACTGCAATGAGAAAATAAATCAGCGGTAAATCCATCGGCTGCTTTTGAAACCAACCCGTCACCTGCTCCGCCGGGCCGACTGTACGCGGAAAGAAAACATCCCCGGCTTATTTCCCTCAAATCTCATCGGGGTAACATTATGAAAAGTCATCTGAGGGGTATTTTGTGCCGAAACCACCAAGCAAATGGACGGACAGATGGAGCTTTACTGCGGAAAATCACGGAAAACAAAGAACTCAAGGGGAAATGGAGGAAGGAGAAATGTTTGTCTGGATTACAAAGGCCACATTTGTTGGTAATTAGCTTGTTGCTATATGCAGTACACCGAGGTGAAATGCACCATTTGCTGTAATAGTGATCAGCTTAATTCTCAATCTCCCCGAAATAGACGTGTTTACTATACTTGTCCCGTTTAATGGGCGCTTACAGTTAAAATAGTTCTGCAGTCACACTGAGGGGGAAAGAGAAACCTCGGAGGCTCTGCCACGGCAACCTCGGGCACCAGTAACCATGGGAAACTGCAGAGAATCAAGGCCAACCTGAAGGACGGGACTCGCCAACGGTTCCCCCTCGTGTGCAGTCGCGAGACTCGCGGCGGCGCTGATTGACCGACAAAGCCAAGATCCCCGCCGCCGCCGCCGCCGCCGCCGCCGCCACGCCGTCCAAACGGGATATTACACCCTTCGCCGCCTCTCATCTCTCCGAGGCAAAGGGCCGGGAAAGCCTCGGGGTTTTGTTTCTTTGATTTTCCCCATTAACGGCGGCGCAGAATCCCGGGATCGTTTTCAAGATCCCGCTCGGTCGCGGAGCCGCGACGTTGAGGATTTCGCCCGCCAACGCGCACCGGGGCGCTGCAATTCCGATAGCCCGTCCCGAGGAACGGGCGCGCGCGTCGTCAATGTTCGGCGTACATGACTTACCTCGCTAAGCTGGCTTATACTTTGGCTCATACCACTTCTAAGCTTCTTAAGGAGTAAGCACCGACCGAGCTAATTATTCATGGACGGCCTCCATCGCGGGAGACTGAGTCAAGCGTGAGGACTTCAATCGTGTATTTCCTTCGGCGGCTAAAGCGCGCGGGCTGTTTGACCACATTTCTCAACCGCCATGCGAGGAGAGCGCTTGGCTCTCACAACAGCGCTGTCCCGCTGTTACATCACGCCGATGCCATCCATTATCCGGCGTCGCTGGCACGGCTCTTTGATATGTTAATGCACCCTAATAATCTGGAAGTTAGCGCCCAGCTCCGAGCCCGGGCCGGACCATTTCCCACAGATTCAAAACAAAATGGTCCCGGGCTCGGAATCGCCGGTCGCCTTGATACGGACTCACCGGGGTCGTCGGTACCGAGGCCGCCGCCGCCGCCGCCGCCTGTACACGAAACATTTCACAAGGAACACGAGCGTGGAAAGATCAGAGTTTCCCTTCAAGTAGATGGGAGGAGGGGTTGGAGTTACAGCGAGGCAAACAAAAGAGCAGATCAAGCGGAGCGTAAAGTCAAACCCGGAAACAGCGCGGCATCCGATCTCACATCACATCCCCGCATCAAAGAGATCTACACTACGGCGACATGCAGAAGATCTAACCAGCCAGATGATGACAGGATCATCTTCCAGGATGAAAATAAATACGGAAGCAGAGTCACAGTGTTGACTTTGTCTGAGGGACGCAGCGCAACAAAACGTGGATCAGCACCGGGAAGAAGCCATTTAACCACATGAAGCTGATTATTTGTGACCGCAGCTCAAAAAAAACAAAACAAGGAAAGTCAAAGGGCGCCTCACAAATCACTCCGCCTCTGCAACAAAACCAAAACTGCGGTAGCGGCGGTTCGGCGTGGTTTTCCGCCGTCTTTCATCAAATCCCGTGTTGTTTTAGGGGGGGGGGGACGCAGAAGGAAGCTGACAGCGTTCTCGCGGAATTCACCGCACCGCCGTCATCCCGTGGCGTGAATGGGTGAACGCGACCCGGCGGAAACCGCAAGGTGATGAATTGTATATTGTTGCAAGCTGAATGCTTGGTTTTACCATCCGTGTGTGGAACCCCTCTGATTAGCCTCGAAGCTAACAGCTCTACGGTCCGTCCTCTCCAAACAAACGTAGCGTCTCGATTTTTTTCGCTTTTGTTTACCAAACGAGTCATTAAAGAGGAGTAAAACCCGCGTACGGTCCTGCTAATAAGAAAATGTACTTTTTATGCTTTTTACTGGACGTCTGTGTAGCGCAGAGAGGAAAAACGCGGGTCCATTAAGCACATCCCATAAACGGAGGACAAATATAGCTGCACAGTAACCGCCATACATGAAAAGATGGAAAAGCACAGTCAAGCAAATTAAATGTAAATGTAATTCACTAAAAGGCAGCCGCAGATAAGGAATTCGGACACCTACTGTCAACTCCTGAAAGCAAAGCAGACAATAACGTCCTAATGGAGTAAATGAATCGGAAGAAGAAAAAGACATTTCAATCACTCTTTGCTTCGGTCCGACATAAAAACAGCGTTAGAATAAGCGACGCCGCCGCCGCCGATGCGACGGGTGTTTTCTGATCAGACATTGATTTCTCTGATTTCAGATGACGCGGCAGTGTAATTACGCCAATTATGTCCAACGTTTAAACCGGCGGTTTACCACCATCCTTCATTCCTTCAAACTTCACTTCTAATGACGTTTGTGACGTCCGGAGCTCGACCTTTAACGGCGCTGCCGGCGGCGGCGGAGCTTTATCTTATTTAATTTATTTATATTAAAAGGGCTTTATCTCTGCGCCGCACCCTCAGGTTCTTGGTAGAGGTAAAACTGGACGTGCACGAGGAGAGACGGGACAACAGTGTTCAAGCGAGGCAGAAGGACTCGTACTACGACCAGCCACCTCTCATTCTCTCATTCTCATAGTCCAGGGTGTTGGAGAGCGTGGAGAAGAGGTGAAGAAACGGGTTCGAGCAGGTTGGAACGGGTGCAGAAAGGTGTCAGGGTCACTACGAGATGCAAGAACATCAGCCAGAAGGAAAGGAAAGGTGGAGGAGACACTGAGGAGATGATTGACAAACACCGATGACGACCAAAAGACAGGAGGCAGAGCTGGAGGTGGCAGAGATGAAGATGCTGAGGTTCTCTTTGGGAGGAACTAGGATGGAGAGGATCAGGAATGAGTCCATCGGAGGGACGACACAGAGGAAGACCATGGACAAGATGGACGGACGTAAGTGAGAGAGGATATAAAGTTAGTTGATGTGAGAGAGGAGGATCCAGAGAATCGGGTGAGATGGAGAAGTGGATCCACTGTGGAGACCCTGAAGGGAAAAGCCCAAAGGGAAAGAATAGGAGGACCCTTGCATGTGTTTGGACTGTGGGAGGAACCCGGAGAACCCTGAGGAACCCCACGCAGACTCCACAGACTGTGGGATCCAACCAGGGACCTTCTGGCTGTGTCCGCTGGACCTCCACGCCGTCCATCTCGGAGACCTCCAATCGTAAACACTCGCTCAGGATTCGCCGTCTCCTCCTACAGTGACCTGCGCTGTGCTGATAAGACATCCTGAATGGATGGAGATAAAGATCTACACCCTGAAAGCCCCTTTTGTCTGGAGCGAAAGAAACAATAACCCGTAACACCGGACGAACGACGACGTGCGAAAGCCAACGTGATCTCGGTGGCGTCCTTGAGCGTCCCCGGTCATCTCCGCCATCAGCCTCCAACGCTTGTCTTTTTCTGTCCCAGAAAAAAAATTTCACCTGCAGCAAAACTGCGCGAAGTGTGCTTGGACGGTGATGACAGCGCTGCCGGCTCAGCAGCCATATGCTGCGCCGCTGATTAGACCAGAGCCACGCTGAGAGGAACACCAACCCTCCAGCCAGAGGAAGGGGTGCATCTGTTTTGGAAAAAAAAAAAAAAAAAAAAAAAAAGACTTCTTTTTATATCTTCAGATGTTCACCGCACGTCTGATACAAAGCCGTTGATTTAAAGCTCTCCCTCGTACGACCGGTGAGTCTTTACGGCGAGGAAAGATGTGAGAGATGAACGGAGGCGGAGCTACAAAGCCTCCCCTTCAAAAACAAAAATAGGGTTCCACGATTTAGGTGTTGGAGGAGATCGGCTTCGACGCCCCGCGGAAAAAGATCCGAATTGTGTCGTCAACAAGATCCCTGATGGAAGGGGCTCCGGCAGGGAAAAGAAAAATCACCTCGGTGAGAATCGCATTTGACAACAAATAAATCTGCATGGAAAGCTTTTTAAAAAAAAGGCTCTAAGCCGCGCCTTTCCTTTCGGTGGTGGGACGGTTGAATCCGGAGGACGTCGGGCGAAACCGCGGCGAACGAGATCGGGTTTCCCCCGATAGCAGACGGGGTGACAGCGCGTCAAAAACCCTTTTTTTTTTCGCCTTGGTAAAAGGACGTTCACTGAGAATAACGCAATTTCATGATTAATTTGCCTCTCCGGGCAGAGACGCCAAGGAACACGTGTTCTTCCGAGGGCCCGATCCTTAGCGCGTCAAACCTCGAAGCGTCATCCCGACGCCGTTTCCCTTTAAAACAGCCTTTTTGCGTAATTACATGCGTGTCGTAATTCAATTTCCCGTCTCTTTAGGAGGTGCTATTAGAGCGCCCGTGTCATCCAAACACGGGCAAATGAAGATACAATGGAGGCATCTCATCGCAGACACTCCATCGGCGTCTCTTCCCGCCTCACTCCGAGGGGTTTCTCCCACGTTATCTCGGTTTTTATCCCCAAACGGAGCGTCGCTTCCACTCCATTACCGTTTCTCCAGGTCGTACGTTAAGGACGTTTCATAAAATTGATCTCCGGCGGCTCAACTGTTGTCGTAGTCGGGCGTTAAAGTCCAGACAACCGGCCTTTGGAAGGGAAACCCTTGGACCATCACGTCAGATCGTATTGTTACAGCTTCTCTTTCGTTCGGTGGCGAGCGACGTCGCTTTCCCTGGCTTGGCGGGGGGGCTGGAGCCAATCCCTGCGCTCATTGGGCGACGTTCACCCTGGACTCCGTTATAGGCCTCCAGATCGGGAGTGAACGGTCGTTCACAGGAGCGTTGGCCCCGTCATCCAAACATCTGGCCAACGCGGCGTCTCCAGTGAACCTCCCGCATGTGTTTGGACTGCAGGAGGAACCATGCAGACGTGTGGAGAACATGCGTCCGACCAGGGACCTTCTGGCTGGGAGGCTCCAACCCCTGGACCGCCGCAGCGCCGCTAACTGGTAATTCCTGGTGCCAGCTGAAGCGTTAGAAAGCTGTTGAAGCCGCATCGGGTTGAAGCTCCACTGAATCGGCGCGAAGCGAAGCCTGAACACGTTCTCCTTCGCCCGAGGCTTAATTACCACATTTTTCCCGAATAAACCCGTTTGACCTCGTCTCCTCACAGCTCGGCGTTAGAGGAGACGGCGCGCCGTGTTTTACGATCGGGTTATTTCTCCGACAGGAAATGGATCCCATCAACTTTTTTCGTACAGAATAAACAAAGGCGAGTCGGTATACAGATTATAAAATGTAAACTTGTTCGAATTCCGGGAAGAAAAGGGGGATAAAATCCAAGTCCTTCCTGCGGGACGACAAACCCGTTGGAAGGTTTGCAGCATCGTGAGAGTGAATACGTGAATAAACGCCGGAGGTGCCGCCTCCGAATATTCATCCGCGGGTGGCGCCTCATGAGCGTTTACGGCGCCGCTCGCGGCCTCCGTGATTGAGGTCCCGGTGACCGCGGCATCCAGCCGTCATCCATCAGGCCCGCAGACAGAGAAAGCACTCTGTCATGCCTATCTAATAACCCGCCGTCGCCGAAGCCCATCGAGGTGCATCATCAATAAACGCCAGCGTGCGCGGCGGCGGCGGCGGCGAAAGGACAAAGGCACACAGTGGCCGCTGTTCGGGAGCTAATCGTCCTTTAACGAGATTATCGTGACGCCGCCCCGCTTTGTTTGGCGGCTCGCTGATGCGTATTGATGCGCAGATCAAACCATAAAGCTGTCCAGTCGTTTCACGTCATGGCGGCGACGTGATCTACGGCGCGCGTACGGATGCATCCTGACAGAGCAGGTACGAGGCGGCGGCGGCGGCGGCGGCGGCCGGGGATGTTTGTATTCCAAACTGTGACGTCTGAGTTGATGTAGCTTTGGCTTTTGCCCATTCACATCTCATGTTAGTCAACGTCACCCCCGCCGCCCTCCACTCCGGGGCCTCCACGCCGGCGATTCCTCAAATCATAGCGCGCCGGATTCAGAGTGACAGCGGGCCTCTCTTGCGTAAGAGGCCGGCGAAGGAAGAACAAGCTCTCTTTCGGCGGTGCGTTTTGGACAATTTGACTCCGTAGAGGGAGTTTCAGTTGGAGGGATCCTCACCGCGCTTTAGGGGGGGAAGTTCTTGAAAAATTCTCGCATTTGAGTAAACGGCGTTATCCTGAGCGGATTAGACGGCGGTTCAGAACGCAGCGGTGAGATGCCGGCGTCGGCCCGGCGAGTTTCCTTCAGAGACCGGAGCTTTGGACCAGCAGGCCCCTGCGTCTCGCCGCCCCTGTTTGGCCGAAGCGGCGGTTCGGCTCGCCGGCCGCCGCGCGAAAAGCGAGCAGCGCTCCAGATGCCCACTAACACAAAGCTCGGGTGCAAATCAAAATAAAGTTTTTCTATTCCCTCCTCGTGAGCCTCCGGGAGGCGCCGGCTATATTTCTTCTAACAGCAGCGACCGCATGCAAAGGGGAGGCGCAAATAAAACACCCCGGGCACGTATTTACGCGGAACATCACCGCGGCGGCGGAGCAGGGGTTTGTCAGGAAAGGCGTGCCGGCCAGCTCGGGTTCCGGAGAAGATTTAAAGACGGGGTCACCGAGCAGGACGCCGGACAAACAACGTGCGCTGAACTGCAGCGCCACGGATGCTGGTTTTACACATTTGGAAGGCGAATAAGAGCTCTTCTTCTTCGCTTCCCTTTTTCAGATGTTTTTTTTTTACATATTCGACCGTCGTACGCGGCAGAAGAGATGCACGGCCGTGCAAAGAAGACGTAAATACGCGAAAAAAGAGGCCTGATGGCCCACGCGGCGCTCACGCCTCCCGCCGTCGGCGTCATATTTAAAAAAGGACGTCTTATTTCTTAGAAAATGAACGTATCAAATGTTCTAATATGACAATTAAGGAAAGCAGAGAGCAGCTCACTTTTGGTTTCCACGATCAATCACGTATATTGACACTTTTATATTGACACGTATATTGACCAATTCTCCAGCATTTTAAGGAGACGCTCTCGCTCTCAAAAAATAACAGCGATCAGTCAAATAAGAGCATCTCATCATTGTATCCATCCATTCATTCAATCAATCGATATCGTTGCGAGGCGCCGACGGATCTCAGGGCCTCTTTTAGCCGTTTACGTTCGCTCATTCACGCGTCTGGACAGCGCGGGGTCTCCACGAAGCTCCCGTATGGGTTTGGTCTTTGGGGAGGAACTCGGAGAACCCTGAGGAACCCCACGCAGACACGGGGAGAACACGGAGAATCCACACGCTGCGGGAATCCGAGCGAGGACCTTCTGCCGCGAGGCTGAAGCTCCGACCTCTGCGCCGCCGCGCCGCCTCCGGTTAATGTAATAAAGCAAAAACGCTGCTTTCTAATCATCTGCGCTTTCGGCTTTGGAGATGAAAAACAGCTCGACTGCAGCGTACGAGCCATAAATACAGCAAATCTAAAAAGATCAGTCAATAACACGCGGCAATAAAAAGAGCTCTGATTCGCCGAGGGTGTGGAGGGAGCGACCGGATAGGTTTCGCACCGATCCATTTTTAACCCCGGAGATTTCACTTCGGGGTAGAAAGTATTGATAGCGCACCGATGGATCCACGGAGAGGCGGTCGGCGAAGGCCGGCGAGCCGCTCCGAGCAGGAGCTAATGCTATACGATGCGAATTAGATTATGCTAATCTGCGCTCGGACGGCCGCTCTCTGCACGCGGCCCGTGAAAATTTCATGCCGTGCAGGATTTACACGGCCCGCTAAACATCCGCGGGAGCTCGGCCCGACACGTCCCGGACGCCGAAACGAAGTGCAGCTGAATTAACTTGCCGAAGAAGCGTCGTGTGCGACCGATGTCTGAACTCGACGGATTTTTTTTTTTTTTTTTGAAAAACAACATCCAATAGATGATCTGAGGGGCGGATGTTGAAAGCGGGGCTTCAAGCTGTGTGCAGGCAGGAGAGAGTCCACCTGGCTCCCGGGGCTTCTCCGGTTCAACGTTACGCTGATCTTGTTCTGCTTCTTTTCATAAAACGTCCGTTTCAACCGAGTTGGATGATTCCACCGTCTCATCCATTTTGACGGGGAAAAAAAAACCCCAACCTAAAAACCAAACATCGCTAATAAGAATATGCACTCAGTGTTTTCTATCTCCCTTTTTCTCAAAAGAAACGATGGAATTTCTGCAGGAACACCTCATTTCTCTGACGGGCAAAAACCAGCAGGGGTTCCAAGCAGAACATGAAGTGAATGAGAGGGTGAACGGCCGAATGTCTGCATGGAATACGCAAAAGGAGGAAGGAACGCTTGTATCGTCATAGAAAGCGAGAGCCGCTCCTGCTGTGCATGAGATAAATATCAAATCATAAACGTACCTCAGCAGCATCTCCTCATGGATTTGGTCCTTTGAGCCAATATATTTTTCATCTCCTTTAAGCCCTGTGTGTTTTTTTTTGGTTTTTTTTTCCCGCTCGATGATCAAGGCTAGCTAGGCCGCGGCGCTCCTCTGAACTTCTCCCTCCATCGAAATTAAATCTTGGAGGAGATCTGATCAAGCTATTGTTTGCCGGCTGCCAGAGATACGAAGAGGCTCTAAAAATGCCGTGAATTCCCTCAAATTCAATCTGCTTGTTGATTAAACTGATTGAGAAATAGAACCGCGGGGGTTGCGATAACATCTCTGATTAACATGTCTGAAAATGCTCGGGCGCGATGCCGGCCTGGAGCGCGTCACGCTTCCCGCCGCTGCCCCGGAACATATGTGAACGCCAAGACGACGTCGAGCTAGTAGCATGCTATTCCAAACGCTAGGACGCTATCAAAGCAGGCGGAGGAAAAAAACAACAACAACACGGTAAAGGTCAAGGCCGAATCGCTATTGTTCACGTCACTGGAATGCCAAACAACGGACGGGAGTCTCTCATTGGTCCGCGGACGTCTGATGGACGGCGATGTTGAAGGACGGAGCGGCGTGTCGTCACGGGGTCGGATCCGGCTCTGCGCCCACAAAGCACGGGTTTTCGCGTCCTACTTTTTGTCCACGGTTTCCAAGTTGAGAGCAGAAGGACTTAATAGGACTACTAAGACCTGTGGTACAAAGCGCTGCGCTATAATATATTGTTGTTATGCATTATTTAATGGCACTGTGGGGAAGATAGTGTTTACATGCATTTCAAATTCTGCACGGGAGCTCTGCAGCGCCCTTAATTGGCTTTCTCTAGAGAACCAAAGGGAAATGCTGTTCTGGTAAAAAGATATCGATCGGCGCGAGCCGACGCGGCTACGGAAAAGCGTGACCCGAATCGACGTCAACTTCGGGCGAACGGCAAAAGCTGACATTTGGGACGGTCGCGGACGAGACCGTCGTGTCTTGTGCGGATATCATATCACTCCACTTAAAGTGTCTTTTACAGTAATGGCCCTGACTCACTGTGTCAGGACCGACAATTGCAGAAGCCCCGTGGGAGACGGATGCCACGAGTCATTTTCTTATTTCCGTCAACCCGCCAGCCGGTCCCGTGCGCCCGACCTCACCGCCATTAAAAGGCCGCTTTTTTTCTACGCGCCACCAGGCGCTTCCCATGGTGCCAAAACACGCGTCGCGAATTGAAATTCCGCGCCGGGACGCTCCGCGGCGCCTCCCCGCCGAGCCCAGCTCGGGTCCGGTATTTGTCATCGCAGAATTAGCCCGCTAACCGCCTTATAAAGCCCGACTCTTCCTTCTCGCAGCTCGCCTGCCGCTAAACGACTTCCCCTCCGGAGGCTCCTCCGCATTCCGGTCACGCCCGGCGCCACGTTCGACATGTGACACTTATCATGCGGCGCCGGGCAGGTCAGCGCCGAGGTGCGGCGCGCTCACCTGTTTTATCAGTCATTGCCCAGAACAACAGCCGCGGCCGTGATAAACACCAATCCCGCAGGCACGTGCGCACACTCGGCCAGAACAAATAACTGCTTTCAAATGTACTTCCCTCGGATGCTGCAATCTTATTTCCATTTTATTTTCCAATCCTTTTTCCTTCTTTTTTTTTTCCGCTGGTTGCCGCAGTTCAGGATGGCTTCCTTTCACGTCCGCTTATTGAATAAACATTTGCAAAGGGGTGTTTGCCGCTGTGTTTGATAGCCTGCGATGTGTCCACAGTCCCAATACCGACACGTCGCGCCAAAGAGATTGCCATTTATCCAACCACTTTTAACTTCTCCTGTCCTGTTTGCCTTTCGGTCCTTCCGTGGACGCACCGGGCGGGCGCTTTAGGACGGATAAGCTCCAAGAGCACGGGTCTGAGAAGTTCTCAGCTCGGCTGCGGGAAGTAGCCTCCTCCTGCAGGGGAGCCTTTTAGCTTAGCGTTCACGCAGGCGGTGAGGGACCTCGCTGACGTGCGCCTTAAGCGCAACGCTCAAAAACAAGCCCGAGAAGAAGGCGGTGGCGGCGACACAGACACCGTGGAGGTGAAGCTGCCACAGCGTTCATGGAACAACAAGCGTGGACTATCAGACGGTTGAGATGTTTGTATCTTCTCCCCGCACTGCTTCGCCATGTGAAGAACCCTGTTAGCCGATAGCTAGCTCTGCATTTACTCTGGCCTGAATGTAGATGTTCCTCTGCGAGCCCTGGAAACCCCTCTGAGGAGCAGCAGGCCCGAGAAGCTCGGACCTCTTCAAACATCTGACCGGCGATCACCGTAACTTTTACAAATAGTGCTCCGCTGTCCGCGAGAAGCGTCTGCTTCCACCGATCACCAGGCATCTATCAGTTTCTGTGGAGCCCGAGGAAGACCCTGCCTCGGAGCAGGAGCTTACACGGCTCTGGAAGCTGAAGGTCCATGGGCTTTGGTTCCTCTGCCGTCTGAAGGCGCCAAGAAATTGACTCCATCGCTCCATTTCTCACCGATTAAGGGGCAGAAGAAGAAAAGACGTTCTTTTAAATGTCTCTCTAGCAGAAGTATCTGGTAATGGGTGTGGCTTATGACCTCCGCTCACCAACCACTACCATCATATGAGTTCCCGTGGAACCTTCAGAAGACCTGGCCTCGGAGTAGGAGCTCAGATGCTTCCGGGAGTTGGAGGTCCATGGCACCGAGGAACGGCCCAGTTCCTGAAAAGTTTCTAGAAGATGCAAAAAGTCCCTGAAGTGCCAAAGGGGCAACAATTGAACTGGATTGGTCATGTGTCCATCTGAGGGCAATCGCACACACACACACACACACACACACACACACACACACACACACACACACACACACACACACACACACACACACACACCTCTTTCCAGTGTGATTCTAAGGAATATCAATATTTAAAATTAGTGGCAGCCGGCTGTTAAAGTGATTCACGGCGTCTGTTGGGCTGAGATTCGCCTTCCAGACATAAAAATATACATAACTTAGATGAACTTGACCTGAACTTTTATTGGATTCTTATATTGAAATATTACGGTGCCAATTTTAACGCGAATAGTTGGAGGAGGAGGGGGGGGGGGGGGGGGGCGTCTCGGCCCCGACGAATTAAACAAGCGGGATTCGTAAACAACGAGCTCTTTTGCCATTCTGTGCTTTCTGGCGGAGACCGAAGTGCCGTGGGAGACGCCGCTAATGCAACAAGAATATTTGGGCGCAAAGGAGCCGAATGTAAAAGAGCCACTGAATCACCGCAAATACTTCACAGAGCGAATAAAGAGCCGAGGTGGTGACTCAGTGTCTGCTAATCCAAACCTTTTCCCCACCGCGTCCACAATACCTGACGTAACCCCTTCCTGTCCGACAAACCCAGACGATTTCGGGCGGCGCGGCCGTCTGCTCGGATCCGGCGAGCGTTTCGGCGGCGCGATACGAAAACAACACACCCGCGCCCGTCATCCCCGCGGGTCACGGACGAAAACATCGTGGCCGACCCGTGACTCATTCAATTCTTCCTTTTTATTCTTCTCCTCGATGACAATAACAACACAGAGCGACTACCTCTGTGTGTGTGTGTGTGTGTGTGTGTGTGTGTGTGTGCTTCGAATCGTTTCCATCGGACACTTAAACTATTTCCTGCAAGGCCTTCCGCAGGCGCCATCAGACAGCCAATCAGCAGCAGCGTTATTGGACTCACATGATGCAAAGGATCTTCGTAAACCGATCAAACCTCCGCTGAGAGCAGATCGGACAGACCGGTGGACCTCCACGGTGGACCTCCACCGTCCTTCTTGCTTCTTCACGCCTACCAGACCGAGGACCCGAGCCGGTAACTGTTGACCCGATGCGGGCTGAGGTTGGGTTGGGGTCACCGAACCCGCTGAAGAACCTCGGGGGTGAAGAAGAGGAAGGCGGGAACGGAGTGTAAGATTTGTCGACGGGCCGGCGTCCGCGGGGCGGAGAAGCTCCAGGTCGGGTCCTTCACGTGAAGGCGCCGTGACGGCAGAACATGTGTGGACTCGCCTTCATTAGAAGATCCGGGAATATTTCCCCATTGATGTTCCTCCTGGTTTTTTTTTTCTTCTTCCCGTGGAAGTTCTCGCTTCATCGCTTCACTTCTTCCGCGGCGACCGCTTTGATCCTCCGGCTCATTGTAATTATGCCACTTCGCCGACATCTTTCATACATCTCCAGCACTAACTGGCTGCGCTCTCCTTCCGTGGAGAGACATCCATCTCGCTCTGCTGACTGATAGCGACCGTCGCTGCTTATTTTCCCTCCCTTAACCGGTTTATTTCTGCATGCGGGGTCAAAATTCAAAGCAACCCATCTTTAGAGTCTGTCACGGTTTTAATGCCGCCTTGTTTATTTCCAGAGAGTTTGACGAATGACTGACTGCGGCTCTTTTATGATCAGCCTCCTCGTCCTCCTCGTCCAACCCTCTCCTCTCACGCCAACCCACTTCCTGTCCTCCCTCCCTCCCTCCACGAACCTGCTTCCCGGTCTTCCTCGGCGTCCTCCTACCCAGATCTTCTCTGGGAATTCTCCAAAACAACGTTTCGTGGAATCGTTGTTTGGCAGGGGAGGAAGATAGATCTCCGTCGGCCGGTGGCAACCAAACATCTGCCTCCGTCCACCCTCTCCTCTCACACCATCTACGAACCTCCTCTCTGGTCTTCCTCTAAACCTCCTCCAACATGAACCTCCTTCTACCCAGATCTTCGCTTCACAACCATCTCCAGAACATCTCACATGTCCCGCCCCGCCTTTCACCGCTCCATTCCGGTATCGGAAATCCCGTGATATCAGAGAGATCTCCGACCGGCGCCACGAGCCCTCCGAGGAGAACATCTCTGTGGAAACCAGCTGAGAAGTACAGCAGATCTGGACCATCTTGTGCGCCTGCAGGCGAGCCTTATCGTACGCCGCTGGAAAATATTCCTCCGTCGGACAAACAGACGCGAACCTTCTCCGAACTCCTCCGTTCACCCGAAGGCGGATCGATAGCGGGTGCTCGGCGTTCTCCTCCCATTCCTGCGGTGTCCGGTA
The DNA here is from genome assembly GCF_037954325.1 of Fistularia commersonii. Classification (NCBI taxonomy): domain Eukaryota; kingdom Metazoa; phylum Chordata; class Actinopteri; order Syngnathiformes; family Fistulariidae; genus Fistularia; species Fistularia commersonii. The sequence goes on from NC_141301.1 coordinate 15,938,867, forward strand.
ACCTTCTCCTGGACCCGCTTTCAGAATGCAAACACTCGCCGGCGGCCGCTGTAACACGATGCAACAGAGCGGCGAGCCGGAGAGGCCCCATCAATCTCCCCCCGCATCCGCCGTCCACGCCGGCCTGGAAAGCAGAGCTCCACGCTCACTCACTCTCTCTTAACCAATCCCCTGAGGGGATGGAGATTTGTTCGGCAGCCATCTCCTGCCCGCCGCCGCCGCCGCCGCCGCCGCCGCCGCCGAACGTGAAGGTGTCGGCGTATAACGCGTGGCGATGACGGCGGCCAAACCTGCCTGATTGCATTACAGGGTCGGCGGGGGAGAAGCGCTCGCAGCTGCAGCCGTGACGCTCCTGCGGGCCGGGATTGTAAAATACAAGACATCTTCATAAATAACGGCTCGGCTGCACGCGCCGCTAATTCAAACTGCAAATCCAATAAAGCTCAAGGGTATCAACGTCCTGGAGGGGAGCCCTCATTAACCTCCGGGCGGCCGCGGATCTCCGCACGTTGAAACCGCCGTGATTTTAAACGAACGTCATTTCAATTTTCTCCGCCGCCGCAGACCCAAAAAAAAAAAAACGTCTGGTGACATTTAGGATCCGCAGCTCCCGGCCGGCGGACGCACCTGGACCAGGTGACAACCGACGCTTTTCGCCCCTTCATTTCTGCGTAACGTCAGCGGGACGCTTCCGGGAGGAACGTTCTCCAACCAGCCGGACGTTTCCACCTCCTCCTCCTGCACGTGCAACCCCACCTCTCCGGACGTCCGTCCATCCCGGACACGTTCGCGCGCCGGAAACTTCTCGCCTCGGTGTGTTTGGAGCTCTTAGGAGGCCAGATGTTCCCCCCCCGCAGGCGTGACGCCCGTGGGGCTCCTTCGCCGGCCGCGAGCCCAGAGTCTGAACCGAGGCGGCGGCGCCGAGGCCTCGACCCCGGCTCGGACGGAAGCCGTGCGGTCCGCGGGGCATCGACGGCTCCGCCGGTTCTCTCAAACACAGAACTCCTGCTCTGACGCAGACACACCCGGGCCATTTTCCACGGCCCCTCCAGCGCTGTGGATCCCACCCGTGTGTGTGTGTGTGTGTGTGTGTGTGTGTGTGTGTGTGTGTGTGTGTGTGTGTGTGTGTGTCGACCATCGTTAACGCACAGTTTGGGAGACACAAAATGCTATGCACGCACACACAAACACACACACACACACACACATACACATACACACGCCTCGGCCAGTGTGGGCTCAGTCGTTTCTGGGTTTCCACGCAGATGCTGGGAGTGTGAGGGCCCACGGCGGCCGCTCCTCTGCATGTGGCTGCACAATGCGTCAGCCGCCGCACGTCTGTCCACGCAACGAGGGGCCACATGTGTCAAAGCACCCCACCCCCACCCCTCCCACACACACACACACACACACACACACACACACACACACCCCTCCACCCAGCGACTTACCGAAAGTGGGACTAAAAAAGCGGATGGTGAACGCGAATCACGTCCGGCGGCGGAGCGGGTTTATTCCAAACACCTCCATCCGGGAAAAAAAAACGGGAAAAAATCCAACGGACGTGACGGGCAGTGTGTGTATGTGTGTGTGTGTATGTGTGTGTGTGTGTGTGTGGGGGGGGGGGGGGGGGCGGATTAAAAAATCCCACCTTAATCCCGGTGTGATCCTGTTGAGAGAAGCTGAAATCCCCGCGAAAAGAATCCCGGGCGGGCGGCTCGCTGTCCCGCCGAGCCTCCGGCGGAGGGTCGCCGGTGGAATCCACGATCCGGTGCGAGTCGGTGGAGAAGGATGGAGGACGGAGGAGGAGGTGGAGGTCCTCACGGCCGGTGCGCGGGAGGCGGCGCTCCGTCCACGGATCTGTTCGCTGTCATAACTTCACCTATCCGAGGCGCAATGACGGGAAGCCACCCCTGCGTGGAGACCCGGTCCCCCCCCCACCCTCGGCCACCGCCGCCCCACGCAGCCTCCTCCTGCTGCTGCTTCTCCTTCTTCTTCTGCTGCTGGATCACCTCGTCCTCCTCCAGACGCGCGTCCATGCACGCAGTCAGAGTCCACGCATGATCTCCGGCTGCTCCCGCAGAGTCTCCGGCGGAGGAAAGGGGGATGAGGGGGGAGGAGGGGGAGGAAGGGAGCCCGCCTGTGCAAACCTCTCCCCGGCTGGAGGAGGAGTGAAGGAGTGAAGGAGTGGAGAAGTGGAGGAGGAGGGCGGAGGGGGGGGGGGGCGTCACGCCGCGGTGTCTGGAGCGGCGCGGAGCCGCGGGGACGCACCGGACTCACCGGACGGAGCCCCGGCGGCTCAGCCCGGGGACGGTGCGGCACTGCGGCGGTGTGATGTCATTTTGGGCTGCACGCAAAACACACACGACTCACGGGTGTGCGTTCGTGTGTGTGTGTGTGTGTGTGTGTGTGTGTGTGTGTTCGGGGGGTGGGTGGCGCTGTGGCGTGTTTGCAGTACTCTGAAGATGCACCTGGAGGAGATGCTGCAGGGTGGAGGTCTCTGCCGCACCTCCACAAACCCGTCCCGGGTCGGAAGTCCGACACAAGGAGGCGCCGCAAGCAGCCGCCCACGCCTCCACCTCGCGGGGGAACCGGATCTCCAGAGCGTGGAGATGAAACACACACGCAGAAGAAGAAGAAGAAGAAGAAGAAGCAGCGCAGACAGAAGATGATCCTATAAGATCGGGAGGAGAACACGCTCTCCGCGAGGGATTCACCCCTTCATCACGCTGCAGGAGATGCCTCCTCCTCCTCCTCTTCCTCCTCTTCTTCTTCTTCCTCCTCCTCCTCTCCATCCCTCTGTTCTCTGCAGAATGGCTCCACCTTTGGAGTCATCTTTCAGTCGGACTCACAGAACTACAGGGAAATCTGAAGCTGCAACAGATTTAGAAGCTCCCTGGTTCCTTCAGCTCATCTCTCACTTCGTCGTGAACCTTCGTCGTGCCCGACACCTTTCCAGGAAGCTCAGACAGCAGAAGAACCAAACGTCTCGGACCTTCGGCTCCTAGAACCACGTCAGATCCCACTTCAAGGCAGGAACTCATGGGTGATTGGTGGAACTCATAAGCCGCGCCCTTCGCCAGAACCTCCTTGGAGACCAAAGAGCACCATTTCTAAAAGTTATGATGGTCACTGCTCAGATGTTTTAAAAGGTCAGATCTCTTCTGACCTGCTGCTCCTCAGAGGGGCTTCCAGCAGGGTTCTTCTTCTTCTGAGGCAGTGGTCTAGAGAAGACACAAGCACCTGATGGATGGATGGATGGATGGATGGATGGATGGATGGATGGATGGATGGATGGATGGATGGATGGATGGATGGATGGATGTAAGGAGGCCTAATGAAAGGTGGGTCCATGATAGCTGAGGTTCCTCGAGGGTGTTTCTCATTAAATGCTCAGCCGCGACGACCGTAAACCAGAAGATTTCTCCAAAAGAAAAACCCTGCAGCTCACGCTCGGCCCTGGAAGTCAAACGGGGACACGGTCCCTCCTCGGAGGCAGAGCCTCCAGAATTAAACTGCGTCGCAGGGGTTCGTGTTCGGACTCGTGGTCGGCGAGGCCGATCTGAACGGCTCCCGTGTGGGTGATGAGGGTCGAGGGGACGATGCCGACGGATGTGGAAGAGGAGCGGCGAAGGAAGCCAGAACAACCTTCCGTATCGGGCGGCTCTCGGCCGGCTCTCACGGTAATGCGCCGTAGAAGTGATTGATCGGGGTCGTACCCGGAGGCGGCCCGTCTGCGGCGCCTCCTCGGCCTCTGGAGGGACGGGAGAGGATTAGCTCTGCCGGATCCGGACGCGCTAATAAGGAGATTCGCCGCTCCCGAAAGTGCAGAACCTGAAGGGGGGTCAGGAGGGGCTCCATTCAGACCGCGGCGCCCGGAAACAACCTCAGGGGAGTGTGTTTAATCACCTGGAACATCTTACACATTGCTTGCTCAGTGTACGAGCTGTGTGTGTGTGTGTGTGTGTGTGTGTCGTCCAGCCGGGAGAATGACGTTTGCAGATGACACAGTTGGCCCCTTCCTCCCGTCACCGTGGTAACAAACCGCCCCCGTCGCACGGTGGAAGCCCCCGCTCCGCGGCCGAGCCGAGGCGACTCACGACGCGGCGCTCCGCACATCTGAAGAGGGTTCGGGAGCTTCTGGGAGAACGGAAAACTCTGGAACGAGGGCCGAGCCTCCACCTCACAGGTCCCTGGTCGGGTTCCCATGGAGTCTCCGTGTTCAGCCCACATCTGCAAACGGTTCCTCCCGCAGTCCAAATGGATGCAGGAGGTCCGTGGAGACCCCACGCCGTGGAGACCCGTGAATGTTGCGCGTCTCTGCAGGACAGCCGGGACGGGCCCACCACCCCAACCCGAAGACAAGGATCGATTATGAATGAATGAATGAATGGAAAACCTTTATAGGTGCGATACAATAAAATGAAGGTGCACCTCCAGTGCCTGGGCCTCATACCTTCTCACACACAGCGTCAGATGAATAGACCTCATTAAAACCCAAATGTGTACGCGCTGAATCAAATGAATTGACATTAGTGGAAGTGAAGTGCCGGTACCATCTGCCCCATCTTCGTCCCCGGCCCGCGATGCAGACCCGATCCGTGCACGAGATGTTCCCTCGCGCCGCATCGACATCCAGAAGAACCCCCTCCGGTGGAAACGCCACCGGAAGAAGCTTACGGTAAGACCGGTAAGACGCCGCGTAAAATCCCGTCCGGAGGACGAGCGACATCATTAAGGATCCGAGCCGTCTTGTTTACACCGCCGGATCTCCGAGGGCGGCTCACGGGGGCAGAACCTCCTCCCGACGTCCCTCAAACCCGCCATCTTGCTGTCAGACATGGAGGAGCCACCAGAAGGCTGTAATTGGCTGCCTTTTAGAACGCGTGCAAACACCGGGTGCTCGGAGGTTGCAGAGTTTTCAGTGTGTATGGAGCTGCAGATGGAACATATATGACAGCATGCTGTGTGTGTGTGTGTGTGTGTGTGTGTGTCCATATTCTACAATGTGCTTTTTTTCTCCTCTTCTTACATATTCTTCCGTGTCAGCTGCTCGAAAACAACAGCGTTTTTTGATTTAAATAAAAAAAACAGATCTTCCCGCAGCTGCTGCTGGAGGCTGTGCACGAGCGCCGGGTCGCCGCACGCGTCTCCGCCGCCGCCAAAGGCACAAAAACGTCGCACTTCTGGATTCGCGTCTTTTCACGGCTCGTGCGAGCCACATCTCCGCCGTGGCCACGGAAAAAGAACACACTTGCAGCGCTAATAGCTTGGAGGAACGCTCCACGTCCCCCTCTGAGAGGTGACGTGCACCATCTGCGCGGCACGGCGTCCTCTCAAGCGGCTAGAATAAGAATGCGACTAAAAGCAGCGAAGGCTAACGTGCGGCGCTGCGGCCATCGCCGCTAGCAAAGGGACTCCAAACACGCTAGTGATTAAAAAGAAAAAATAAAACCATTTCAGTGTTTTGGGTCTTTATCTGATTTGGGCCGGATCATGCCGGAGCTTCTCCAGTCTCCATTTAAACTCGCTCCGGTTCTTCTCTGATCCTCAGCGGAGCTGCCGGGAAAGAAGCCGCTTTCATCCTTAAACCCGTAAACCTACGTGTCAGCCGCCGCTGAATTTGGGCTTCAGAATTTCCTGAAATTTCGTTCCCGGGCGACGTAATTCGACGTGAACGGCGACGCGGCCGAAGTGACACGGCGATCCGCTTTCATTATTTATCACCGCAGTCATTTGCCATCTTAACTAGGCGGCGGGTGAAGCAGAATCCAACACATTAGCACGTTGTATTAGAACTCCGGACGTGTTTATGAAATCCGACAGATGCGGAGCGGCATTAGCATTCATCGGGAGCCGCGTATCTGATTACTGCCACAGTCCATCTCATTACTCCTGCTAGTCTCCGCGAAGTTAAGTAAATATCACACTTCATCAACCAGACGTTTACTTCTCCCGGAGCCTTGCGTTCGGAGAACGTCTGCAAACCGGACGGGCGGTCCAGTCACAGGGTTCTAGAAGAACACGTCTTCTCCGGAGGCGAGAGGCAGCATCCGATCAGGAGGCCGCTGCTCCTCTGGAGGAGATGAAGAGGCCGGCGTTGGTATGTTTGATGGGATCCACGCCCCGGGGACCGGGACGTCTCCATGGACTGCTGATGACTAAGTCGCTGATACGCTTCCTGTTTTTAACGTCGCCCCAAAACAACTCAGTCGGTTCTGATCTACGACCAGGAGGCGCGAATGCGTCGATGCTTCATTTGCATAACTGTGAATAAACGTGCAGGCGCTGCGGCGCTTACAGCTTCCGCCTCGCGGCCAGAAGGTCCCCGGTTGGATTCCCACATGTTCCTCAAGGTTCCTCCCGCAGTCCAAACACATGCAGGGGTTCACGGAGACCCTACCCTGTCCGTCACCCAATGACAGGCTCCGATCGGACATTAATCCCCGAGGGGAAATCAAATTGTCACAGCGGCCGGGTACGACAAAATACAAGAAGGTAAGAAAACAAATTAAATCCCCCAAAATTCAAGAAGAAAAAAACGGGAGTGCAGTGGAGCAGATTCACAGCGTTCATTAAGGTACGGCGGCGTTATTAGGCAAAGGTAAATATTCAGGGTTTCAAGAGTGTTGTTGTGTGTTGTGCAACAAATCAGTTGTAAGAGCCGTTTCGTCCGGATCGCCGAGCAAAGCGTGGAGGAGGCGGACGCCGGGCGAGGAGCCGGCAGGACCGCCGGGACCAACCGCTGACAAGAAGAAGCAGGTGATCCGAACACAACGCCGGCTACCAGGCGGTCCTTCATGTGAACCGAGCGGGATCAAAACACCAATCACCTGGTTGGAGGGACGCTCGCTCTACCATCACACACACACACACACACTTACAGTAGCTCCATGTTAAATCAATACGCGTCTTACGGTCCAGTTGGAGGATCTCATGTCACAACTTTGATACGCTAAAGAAATATCCAGCGTGTCCTTGGGCAAGGTCCTGGTTAGCGCCCTGCATGGCAGCGCTGCAGCTGTGTGTGTGTGTGTGTGTGTGTGTGACCGTGAGTGGATGTTGTCCGGTGTAAAGCACTTTGGAACCGCAAGGTGACAAAAGCGCTAACCAAGCTGAGAGGTTTAAATAGCTGCGCCACCGCCTCCTCCTGCAGGCCCTCTGTGCAGGCTAGCTGCAGCCGCTAGCTCCACCGCAGGCTCATGATCCATACTGCTCTTCTCCAGGAACTATTTTGAGACCAGGGTCCGGCGGGTAAGTGTTTTGTTGTAAAACATACATTTGTTCTATGTGCACACACACACACTCGCCGCCCCCAAGAGAACCAGTGCCTTTTGTGGACAAACTGGATGAGGTGACCATAAGTTCAGCCGCTGATGGAGACGTCGTCCTGCCGAGAGCAATTTCCAGCCCCGTACATCCTACCGGGCTCATGAAAGAGATTTCCCACAACGAAAAAATGAAAAAATAAAAAAGAATCCAGCAGATAGTAAGTACCGGAAAAGTTCTCTCAACTTTCTCTCAACCCAGACAATCCTCATTTATGTAGTAATTATTCTCCAGCGTTTCACCCTGAGTGTGTGTGTGTGTGTGTGTGTGTGTGTGTGTATGTGTGTGTGTGTGTGTGTAAGGTTAGTGGCCAGAAAAATGTGAACCTCTCCCTCAGGAAAGGGATAAAAAAGAAATATCCAAGCAGATTTTTCAAGGTGCCATGGCAACAGAAAACTCAAACAGGGAAAGGAAGGCTGATTACAGGGAAGACGATTTGTTTCTCCCATCGCAGGATTGTGTGTCTGATTGCACACGGACACACAAAAGCGCCGTCACACATCCGTTATCTGCTCGGCGGCGCCTGTAGCATCTCTGCGTGGGGACGGAGGGCCTCGTGTAGGCCGCCGCCGCCGTAACCAAGCTAATTTAGCACCCGAGGCGTCGGCATGGTGACGCGAGACGGACACATCTCTGATCGACGGCAGCGAGACGAGCGCCGGTCACGTCGTGGGCGGAGACTTGAATTTTTTTTTTTTCTTCTCCTCACCTCCAGAAACTGGATCTCAGGAGGAAACGGCGACCACGGCGGCGCTGCAGCCGCCTCTCCTGGACGGCCCGATCTCGGCAAACGCGACGGCGTGCCGACAAACATCATCACTCACAGCACATATTCAGCTGCATCTGTCACTCGCAGGGGAGCGGAAAAAGAAAATAAAACAGGGGAACTCGCTCAGGTGTTCCCTTCTGGTGCTAAAGGTTCAACTGCTGGCCGTGCTTATTGTGCTTGCTGTTGCTCCGCCACCACCTTCTGACACCGCAAGCTTCGCTTTGCTGGCGTTGCAGAAACATTTGTTGGTTTCAGAGAGCTGGAAAAGGCTTATTGATGCCTCGAAGGTCGTACGGGTGGGTGTACATGAAATACCCGGGGCTTAATGCCGTTTCCTTTTTGCAGTTAATGACGCGTCGTCATATTGCGACTGTCCGACCCCTGCGCCATCCCTTCTCTGCGCCGTCCCCGTATCCTCGAGTGATGGGTCAACGTCGGCCGACGGCTAAATAATGCGGCCTGTGCCGGAGCCGTACGGTTAGCTACGCAGGACTACAGATGGAAATTAGCTATGAGCTATAATCTGGTACAAACATCTCTGCCTCTGTGCTTGATGTATTTGTACACAGTCCTAATAAACTTCTAAACAAACAAACAAACAAGCTGCGCCGCCGCCACACGTCTTAGGTGTCGATGGCTCCGGGTCCCCCGCCGTTAACGAGTCTCGCGGCGATTTAATGCGATTGCGGCGAAAGGCTTTCTGAATTTGTTTTTAGAGTCAAGACGTAATCACACAAGCGATGGTGGATCCTCCGTGGACACGCCTGGCGCCCACGAGGGGACGTCAGAGCTGGCATGGTGAGAGGCGACGCGAGTGATCTGCGAAGCGTCGCGCCGGATAGACGACAGCCGGGGGTTCGACGGGCGGCGGGGAAAGGAGGCACGGAGGCCGAGATAATAGCAGGACGCCGGCGAACACGGCGTGGATGGGTGGCGCCGACCCGAGCGTGGCGGCGGCGGCGGCGCCCCCCCGCAGCAGCCCTCGCCGCCTCCTTTCGGTCGACTCTGATAGAGTGTGTTATCAGCGCAGACAGCCTTGCTAAATCACTGTGAAGTAAAGGTTACGGCGACTGGTCGGCTTCTTCGCCTGCGAGGGCAGGCAGGTGAATGTCAAAGCGGCACGAATCACAGGGGAAGCTCTCCGGGGCGGAGGACCGCTCAACCCCCGGGGCAAATGCTGACTTATGAATTACTTGTGTTCAATGGCGCGACACCATATTAAACTGAGCAGATCACGAGCGGGGCGTAATCTGGCGAGATCACCCTGGGCTCGCGCCTCTACCGGCGCCGAAAAGGTTGCGCTCGCCGGAAGGGGGCAAAGTTTCCCCGAGCTTGAGGTTTCTTTTTGTCGCGGTGCGGCCGGCGGGGAGATAAACCGCCAACGCGGTTCTGAACAGAATATCAAAACCCGGAGGAGCCGAGATGTTAAAGCTCCACTGGGAAACATATAAAGCCCATCAACATGCGCAGCTGGAAGTTCTCCAAAGATTCCTGCTCCCCCGCTCGGGGAAGGGCGGCGAGCCAACGCCGTCTCCAGAGGCATCGCCGCAGAACTTTGGCACGGCGAGGACGCCGGGGCCGAGCGGAGCGCGCTTTTCATCAAAGATTGGGATTATCTCTGATTTTACATGCGGAAAGGACCTCCTCCCTGACCTGCAGCGGGTCCACGCCACGTGCGCGGCTTCGGCCCGCTGCTCAGACAAAATCACGGAAACGTTTATTACCGGTAAGCGGTCTGAGCGGGGAGGAGGGTTCCCGCTAATCTCTGCATTCAAAGGTCAGGGGGATTTACTTGAATCGGGCCGATGACGTCCGCGGAGGCGGCGGAAGTAACGGCACCTCCACCGTTGTGGAGTCCTTGTGTTCGACCCGAAGCCTCCACCGGTTCACTCAGAACATCCTGGACCTCGTCTTCTATCCGCTTCCCCGACGTGCCAGGGAGCGGCCATGGCTGGAGCATCGCCACTCCTCCAACGAAGCTTTGGGTTTATGAAGCTGTGGGTTCAGGAAGGAGTCCTTCAGAAGAACGTGGTGGAAGAGGCTTCCACGAACGCGTCAGATGCTTTTAACTCGTCTTCTTCTTCATTTATTTCCTTTTATAGCAAATAAATTCTGGACCTCTGGACGTCTCAGAGGTCCAGTCAGCACCAGACGTTCCTCGAGCTCAGACCGTCGCCGACCAGCGATCGGGTGAAAAACTCAAAAGCACCCAAATTCTTCACTCTGACCCGCTTCCTCGGTGCAAAATGGGGGATCGCTATGGAATATCTGAAGATCTGGGCGTCGGCGCTTCAGCTCTGTGACCCCAACATGAGGAGCACATTTACAGCAAAACACAAGAAACCAGGCTGCCCTTCTGGATGGAGCCGGCAGCCGCTCGCTCCACATGCTGTAGGCCAACACGTAGCTTTCTCTACGCTAATTCATACACAGACGGAGCCGTAATGGGTCAATAAAAGACCCGCAGTGACAGCGGTGGACGGGTTGCGGAAAACATCCTTCCACTGCAGAGATATCTAAAATCGCAGCGTCTTCCGGGCTCTTAGGGTTAACAAATTGCTTCTTCTCGCTTCCTCCATGCCCCGGGCATTACTCCCCGCAAATAATCTTGGCTAGGACATAATCTGCTTCATCAGTTTGTTGGTTTTCCCCGTATGATTAAATGCGGCGCAATCAATTTCGGCGGGGTTCACGGGAAAAGGAAAAAAACAGCGAGTGGCTTGAATATATTATATAACGCAGATTTTCAAAACCTGGAGTCGCAGGGTGACGAGGCCCGAAGGAAACACCTCGGCCAACGGGACCCCGCGGAGGCGGGCGGGCAAACCCAAGCTGAGGAGGACTTGCCGCAGGCCTCGCTGAAGCTCTGCAGCACAAGGGATCTAGGAAACAAGGCCCCAATAAGTTCATCGTGTTCATCGGGCGAAAACCTTGCCGAAGAGACGGCGTGGTATCGACGTTGGCGGCGCTCCTGCAGCCGAGCGTCCTGACCCTGCGTTTGACACTCCGAGGCTCCTTGGCGTCGGGCGATCAGAGCGTAGACGTCTGGCAAGCCCAGATCTTCGTGTATCTTGGGTTTCTCATGAGGGATTTCGTCAGCTTTCCTCCCGGAGAAAAGTCTCACACATGCGCGACGCTATGATGAAGCTATTTCTTCACGGCTCCATAAAAGCGGCGAAGGGTTGCATTTTCTCCTTGACAAGTAGCCAGGTTTCCAGGCGCCATAACAACAACAACAACAGCATGCATTTGGTAGCTGCAAAATGCTTTTGGACGGAATTGAAAAAGAATTCGAGTTAATGCACAAGAGGCGACGTGATAAGCACTTGACTTGTTTCCAGCCGGCTAATGATAAGATCTCCCGCGGCGTCCCGTTTGCCTGAAGGATCCATTCTCATTTCTCCGTCTGCGCTTCCCAGTCAGAGCCCGGATGAGATAAACTTCTCCTTTTTCCGCAAAATGCAAACACGTCTCGCCTTTACCCGATAAACAGGGGAGGATGCGGCTTCGGCCCGAATCGACGCGGGATTCAATTTGCGCGCGGGATAATCACGATGACGATAATGGACGTGTTCACGAGAACGCTCTCGACGCGTGCGGCCGTGTTTCACCTGCGGCTGAAAAGCGGCGTCTCCAGCTCCGTGCTTGAAGCGGTGCACGCGACGCATTCAAAGAGCGTCCGCCGCGTCCGTCTCCCGGCCGGACCGAGACGCGCCGGGTCGTAACAGCCGCGGCGGTTATTGCCGAGCGGATGATTCCGGGCCGTCGGCGCTCGCGGCTTCGAAAGGGCACGCCGCGTCCGTCGAGCACGTTGGCCCGCGGCCGCGCTCATTTCGCCGGAAGACACGACCGAACCGATGGATTTGCTGCGATATCCCGTTAATTTCCCCCGGGGCCGATCAATCGATGCACAATGGGCTCGCGGCGGAGAGCCGTACTGGCTCGCGCCGCCCGGTCTGATCTGTGAGATCAGCGCCTGAAACACGGAGACGCCGGCAAATGTTCTCACCTGGTCTGCAAAACGCAACCGTCATTATTCAGAGGAGAATTGAACTCATTCATTGAATAAACAAAAGCTCCCGTGGAAATATAGTTCATTTAACGTGCACTCATCCTTGCACCGCCAACACTGTTCATATTTAGAATAATGTTTACGTCTTTGCATATGCTAACGTTTCCCTCCTCCGACAGGATGTTTAGCACTACCGTTATTTATTATCGATACATATCTAAATGCCCTGCCGACAGCAGATTAAGGGAAACGGGTCTCGGCGCTGTAAACACGACATCGACTCCATGTTTACAGGAGCGTCACCAAAACCGCCCGTCATCTTCTGCTCGCCTGGAAGCAAAGTTCTCGCCGGTGGATCCATCTGTCAGCGGACCGCGTCGGGAACGTAACCACAACCCCGACCCTGCAGGCTCCGCCCACGGGTCGGCGACTTACGGTAAACACGTCGCGACTTCCAGAAACACGTTCGGCAAAGACGAAAAAAGCGACCGGTATCTAATCCGACTTTGGCTGAACTGTAAAGAGATTCTTTTGAGCAATTAAGTCTGGAAATGACGGATGAGACGCTGTGAAATCTCCTTCACGCGCCGTGACGGCGTCGTAACCGCTCTGTACGTCCACGAGCACGCCGGGGACTCAAAGGACGACTGAAAAGGGAAGGAAGGGTGACACGCCAGGAAATGTCACCTAGAGGTGCCTCCGTGAAATCCCATTTATCTGTGACTAAATGGTTTTGATTAACATGCTCGGAGAAAAACTGAATTGCCGCTTGTTATTTATACTGGCAACGTTTGCGCTCCTTCCTACGTTCCTTTTCTGCGTGAGAGGCTGCAGGTTCCCACACAGAGCATTTGGCAAAAACAAGAGACGTTTTTTTGTTTGTTTTTTTTTCAAATAAATAAAAAGGGCTTGAAGAGCAGACTGCAATTGTCGCATCGTCAGATGGTCCTTGCTGAGCACCTCTGACAGCAAGAGAGATGTTTAGGTGCGTATCTGCCGGGTTGGGTCGGGGTCCGAAGGTAAGCCTATGATCGCTCACATGGACTGAAGCTCAGATGGAAATCTCCAGGGCCCGGTTTGGGCTCTCGACCCTTCCAGGTGAGTTTTGGGATGCGGGTGGATCTACAGATGTCCGATGAAGGCGAAGGACCATGTTGAAGGCCCCGCCTCTGTTCACTGAAGGTCTCCAATTTGACAAAGGCGGCTTTTTTTTTTACCGCTCTCTCAAACCATCGGGCCAGAATGTGGACATTGCTGTGATCAGAAGGTGGCCCTTGTCCTTCAGGTGCAGGTGGACCATGCGGTCCTGAGGTGGACCATGCAGTCCTGACCCGAAGAGGAGGCTCTCCTGAGTTGAGCCTCAATTTGCGCAGCGCTTCTTCTGTATCTCCAAAAGAGAGACGGTCACAATCCTCATTGCGCAACTGCAGACACCACATTCTCCATCTTTACGATCCGTGGCGTGAGGAGCTCAGGAATGCGGCTCCACATCTGGAGAACATCATGCGGCAGAAACAACTAGCATGCGAGTGGCCTTGGAAGGAAGCCTTTGGGCGATGAATGGGTTGCTGTGTCTTTCAGATGTTTCCAATTATGTTCATTATTCCTTTAAAAAGAATACCGTCATCTGAGATGGGGAAGTCCAGCTCTGTGTTTTGTAAAAGCAGAAGATCTTAAACAGGGACAAACGGCCCGGCTATCCGGGCGGCGTGGAAGATCCCGCGAGCCGAGACGGCGGATTCGGAAAAGAAAGCGACGGGCGGAAGCCGTGAGAAGACGGTGGAGCAGAAGGCTTGGAGGTCCGCTCTTGCTTTGGATTACAGTTCTGATGGGGTTTGAGTCACCACCAGGAAAGCCGGGAGTCTTCAGGCCGCCGTCGGGCTCCTCCTGTGTTTATCGCTCAAAATCAATCAAAAGTGTAATTGAGCGTGAACTCAAATGATCACGGACGACTTAAATGGCGGCTTCTACAACAAGCTCTCCGGTCTTCCACAATTTACGGATTAAATAAATGTGATCATCTTCCAAACAGTCCCTTTGCGCTCACGTGTTAATTATTTTGCAGATTTCTCTCATTAGGCCTGAATTAGTTTTTTAAATGCTTGGTTCTGTTCTCAATATAACAAGTTGGATTTTGATTGTGCAACAGTTATGAACCGTTCCTGAACGAACCAGCGGTCAGCCTCAAGCACGCAGCTGGAGAAGATCCCGGTCGGGGACCATATTTTCGATGTAAAACTCAGTCCGGAACTGCCGTTTGTAGCGATTCGAAGCAACGCCTCGGAAACAGGCTTGTACGCGAAAGCTGAAATCGACGGGTATCGACAACAACGGCAGAATCCAGAGTACTCTGGAACACCGCTGAGTACTGCCGAGTACCGCGGAATACAGCGGTGACGTCATTTCTGACTATTGAGCGCACCTGAATATAAGCCGCAGCGGCTGAAAATAAGTAAATAAATCAATGCGTACACATTTAGGCCGCACTTGTTTTTAAGCCGCAGGCGTCCACGTTAAAGTCGTCTTCTTTCGTGTCGGACTTGAACGGCCTCAGAATTTCACGCTCATTTCATCGGTCCGATGTGACGAGGCGAAATGTTTTAGCGGCGCGAAGCTCGCTCGCCCCCCAAAACAATCCATAAATTAGCCACATCGTTTTTTAAGCGGCCGTGTTCAAAGCGTGTGGAAAAACTAGCGGCTTATAGTCCGGGAATGCCGGTGCTTGGACTCCCGTGAGTCCCAGCCTGCATCCACCTCGGAGCTCAGGGTGGCTCGGGGTCGTCAGTCCGTACAAATCCTCCACGGTTGGTCATTGTTAATGTTAGCGCTCGGCGACATCTTTAGTTCATCACACAATCACGGCGCCGACGCCCGGCCCGGCACGGGTTCGACATCCCCCCGGTGTTTGCTGCGGTCTGACGTGAACGCGGCAGGTTTCAAAGCTGCTCGCCGAACTGTGACCGAAGGTTAATGCGGATGCTTCTCCGCAGTGACGCCGACAAATCTCCATTTTTTTTCACTTTCTGTGCATTTTCAATCTCAACGGCGAGACCATAAATTTGTGTTTTGATGCTGAATGATACCACTTCATCTTGAAATACAAACACTCAGCGACCTTCTGTCAAATGTATTCAGTCCTCGTTGTATCACAAGAAATATTAAATCAGAAATTAACAGGATGTTGTGTTGACTAACGGTGTAAAAAAAAAAACTTGTCATCTTTTAAAGTCCATCTAATCATCCGCCGACTGAACAGAAAAGCTTGTTTGAGATGATGAATTAAAACGGTTGACGGTTTATTAGCCAAGCGCTGGTCAAATGAACGATAAGCCGTTAAGCAGCGGCGGAAGATGACGGGGTCTTATCATCCCCGCGCAAAGCTTGCAGGTGTTTGTCACAAAAACGATCACGGCCGAGAAAATGAAAACCAACGTTTTCCCCAAAAGTGACGTCTGAACCGCCCAAGTAACGGGGTCTGATGGTGCACGAGGCTCAGGGCGCAGCCGCGGTGTCGACGGACACGTTTAAATTATTCATTCGTGATCCAGGAGGCTTCTCCTGCAGTCTGGGTCACAGAGCCATTCCCTGCTGTCATTGGTTAAGAGGCGGGTTGACCCGGACCAATCACGGGGCTCCATATAGAGACGCGCAAGCGCCTGACGTTCCCTCCGCTCAGAAAGGCCTCCGCAAGAACCCGACCGGGGATCCTCCTGCTGAAGCTCGTACCGCCGTGGAGAAGACATTTAAATTCCACAAACATTGATTTCCCGACCGTTCGTTTGTCCACTTCTGAAAGGCGCAGCAGACGAACGAACGCTCCGGGTTGTCATGGAAGAACCTGAGCCCCCATGAAGCTCCAAACCCTCCCCCGAAAGAAATGGAACAGAAGAACGGAAGCTTCAGCTCCCCGATATTCGCCGGAGCGAAGGCGGGCGGACGGACGGACGGCGCCGCGTGTTAGAGTTTTCTCTCTATTTCTATAACGATGTTATTTCGACTACTCACATGAAGTTAGCCAGACATGCTAGAGCACAAAAGACCTTTGTCCTCTAACAAGCATTGGGCCCTCCAAGATTCCAATGGTCGTAAACATCTTCAGATAAGAACCTACCCCCCGTAAACGTAAATCTAAACGAGGATAAACACTTCTGGAGAGAAACCTGCCCACCCCTGTATATCATCCTGGACAACTTCACATATGCATGAACTATACTATCCAATGAATGTTGTTATGTAAATAAACACTTTCACACAATAAAAAGCCGAGCGAGGAGGAACTCGGGGGGATTCTCTGGATCTCGGCTCCAAAGAGCGCGCTGAGTCTCGCCCTCTGCAGAGCACAAAAGAATAGTCGCTCGTCTGTGTTATTTCTTATAACCTCAGTCTCCTCTTTACAGGTTTTAACTTAGACCAGCATGAATTAGAATGACTCTCCAACACCTTGTTTCTTGGTTTGTCGCGGAGAGGAGATGCCGATGCAAACGTACACGTCGGAATTCCGCCTCCAACATCCGTGTCCTCCTGCACGCCACCTCAACTAAAACTGCTTTCTAACAGCGTCTGAGAAACTCACTGCAGACCTGGGAAAACAGCGGAATACTTTAATTAGTGCAGAATCCACCGGAAGATTTCCACATTTTATCAAGGAGCATCTATTAGCTACAGCGATTTAATAACCATACAATTATAAACGTTATGAGTTTCCACTGATGGATGATGTGGAGCGGGAAGAAAAAAAAAAAACGTCTGCAAATCAGAATCCGGGCGTCCTTAATTTAGTCAAGGTTATTAATTCTGGGTTTGTTGACGCCGAATTAAAGTCCCTGCTTCACGGAGATTCTTCCCAATCATCAGACCGTCCCGGCGCCGCGTAAAAACAGATGTAATAAATCGGACGAGATTCTGTTTACGGGGATTCCGGCGTCGACTCTTAACGCTTCTGTTGAATTCAGCTGGAATGCGTCTCAATCTAACCCGCTAATGTACCTTTCTAGCTGCTTATTTCCAAACACGCAACACGGAAATAGACTTGAGAGGTGTTTCTGCGCTAAGTGCGGTCTAATTACTTTCCTTAAGAGTAAACAGTTTTATGAAGGGAGTTTGTCGTCGACGGGAACGCAGCGAGCTCACACTCCCATCCCAAACGCACAGCGGGAGGGATGGATTTAAGGAGGAGTCAGCGGTTTGACCGGGGAGGAGATTGATAGTGAGGGCATCCCGGGTTCATCTATTAGGACTGCGGAGTGAGAATACGTTGGCGCTGGGAGGATTCGGTGCCCTTGGCGGGATTGCGAAGAGGAAATCGCAAATCGCCGTGGCAAACGATTAAACACGGTAGGATGGAGAGGGACGCGCTGAGAGGTCAACAAGGATCAGCAAGGTGGAAGACGCGACCTCCCGGACGCTCCCGCGGGGGTCACTTCGGATTCGCTATTTCGGTTGTGATCCCAAACGGACCGGACCCGGGTCCACGTGGAGACATACAACCACGCATTCGCACATCTTAGACCGGTGGTTCTTAAACCTGTACCCTCGGGGTTCTGAACCCCACCAGTTTGTTGATGGGCACAAAGCCGAAGACAGGCTGAGAAGCCTTTTCATCAAATCTGTCTCTGCACCTTGAATTCACCAAGCGTTGTGTTCTTGTATTCCCCATCGCCTCGCAGCTTAAGGAAGAGTTTCCTTCGTTTTGCCGGTTCAGGACTAGAACCGCTCAACTTGGCAAAGACGGCGACTCCCATCTCATTCCGATTTGCACGTCAATCCATAATCTACATATTCGTCCGACCGCTTTCGACACAATTAGTATGAGGGGATTCAAATATTAAGAAAGAAATCCCATGATGTGCCGTCACGACAGTCGCGAGTTGACAAACGAGCGCACCGGAATGCCTGCAGCAGCACAGATGTGGCGGTTAGCGTGTCATCACCGATGCAATGACTCCTTGACCTCCGCCGAACCCCTGGGGTTCGATCGAAGCCGAGTTAAGAACACAGACGGTCGGTCATAACCGCACAGAAAAATACAGTCGTTCACTCATATAAAGAAACAAGTCCTTCAGTAAATTCGTAAAAACCAACAGGCTCTTGTGCTGCTGAGACGCCGTCGTCTCCCAGAATCGTCAGCCATCTGCGCGTCTTCACATCGCCCGGTGAACACACTTCTGCTCTTCCTCTTTGGCCACGCCCACTCCATATTTCTGACCAATCGCATGGCAGGAAAACAAAGGTTGCCCGGGTGACAATGGAGGAGAAAGCAGGGGAGCGGAACGCCGTTGTTCTGCTGAACAAATGTCTGGCGTTTTCGGCGCCGAGGATGTCGCGGCCTTGAGGAGGGTTTTTGAAGTCTGCCGGCTCCGGCGGCGGCGGCGGCGGCCTGATTCGTTACCGACGCGCCGCCTCGCCTGGCGAGCGACGACTTTACAGCAGACGGACGAGCTGAAACACAGACGGAGCGGGTTTTCCAGCAGGGATTCATTTTCGGCTTCCGTTCCAAACCACGTCGGGTGAATCCCGTTCGACGCTCGACACATTTGACTGTTTACCGTGATGCGCCATTCTGATCGAACAATTCCAACTGTCATGATGATGAATGGGCACCGGGTTTGTGCGTGTGTGTGTGTGTGTGTGTGTGTGTGGAAGTTATACACATGTTTAAACAGGCTGCAGAAGAAGCCAGCAGGGCCATAATTATATAGAATAATTGCAGGCGGCCTTGAATCTGCGAGATGAGCACATGTCACCGCGGACGACGCAGGATCTTTGATTGCTAATATCAGACGAACCGCCGCACTCAAATTTCTATCATTATGCATTAACAAATTATACACTGACAAAAACAATTAATGGCTGGAAAAAAAAAAAAATAATGAAGGTTGTGGTTTGCAGAGTGCGACTGGTTATATTTCAAACTGCGGAGTCTCAAGTCTGTTTTCCTGGCAGCCATCTTAAAATGTCTGGCAGATTTACTCAAAATCAACGGTTTCAAAAAGAGCTCGGGTGTCTGCGTGAACTTTTCTGTAAGAACTTTGCAAAGAATCATAATTCTTCATTCAAATGGAAGCTGGCAGCGAGCTGACAGCGAGCTCGATTCAATTTTACCGTCAACAGAAATTGCAGCCTGTGTTTCCCCCCAAAGTTAAAACATCTTAACTCTGCGCCGGATGAGCGCCAACGCGGGACGTGGAAACAAAGAAACACCCGGATGATCCCGGAAACAAACAGAGGGAACTCGCTCGATTCCGACGACATCTGGAGCCGTGGCGGCAAATCCTGCGGGGATCCTACGGATCGCTCCACACCCGATCACGTTCACCCGTTCACACGGCGATTACACTCGGATCAGATGCAGCCAATCATCCGCCTCCATCTAACCCTCGGCCAATCATATGCCTCCATCTAACCCTCGGCCAATCATCCGCCTCGGTCCGGCCCTTCGCATCGTCTTCTCTGGCACCGACCGACTTCACATGCAAAAGCCGGTGCAGGACCAGGTGGACTACCGGTTCCCAGGAGTCCAGGATATAGTCGATGTCTTTCAACGCCATGTGATCGATACCGGTGATGAAGTCTTCACACGTCCACCCGTCGTGTGTGAATGTGTGTGTGTGTGTGTGTGTGTGTGAGCGGACGGACTCTCTTCAGCACGAGAAACTCTCCACTGAGTGAAGGATCATTTGACGATGCTGCTCACCTTCTGCTGCAGACGTTCGGCCCATCCAGCGCTGGTCAATGAAGGTGGGCCTGTTGTTGTCGGCGGCGGCGGCGGCGCTGGCCCTCCCCTCCCTGGAAGCCTGGGCGCTGACACTCTGCAGGAGAGTAAAAATGTCAAGCCATAGATCTCTGGTTTAACTGACTACTCAGCTGAAGTCTTGGGAGAACGGCACGCTGACATTTGTTAGCAGCCTGTGTGTAAAAAACTGGCTCCGCTTTGCAGGTGACCTTCCGCGGTCTATTTTGGTCGGGTAATGGCCGTCATTATGACTGCCTCTGCCTTCCCCTCGCTCCCGCCGCCGCCGCCGCTCACAGAGAGACGTTTATTAGACAACATGAATCTGACCCGTATCCGCGGATCGCCACGTCCTCCCTCGGAGGCGACGGGGCCGCCTCCCTATCGCCGCCCGCGGCTCCCTCCTGATTGCCTGGCATTTTTTATCAACACTCAAGTAATTCTGTTCCCTTGGTAACAATTTTTCCCGCTGATACAAAATAATCAGGCATCACCTTGAAAGTTGGGGAGCGCGGGCTCGGCGGCCTCGTTCCAGGTGCATCATTATTTTCATGAGGTAACGGGAAGCTCCGTGTCAGATTTAGAGCTTTTATTCTCATCAACTGCCTTCAGCTTTTCCTCCGTCTTGGATTTATTTCCCGTTCGCCGCCTCTGACTTTTCATCAGGTGACGCTCATTACCTGGATGTCAATCCTGAGAAATAACACGTCTGCGGCTACGTGATGTTATTTATGTACTTTTGTTTTTCCTGATATGTGAAACCGCAACTTCAAAAAGTCACAATTAAAACCGATCGCGTCTTTTATTTTTTCTTCTCGTTCCCGATATTTGCCAAGCGATTCCCCGCAGCCTTTTATCCGTGGCGGAGAAGAACCGCGTAACTGTTTTGTGCTCGGCTGCTTTTGAAAATAATAAGAAGAAACAAAACGGCGCAGTAACTTTGATACTAATCTTCTTAACGAAGTGAACGCACGCGATCTCGCTCTGCTACGTCGATAGTTCGGTCGAAGGGAATAATTAGAGGCCGACTTCGTCGTCTTCGAAAATTGGTTCCATTTCAATCCCGTAAAAACAGAAAACCCGATTTATCCCGGCACAACATCCGACCAAAATCAAGATCATTCGGTCTTTCATTCATTTATTTTATATCCCTTTTCTCTGAATCAGCGAGTGGATTGAATGGCGACCGAGAAGGTCCTGCGCTTCCACCGAGCACGTAGCAGCGTAGCGAGCCAACCACGAGTAGATGGAGCGCAGCCATGTGGTGTTTCATGCATGATCCTGGAGAACATTCATTCATTCATTCATTCATTCATTCATTCACTCGTTCATCGCAGCCGTCGACGCTGCAGACGGGTCACTGTGGAGTCAGAGCCTGATCCAGCTGGACCCTTTCGCACTCTCGTTTATACATCATACAGAGTCTATTCAGTGTCTCCATGAACCTCCTGCATGTGTTTGGACTGTTGGAGGAACCTGGAGAGTCTCCAGGGTCTGGAGAGTCCACACAGAAACATGGAGAGTCCATGTAGAAACATGGAGAGTCCACACAGAAACATTGAGAGTCCACGTAGAAACATGGAGAGTCCACGCAGAAGCTTAGAGTCCACGCAGAAACATGGAGAGTCAACGTAGAAATACCTCCTGTTGGAATCCGAGCAGGGATCTTCTGGCCGCGGAGGACTCGCTAACCACGGTACCACCAGGAGATCTCCTTTCCAAAAGAGCAAACATCCAAACATCTGCTTATGGATTTCAATGATCCCGATGAGCACCTTCACCATGTTCTTGTGAGGGACGACCAGGTGAACGAGTGACCTGGAGGTTGATTCACACCGATGTTCCCTTGGTTCCTTCACAAATCAAGGCAATAACAAGCATTCATCCAGGGAGCGGAGAATGCTGGCCAAAGCCTGCTGCAGCCAAGGCCGTTGGTTTTGGTTTTCTTTAAAGTAATGACTAAAACAGAAATGAATCTCTGTGCTATTATTTCAAAAAAAAAAAAATTAAAAAATGGTGTGACCAAGTGTCACTCTGATTGGTTTCTGCTCTTCCTGTGTGCATCCGGCAGCGGCGGCGTCAGCGTCGCATGGAACGCTCAAACGATCCCGGGGAGACCGAATCGATTTGCCTCGGCGATTAAGTCCCTTTATTGCAGAAACGATGAAAAAAAAATAAAATAAACCAACGCGTTGAGTTTAAAGATGTCCGAAGGGAGCGTCGGAGTCGGTTAAAAAGGTGGTCTGCATTCAAAACTGCATTTAAACGCTCGAGGCCGAGTGTGGACGGAGACCCCGAGGGATGCGACACGAGCAGGGTTCTCCTCCGGCCAGATTGGGAGGTCCAAGATGGAGGGGACGTGAAGTTAGTTGGTGCAGCTGGAGAGCATCCAGAGGGTCAGATGGAAGCAGGTGATTGTGGCAGGAGTTGAGCAGAAGAAGAGAAGAGGTGAAGATTTCAGGCCGACCGGCCGGTGCCACCGGGGAACTGAAAGTCTGGTTGGTGATGAACCAGGTTCCTGCCCTGGAGAGCCAGCGGGTCCACCAGACGTCAGTGAGAAATAAATGTCGTCTTTTGTGCTGGAATTTTGACAGGAAGCGAGACGTTCGCTCTGGATTCAGAATCGTTTCTCCTCTCGGCTCAGCTGTCGGACCTCGTGTGATCGTCTCATTTGCAAACCAAAGTCCACACCTGGGGCTCCAACTTTACGGTCTCTAAACTCCCACATAAACAAAGTGTTCTCCCATCTCCCACATCTCCAGCAAAGGGGTGATTTCAGAGCTAGTCCTGCAGAGCCTCTGATTAACGGGTTTATTTTCAGAACGCTGTTAATCTGGTAGTACGGCGTGATAAATGCTGCTGAAATATTCATTTGGATTGACTGGAGTGGAAAGTAGGTGGATTTTTAATAAGATGTCGACGCCTCTGTAATTTCACCCCTGACTCTTGTTGCCGCATCCAGTAAATCAGGAGGGGATTTTCCCTCTTGCAAGTCAGAGGAAATGTCTTAATGATGGCGACGGTGACAGGCAGGGATTAAACCCTCCGCCTCACAGCGAGAAACTCCCTGGTTCTGGTTCTACGTGGGGTTCCTCCCGTGGTCTAGAAGCACGTTCAGCGGAGACCCGAAGCCAGAGGTGGGCAAACTACGGCCCGCGGGCCACATTCGGCCTGATGGTCCATTTAATACGGCCCGTCAAAGATTGCTAGAGTTCATACTTGATGTGAAGGATTGATCGATTACATTTGACGGTGCCGGGCTTTTCACCGCCGGGCGACGCATTCGGTGCAGCGGCTCGTCTTCTGCTCGGAACCCATCGGCAGCAACGTCAAAGAAAAGTGAACAGCGAGTGAGTTTAATAGGAAGGGACACCTAAATACTTTTTGGCAGGAGTTTGTTCCAAGGCTGTATGTCTTATTTGCCGAGACACCATTACGGTTTTAAAGGAATACATCATCAGCCGTCACTTTTCCACCAGGTTAATTTCGTCGACAACCTGTCAACGCACAGCTACCGCTCAAAGGCTGGTAGCTAGCTTACAGGCTCGGCAAAACACCTTTATCCGCGCAAAGACAAGTTATTTACTGCCAGTCCAATTAGCAAATGCCAGCCAGCCTTTCACCGAAGGGGAGTTTCTCAAAGAGTGCATGGTAGAGACGGCAAGTATTTTATGTCCTGAGAGAAAAAGCAAATTTGGAAAAAATTAGCTCAACACGCAGGACAGTGAAACGCCGGGTCGAAGTCATTGACAAACTCTCAAGTTGCAGTTAAACAAAAAAGCGGAGTCATTTACATGATATTCTTTGGCACTGGACAGAAGCAATGAAATAAAGGACACCGCTCAGCTTTTATCATCAGAGGGATTCATGGAAATTTCAAGATAACGGAAGAATTTTCGGCAATGGAGTCCAGAAACGGAAAAACAGTAAGAGGCAGGAGCTCCCTTGGAGGACGCTCTCCAACACTCCCACAGACGGATCGCCAAATCTGAGGGGAAAAAGCATCGCGCTGCTCAGAAGAATCCAGGACAGGGTAGAAGAGGACGACCCTCTTCCTGCAGGAAGCACGGCGTTGCAGCTCGACCAGGTGGCGAAGGCAGGTGTGAAACTCGTGAACGTTATTCGAGCGACTTCACCGTCGACGGTTTATTCATTGGACGCTGATCACAGGGACTTGCTTTACCGTTCGAATGTCCGCTGGTTAAGTTTGGGGAAAGTATGTCGACGAGTGCAGGAGCTCAAACAAGAGATGATTTCATTTTTGGAGCTACTTGAGAACGCTAACGATTCCCCTGAGCTGAAGGACAAAGAGCCGTTACTGTGGATGTTCTGACTCACATGGATGCTTTTTTTTCTTTATGTTTGATATGTACTGTGAACAAATGCGATTTTTAAATATTTATGATATCTTGGCTGACCTCTTCTTCTTCTTCTTCTTTCGGCTTTTCCCTTCAGGTGTCGCCACAGCGAGTCAACTTTCTCCATCCAACCCTATTCTCTGGATCCTCCTCTCTCACACCAACTACCTTCATATCTTCTCTCACGACGTCCATAAATCTTCTCTTTGGTCTTCCTCCAGACCTCTTGCCTGGCAGCTCCAATTCCAGCATCCGTCTACCAATATATTCTCTATCCCTCCTCTGTCCATGACCCGACCATCTCAGTCTGGCTTCTCCGACCTTCTCTCCAAAACATCTAACATGTGCCGTCCCTCTGATAGACTCATTCCTGATCCTCTCCATCCTGGTCACTCCCAAAGAGAAACTCAACATCTTCATCTCTGCAACCTCTAGTTCTGCCTGCTGTCTTTTGGTCATTGGAACAGTTTCTAGTCCATATCTTGGCTGACCTGACCCGGTCAAATTGTAAAAGTCAACGTTGTTCTGAGTTTTCCCACCCCTGTCCGGACTTGTGTCTAAGAGGGTGAACGGTAGTGGGTCTCCATGTGTCCCAGTGATCTTCTAGTCCAGGATGAACCCCTCCTCTCGGCCAATCACGGCCGGGATAGGCTCCGCCCCCGCGACCTTGAATCAATGAGCCGAAGTACCCAAGAAACTGCATATCCAGGACGGGGATTTGAAAATGTGATCAGATGGTTACGCTGAGCTGCTGCGGTATGGAGATGTACCTGAGGACTCCTCAGCGGCATGATGGAGTCCAGCTTCAGGTGGGAAGTTTGTTTATGGGATGTGTGAGGACTGCAAATGCCAGCCGTCCTTGGGTCAGTGGGTGAATCCACACGGGATTATTTGTGAATGGGTTGTAAATGTGAGCTGGGGGGGGGGGCACTTAGCCAATGTCCTTCAAAGCGCTTGAAAAATACGATTCCCACTCGAGGGGGGATTTTTCACAGCGGCATTGATTAGCGCTGCAGCAGGAAGGGGTGACATGCACAACATGCTGAAACAAGCATCTCTCCGGAGGAGCAACACCAATATTTCACCCTGATCTCTTTCCGATACAAAGTCGCGGCGGCGAACGAGGCGCGGCTGATTTACCGAAGCTTAAAAATGTAATTATGAGACTTGACAAATAAAACCGTTCGTCTTGGTGTTCGGGGGAAGGTTCGTCGAGAAAGTTCGGGGAAAGAATCTCTCACAGAGGGGACGGTTTTTAATTTTTTCTGATTCCCGATTATTCACCCGGAGGGTCGTATCGATCAATCCAGCATCTTAGCGTTGGGGGAGCGGCAGACAAACACAGGACTTTGGAGCAAAACTCGATTTTTTTTTTTCTCCCAGTACCACGTGGGAGATTAGAGAAACAGTTTGTGCACCGAGGTGCCATAATGATGCATTATTTTCTAGTTTCACCACAATATCACTGCGCCGTTATCAGAGCCATAACTCCGGTGAGTCTGAGAAATGAGCCCCGACTCCCTCCCAAATGTTCCCCAATAAATGTTGCTGCATCGTTTGTGCGGCAAAGGCAACAACACCGGGCATACAAGTCTTGTGTCCCACAGAACGACTTCAGTAAGAATAAGGGGGGGGAGGCTGGGGATTTGGAGTAGAGAGCTGAGAGCTGAGGAGAACATCTTGCTTCCATGAAGATGAGATTTCCATCCAAGCAAGACACACAGATGAATCTGCTGCTTTCTGACACACGCGTGTGTGTGTGTGTGTGTGTGTGTGTGTGTGTTGAGATGGCCCAACACAGGTGTAGACTCCACAGTGCACCCGCACCTGAAGGACAACGGCCACTCCTCTGTCCTCATCCTGGCCAGATGGTTTGAGGGAGGAGTCACAGAAGCCCTTCTTTGTCCAGCAGGAGAGACCTTTACAGAGGAGATCCATCCCAAAACAGTAGACACCAGCAAATCCATCGGTCAAAAACCCACACCAGGCTCTTCTCCTCGGTCTGGGACGGAGAGGAGGAAGGTCTTCGAGGAGGCAAACCGAGTGCAAAAGCCACCAGCAAAACCAAGGATTTGCACACACGGACCAGAACCTTCCGCACCCTCCAAACAACCAGGGAAGACCAACCACCAGAAGCAGCACCCGCTAACAGTTAGACTCCTTGTTTAGCTTTACCTTTTCATAGTCCAGTCCAGGTAATCGCACAAAAGTTGCTCCTTTGTCCCCAACGGACAACAGCCCATTAGCATCGCAACCCCCCCAGACCGAGCTTCTGCAGATCAGCTCTTCCATTGACAGAACAAGCCTCCGTCACGTGGATGACCGAGAACCTCCGCGATGAACCCGACCACCTTGTCCAGGTTTCCGTGGCCGGTTCTGTCCACGCACCCCACCGGCGCCGCCACGTATGCTTTATGATGCACGCCATGCAAGAGGAGTTATGGCTCAACGCCGTTCATTTCCCCTGTTTGAACACAATTTGCTGCCATAAGGTGAATTTATGTGCCTTCACGCAACAGATTGCGTGTCTTTCTTTAACCCCCCCTTGGATTTATATGCATGAATTGCCAATTAAAGGGGAATATGTGGACAATTAAATTAAACGGCACTGATTGCTGCAATCATCGGCTCACCGTTTATTTTTTGTCGCGAGGAACCGTGGCTAATAATTCATCCGGCTTCCCTTCGGAGTCCGGCGGCAGCATGACGTTTCCATTAGCGGCGTCTCGGCGCCCTGAGATCTGTATTCTCACCGCAGATATGCCTTTTTGTTGTCTGCTAGTCAATTCTGTCGGCCGAATATGAAACTACCGTAAAAGCAAGGTTTTTGAACTCAGGCTTCAGCAGTCGGTGCATTCATAAAAACAGAGAAGAGACCGTTCTCCGATTTAAACCCGCCCTTTCACGGCGAGGAGGTCATCCAGCAACCGCTTTATTCGCGTTTAATCACCGTCCTGTTCCATCACACGCGCTTGTGAAAACTCCTAGGATACGAGCCGCCGTCCAATTTGACCGTCGCTTCCCCGAGCAGAACCGCCAAAGCCCAGGGATCCCGAAGGCGGTCCGTGCTCTCCTGTCCTGCAGGAGAGGACCGAGACACAAAACCAGCATCCAGTGCCGTCAGACAGGACGGCCGTCAGGCATAAAGCCGAATTACCGAGCCGGCCTTGGAAATCAAGCTCGCCGAGATATTAACTGCAATTTAAGTATCACATCGAGGGGAATTGAACATTTTTTGTCCCGTCGTTCACAATTTCACAGAAACAGCGCCGCCGTAATTTGAAGGCCGTCAAAGACGGTGACGAGTCCAGAAAGGGACTCCGAGCCGGACATCGCGGTTTTTCTGACAATCGATGAGCCGAAGTCAAATGCTGAATGTCAAAATAGATTCAAGCATCCTGGAGGAGAACATGGAGGCTGTGGGAATCTGAGCAGGGACCTTCTGGCTGCGAGGAGGACCCTCCATGTGCTGCAACGCCACGTTTGTATAAATAATAACATCTACAAGTGATCCTACCCGGCGCAGACAAACATCTCGTCCAAAAATGAAGCATCGACTCTCATCTCAGTGACTCCGCCGCTCCGTCGAAAATGACTCCGACGTGTCACTCATTTATCGAACGTGCCGGAGATATTGATCTCAAACGCGACTCGTCCACCTCCGCGCTCGCAGCGGAGGTGGATCTCCGCGGTAATCTCGGTCGGAGTCGAGATCTCGGATCTCGGCCCTCTGGGGAGAGAGGAGCTCGGAAAGTCTGCCTCCTCACGTGGAGGCCTGAAGGTCTGCACACCAGCCTTCCTCCCCCAGAGACAAGCTCTTCGCTTCTGCTCATCTCGTTTGATTTCGACCGATTCCTTCACTTCCGGCCTCGAACCTACATGAAGGTCTTTGCGGGGGAACGTCAACGTTCTGCAGTCCAGCAGCTTCAAGACCACATGAATCCCCTCACCGCTGGACTCTGAGCAATTCCGGAACAGGAGCACTTGTTTTTCACCAGGGTCTGCCGGGAGACGGGCATAGCTCCAGCTTGCAGATGTTCCAGGATGATGACCAAACATCTCCACGCTACAGAATCATCTTTAGTTTCTCAGTCTATCTTCTATTTATCTGAAGACAAAAATAAATGTGAGAAGGTTCCGTCGCAAACCAGACACGTCAGAGCTGCAGTCGGAGGAGAGCGGCGGAAGAGCCAGCGAGCCGGCGGCGGAACAAGGCCGCGCTGTTTCCACACCCGCCGAAGGTGTCGGAGGGCAGAATGTGAACTGTAGGAGCTCCCGTTCCTTCAGAGAGAACCTTCAAACACCGGGCGGAGAGAAGAAATGGGACGGGCCGTCCGAGCTGAGCTCCAGCCTGGACCGACGGCGCTGGGGTCGGTCCAGGATCCGCTCGAGGACGGCATCGCGTTTTGTTTGCTCATCTGAGCAATAAAGTCCCAGCATCCGTCTACCAGTATCAATCCACCTTCTCCGTCCATCAACTTCCTCTCTCACACCAACTACCTTCATATCATGACATCCATCCATCTTCTCTCTGGTCTTCCTCTAGACCTCCAATTCCAGCATCCGTCGACCAGTATCTTCACTATCTCTCCTCCATCCATGACCCAACCATCTCTGACCTTCTCTCCAAAACATCTACCATGTGTCGTCCCTCTGAGGGACTCATTCCTGATCCTCTCCATCCTAGTTCCTCCCAAAGAGAACCTCAGCATCTTCATCTCTGCCACCTCCAGCTCTGCCTCCTGTCTTTTGGTCATTGTGAGTTTTTGTAGATCATCTCATCACCGTCTCCTCCACCTTTCCTTTCCTTCTGGCTGATAGTCTCCTATCTCATGGTACCCCTGACACTTTTCTCCACCCATTCCAACCTACAACACACAAATTATTTTTTGTGCAGTCAAGGTCCATAAATATTATCAAACGGCTCGGCCGAATATCATCATTTATCTCCAGGCTGCGGGGAGTGGACATCAAGAAGTTGGAGGACCTCAATGGCCTACAGTCCAGAGCGTTGGAGAGTGTGGAAAAGAGATGAAGAAACAGGTTCAAGCAGGTTGGAACGGGTGGACAAATGTGTCAGGGGTATCATGAGATAGATCATCATCAGCCAGAAGGAAAGAAAAGCTGGAGGAGACGGTGGTGAGATGATCCACAAACACTGACAAAGAGCAAAAGACAGGAGGCAGAGCTGGAGGTGACAGAGATGAAGATGCTGAGCTTCTCTTTGGGAGCGACCAGGATGGAGAGGAGCAGGAATGAGTCCATCGGAGGGACGACACATGGAAGACGTTTTGGAGAGAAGGTCAGAGATGGTTGGGTCATGGACAGAGGAGGGAGAGTGAAGATACTGGGGGACAAATGCTAGAATTGGAGGTCTGGAGGTGGACCAGAGAGAAGATGGATGGATATCATGATGAGAGAGGATGTGAGGGTAGTTGTTGTGAGAGAGGACGTTGATGGATGGAGAAGGTAGATTCACTGTGGAGACCTCTGAAGGGAAAAGCCCAGAGGAGAAGAAGAAGAAGATTGATCTGACTTGTATAAAACCGCTGTCAGCCCTCCGTTCTCCAGGCTTGAACCACGTACCTTCGAAAGAAGGCTGTCCAAGAAGGCGTGGAGGCGCCGCGGCCGCCGATTACAAGCCACCAGCGCGCCGGCCCTTTCATCGCAGAGCAGGATTAGCGGATTCACAAGGTAATTTTAAGTTCATCCAGGGATTTTCTGAATGCGACGGTTCACTTTTTTGGCGCAGCGCGTCGCTATGGCAACTCGTGCTCGACTCCGACGAACGCCCTCCAGTCGTTGAAATCTAGAATAAGAGCTGCGAGTGAAATAGAGGGACTTTAAATGTTTTATGTAATCTGGTGCGGTGTGATCCTCCTGAAAGCTCTCCCCGCAGCGCAGGATTTTCTCTTTGAGGATGGAAAAAACAGCAAACGTGTGATCGTTTTAAGAAGCTCAAACTCCGTGGAAACCACAGCGGCGTGAGACCGTCGCGTCAAAAAACATGGCGTCGCCTTCAAAACCACCCAGATTTCTGCACCAAACCCGTTCACCGCTTCGTTGCCGATCTCTGGAGCAGAACATCTCAGAACCTTCAGCTCACATCAGAATGTGTTTGTTGTTCCAGGAACTCCATTTCATCCGATATTTTACTACTCAATGTTCTTCTCCTTCGAGGAGTTTCTCCATTCAAAGGGTCTCCACAGCTGATCATCTGCCTCCATCGACAAACCATCTCCAAACCTCCTCTCTGGTCTTCCTCCAGATCTTCTCCAACCTCAGTGTCCTTCTACCCAGATCATCTCCATCCCTCCTTTGTCCATGTCCAAACCATGTCAGTGTGACTCTATCTCCAGAACATCTACCATGTGCCGTCCCTCTGATGGACTCCTTCCTGATCCTATCAATCTTCCTCACTCCCAAAGAGGAACCTCCACATCTTCATCTCTGCCGCCTTCTTCTCTGATGCCTGTCTTCTCCTCCGTGTCTCCAAAGCAGTAACAATGACTGCTCTGACCTCCATCTTCTCCACCTTCCCTTTCCTTCTACTCTTTTCTCCACAGGTCCTACCTGCTTCCACCCCTTTCTCCACCCTCTGAACTGTTGACTCTCTGTACTTAAACCCCTCCACCCTCTTCATCTCCTCCCTGAAACCTCACCTTCTTTTTCTTTTCCTTTGCTCTTTTCCCTTCAATGGTCTCCACTGTGAATCCACCTTCTCCATCTAACCCTATTCTCTGTCTCGTCCTCTCTTACGACATCCATCAATCTTCTCTTTGGTCTTCCGCAAGACCTCCTGCCTGGCAGCTCCACCTTCAGCGGCCTTCTACCCAGATCCTCACTGTTTTGGACTTGTCTCAGTCATACATGTCCTGCACCCCTATGACAAATTATTATTTCCCTTTGGGCTTTTCCCTTCAGGGATCTCCACAAC